>NC_082421.1:0-600000 GCF_004011695.2 Ascochyta rabiei
TAACCCTAACCCTAACCCTAACCCTAACCCTAACCCTAACCCTAACCCTAACCCTAACCCTAACCCTAACCCTAACCCTAACCCTCTTCCTACACTAAAACCCTAACACTTACTCTTACACTTTCTCTTCTTTACTCCTACTTTCTTTCTTCCTTCTTCTAACCCTTACTCTTACACCCTCTCCTACTTCTAAACCCTCCCTCTTCCTTACCTTTACTTACACTTACTACTCCTTTTACACTCATCTCTACTCTTTCTCTTTTACCTCTACTCTTCTCTTCTTTCTCTTCTTTTCTCTTACCCTACCCTCTTTCCATACACTAAAACCCTAAACCTTACTCTTACTTACACTCTCTTCTACTTTCACCTTAACCTCTTTTTTTCTTACTCTTTCTTAACTCCTTCTTCTTAACTCTTTTTCTCTATCTTTTTCTTATCTCTTTTCTTTTTACTCTTAACACTTACCTTCTCCTACCTACCTCTTTTTAACTCCTTACTCTCTTCTTCACCTTACACTTACCTTCTTTTTCCTTCTTTACAACTCTAAAACCTCCTTCCTTCTTTTTTTCTTTTCCTACTCTTTCCACTTACTTCTCTCTACTAACCTCTTTTCTAACACTAAAACCCTAACACTCTTCTTACTCTAAAACCCTAACCCTTTTCTCTACTACTACTACTTCTACCTCTACTCCCTTTTTCCCTTTTCTTTTCTTTTCCTCTACTCTTTTCTATTCTTTCTTCTACTTTTCCTTCTATCCTTACTTCTCTTTCTACTACTACTTTTACTCTTACTTTCTTTTTCTTACTTTCTTCACACTCTACTTTACTTTTCTTCCCTCTCTTCTATTTTCACCTCCTTCTCTTCTACCCTTTTTTTCCCCAACCCTTAAACTCCTCTAACTCTTCTTTCTAACTTAACCCTACCCCTTACCCTTACACTCTTCTTCTTTAACTCTCTTACTCTCTTTCTCCCTCACCCCTACATTTTCTCCCTCTTTTTCACCTTCACTTCTACTCTCTTCTTCTTAATTCTTCTTCTTAACTCTCCTTCTCTTTCTACTTTTTTACTCCTAACACTTACTTCCTTCTACTTACTTTTTTTCACCTCTTACTTTCTTCTTTAACCTACACTCACCTTCTCCTTCTTTTTCTAAAACTTTACTACAAAACTCTCTTTCTTCTTTTTTCCTTTTCTCACCTTTCTTTTCCTCAACCTTTACCTACTCTTCCTACACCAAAACCCTAACACTTTTCCTACACTAAAACCCTAACCCTTTTACAATCTAAACTCCTTCTCTACTACTACCTCTTCTACTACTTCTACTACTTCTTTTCTCTTTTTACTTATTACCTCTACTTTCTTCTCCTTTTTCCTACTTTCTTAACTCTTAAACACTACTTTTTCTTTAACTTATTCTACTTCTTCCTTCTCTTTCTTCTACTCTTTTCTACCACTTACTACATCTTTCTCTTTTCTTCTACTTTTACTTAAAACCCCAACCCTCTTCCTACACTAAAACCCTTATACTTACTCTTACACTCTTCTTTATTCTTACATTAAAACCTTTACACTTTCTCTTCCTTATCCCTACTTTCTTCCTTCTTCTAATCTTTACTCTCTACTTCTCTCCTTAACTCTTCCTCTTACACTCTACCCTCTCTTACTCTTAAATTCTTCTTTCCTCCTACTTTCTCTCCCTCACCCTTACCTTTACTTCTACTTATTTCTACTTTCACCCTCTTCTCTACTCTCTCTTTCCTACCTCTACTCTTCTCTTACACTTAAACCTTACTCCTTACTTTTACTTACACTCTTACCTCTACCTCTTCTCTTTCCACACTCTCTCCTACTTTAACCCTAACCTCTCTTCTTACACTAAAACCCTAACCCTCTTTTTACTCTAAAACCCTAACCCTTACACTTATTCTCTCCTTCTTCCTTACTCTACTCTCTTCCTTACTTTACTCTTCTCTTTATTCTACTCTCTCCTACTTCTTCTTCTCTTATCTTTTTCTTCCCTCTACTCTTCTACTCACAATACCTATTCTCTAATCCTTACTACTTTTCTCTATCCTTTCTACTTTTCTTATCCTTTCTACTTCCCTTATCCTTTCCTTTCCTTACTCTACTACTCCTAATCTTCTCTACTTTTTAATAATCTTTCTTTAAACTACTACTCTTTCTTTTCCTATTCTCCTTCTTCTCTCTTTTTTAAAACTTTAAATTTTACTCTTCTAACTTTTCTCCAAACCCTATCTCTCTTCTCACACTAAAACCTAACTATTACTATTACTTTCTTCTCTACTTTCTCTCACTCTATTCCTTACCTTCTTCCTAACACATACACTTACTTTCTCACTTACCCTCTCTCTATCTTACTTATTCTCTTTCTACCTTTCTCTTCTCTCTCTAATTTTTTACTCCTAATACTTACTCTCTTCTTCTTATCTTTTCTACTCATCTTTTCCACTTACTTTTCTCTACTACTCTCTTTTCTAACACCTTAACTTTCTTCCTTCTCTCTTTACACCTATATTTACTCTTTACTCTATCTTTTACTCTACTAACTTAATTTTTTTTACTTTTCTCTCTAAAATTACACTTTCTTCCTATACTAATATTCCCACCTTTATCCTTACACCTTCTTTCTCTTACTCTTACTTCTTCTCCTACACTTAACCCCTACTCTTCTCTTTTATTCTTACTCTCTTTCTTACAACTTACTTTCTTTATTTTTTAAAACCTTCTACTTTTATCTCTCTTTTAACCTTCTTCTCTCTTCTTTTCTTTTATTTACACTACTTTTACTTCTTACCCTACTAACTTTTCTTTTCTAAACTTATACTCTCTTTCTATACTAACACCTACCTATTATTCTTACTCTCTTCTTAACCTACTTTACTCTCTTATCTTTCTTTCTTAAACATTATTTTCTTCTTAACTAACCTCTTTTAACTTCTTTTCCTTTTCTTCTACTTCTTTCTTCTATCCTTACCTCTTACTTTCTTTACTCTATTCTTATTCTTTCTACTTTTCTAAATTTTCTTCTCAATCTCTCTCTTCTTTCTATCTCTTATCTCTTTCCCTAAACTCTTTATAAACTCTTTAAACATATACTCTCTACTTTTTACTTCTTTTTATACCTTTTCTCTTCTTTTCTCCTTATTTACTTCTTCCTCAACCTTTTTAAATTTCTAACAAACTACAACTTTCCTTTTTACTTTACTTTTTCCTTTCCTTCCTCTTTCTACACTTTTTCTCTTCAACCTTCTTTCTTTTCTCAACTTTTACTCTTTCTAATCTTTCTTTTCTTTTCACCTTCTATTTAACTACTCTTTTATTTCATACATCTTTTAATAAACTAACTTCTTCTTCTACTTTCTTCTCTTCTTTTAATTCTTTCTTTTCATCTTTCTCTATTTTCTACTCTTTTTTCTTCATTTACTATCTTTACATCTTAATCACTTTAAATATCTTTTCTAATACTTTTACACTCTCTCTTTATTAAATACTACATTTAACTATCTTTTCTATCCTACTAACACTCTTTTAACAATTTTTTACCTTTTTCTACTTCTCTTCTTACTTTATCCTCTCTACTATTCTCTTCTCTTAACAATTCTTTCATTTCTCTTTTCTTTCCTTTTCTTCTTTTATACATCTCTTAACCCTATCTCTGCTACTTGCGCGCTGTTATACTGCTGCATGAACAACGCTACTCTAATTGCTACTACCATTGCGTTGCTGAAAAAATTCGCCTTAAAACCGCTCTCTGTACCGCTTATCTATCTCTACAACTGCCTCTTCACTCTTGTGTAACACTTGACGGGCCTACCGCCCACCCACTTTCTCTTCTTCACCCTGCTTACCTGCTACTCTTCTCTATCCCGCTTCACGGTCTTAAACACCTCCCCTCCTTCACTCTTAACCGCATCGCTCCGGGGGCACATCCACGGGCCCCCCGCCCAACCCTCTACCCCCTCTCCCGTGATACCTTATCACGGGCCCACCGCCCACCCTTATTCTACTCTCTTCTCTCCTTCATCCTTTGCTCGTGATGCCTTATCACGGCCCCACCCACCTCCCCTCTTTCTCCTTTACCCTCTACCGCCCTGCCCAACTGCTTTGTGACACCTGACGGGCCCTCCGCCCGCCCCTCTCTCACGCACTACGGCATCTACGGGTTCAGGAATGCCTTTCTGGGCTGCGGCACCACAATCGGATTTGCCAAACTTCCCTAACTACTGTTCTATCTTGTGACAATACTATGTAAACGCCCAAAACACCTTGCTCCACGTCATTTTTATCCCGTTCCATCTTTCTAATCTACCTGATACCCTGTTCAAATGCCCTTTCCCTCTACCATTTATTCTTATACCCGATTTACAAAGCAACCAACCCTGCCTAATCCAAATTCGCGCGATCAACGCGATTGACGCCCTCTTGCACGAACAACTTCTTGTACCTCTCCCATCCACCATCCTGCTGGCTCTTCTACCTATTGCGCATGTCTTTCTTAACTACTCTACTATCTATCCAAATTTACTTTGTCCTGACTCTCACTTTCTTCAATACGCACGGCTGCTTTCGGATAGGGACTTACTTGGTTTGGTCTGCTCTCTCCGGATTGTGGGCTCTTCCTGGATCAGGGGCTCTTCTTAAATGATCGGCTCTTACTACTTGGGGGCACTGATGTGGACTCCCTTGGCTTGCGGGGACCACTTTCGGGCCACTTTGGGGGACTACTTTCGGACCACTTGGGGTGGCGCACTACTTGGCGCGCTACTTAGGGAACCACGTGGGGAACTACTTGGGAACCACTTGGATTGGGGGACCCACTCGGGTTGGACGTGCCACTCGGGTGGGGCAACCACTTGGGTTGACGCACTACTTGTGGAACTACTCAGGGAACCACGCGGGTTTGTGCTGACTACGCGGCTTGATGCTGACCATGTGACTATGTGGATTGATGCTTACTGCGCGGGTTGATGCTTACTACGCGGGTTAATGCTGACTATGCGGGTTGGTGCTGACTACGTGGATTGGGGGATCCGCATGGGTTGGGGGCTCTACTTGGGTCGGGGGCTCTACTTGGGTTGGGGGCTCTACTTGGGTCGGGGGCTCTACTTGGGTTGGGGGATCCGCATGGGTTGGGGGCTCTACTTGGGTTGGGGGTTCTACTTGAGTTGGGGGATCCGCATGGGTTGGGGGCTCTACTTGGGTTGGGGGCTCTACTTGGGTTGGCGGGTATCACTCGGGTTGGCGGGTATCACTCGGGTTGTGGGGACTACTTTGGTCGGTGGCCCTTCTCTGGGCGTTTCTTTCTACGTCTCTGAAGTGTCTGTGTTGCTATTTGGCTGTTTTGCACTTTCTGACTTGTGATCACCGTGCAGTCGCAAGTCAGCCTACAGCACGTTTCTCCTGACTTCTCCTGACCTAAGGTTTCGGGTTACGGTTATATCAAACACATTCTTTCTAGTCTGCTAAATACGACTGCACATGCCCCTCCTCCCAAGCATATAGGAAACGACACATCTGGCTCGCGTCTCTCTGGCCCATCTTGATCTTTAATCCGAGCCACTTGTAAAGCCGGAGCTCATCGCTACCGTGCACAATCGCGGCGTCTTGCATCTGCTGCTCCAGCCATGGCGTGCACATCAGTGGCTGGCAGGCAAGCAGCGCAGCTACTGCTCTCTGGAGCACTCCATCGTACTGGCAAGGCACATGCATCCCTTGTGTCTTAAACGCACCCTGTATGCTTGTTTCCTCCCACTTGTTGCAGATGGCTTGGGGCGCCCAGCAGTAAAAACACCGCGCATACTTCTCCTACTTCACTTAGTGCATAGATTTCACCTTAGACTCCATTAATGTCATCTGCGCTCCGCTGGCCTTTGAACAGTCCTTCCAGTCGTGGCGCGCCGGGTCAGCCTGAGTGGCCATGCAGATGGCGCACGCATTGCTCCAGCGCTGGAAGTGCTGCTCTAGCCGCTCCAGGTCATATACTTTTTGTTCCGTCCTTCGCTGTTGCTGGATCTCAACCCTCTGCTCTTTAACGACTATAGCTCGCTCTATACATCTGCGCTGCTCCTCTGCTGCCACCGCCGCGGTGTCGGCCTGCGTCTCCTCTGGCTCTTCCTGCTCTTCTTCGACGGCTTGTCGCTTGGTACTACCGGGGTGTCGCTCGCATAGATCACACTTCGACTCTCCTATCTCGCATTGCTGCCTGTTCTGTCTGCCGTCCATGTGCTTGTCTATCGCGATTCGCCGACAGGATTCGACTGTCATAAACTCCTTTGCAGGTCGCTCCAGCTTGTAGCCGAGCGCCTTCTCTACCCTCCCCTCTTTTGTTACATAGCACGCTCTCATAACAATAGACTCGCTGTCGAGCCCTGTTCGTCCCGCCCGGCCGCTCTCTTGCACATATTGGAGCAGCAGGGGACACATGGCAACGTGGATCACCACCCGGACGCCTGCAGCGTCGAGCCCAAGACCCAGCATGTTCGTGGCTGTACAAAGCTTCTCTATGCCCAGGGTGAAGCTTCGCACCATGCGTGCCTTTTCCTCGTCTGAGCCCATCTGACGGTAGTATGCAGAGCACTGCAGAAGCTTCGCAAGCCGTTTCGTCTCGTCCACAGTTGGACAATAGACGATGATCTGCGCCTTGGGTCCGTACCTACTCCTCTTCGCAGCCACAAGCTTAATAAGTACTTTTTCTAGCGTGCCACGTGTGTACTCTAGCACCTGGTACGCAATGTTCGTTCGCGTGGTGCGTTCATCGCGGCATATGGTTACGGTCTGGGCATCGAGCCCTGCGGTGTGCAAGAAGGCGGGCTGCAGCGTGGGCGGCAAGGTTGCAGTCAGGTAGACAACCTGTGTGCCCTTCTCCGTCATCTCCACCATCTTGAGGAGGTCTGGCCGCCAGTCCTGTGTCGACTCCAGCAGCACGTGGCACTCGTCTATCACGATACGATCTAGCTGATGGAGCATGCGCTTTTCGTTAATAAACCTGCCGAACGCCTTCGTGACTGCGCTCTTAGGCGTCACTAGCACAATACGAGCCCAGTACGGCGGTCTTCTTCCATCCCACTTCGCGCAGGGGATGCCGAGCTGGTCGCAGCGATCTTGCAGATCGTCTCGCAAGGCATTCAACGGAGCCACGACCACGGAGACGCCGCCTGGCGAGACGGACGCGGGCAGCATGAACAGCATACTCTTGCCGGTGCCGGTAGCCATAACAACTAGCACGCGCAGCCGTCGCTGCATCACAGCCTCGAGGCTTTCTTCTTGCTTGCCACGATACTCGGCGTCCGGCCGTCCAGCGAGTCGCCTGAACTCTGCCTTGAGGTCCACCATCGCGAGCGACGACCAGCGCTGGAGCGCCTGCTTCTCTTGCTGCGCTACCATCTCCGCGCGAACACCGGGGTGCATGCGGCCGTCCTCCCAGGCAGATGCAAACTCCAGCACGCGATGCCAGTCCATGCTCACCCGCCGGAACTCCTCCCGCTCGGCCATGGTCTGAAAGGGAGACTCCATCATGGAGCGGCCGTAGTTGCCCTCCTCTGTTTCAAGGCTGTGGCCGGACTGCAACGCTTGCGCGTTGCTCTTCGCCGGCGCTTTGTTCCAGTAGAGCACTTCCAACCAGTCGCGTGCTTGTCCATCTCTTGCCAGCTCTCGGTGGATGGCTGGGTAGGCATGCCGCCAGGCGCGGGTGCCGAGAGCGGTGTTCATGTACTGAAAGGTCTGCTCGCGCAGGACACGGCGTATGCGATCGGTGCCCCAGTACCCGTCTGGGTTAGCGGATCGTGCCTTCTTACGGTCGGCTTCGCCGTACTCGTCTCCGTCGTCGCTCTCTTCGCTATCGCTCTCGTCGCCCCACTGCTCCTCCGGCTCTGGCTCCCAGATGAAAGCGGTAGGGCGGGCAACGCCATTGTGCAGCATCTGGAGATCATCTATGAACGGTCGACCGAGCCCGAGGAAGTACACCACCAGCTCACCCACCTCCCAGGGAACATAGCGGTGGATCGTCTTGACACGCTTGCTGAAGCTATACCCCTTGTGGTACGTGGTGGTGAAGGATACCAGGCCACCCTCTACAAACACCCCTGATACCCTACCCCGTCTGCACTGTTCTCGCACTGTATCGAGGTAATCTCTGTCCCGCGACCAGGCCCGCCGCCAGACATGTGAACAAGCGTGAAGAGGCCTTCTTTAAACCGACGCACTCCTTTCATGTACCTAGCTACAGCGTCATTGCGCCATAGCGTCCGTTCCGGCCGTTGTGTGCTATCTATCCCACGAATAAATCTCTCCCTTAGCGGAGCCTCGTCCAACACCCGGTCTAGAAGCCAGTCTTGCCATCTATCTAGCTGGTTGTTAGGGTGCTTCAGAAAGCTCCAGCCCGTAGCCAGCTCGGCTGGCTGATCGACGAGTTTGTCCACGGACACCTCTGGAAGCGGGTGGTCCCGGGTCGCACGCAACCCCTTTCGTCTAGATCAAGAGTAGGACGTCCTTGAATAGCTGCAACCGCACCGTCTCGCAGAGTCCCTTCACCATCGACCGGAGATCGGCTAGCGAAAAGCTCTGCTTGTCAATGAGAAGCCGATCTCCATCCCACGACACGATACCGGGAGTATTACGTTGCTTTGCCTGTGTTCTAGCTAGCGTACGCAAGCGGAGCATTCGATTCATAGGACTGGGTGTGCCTTTGAAGTCGGACAGCGTCATAAACCGTTCAGACATGTCTTTAACTAGCTCATACGCAGTAGGTGCTGTACAAGGGTCTTTCTGAAGCGCTTTATCTCGCTGGCAGCGGGCATGATGCACTACGAGCGCTTTCGAGGTAGTGATCAAAGCAGACAGCGTTGGCGAGAACTCGTGCGCCGGAACCCACCCACCGCCATGGTGATCAGGCTTGAGGCCGAGGACAGCCACTCCGCTCAGCAGTGCGCTCTCGTGCTCGTCGCCAGTCAGGCTGTGGTTGAGCAAGGCGATCCAAAAGCGCAGGCATTGCTCTTCCAGTTTCTCTTTCTTCGCAGCGTCGTCTGAGCGGGCTATTTGCTGGAGTGACACCAAGAGGGCGTCTTGCGTGCTGGTAAGTTTGTATGGCGGCCGCTCGACCTGGTCATATGTGCGCCACAGGTAGCAGAGGATGCTCACCAGCTTCTGGCTGTACTTCTTGATCGTACCGACTTAATGCCTAGCGTAGAAGGGCCGCTCGTTCGATTCTGCGCCCGCCTCACGTCGCTTAATAATCTCCAGTGCGAGTCTGCTAACAACCTCAGCTTGGCTGCTATCGAACGCTTTTCGTATCAGCCGCTCTATAGCTTTGCAAACATCGCGTAAGCCCGTGTCGTCAAACGCCACTTCTTCCTTCCCACGCGCGTCTACCTCCCCACCAGCTAGCTGTTTAGCGCGCAGAAGTGCCGCCCTTGGGATACCTTGTAGGTGCGGGACCCATTCTGTGAGCTCTAGCCACGGATCAGCCTGCGAACAGATGCCCTCTTTAATCTTATCCTGCGCTGCTGCTGCCTCACGCTCTTCTCGCTGATGCTGGCGATCTGCCTTCACTCTCTGGGAGATGTCTGCTAGAGTCGCAGCTCCAACGCTCGTCTCGACTGCAACATACGCCGGCCAGCCAACAGCTCTGAACAAGCGCTGGCAGGATTGGCTGTCTCGCCATACTCGGTTGCGCGAGTGCTTGCTCTTTTGCCTTATATCTCCCCCTCGCTTTTGTTCGTTCACCCAGCCATGCTCATCCTTGCAATGTTTCTGCATGCCCTGCAGCGAGATGCAGGTATACTAACAACGCTCCGACAAGCATACCAGCCCGTCTTCTCGGCTTTTCAGACCAAAGACGGGCTCCTTAGCCGGCCTTGGTACACGCACGTCTCCTGGACTCCACGCAAGGTTTGGTAGCGCGCGTACAGCTGCCGCCAGGCTCTTGCGCGTAGCGACTGTGACCTTGGGATGGCGCTCTTTGAGGTGCGTAACGATCTGCGCTGGTGGAATAGCAGTGGCACATGGTTTACAAACTACGACTCGAAGTTCAGGCTGGTGTTCAAACAGCTGCGCAAATAGTTCTATAGTGTAAGGAGCAGAAGGGACACAAGTGGGCGCTATGCAACACGTCCGTTAGCCTAGTGTTTGCTATCCCCCAGCATATTGATTGACAGACTGTGTATCAATCTTGCTTTTGGTTTAATTGCGCTCCCAGCTCCGCTAATGCTGGTTGGTGAGGGCGTTGTGGTACATCCGTGCGCGGCCTGACTTTCGGTGCCGCGGTGTGACCGCGTCAGAACCTCAACAACACCCAACCCCCTTTCCGCACAACCTTCGTCTGAACTTCTGCTCGCAACCTCATTCGCAGTACACAAGTCGATAATGCACTGGTTGGCAGCATTAGACAGCGCCGCAGAGCGGTTTGATGGCGGTCGTCGGAGCTTTCCTCTGGCCAGCGAAGCTGACTTCGTTCGCAACTACGCGTACGAGCCGCCGAATAAGGACTACAAGAAGCTCTTCTTCTGCCGAGCGACCATCTCACGCTCGCAGCGTGATCCAGGTGCTCGTCCGCACAGCGCAGGATGGCTAATCCCCACCTGTGACAATGCCAGCGTCTGCAAGCCCGTCTTCATTGCCCACTCCGTCTTGTCAGCGATCTGGCTTCTGCGCGAGACGCTCGCCGACGACGTCCTGCCTGACAATATCTGGGATCGTCTGGTCTGCGCGGCCGAGTCGCTTGCGGAGGACGGGATGGAAGAGCCGCCGTCTGCGCAGAAGCCCTTTGCTTCCCCTTCACAACAGGCCTCTGCTCCACCCCTGCAACAAAAGAAGCAGCCACACCTATCTGCGCCGGCCCCTACACCAAAGCGCGCTCGAACAACCACCGATAAGACACATCCAGCCAGCCCTCAGCTGTCACAGCCTAGCGAACCAGATGAGCAGCTGAAAGACTCCCCTCTGCACATCACTACCATCTCTAACAACAACCGCCGTGCGGAGCAAAAACGCAGCAGGACACTTGCCACTTCGCGTGCGAAGAAGCGGCTTGCCCTTGGTCTGGTAGCACCTGGCGACAAGGCTCCTCTTCCAGAGCAGGCTGCCTACACCTCTATTGTGCAAAAGGACAAGTCCGTTGTCGCCTGGATCATCAAGCAGCCGGTCTCCGATGACACGGACTTCTACAGCTCCACCCAAACTCCCTACCTCACGGCCTGCACCCTTCTAGAGAAAGCGCGCGTGCTTAGAAACCAGTCCTCTCGGTACCACGCTGCCCAGTTCCTGCAGGCTTGGCGAGAACGTGGCTCACCCTTCAGAGGTGGCGGCGAGCTCGCTGGCAGCCAGAGCAGGACCGGTGCGGGAGCTAAGCGCTTGCAGCTGCTGAGTGTGCGCAACGATGCTGACAGGGATTTCTGCTTTGCCTGGAACATGTGCACACGTTACAAAGCAGAGCTAGCAGCTGTCCATATCAAGTCTTAATGGGCGTCAGCTCTCCTAGGTCAAGCATACTCCAACAAGATAGCGCAGATCCAGCATAACAACTTTGTATCTAGCAACGACAGGACGCGAAATCGATACAGAAAGGGACAGATCCGCACAGAGGCAGTTGCAGCGCTAGTAGAGTTAGTTAGTCCTAACGCTACTAAGAAGGACAAGCAGGTGTTTAGACGACGGTTAGGCCAAGCCATGCGCTGGTACTCTATTAGTCAGGAGCTAGGCTGGGCATTCTGACCCTGATACCACACGACGAGATTGCGAATCGCTGGATAGAACGCACCCTCGTGTAGGCCAGCTGCATGTCTGGATTGAGCTACTTAAGAAGGAGTGTCCAGACATTTGTGCAGCTAGCAAGGCACTTAAGAACTGGTTAGGGCCAGAGGGAATTGCTGGCGGGCCCATCAACAAGAAGAAAACGCTGAGCATTGAGGCGGAGGCGCCAGCAACCATCTACGAGGTGGAAGAGATTCAAGACAGCGAAGACGACGAAACTGACAACAGCGTTGACGACAGCACCAGAGAGCAAAGTCATGCTTCGCCGAAGAGTCCTACGCCAGCTCCGCGGTTGCGTCAGCTAACTTTGCTTGAATTGTTCCATCCTGTAGAGTAGATGTTACCTGCGCTCAACTCTGAACATTGTGCTACATACCTTATCGATACTGCCCTACAACATCGCGAACATTAATATTAAAACATCTACTATATTCCACTCACGTACCGTATGCTCGATTCTTCTAGAAATTCAACATACAATTGGGACGCACTTTGTACACGTTCCGCAATCGTTGCAGCAATATTTGACTTCAGGAACAGCGAACAAATTCACGCTGAAAAAGCGAACAAATACAGTCAAGTGTCTGTGCTCACGCTAAAATTTACATAGGCAAAGCGAACAAATACACTGTCTTTGTTCGTATAATCACTGGGAGTCTTCTTCCTTCTTTTTATCTCTCTTCTTACACTTCTACCTACTTCTTTCTTTATCTATTTCTACTTCTTTTTTCTTAAACCCCTTCTACTCTCTCTATATTAACACCCTAACTCTCTTCTAACTCTAAAACCCTAACCCTCTTCTTATTCTAAAACCCTAACCCTCTTCTTACTCTAAAACCCTAACCCTTACACTTACCCTCTTTTTCTCTCTTACTCTACTCTTTTCAATACTCTACTTTCTTCCTTACTTTATTCTTCTCTTTACTCTACTCTCTTCTACTTCTTCTTCTCTTATCTTTTTCTTCCCTCTACTCTTCTACTCTTAACACCTATTCTCTAATCCTTACTACTTTTCTCTATCCTTTCTACACACCTTATCCTTTCTACTTCCCTTATCCTTTTCTTTCCTTATTCTACTACTCCTAATCTTCTTTACTTTTCAACAATCTTTCTTTAAACTACCACTCTTTCTTTTCCTACTCTCCTTCTTCTCTCTTTTTTAAAACTTCAACTTTTACTCTTCTAACTTTTCTTCTAACCCTACCCCTCTTCTCACACTAAAACCTAACTATTATTATTACTTTCTTCTCTACTCTCTCTTACTCTATTCCTTACCTTCTTCCTTACATATAAACTTACTTTCTCACTTACCCTCTCTCTCTCTTACTTATTCTCTTTCTACCTTTCTCTTCTCTCTCTAATTTTTTACTCTTAATACTTACTCTCTTCTTCTTATCTTTTCTACTCCTCTTTTCTACTTACTTTTCTCTACTACTCTCCTTTCTAACACCTTAACTTTCCTCCTTCTCTTCTTACACCTACCTTCAATCTGTACTCTCTCTTTTACTCTACTAACTTTTTCTAATTTTTCTTATCTTTTTACCTTCTCTCTAACTATTCTTTTATTCAACATCTCCTCTAATCAACTATCTTCTTCTTCTACTTCCCTCTTTTCTCTTTAATTCTTTTTACTATTTAAAACTTATTTATATCTTATCTTCTAACTTCCCTCTTCTATATATCTATTGTTTCTTTCCTTTTTCTTTTTATCTCTATCTACCATCTCTCAATTTTCTTTTGTACTTTTTTATTATTATTACTATCTTCTCCTACTTATAAACAACTCTTAACTCTATTCCTTTATACTTAACTAATACTATACTATTTTCCTTCTTTCTTTTCTTCTTTCTTTTCTTCTTCTTTACTACTATTACTACGCTACTGTCTTTTTCTCTCTCTTCTATTCCGCTCCGCGGTCTCAACCACCTCCCCTCCTTCACTCTCTTCTGTTCCGCTCCGCGGTCTTAACCACCTTCCCTCCTTCACTCTCAACCGCTTCGCTCCAGGGGCACATCTACGGGCCCCCTGCCTACCCCTCTACTCCCCTCTCCTATAATACCTTATTACGGGCCTACCGCCTACCCCTCTTTCTCCCTTACCCTCTTTCTCCTTAACCACCCTCTTCTCCTTAACTCTTATCTCCTTTCTCCTTCTTTTACTTTTAACTTAACACTTACTTTTTCCTATTATTAACTTTCCCTTCCCTCCTCACTGCTCTCTTGTGACACCTGACGGGCCTACCACCTACCCCTCTCTTGCGCGTCACGGCCTTTTTAGTTTGCAGGCGCGTCTCTCTAACGCACAATATGCCCTGTGCACTCTTAGGCGGGTTTCTGTTATACCCCCTACCGGTTGCCAGCCTACAAATGCAGGTAACCCTAACCCTAACCTTGACCTGTGTCTGGTCCTAAACCTAACTTCACTTATCTAACGTCTTTGTTACGCTTACTTCTTTGTAACGCCTTACAGGCCCCCCTTTAGTTCTTCTCCCCTAAACGCTGTCTTAATTGTTTCTACAGTTTAATGCTGTGCTCTTCTGCTTTTAACAACAGATCTGCTCGCTCTGTTAACCTTC
The DNA here is from genome assembly GCF_004011695.2 of Ascochyta rabiei. Lineage (NCBI taxonomy): Eukaryota > Fungi > Ascomycota > Dothideomycetes > Pleosporales > Didymellaceae > Ascochyta > Ascochyta rabiei. The sequence goes on from NC_082421.1 coordinate 14,343, forward strand.
TTGCTGGTTACCTGGCCTTTTACGGGCTGTTTGCTGTTGTCTCTTACTAGTCACAGGTCATGCTCCTTGACTGCCCGCCTTCCCTCCCTCTCCACCCTTTCGCCTTTCTCCAACGGTCTCGACCACGCTTCCGTTGACACTTGCTGCACTCTCAGACGGGTATCTGCTACACCCCTGTTACGCGTCACTAACGCACCAGTTACGGGGGCCTCTTCACGGGTTACAGACCTCTCTACGGGCTCAGGGGCACCTCTACAGGTTGTACGCCTTACTGTCAGCCTCTTCTTGTTCTGTGCTATTGTTAACTACTTTGCTTGGCGTCCTTGTAATACATTATTACAGCTTACCTCTCTACTGCTTTGCTATGTTAACCTCTCAATGATACCTCATCACGGCTTCGTCGCCTACCTCTTCTCTTTTCTTAACTACTGCGCTTCTTGTGCCTCCCCACAGGCCTTCCGCCCCCCCCTTCTACTTCACCGCTGCGCTCAGCTTCTTTGTGACACCTTACGGGCCCCCGCCACCCTCTTCTCCTTCTCTCAGCGACCCTCTCTTAAAACACCCACGGGCCCACCGCCCACCCCTTCTTCTACCCTCTTCTCTCCTTATCCCTTGCTCGTGATACCTTATTACGGCCCTACCCACCTCCCCTCTTTCTCCTTCACCCTCTACCGCCCCGCCCGACTGCTTTGTGACACCTGACGGGCCCACCGCCCACCCTTCTTACGCACTACAACATCTACAGGATTAGGAATGCCTTTCTGGCTGCGGCACCACAATCAGGTTTGCTAAACTTCCCCTAACTACTGTTCTATCTTGTGACAATACTCTCTAAACGCCCAAAAACCTTTTTAAATGCCTCCTCCTCTCTATATCTTACTTTTCCCTAATTTTTGTTGTCTTAATCCTGCGCTTTCTTTTTAATACAAACAGCTGCTTTAGGTTAGGGACTTACTTGCTTTTGGGTGCTCTTCCTGGTTTGCGGGCTCTTTCTGGGCTGTGCGCTGTTCTTAAATAATCAGCTCTTACTACTTGGGGGCACTAATGTGGACTCCCTTGGCTTGCAGGGACCACTTTTGGGCCACTTGGGGGGACTACTTTTGGGCCACTTAGGGGAACTACTTGGGAACTACTTAGATTAGGGGACCTACTTAGGTTAGACGTGCTACTTAGGTAGGGCAACTACTTAGGTTAACGCACTACTTGTGGAACTACTTAGGGAACTACTTATGGACCCACTCGGGCTAGGGGACTACTAGGCAACCACTTGGGTTGGCGGACCACTTTGGGAACCACTTGGGATACTACGCGGGTTGATGCTTACTACACAGGTTAATGCTTACTACGCAGGTTAATGCTTACTACGCAGGTTAATGCTGACTATGCGGGTTGGTGCTGACTACGTGGGTTGGGGGATCTGTATGGGTTGGGGGCTCTACTTAGGTTGGGGGGGCTCTACATAGGTTGGGGGATCCGCATAGGTTAGGGGCTCTACTTAGGTTGGGGGCTTTACTTAGGTTGGGGGCTTTACTTAGGTTAGGGGATCCGCATAGGTTGGGGGGAACTACTCAGGTTAGTGGCTGTCTCTTGCGGGCGTCTGTGTTCTTCTACATGCTGTTGCTTGCTTAACCAAACTACGTATAACCCTAACCCTATCCTGACATATGTCCCAGCCCCCACCACAGCTCCAACACCTCTACTTGTCTCTGCTGCCCTCTTTACTTATGCTCTCTGCGCTTGTGTGCGCTTCTGCTCCTTTGTCTGTCTTATTAATAATCTGCTTGCTGTAAACGCTGGTAACTCTACCTTAATTTGCGTCCAGACTGGAACTTAACCCTAATGCTAACTTGCGTCCGGGCCCGACCGCAACTCTACTACCCTGACTTCCGTCCCAGCCTGAACCTAACTCGGCTGCACTGCTTCTATGAATCGTAAGCGGAAATTCTTTTATTTGCTACTACTGCATCTACTGCGTCTACTCAGCTAACAACCACGTAATCTAACAAAATTCCTTAACTAAATTGTTGCTTTCTACGTTGTCTAGCGGCTGCTTCTTCCCTAAATATTCGATTAACATCCTACCCGGTCCTGCATCGTCCACCCCAAGCTCCGCTAATTAGACCTGCTATTAGGCATTTGCCTCTGTGTAACCAAATACTATGCCTATTAACCCTGCGCTTAATACCCTAGTGTACTAACAAGTTCCGTCCTCTACTCGTTAATATCGCCCCTCCCTATTCAGTTCCCAGCTATTGCAAATCTCCTGCGGCACGCCACTGCACAGGAAACAGCCTAAAAACATGTTAAACTAAACTTGATTATCTATCCTCTGTACTATCTCTTTTACTTTTTTACTTTCTGCCCTCTAACACTGCTGTATGTTGTGTCTGCTCTGCGTGTTGCCTGCTCCCTCGCATATCCCGCATTAATTCGCCTACTACGCTAACTGCCTGCGCACCCACTCTATATTGGCAAACTCTTGCTGTTGATGCTCTGTTAACGTCTGCCACGGCCCCCAACGCGCCTGCTCCTGCTGCCGAAACACCTGCTGCACCTCTTCTTGCTCGGCTTTAACAACGTCCATCTCGTCCCAATCGTTGTTCTCTAGCTTGCTCTCTTCTTCTGTTTCTTCCTCTACCACCTCCTCTAGCTGCCCGTCTATCCCTCAGCACACGTCGCACATCTCCTTGTTGTCCTCCTCTCTACACCCTGCTTGATCCTTCCTCCCATCCAAATACCCGTCCAACACTTCCCTCCTGCAGCTAACTGCCCTGCTCTCGCCACCTTCCACATACTCCCTCACCATCTGCCACTCAGCTTCTGTCCTGTTGTCGTTGGTGCGTTGTTTCCTATCCTGAACAATCAAAACTGCCTCGCTTCGCAACCTGTCCTGGCCTGCCCTGCTGCTCTCTTGTGCGTAATCTAATATAGTAAACAGCTAATTAATGTAAATAATGCACCGTACATCTGGTATGTCCACACCTATCCCTAACGCGCTTGTTGCTACAATCACGCGCTGCTTGCCTGCCATAAAGTCCGCCAACATGGTCAGCTTGCCTACAGCATCCGCGTGATACGCGTAACAATCCAACTGCTCTGCTAACGCCTTTACCTTTAGTTTCGAATTGCTATACATAATAAGCTTGCCTGTCTTATACTTCTACATCTTCTGCCGCACTATCTTAATAACTATCAACTTAACGTCCTTCTTCTTTGCGGACTGGCTGATCTTAATGGTCTGATACGCCACGTTTGTCCTAGTAGTTAGTTGTCTGAACATCCTAACCTGCTTCTGCTTGTAATGCATTCGTTGATACAGCTTGTCCTCTTCTGTCAGCAGCAACGTTGCTGTCAACAGCACCATCTGCGTCTCGGCTGCTGCCAGCCTGCTAAGCTGTTGTATCTGCTTGCGGAATGTGTATTAACGGTTTAACACAATGTAACACTTGTTGATCACAATACAGTCCAGCTGCCGCGTTGCTTGCAGCCGGTTTAAAAACGTTGCGAACGCTTCTTCTACAGCCGATTCGGGCGTTACAAACACAATAGCTGCTGCGTTAGGCAGGCAGCAACTTGCCTATTCGGCACACAATATCCCCAGCTCCTTGCACTGTTGCATTATGTTACTACGCAGCGAAATCAACAGCACAACAACTACTGTTGTCCTGCCTTGCTCTGCCCACGCTGGCAACATAAACAACATGCTCTTGCCTGCGCCGGTTGGCATCACAGCCACGACAGGGCTCTCGCCGGCAACAATCGCCTTAATAGCCTCCTTCTGCACGCCTCTGAACTTGGCTTTCTTGCCCTTTATTCGCTTGAGTTGCGCTGCCAGGTCTATCTTCCTCAGCCGCTCCAGCCTCTCGATCCTCGCCTCGTCGGCCTCGCTCTTGAACGGCGCCTGCTTGCGCTTCTTTACGTCTGCTAATACGTCTACAGCTAACTAAAAACCCAAAAACTAGTGCCAATCAGTGCTCGAGTTGCGGAACAGCTGCCTTCTGTTGGCTGTGACACCTGCTATCTCTATAATGCCGCGTGCGTACACCATACCTGCTACGTGCAACATATGTCTAGACTACTCGTCTTAAATAATGGCCGCCATGTTCTCCTCCTTCTACTCCTTGTTTTCCTCGCCTTCCTTGGCGGCGAACGCTGTTGAGCCGCGCAAAAATCGCTAGCTGATGCTAATGGCGATCTCACGGTACGCTGCAATCGTTAACTCTTGTTTAAGCCTGATTTAGCTCTTGCGCTTCAACGTCTCCTGTACACGCTCCGAAGTCTATTTGCGCCCGTTCAGGTCGGCGGGCCACAAGTGGGATGACATCGTCTCCTTCTCCCACACTATCGCCTCTAATAGCTGCTGGAACAGCAACACCAACCATACGTACCACACCAGCAGCTCACCTACCTTACGCGGCAAGTACTAATAGATAATCTTAACATCGCCGCTAACAGCGTACCCCTTGTGGTATTGCGTAACAAAAACAACTATGCTGTCCTTAATAAATATGTTGCAGTGCCTGCCCTTGATTGTGTTGCTGTGTCAGACGCTCAATATCTCTGTTGCCCGCGCAGGTTGTCCTGCCGTCATGTGCATGAGCGCGAGCAGCTTCTCCCTGAACGTAACCACACAGTCCATGTACTGCTCCACTTTGTTCCTATTAATCCCAGAACAGGTGGCTGGCTTAATAAACCGCTCCCGCATTGTGGCGTCTTGCCCCACTTGTTCAAACAACCAGCTCTCTCTGTCCACAGGCATGCGGGTGCGCTGGTCTTTCAAAAAGTTCTACCCGGGTCGATCGTCGGTCAGGTTGTTGCGCAGCTGCTCCCACGGAATCTGGGGGACTTGATCTGCCGTCTGCCCGTTGCAAAACAGCAGCTCCTTAACCAGCATCTGCTTGTTCTCTGCTTGCATCCTGTGCACTATACTGCAGAACTAGGCTATAGTAAAGTGCACGTTCTTGTACAGCAGCTCGTCCCTACCTATCCACTTAACGTTCCCTTGCGCAGTAGTGTTAAAATGCACCTTCAGCCCGTACGTACGCAAGTCGAGCATCTACTACATTAGGCTGTAGCTACCTTATACCATAAACCTGTCCATTATCTGCTGCACAAACTCTAAGCAGCCTTTTGGTCGACGCAGCCTGGGGTTACTGCTGCCGCTGTCGCTCCCCCCGTACGCGCTGTCGTTGTTAAACACCTCCTCTTCAAATGGCTCAGACAGCTCGAGTGCGTGTTATACAACCATAAAACAGGTAATTTTAATTACTAATAACAATATTGGCAGGTACAGCTTGGCATCCTTCCAGCCGTCCTCTTTAACGCCGAGCACAGCTAACGCACACACTAACGCGTAGTCGTACTCCTTGCAGCAGATGCGCTAGTTAAGCAGCGCAATGCAAAACATTAAGCACGCTTTCTTAATCAGCGTCAGCTTTGCGTGCTTGGGCTCGTTCTTGGGCTTGTTCTTAGGCTTGTTGTCGCACTCGGACGGGTCCTGCTCGTTGTTGAGTTCATCGATCATTATCTCGTCCTCCTCCTCCTCTTCCTCCTCGTCCTCATCCTGGTCCTCGTCCGCTACCTCCATCTCTGCCCCGCCTACGTCTCTCTCTGCCTGCTCAATCAATGCCTCCCATGCCTCGCGCTGCTGCTGTGTGAAGCGGTACTTGGGGCTGTTCCAACAGTGCTCCCTCTGCGTCCTTGCAAAAAACATCAGTATCTGCTTCTACAGGCGTGACTGCTCTTTAATCAACTTCTTGTCTATGTACGCCTACAGCGGCGTGTACCTAGTCTGGTGCTTCTCTGTACAAATAGCCTCTATGCGCACAAATATGCCTGTCTGCTTAATAACAGACGTCTGGCTTACGCAGGCCAGTCCATCTATTGCGCTCTAAATCGCAGCCTTAACAGGCTCCTTATCTTTCTCTAGGTCTATGTTAGGCTCCTTAATGCTCGCTAGCAATTTAGGACAATCCAGTTTGTTCAAGTACGGCAGCCACCTAGTCCGCTCCAGCCATAGGGCCGCCTCGTCCTTCTCTCTGTCTTCAATCGTTGTCTTCGCCCAGTTCTTGACGTTGGCCTACGTCTTAGCCATCTCTTCGCCTACGCGCGCCCACGCTGCCTCGCCCTCCGTAGGGACGGGCTGCGGGCCGCTGTCTGGGGTGTGACGCACCTTAAAGTACTGCAATCCGTGCCGGCTGCTAAAAAGTCGCTGGCAGTGTACGCGCTTGCAGCTGTCTTCTATCTAGGCTTGTAACGCCCCTGCCCGAGTTTGGCTGGGACGTTCTTGCCTTTTTCCCAGCGACCAGCCGTTGTGGTCTTTGCGCTAGTGCTTTTTAATTAAGTTAATAGTTCTTGCAATATGCTAGCATTTTTTAGGCTTAAGTTAGCATAGTAAGCCATTGTTGTATACTGGCAGCTGGGGGATAGGCTGCATATTGTTGTCTAGTACTGTCTACTCGCTAGGGTACTGTAGCAAGCCCGCCTACTGACAGACGGCATCCCCTACAGCTCTAACGTTCTTTAGCGGCCTCTTGTGTTGCTTCTGCAAGTGGCTCTTGATCTGGTCCGGCCATACTGCGTACCGGCACTCCTTGCACACTGCTACCTGGTACTCAGCCAAGTGCTTAAAGTACTGATGCTTAACAGTGGCTTCTGACATGTTAGCAGTCCTCTGCGAGCCTCTGTGTGTGTGTTTTTTTTTTCCTTAAGGCGACTGCTCTTATCTCTGAATTGTGTTAAGTTTTGCACCCTAGCTTATGCGCCCGCTCATGTTGTATAGGCTGATCTCTGTTCAGTCTGTTACCCTAGTCAGGGGCTAAACCTAACAAACATCCTTCTTCTTCTGCTGTATCTCCTACATTAACAAACAAACAGTTATGTCACTATCTAATCTACCCTAGATCTCCGCGTTAGAAGATGCCGCCGAGCAATTCGATGGCGGGCCCCAGAGCTTCCCGCTAGCCAGCGAGTTGAGCTTTGCCCACAGGCTCGCATACGACCCGCCGAACCTAGACTACTAAAAGCTGTTTTAGAACAAGGCTACTGTCTTAGACTTGCAGCGTGATGCTCTATTGCACCTGCACAGCGCAGGCTGGCTGGTTCTGGACGAGACGAGTGTCTGCAAGCCTGTCTTTGTTGCCTACTTAGTGCTGTCGGCGATATGGCTGTTGAGGGAGACGCTCAACAAGGACGCGCTGCCTGCTGATGCTTAGGCCTGGTTAGTCTCTGCAGCGCAGGATCTTGCAAGCAGCCTAAGCGACAGCTTCTAGAAGGAACCCCCTTCAGCGCAGCGGCCCTGTAATTCCCTACTACTGTTAACAAAGCGTGCTACTGCATCTAGCTCAGCGCGGCCGTTCAAGCGCCTCCGACAAGCCACCGAGCCTCCCAGCCCTGCGGCGCCGCTGGAAGCAGAGGACGAAGCGGAGGAACCTGAGCAGCTTGCGCCGCCCTGCGAACCTGAGGCGGCTAAGGACCCTAAAGAGCCCGTCCATGGACAGGTTGGACAGGAGGAACCTGCCCAGATCACGAGCGTCTCTAACAAAAACCGCCGTGCTAAGCAGGAGCGCGCCAGGAAGCTGGAGCTTATGCAAGCGCAGAAGAAACAGGACCTTAGGTTAGTGCCGCTGCCTAAGTCGGCATCCCGCAGGGAACACGGTGCCTATGCCTCCATCTCGCGGCAGGATAAGCTGTTTATCTCTTAGATCCTTAAGCAGCTGGTTAACAACAACAACCTGTACAGCAGTACCGCAACGCCTTACCTGACAGCTTCTGGCATACTTAAAAAGGCCGACTCCATCAGCAACACTACCTCCCAGGCCTCTGCAGCTGCGTTTCTGCGGAGCTGGCGCACATAAGGCTTACCCTTTGCGCAGAAGTCTGTTAAGGATCACCCGTCCGCTTCCTTGCGCACCCGCTGGTCGCTGTCGCAGAAGAGCAGTGCCTCGACTGTGCCGAAGAGCGCGCTCGCCTCCGCCTAGAGCCTGTGCAATTGCTACAAGCAGGAGTTAGATATTATCTATATCAAGTACCGCTGGGCTATAGCTTTCCTTAGTAAGGCCTACACTAAGAGGATGGACTAGATCAAGGAGCAAGACGTCGCCCGCAGCAGGGATGCTAAGAACTGAGGCGGCAGGGGCAAAGTCAGCTCCGAGGCCATAGACGCCCTGCTGCTGTCTGTCACCGCCACGTCAGGGCCTCAGCAGCGTCAGCAATTTAAGAAGTGGCTGCACTAAGCGCTCTGCTGGTACAAAGCAGCTAAGCAACTTAGCTAGGGTATGCTCTGCCTAATACTGCACAACATTATCTCTAACTTGTAGGTTAAGAACAATCTCTGCATCCCCTTCTGGTATATCTGGCTTAAGTTAGTTATAGAGGTGAATCTGGAGGCCTACAAAGCAAGCATGGCCTTAGACGCCTGGCTAGGCTCAGAAGGCATCTCTGGCGGATCTATCAGCGAGAAGGCAACGCTGTCAATTAAGGCAAACACGCCAACATCAGCGACGCAAGTGGAGGAGATTAAAGACAGCGAGCTGGAAGACGGCGAAGATGGTGACGACTACAGCGTTGAGCCTGCGCCCTCCTAAAGGACTACAAACAGCCCTGCGGTCGCCCGTGCCATGCGCCAGCTTACCTTAATTGAGCTCTGTAAGCCTTTTGCAGGCACGTAGTGTGCTGTAATTAATTGCTCTGTGCTGTGCATTTAGTGTGTTACTTTCTTACGTTAGTGTTTATGGTGTTAATGTTCTGCTGCGTTAATGCAGTCATTGTCCGCGCGCTAGCGCAACCCTAACCACAACAACAAACCCTACCCCTATGATTTACAAAGCTGATTTTGCTACAACTTGCACAGGTAATGCAGGTTATTAACGCAAAATATATGTCTAAGTTTGAAGCAGATCTAATCTGTTGTTGCAGAATAACCGTAGTTAGGAGAAAAACCAACCGTACCCATAATAAGATATCCGCGCAAAATCTGTAGCCCTGGTCCCTAACAAATCCGTACCCCTAAATCAACCATTAGAATGGTTGGCCTACCCATCTTGGTTAGATCTTCAACCCGTACGTCCGCAAATCCAACATCAACTGCATCAGGCTGTAGCTGCCGCGCACCATAAACTGGTCTATTATCTCCTGCACGAACTGTAAACATCCTTTGCGCCAGCGTTAGGGCAGGTTACTGCTGTCGTCGCTCTTGTACGCGCTGTTACTGTCGAACTTGTCTTTATTATCCAACAGGCCTAACAACTCTAACGCCTGCTGCACGACCATGAACCGCGCTACCTTAATAACAGCCAACAAAACAGGCAGATACTGCTCAGCACCTTTCTATCCATTCTCCTTCACACCTAACACGGCCAATGCGCACACTAACAGGCTGTCGTACTCCTTGCGCGTAATTAACTGGCTTAACAACGCAATGCAAAACTCCAAACACGCCTTCTAGATGCTTAACAACCTCTCTAGCTTACTGATGGCGTTAGTGGTAGGCTTGGCTGTGTCTGTCTCTATCTCGTCGATGGCTTTGTTAACGTCTGCCATGGTCTCGTCTTCTTCGTCTTCGTCCTCCACCTCTTCCTCTTCTTCTTCCTCTTCTTCTTCCTCTCCTTTAACGCTTCTCTCCGCCGCCTCAACCAACGCCTCCCATGCCTCTCGCTGCTGGCGGGTGAAACGATACGCTGGACTCTTCCACACATGCTCCTGTTGCGTTTATACAAAAAACATTAATATCTGCTGCTACAGCCGCGTGTGGTTGCTAATCGACTTCTCGTCCATGTACGGCTGCAACGGCTGGAATCGCGTCTGGTGCTTCTCTGTCCAGATCGCCTCTAGCCGCACGAACACGCCGATGCGGTAGATGACGGACGCTTAACTGAACCGCGCCAATCCCTCTATCGCTGCCCACATTGCTGCCTCTACAGGCTCAGCCTGCTGCTCCTGCCTGGGATCAGGCTCTGCCACAGGTTCCTTGATGCACGCTATCAGCTTGGGTCGCTCCATGCCCACTAAATACGGCAACCACTGCGTCCGCTCCAACCACAGGTTTACCTCGTCTTTCTCTCCCTCCTGGATGGTGTTTTGCGTCCGCATCTTGACGTTGGCCTACGCCTTGGCCATCTGCTCGCCCACCTGCGCCCATGCCGCGTTGCCATCTGGCACGACGTCTGGGCCATTGTCGTCAGGCTGCTCAACCTCAAAATACTGCGACCCCAGGCCCTAGACTAACAACTGCTGGCAATAGATTCTCTTACAACCCTTGCTGATGCGCTCTTGTATCTCTGCCTTCTCTACCCAGCTCAGACAACCTCCTTTTTCTGCTACTGACCAACTGTAGGTCTTCTGCCAATGCTTCCTTATTGCCTCTGCGCTTCAGAATATCTGACGGCAATGGTCTGCGTCTACCTGACACATTAACCTGTCTGCGTAAACTAGCAACTAATGTATAGGCTGAATAGCCTAGCTTAGCACTTCTAACTCTCCTATATATTAAATTAATCTGGCCTAACTGCTTACGTCTTCTGCTACTAACTCGGCTTGCTTCCGGCTGACACGATGACGCTGCAAATGACTCCTGACCTGGCTAGGCAAAACGCCGTGTCTACACTCTTTGCAAACTGCCAACGCGTACTCAACCAAATGCTTAAAATACTCGCCTGCAACGCTATCCTCTGTCATGATTGCTGCTGAACGTTGAACTGTGGATGAATAATAACAATTGGTAACACAGGGTTGTGCTGGTATACTGTAGGTTACCAGTAATTGTTTGCATTTTACTATACTTAACTACAGTCTGCATGTTATATATTGCGTTGTAGACGCGTCCTACCTCTTATATGTGTAATACAACTACACGCGTAGTTAACGTTTGTAATTGCTGGTTGTTATCTCGGAACGTCTCCGAACCTGGTCGCTTAGGTTCTCCCAACCTCACGAACCTTACCCCAACCTCTAACACAAAACCCTAACGCACGTAACCACGCATGCTATAGGGATATAATTTCGCTAAAGTATATAACTAAATGCGCTAATTAATATACTTAAATTTGGGGTTAATTAACTAGTAGAAACCTAACTGGACCAATTGCTTTAAGTTTTCTGGAGTCAGCCATACGTGATGTAGTCTACGCAGGGAAAATGAATATCCTAGTACGTTAAAAACTGGAGGAAGTACTGCCTCCAGTTGCAGCCCTGGGATAGGGGCCTCTTCTTCTTCTTTGCTATTGCCAACCACTGCGCTCAGCGTCCTTGTAACACATTATCACAGCTTACCTCTCTACCGCTTTGCTATGTTAACCTCTCGATGATACCTCATCACGGCTGTGTCGCCTACCTCTTCTCCTTTCTTAACTGCTGCGCTTATTGTGTATTCCTACAGACCCTCTGCCTACCCCTCTTCTCTCTCTTACGCTTATATTACGGGTCTCTTTACAGGTTGCAGCTGTTCTCTACCTGTTGCGTGTCTTTCTACAGGCCTCTGTTCCTCTGTCTGCTTGCCCCAAACACCGGCAACCCTAACCCTACTCTGACTTGCGTACCAGCCCAAACCTAACTCTAATATTTTATTTTATTTCTGCCTTAACGTTAACCTGCTTACTGCTATCTTACTACTAAACGTCTGTTTAGTCTTCCCCTCTGCACGTTTGCACTGTTTGTGTTACTGTTTATTAATTTTGACTTCCTTGATTTTTGCGTGATGCTCTTGCATGCAAGTCAGCCGAGCATCTCCGAAAATGCGCAACCTTAATCCAGCCTCAACGCTAACCCGATTCTATCTCTGCTACCTGCGTGCTGTTATACTGCTGCATAAACAACACTTCTCTAATTACTACTACTATTACGTTGCTAAAAAAAAATTTGCTATTAACCTGCTCTCTGTACCGCTTATCTATCTTTATAACTGCCCCTTCACTCTTATGTGACACTTAATGAGCCTACCGCCCACCCACTTTCTCTTCTTCACCCTGCTCCTCCTTCACTCTTAATCGCTCCGCTCCGGGGGCACATCCACGGGCCCCCCGCCCACCCCTCTACTCCCCCTCTCCCGTAATACCTTATCACGGCCCCACCCACCTCCCCTCTTTCTCCTTCACCCTCTACCGCCCTGCTCGACTGCTTTGTGACACCTAACGGGCCTACCGCCCACCTTTCTCTTACGCACTACAACATCTACAGGTTCAGGAATGCCTTTCTAGCTGCGGCACCACAATCGGTTTTGCTAAACTTCCCCTAACTACTGCTCTATCTTGTAACAACACTCTCTAAAGCCCTAAAACACCTTTTTACATGTTGTCCCTATCCTAATTAATCTGCCTAAACCCCCTAATGACCTTTTTAAATGCCTCCTCTTCTCTGTATCTTTCTTTTCCTAAATTCTTGTTATCTTAATCCTGCGCTTTCTTTTTAATACAAACGGGTGCTTTAGGTCAGGGACTTACTTGGTTTTAGGTGCTCTGCCTAGATTATAGGCTCTTCTTAGGTTACGTGCTCTTTCTAGGCTGTTGGCTTTTCTTAAATAATCAGCTCTTACTAATTTAGGGTTACTAATGTGGACTTCCTTAGTTGGGCGGGGGACCCCTTTTGGACCACTTAGGTTGGTGGTCTACTTTCAGACCACCTGGGGTGGATACCACTTTTGGACCACTTAGAGTAGCGCACTACTTTGCGCACTACTTAGGGAACTACTTAGGGTGGCGCATTGCTTAGCGCACTAATTGTGGACCACTTAGGGAACCACTTGGGGAACCACTTGGGGAACCACTTAGGGAACCACTTGGGATACCGCTTGGGCTTAGGGGGGGCTACCACAATCGGATGATATAATTAGATTCCCTAAACTCTCCTACACTACTCTTCTATCTCACAACAATACACTACAAACGCCTAAAATACCTAACACATCTTGTTACTTTCAATTCCGCCCTACTGCTTCTTCTTCCTAAACCACTTAACAATCCGCTTAAATGCCTCCCCCTGCTCTTTCTGCTCCTGCCATCGTACTCCCTCCTCCACCATCCGCTCTTACGCCCATTCCGTGAAACTATCTAACTACCTGGCCCAAATCAACGCAATCGACGCGATTAACACGCCACAGTACTAACAACTTCTGCCAACTTTCCTTATCTATCCGCTATCTGCTTAGCTCTTATACCTTTCGCATATCGCCTGCAGGATGCTACACTTAAAATAACACAAAAACTTCTCCTACTAAATAGAACTTGTAATAATTGTTACTCCTTTACAAATCTCCTCTGCGTCTGTTACTGTGCAATCCGCCATCCTATAACCTTCACACCCTTCTCCCTACGCCCTGCATCGCTGGCATCCCTCCTTCCACTCGTCCAACACCTCTTCTAATCCTTAGATCTCTGCCAAACCCTCGGTCTGTAACTCCATCTCTCTTTGCGCCGCCAACCTTTGTGCTCTTCCCTCCTGATCGAACGCTAGCCTTTCTTTCTTATCCCTAATCCCTCCTGCCTCTTGCCCGTTGTCTTCGTCTTCTCTCCTGTTTTCGTCTTCTCTTGCACGCTCTGCCTCTCTCCCAGTCTTACACCCAACACACCTGCTACATTTCTCTTTATTAACTTCGCAACCTACTCTGTCTATTCTCCTATCTATCTCCCTATCCAACACAACTCTTATACATCTGTTAGTTGTAATAAACTCCTACATCTCTTTATCTACCCTACCCTAACTTCCTTCTTACATGCTGCCATCTTGACAGTACCTCTCCCCTCTTACGATAATCGCTTTACTCTTCTGCCCATCTTGTCCTGCTTGCCCGCTTTCTTGCGCATAATCCTGCAACTTTCTAACAATCCTAATGTGGATCACTACTTAGATAGTAGGCGCATCTACCCCTAAACCTAACGCATTAGTTGCTGTAAAAACTTGCTGTTGTCCCTCTGTTAACTGGCGCACCAACTCTGCCTTCTTGCCTCTGCTCCCTACCTGCCGGTGGTAACAAACACAACCTAGCAACCTGGCTAATTAAACCGTCTTAGCCACCGTGTCGCAGTACACAATGATCTGGCCAGGCATCAGGTACTGCCGCTTCTTCTCCTCTACTAACTGTACCAACACCTTGTCTTTGTCTTCCTCCTTCTGATTGTACTGCTGTATCTGGTACTTAACGTTCTTCCAGGTCGTTAGACCCCAGAACCACTGGCATTGCTTCTTGGCTGGCAACCCCATTAATGCAATAAACTCGCCCTTGTCTCTTAGCTGCATAGTTGCTGTCAAGTACACCAGCTGTGTCTCTGCCTTTACTAAGTCCCGCAACACCAACATCTACGTCCTCTATCTGCTTATTAAATCTAACACAACATAACATTTATTAACAACAATTTAGTCTAACCGCCCTATAGCTCGTTGCCGGTTAATAAAACCCCCAAAACTCTCGCTGACCGCCGATTCGGGCGTGACCAACACTACTGACGCCCATTCCTGCGGTTTCTAACTGTCCCACTCTACACACTCAATTCTGGCTTAAACGCACCTGTCTTTCAAGTTGCTGCGCAACAAAACCAGTGGCACAACAACAACTGTAACGCTGGTGGAACACAACGCCAGCAATATAAACGCCATGCTCTTGCCTGCTCCTGTGCCTATAACTACAACGATCGGACTCTTCTGGTGCATAATGGCTTTGATGGCCGGCCGTTGCACGCTCCTGAACCTGGCCCCCTTCTGCACTAAATGTTCCAACTGACACTAGATGTCTACCGTACGCATCTTCCTCTAACACTAAAATTCTTCCTTAATTGCCTCTTTCCTGACCTCTGCTGCTTGCGTTCCTTTCTTAGGCTGCTTCTCTAACGCTAACTTAAATAACAAAAACCAATGCCATTCTATACTCACTTACCGCAATGCCACTTGCTAGGCCTTGGTACTGAACGGCGACTTGGTGATAGGTCTCCTGTAAACTGTGCCGCTAATCTTAGAGCTGTGCCCTGTCTGTATGTTAAACGCCTCGTCCTCTTTGTCCTTATCTTTATCACCCTCTACAACCGCCTTAATTACTACTTTGTTGTTAATATATCTTTGATATATTGCCTTAGTACTGTGTCTCTACAACATAATGTTTAATTTTACGCCTAACTACCGTATTAATACGCGCTAGATTGCCTGCCGAACCCAGTTGGTATCCCATTGCTTGGGTCCACGCAACGACGGTCCCTCCTCTTCTTCATCGTCTTCGTCCGCGCCCTGTCGCCAACCATCCCTCCTACCCTCACCCTTGTCGCTCTCCTGTGCTCTTTTTCCACGTTACAGCCGTGCCTACGGCTCCTCCTTCCTTGGCTCCCATATGAATGGGCTGGCTTCCTTAGCTGCCCCTCTCCCAACAGCACCCTCTAGCTTCCTCCAAAACAGCATAACTATCCACAAATAATAAAACAACAATTTGCCTACCTTACGCGGTAAATAACAGTAGATAATCTTGGCCTTTGTGCTGGCCCTGATGCCTTTGTGGTACATGGTTACATACACTATTAACCTGTCCTTAATAAACACACTATAGCTCTTGCCATTCGGACTATTCATATACTGGACTGTTACCACTTCTGTTCTACGTGCTGGCTGCCCCCTAGTTATGTGCACTAAGACTAACAAATGCTCTTAGAACGCTTGTATGGCCTTCTTGTATTTTCTTACTACCTGCGCTCTCCACACTACCCCGCGTCCTTTGGGTACAGACGGATCGGTGGCTTAAACGTCTACAAATGCTTCTTGTAACCTCTTCTTGTAGATCACGCAATAAGCCAACTAATTCTTCCTGTTAACGCCTCTAAACGTGTTGCGCTTGTCCTGGAAAAAATTCCACCCAACCTTTATCTCGGCTGGGTTGTTAACGATGCTGTCCCAATCAATGGCTGGCAACGGCGTGGCCCCTTCTGCTAACCGACCATCCTTGTTAATGTCTAGCAACATTAACTGCTTTTGTAATTCAAACTGTGTCGTCTCTACCAACCTGTAGATTATTAACTACAAACCAGGCATTATAAACTAAATGTGGCCGTACAACAATGTGTCCCTAACCTACTTAATTATGCCGTCCACGTTAGTGTTAAACCGAATCTTCATGCCATACGTCCTTAATCGCAACAGCCAATCTATCAGGCTGGGTGTGCCGCCGTAGCTAGTCAGCGTCATGAAACGATTAGCGCTCTCCTAAACTAAATCAAAATGGCTTACAGCTAACTCTTCGGCGTCCTGCTGGGCGAATCCCTCCTTCTCCATCAGCTCGGCCACGCGGTCTTGACGCGTCTTCACCGCCATATACAACACTAACATCCTTACAACAGTAACAACAGCAGAAATTATAGGCGTGTATGCTAACGCGTCCTTCCACCTATAATTGCTGTCTATCCCTATAACTGCTGTAGCGCTAACGAACGCACTCTTGTACTTGTTGTCCTTTAAATAATAGTCCAACAACAACAGTAAAAGCCCTAACACATGACCCTCCAATAATGCCTCCTCCTCTTCGTCCATTTCCTCTTCACTCTCTGAGTTGTTGTCTCCGCCTTCGATCGGTTGGCGCTCGCTTTCGGCTTCAGCTTCCGCTTCTTCCTCGTCCTCACCTACGACTTGCTTGATCTTCCACAGCCACAAGATCTGGCTCGCTGTCAATCGATACGGCGGCCTCTGTCCCTAAACTTCCTTTAATTTACCCTCCCCGTTCTCTCCCTCACCCCTATTCTCTCCCTCACCCCTATCCTCTTCCTTATCTGCCTCTGTTTCCTGTGCTTTAACAGTCTCTAACTTATAGGTCTGCCAAATGTAACAGATAAAGGACAACTACTAACTAGCATACTTAGTTATTGTTTTGCCTGTCTAGCGTGCATTAAACAGCTTCTTGTTGGTCTCGCTTCCTATCTCGCGGCGGTTGACATAGTTCATTGCTAGGAAACCAACAATGCTCAGACGTGACGCCTGCTGGGCCTTCCAAATCACCATCTTTACCGCCTAACAAACTTTGCTTAACACCTTCTTGTTCCTCTTAGGTTTTTAGGTTAACGCTAGCAACTATTCGCAGTCTAAGCTGCCTAAATAACAGGCCTAACTAGTCTGGTTCAGCCATGCGTGTGTAACATGCCGGTTGTAGTCTAGGTCGATCTGGGCGTTGGCGTTCTTGTCGACCTCGTCTAGCACGGCGGTGGTCTCTTGGAACACTGCCTCCAACTGCTGCTGGATGATCACGCTTTCCCCTCCTGTGTCCTCTCTGTCCTGGCGTCTAACTTTAAACAAATGCCCTAACTGTCCTGTGTGTATAAACTTTTAGCAATATACGCTCTCTACCCACATATAGTTAGTCTCTCTGCGCAACCCTTTAGACGTCCGCCCTCTCTTCTATAGGTTCGTCCAGCTGTGTTTGTTATAGCAATGTAGCTGCATGTCTTGCACAGTCTAGCAGATATAGCCGCATACTGTTATATTGTTCTCCTTTACTTCGCACTTAAAACTGTCTTGCCATATCCTTAAATAGGGAATAGGATTGGATCCTAGCTCTGGATACACGACTTCGTCCTCGTTTTCTGCCAAGTCGTTCATTGCCTACACAGCCTGGGCAATGTCTGTTTGTGTGCTTACGGTTACATACGCATACTTGCTGTTTAAGTAGGTAGCTACATAGGCCTTAACAACGCCTATGCCGCATTCTTTGCAAACAACGATGCAGCAGCTAGGGATATGCACAAATATGGTGTTAAATTAATCTATTGTGCTTTGCGGTTGCAAGTGCATCTTCTGATTTCCAGTTAGGCTCTATTTACTATCTAAACTTGTGTCTTCCCCTCTCCTTACTAACCTCTTTAATTTCATATCCCTCTGTTGTATCACCGTTCTATATTTAGCCGATATCCCTATGTTCTTTAATTAGATAGGTAGATGCTATGTAGTCTGCGCAATGACAATCAAACCTCTGCACAGTTCTGCCTCACCAAAACTACGCGGACAACGTTGCACAGTGTTTCTGTGCAAGTGCAACTTAAAACACTATATCTGAATTTCTAAAATCTTACCTAAAAAAGATTATTACTGTTTACCCTCTTGAAGTTAGGTGGCTGGTTGGTGTGGTGTGGTGTGGTGATGCGCTAGGCGCGGACCGACTTTCGGCGGCATTTTGTACGAAAGTTTAGCGGCCACTACCCTTAACTGTTCTACTACTACACCAGCTACTACCCTATACATTAATCAATTACCTCTTACATTAGTTATCTACCTTCTTAGTTAGTTACCTACCTCCTAAATTATTTACCTGCCTTCTAAATTATTACCTACCTTATAGGTTAGTCAACTACGTTATGCAAGGCTGCTAAGCAGTTTAACAGGGGCGCGCGCAGCTTTCCTTTCGCAAGCAAGCTTAGCATTGTAGACAAATATAGGTACAATCCGCCAAATAAAGACTACGCGAAGCTCTTCTCCTGCCAGGCAACAGTTCCAAGCTCGAAGCGCCGCAGCAGCCACCACAGACCTCACAGCGCAGGCTGGCTGGTCCCAACCGAGGACACCGACAGCGTGTGCAAGCTGGTCTTTGTTGCCTACTCTCTCCTTTCCGCTATCTGGTTGCTGCACGAATCGCTGCCAGAGGGGGCTCTGTCTGACGAGGCCTGGAATCGCCTCGTCTGCGCAGCCCAGTCGCTTGCAGAAGGCACGGGGGAAGCACCGCCATCCGCGCAAAAGCCGTCTGCCTCTTCTGCTAATCGCAGAAAGCAGCTAACCCCTTCTTTGTGCGTGTTGTCGCCAAAGCGCGCACGCACAGAACCCGCAGAGACGCCTCTAAGCAGCCCTTAGCAGTCAGAGCACGGTGAACAATTTGCACAGCGCACCACCAGCATTACTAACAATAACTGCTGTGCTAAGCAAGCACGTATAAGGAAACTAGACAATACACGCTATAAGAACTGGCTTAGTCTTGGCTTAAGAGAGCCAGGCAGCAAGGTGTCCTCTGCAGAGCGCGCGGCGTATGCTTCTATCTTGCGACAAGACAAGGCTCTTGTTGCGTGGATCATCAAACAGCCTGTCGCAGAGCACGCCGACTTCTACAGCACTGCCCAGGCGCCCTATGCCAAGGCTTGCGAGCTTCTAGAGAAGGCGCGCGTGCTAGGCAACCCATCTTCTCGC
The DNA here is from genome assembly GCF_004011695.2 of Ascochyta rabiei. NCBI lineage: Eukaryota > Fungi > Ascomycota > Dothideomycetes > Pleosporales > Didymellaceae > Ascochyta > Ascochyta rabiei. Next base: position 33,465 of record NC_082421.1, read on the forward strand.
CACCACACTGCCTAGTTCCTGCAGACCTGGCGGGAGCGCGGTTCGCCCTTTAGTGGTAGAGTCGCTGTGCAGCACAACGTGCTTCGCTACTCGCAGCAAGGGCGCAATGTGCCCCCAGTGCAGTCTGCCTACCCCAGGACCACAGACAGAGAGTTCTGCCTGGCTTAGGACAGGTGCAGGCGCTACGCGGGCGTGCTGGCTGCTGTGAACATTAAGTACAGGTGGGCTGAGGCGCTGCTAGGCAAGGCGTACGCCGACAAGATCCTTCAGATCTAGGAGGGCGACCAAGCCAGCAGCAGCAGCAGATCGCGCAGCCGCAACAGCAAAGGGCAGGTCCGCACTGAGGCCATCGCAGCCCTGCTGGCGCTTGTTAACCTACACCCTACCCCTAAGGATAGGGAGGCCTTCCGCAAACGCCTAACAGTAGCCACGCGCTGGTACAGGGTCGCTGAGGGATTAGGCTGGGGCACGCTCATGCTCATGCCGCACAACAAGATTGCAAGCTCCTGGATCGAGTCCACAGTCCGCGCCTGGGGCCTGGATGCCTGGATTGAGCTGGTAAAGAAGATTCGCCCAGACGTCTGCGCTGCGAGCAAGGCGCTTAAGAACTGGCTAGGGCTAGAAGGCATTGCTGGATGTCCTATCAGCGAAAAAGAGATGCTGGGCATTAAGGCAGACGCGCTAACAGCGAGCTGTGCAATTAAGGAGATTCTTAACAGCGAAGAGGACAACAACAGCGTTGTTGAGCTGTCGCAGGCACACGCAAGCCCAGTGAGCTCTATCGCAGATGCGCCGCTGCGCTAGATAACGCTGCTAGAGTTGTTCTACCCTATAGACGAAGTATAATGTTCCTCCAGTGTAGGGTACCTACCGTGTAGACATGTAGTGTTAGTAGGCTTCTTGTAATCAAAAATTCTTGCTGCAGGTATTACATTTTTATAGTAGTATTGCGTGTTACAGGTATTCTGGTTTCACGTTAGTTCGGTGCAATAACGGTTAAACCTCTGCCTCACCAAAACTACGCAAACAACGTTGCACGGTATTTCTACATAAATGCAACATAGCACCCTAAATCTGAGTATGTTAATTAAATCTGCAGGCACAGTTTAGGCTCTGGCAGCTTTATGCGTTAAGTTGCCGCTCACTATAACCTTAACTGATTTCTTTAAGGTTTTAAAATCAGTAATGCCCCTGTTGTTCAGAACGCTTGGACCTCTAGGAAATCCGCAAGACCATTACTGTTCACCCTCTTGAAGTTAGGGCTAAGTTGACTTGACGCCCTGGGATAGGGCCCTTCCAGCCGTCTTCCTTAACGCTAAGCACGGCTAACGCGCACACTATCGCGCAATTGTACTCCTTACAGCAGATAGTCTGTTTAAGTAACATAATGCAAAAGTCTAAGCACGCTTTTTTAATTAGCCTTAGCTTCGCGTGCTTAGGCTTATTGTTGCGTTTGGACGGGTCCTGCTTGTTGTTAAGCTCATCGATCATTATCTTGTCCTTCTCTTCCTCCCCGTCCTCGTCCTAGTCCTTGTCCGCTATCTCCATCTCTGCCCCGCCTACGTCTCTCTCTGCCTGCTTAATCAACGCCTCCCACGCCTCGCGCTGCTGCTGCGTGAAGCGGTACTTAGGGCTCTTCCAGCAGTGCTCCCTCTGCGTCTGTGCAAAAAACATCAGTATCTGCTTCTATAGATGTAACTACTCTTTAATTAACTTCTTGTCTATGTACGCCTATAGCGGCGTGTACCTAGTCTAATGCTTCTTTGTACAAATGGCTTCTATACGCACAAATATGCCTATCTGCTTAATAACAGACGTCTGGCTTACGCAGGCCAGTCCATCTATTGCGCTCCAAATTGCAGCCTTAACAGGCTCCTTATCTTTCTCTAGGTCTATATTAGGCTCCTTAATGCTTGCTAGCAATTTAGTACAATCTAGTTTGTTTAAGTACAGCAGCCACCTAGTCCGCTCCAGCCATAGGGCCGCCTTGTCCTTCTCCCTGTCTTTGATTGTTGTCTTTGTCTGGTTCTTGACGTTGGCCTACGTCTTGGCCATCTCCTTGCCTACACGCGCCCACGCTGCCTCACCCTTAATAGGGACAGGCTGCGGACCGCTGTCTGGGGTGTAACGCACCTTAAAGTACTGTAATCTATACTAGCTGCTAAAAAGTCGCTGGCAGTGTACGCGCTTGCAGCCATCTTTAAGCTAGGCCTGTAACGCCTTTGCCCAGGTTCAGCTAGGGCGTCTGCATTTCTTTCTAGCTGACCACCCATGTGTCGTACGCTAATGTTCTTTTAGCATCTTTAGGCTGCAGAACACTAGTTAGCATGTCTCTGGTTCGAGTTGACACAGCAGCCCGTCGTCGAATACGGGCAGCTGGGGGATCGCCTGCACGCTGTTGCTGGGTATCTCTAACTCCGTAGGGTACTGTAGCAAGCCTGCCCACTAACGTACAGCTTCCCTAACCGCCTTAACACTTTTAAGTAACTTCTTGTGCTGTTTGTGCAAGTAGCTCTTAATCTAATCTGGCTATACTGCGTATCGGCACGCTCTGCACACCGCGACCTAGTACTTGGCCAAGTGCTCAAAATACGGATTCTTAACTTCTTCTGCTAACATGTTAGTGGCTTAGTTCTTGCTTGATCTAACGCTGCAGTTGCTGTTCTTATTGCTGGGTTATGTTGAGTTTTGTACCCTAGCTTATGCGCCTGCTTATGTTGTACAGGCTGATCTCTGTTTAGTCTGTTACCCTAGTTAGAGGCTTAACCTAACAAATCTCTTTCTTCTTCTGCTGTATCTCCTATATTAATAAACAAACAGTTATGTCACTATCTAATCTACCCTAGATCTCTGCGTTAGAAGATGCCGCCAAGCAATTTAATAGTAGGCCCCAGAGCTTCCTGCTAGCTAGCAAGTTGAGCTTTGCCTACAGGCTCGCATACAACCTGCTAAACCTAGACTACTAAAAGCTGTTTTAGAGCAAGGTAACTGTCTTAGACTTGCAGCGTGATGCTCTATTCTGCCTGCACAGCGCAGGCTGGCTAATTCCAGCCAAGACGAGTGTCTGTAAGCCTGTCTTTGTCGCCTACTCTGTGCTGTCGGCGATATGGCTGTTAAAGGAGACGCTTGCTAAGGACGCGCTGCCTGCTGATGCTTGGGCCTGGCTGGTCTCTGCAGCGCAGGATCTTGCTAGCAGCCTAAGCAACAGCTTCTAGAAGGAACCCCCTTTAGCGCAGCGGCCCTGCAATTCCCTACTACTGTTAACAAAGCGCGCTGCTACATCTAGCTTAGCGCGGCCGTCCAAGCGCCTCCGACGAGCCAGCGAGTCTCCTAGTCCTGCGACGCCGCTGGAAGCAGAGGACGAAGCGGAGGAACCTAAGCAGCTTGCGCTGCCTAGTAAATCTGAGGCGGCTGAGGACCCTAAACAGCCTGTCCGTGGACAGGTTAGACACAAGGAACCGCCCTAGATCACAAGCGTCTCTAACAAAAACTGTTGTACTAAGTAGGAGCGCGCCAGGAAGCTGGAGCTTATGCGAGCGCAGAAGAAACAGGACCTTAGGTTAGTGCCGCCGCCTGAGTCGGCATCCTGCAGGGAACACGGTGCCTATGCCTCCATCTCGCGGCAGGATAAGCTGTTCATCTCTTAGATCCTTAAGCAGCTAGTTAACAACAACAACCTGTACAGCAGTACCGCAACGCCTTACCTAACAGCTTCTAGCATACTTAAAAAGGCCAACTCTATCAGCAACACTACCTCCCAGGCCTCTGCGGCTGTATTTCTGCGGAGCTGGCGCACATAAGGCTCACCCTTTGCGCAGGAGTCTGTAGAGGATCGCCCGCCTGCTTCCTCGCGCACCTGCTGGTCGCTGTCGCAGAAGAATAGCTCCTCAACTGTGCCGAAGAGCGCGCTCGCCTCCGCCTGGAGCCTGTGCGATTGCTACGAGCAGGAGTTAGATATTATCTATATTAAGTACTGCTGGGCTATAGCTTTCCTTAGCAAGGCGTACACTAAGAGGATAGACCAGATTAAGAAGCAAGACATTGCCCGCAGCAGCGATGCTAAGAACTGAGGCGGCAGGGGCAAAGTCAGCTCTAAGGCCATGGACGCCCTGCTGCTGTCCGCCACTGCCACGTCAGGGCGTTAGCAGCGTCAGCAATTTAAGAAGCGGCTGCACTAAGCGCTCTGCTGGTACAAAGCAGCTAAGCAGCTAGGCTGGGGCATGCTCTGCCTAATGCTGCACAACATTATCTCTAACTTGTGGGTAGAGAACAATCTCTGCGTCCCCTTCTGGTACATCTGGCTTAAGTTGGTTGTAGAGGTAAATCTAGAGGCCTACAAAGCAAGCATAGCCTTAGACGCCTAGCTAGGCTTGGAAGGCATCTCTGGCGGATCCATCAGCAAGAAGGCAACGCTGTCGATTGAGGCAGACACGCCAACACCGGCGACACAAGTAGAGGAGATTAAAGACAGCGAGATAGAAGATGGCGAAGACACCAAGAACGGCGACGACGACGGCGCTGAGGATGCGCCGTCTTAAGGACCTGCTAAGAGCCCTGCGCCCGCCCGTCTAATGCGCTAGCTTACCTTAATTAAGCTGTGTAAGCCTTTTTAAGGCAAATAGCATACTACAATTTTTTATTCTGTACTATGCAGTAAGTGTGTTACTTTCTTGTGTTAGTGTTTATAGAGTTGTTCTGTTGTAGTAATACAGCAGGGCCTAGTCCTCCGCGCACTAGCCTAACCCTAACTAACCCCAACTACAAGCACCAACCCTAACACTACTAACTAAGTAGATAATGATACTGGGGGTTGTATAGATAACAGAGTTAAGTGCTATAAGACTGTTGTCCACGTTTTAGCTCGAACAGACTTAAAAATGGAATTCTAATGTATAACTAAATAGTATTCCAGCGTACATTGTAACTGAAAATACGCTAGTGTCCTGTAGCTGTTGTTACTAACAAAACTAAAGCTATAACTCCAGTGAAGGTACACTGTAACTACCTATTTAGGATAGAAGTTGAACCCGGACCGCAGCTCGGCGGGATTGTCCACGATCTTGTCCCATTCAATCGTCGGCAACGGGGTCGCTCCCTTAGCGAGCTGGCCGAGCTCGTCGACGTCTAGAAGCAGCAAGTCCCTCTCCAGTTCCCTACGCGTCGTCTCTACCAGGCCGTAGATTATTAAGCGCAGCGCAGGCATGCTGTACTGCGTGTAGCCGTGCAGGATTGTGTCTCCTACCTACTAAACAGTGCCCTCTACAGTTACCTTGCCTCTAATCTTCTTGCTATACGCCTGCAGCTGTAGCACCTAGTCTATAGGCGTGGGCAGGCTACTATGCGTGCTTAGCGTTATAAAGCGGTTAACTATCTCCTGCACTAGCTCTACGTGGCTCCGCGCTATGTCCTCTGCGTCCTCCTGCGCCCACAACTCTGCTTCTATAAGATCTGCTACTGCTTTCTTCTGCGCCTGCACTGCGCTGTATAGCACTAGCATCTTAGCTACTATTATAATAGTAGACAGCGACGTTGTATACACAAGGGGGCTCTTCTACCTATAGTTGCGGTCTACGCCTAGCACAGCAGTTACGCTAACTAGGGCGCTTCTGTAGTAATTATCCTTAACGTAGTAGTCTAGCAGCAAAAGTAGAAAGGCGAGAACAAGGCGCTCTAGCTCCTTCTCTGTGTCATTATCTAGCTCGCTTTTATTGTTATTGTTATTGTTATTGTCTGTATTCTTGCTGCTGGGCTGCTCTGCACACACAACCTGCTAGATCTGCCACAGCACCCGCGTCTGTTTGCTAGTCAGTTAATACTGCAGCTTTCTCCTGCTGATTGTCCTTGCTGTTAAAGTCTCCTGCGTGCCTGCTCTACCATTGTCTGGCCGCTGGCTGAGCACATCCTCGTCGTTGTCGTCGTCCGCGGCGCTGGCAGCCTGTGGCTCTGGCTCTGGCTCAGCCAGCTTGTGCGTCCGCCAGATGTAGCAGACAATAGACAGCCAGCAGCAACTGTACTTGATTATTGTCTTCCCTATCTAGAGCGCGTTAAACAGATGCTTGCTGTCTAGCGCTCCTACCTTACGGCGCTTAATGTACTGCACAGCAGGGAACCTAACCACCTTAGGCGATAATACTTGCTAGGCCTTGTAGATAACTATCTTAACCGCCCAGCACACCCTTACAAGCGCATTCTCTGTCTTACTAGGCCTCTAGAGCTGCGTTAGCAGCTAGCTGCGGTCGAAATGGCTAAGGTGGCGAGCCTAGCAGCTTCTTCTTAGCCACTTGTGCTAAACATAGTAGTTACTGTCTAGCTTAATCTGGCCATGCGCGTCTTGCTAAGCCTTCTCTACTGCTATACTGCTCTAGGTAAATAACGTCTTAAGGGCGCGTTGCAGGTTTTCCTCTTTAACAGCAACGCCCTGCGTGGCCTCATCTGCAGGCTGGCTGACCTCAAACAGCCGTCTAAGCTGGCTGGTGGGCTGGAACTTCTGGCACTATACTTCCCCCGTCCACATCTGGCTGCCTGGTGGTGGTTGTGTGCCCTGATGCGGCCGCCCTCTCCTGCGCAGGTTGTCCCACCCGTGCTCCTTCCTGCAGTGGTCCTTTATGCCCTGCGGCGCGCGCGCGATGTACTTACATAGCTCTACTTTACACTTAAATCTATCTTTGTATAGGGCCAAGTAAGGTAGTAGCTGTGCCTCAGGCAATAGATATACAACCTCGTCCGCAGACGTTGCCTATCCTGTGAGCGTTCTGGCTGCAGACGCAATCGCCTTCTGTGCTGCTACGGTCAGCTCCTGGTGGCTGCTGTGTAGGTGGGAGGATACCTGCAACAACAATACACCTTAACAGTAAGTCTTACAGACAGCTATATGGTAAGTAGGAAGGTATGTAAAGATGCTGTTAAACAACTCTATGTAATAGTGTTAGTGTTTACATAGACAGGAAATGCTGTTAGGGTTTATAGTTTATTAGAGACAAGCCTCTCTGTTTTAACTGCTGCTGCAGATTAACGCGCTCTTATTAAGACGTTGTTTTAGGTTTGTTGCTCCTCAAGTTCTGCCAACGCTGGTTAGTGTGGTGTGGTGGTACATCTGTGCGCGGCCCGATTTTGTGCATTAGGCCAACGCGCGCCTCAGGGGACCTGGTCAAAAACCAGCCCCCGCCCCCAGCACTACCCAGCATCTTGTTCTGTTGTCCTACAGCTTGGCTGGAGCAACACACACCTCTTTAGCATGTACTAGTCTACCGCGCTATACAACACTGCAGAGCAGTTCAACAGCAGCGCTCGCAGCTTCCCTCTAGCTAGCAAAGCTAGTTTTAGCAGCAAGTATGGGTATAAACCGCCGAATAAGGACTACAAGAAGCTCTTCTTCTGCTAAGCGACCATCTCACGCTTGCAGCGTGATCTAGGTGCTCGTCCGCACAGCGCAGGATGGCTGATCCCCACCTATAACAATGCTAGCGTCTGCAAGCCTGTCTTTATTGCCCACTCCGTCTTGTTAGCAATCTGGCTTCTGCGCGAGACGCTCGCCGACGACGTCCTGCCGAACGATACCTGGGACTGTCTGGTCTGCGCGGCTTAGTCGCTCGCGGAAGATGGCATAGTAGAGCCGCCGTCTGCGCAGAAGCCGTCTGCCTCCCCTCTGACCTAACACAAGAAACGACCAGCACCCTCTGCACCAGCGCTGTCGCCTAAGCGCGCTCGCACGGAAGCGGTCAAGACGCCGGCAGCCAGCCCTTAGCCATCTGAGCAACTCAGCGAACTGGAAGAGCAGCTAGGAGAGCAGCCTAGAGAGCGGCCGGTAGAGGAGCCGCGCACCACCACTACAGTCACAAACAACAACTGCTGCGCTAAGCAGGAACGCATCAAGAAACACGAAGCTGCCCTAATAGAGCGCAGCCTAGATCTTGGCCTTGTCGCGCCAGACCAGAGAGCAGGCGACGATGAATGTGGCGCCTACGCGTCTATATCCTCTAAGGACAAGAAGGTTATATTATAGCTCTTTAAGCAGAAAGCTGTAAGCAGCAATAATAAGAAGAAGAAGTTAAACTTCTATAACGCTGTTAAGACGCCTTACCTAAAGGCACGCGAGTTTGTGGCTAAGGCGCGCGCTCTCAGGAGCTCGTTGTCTTGAGAGCACGCTGCCCACTTCCTTCAGGTCTGGCGAAAGCGCGGAACACTCTTTGGCGGCGGAGTGGCTGCGCGGTACAACGCCCCTTCTTTGCAGCTGCAGCGTTTGCGTGCAATGTTGGTTAACCCCTCGCAGCAGAGCAGCGCAGATTGAGCGTTCTGCTCTGCGTGGGAGCGGTGCAACGTCTACAACAAGGTGATGAAGTTAGTGCACATTAAGTACAGGTAGGCGCAGGCGCTCCTAGGCAAGGCGTTGGCTGACAAGCTAGCGCAGATCGAACACAGCAACAAGCTCGTCAGCAGCAACAAGACAAATCGATTTAGCAAGGGCCTCTGCCGAACAGAGGCCATAGACTCTCTCCTGCAGCTAGTTAACTCCCACCCTAACCCTTCTAAGAAAGAGCGGGACCTCTTCTAGGCATAGCTTGCTAGAGCATCTAAGTGGTACAGAGTGGCTTAAGGCCTAGGCTGGGGCGCGCTTCTTGTTATGCCAGACAATGCTATACTAAAGACTTAGATTAAGTACAAGATCTGCTCCTAGGGCGTAAACGTCTTTATTAAGCTAGTTAGGAAGGAGCGTCCAGATGTCTGTCTCGCAGCGGAGCAATTTAATGAATGGTTAGGTCTAGAGGGCATCGCGGGAGGCAAGATCAAGGGGAAGAAGACGCTGAGCATTAAGGTTAAGCCTCTAGAGACGACTTACAAGGTGGAGGAGATTAAGGACAGCAAAGGCGACAGCAAGGAGGAGGAAGAAGAAGAAGAAGAGGAAGCAGAGGAAGCAGACAGGCGCGTTGAGATTGCGCAGTCGCAGGTTCGCTTCAAGAGCGCGCCAGCGGCGTCTCTGCGCCAGACAACGCTGCCTAAGCTGTTTAAAGCTATATAGCATAGAACGTTATTATATCTAAATTATAGTTACTAGTGCTTATTATATAATGTTATAGTATATAGCTGGTCTTAACGCGTAGGGGGCGCGCGCGCTCGCTTACGCAGGTAGGGAAGGGGGCCAGCCCGCAAATCACCCAACCTCACCTCCCAACCGCAACATCATATTATCTCCTTTTTCCATCCACGCAGTGGTTAGACAGCAATTCTGAAAAGTGCAAAATGTGCGCGGGGTTCAGTTGCACCTTCTTGCGGGGTCGCATCCAGCCGGCGGCGTGGCGCTGGGGTCTTATTCTATTGTTAAAGTGATAAATAAATTAGGGTCGCCCCGCCATACAAACTGAGGGGGCCGCACAGGCCAGAAACAAATGAATTAGGGTCTAATTCGAAAACCACTAGCGGCTAGGGAACTGGCTGCTTAACAGATCTAGCTCGCTAAAGCTACTGCTAGGCATAAGAAAGTCTATTATTAAGTAAGTAAAAATAAATATAAAAAGTAAAAATAGAATAAAAAAAATAAAAATATATATATATATATACATGTATAAATGTATAGAAAAAAGCTTCTACTTACCCCCCTCTAGAAAGGTAGAGAAAGAGGAAGTAACTAGTAGAAGGTTAGTATAAGCTAGTAGAATAGTAAAATAGTAAGATAGCACTAGGTAGAGCCTAGAAAAGATAATATTCTTAAAAAAAATATATATATATAAAAAATACACACATAAATAAAAAGACAGAGTAGAAAAGAAATAGAATAGAAAAGAAAAGAAAACTAAAATAAAATAAAAATAAAATAGAATAAGAGAGAAAAAAAGAGAAGAAAAGAAAAGAAAAGAGAAGAAAAGAGAAGAAAAGATGTACAATATAAAGAAAAAAGAGATAGGCAAAGATTTAGAATAAGAGAGAGAAAAAGAGATAAGCAAGAATATAGAATAAAAGAGAGAAAAAGAGGTAAGCAAGAATATAGAATAAGAGAGAGAAAGAGAGATAAGAAAAGATAGAGAATAAGAAAGAAAAAGAGATAAAGAAAGATATAGAATAAGAGAGAAAAAAGAGATAAGAAAAGATATAGAGTAAGAGAGAAAAAAGAGATAAGAAAAGATAAAGAATAAAAGAGACGAAGAGACAAAAAGACAAGAAAAGATAGAGAATAAAAGAGACAAAAAGACAAGAAAAGATAGAGAATAAAAGAGAGAAAAAAATAAGAAAAGATACAGAATAAGATAGAAAAAAGAGATAAGAAAAGATAAAGAATAAGATAGAAAAAAGAGATAAGAAAAGATAGAGAATAAAAGAAAGAAAAAGACAGAAAAAGATAGAGAATTGAAAAGAAAAAGAGATAAGAAAAAATAGAGAATAAAAGAGAGAAAAAGAGAAGAAAAGACAGAGAATAAGAGAGAGAAGAAAAAAGAATAGGTACTTACTTTCTTCTTTGTTGCTTTCTTCCTTCTTAGAAGAAGTAGAGGAGGTAGAGAGAAGATCTACTAGCTTCTTTAGAAGAGAAATCTCTAGCTCTAAAGCTTTAGTCTTCTTTTCTAACCTAGCTAGCTTAGTACTAAAGCTAGGTCTTCCTCTCTTAGCTGTAGACTTAGCAATAGAAGAAGAAGAGGTAGAAGAAGAAGTAGAAGAAGAAGTAGAAGAAGTAGAAGTAAAAGAGTTACTTCTAGTAGTAGGCATAGTAAAAGAGTAGAAAAGTAGCTATCTTACTAGTAGACAAGTAAAGCGTAGAGTAGAGGAAGAGAAAAAAGAGAAATTTGCCCCTACTTATAGAAAACAGTGGCTATCTACGTTCTGTAAAGAGAAAGCAGGATAAGTTCTTAGTTTCCTGCTAATCTCTCTTGCTCCCACGCATACCCTGCATCGGCAGTTAGAAAAATTGCGCAACAAAGACATCTTTACAAGATAGCAAACAAAGTTCTTAATTTTTAGTCTATCTCCCTTGCTTCTACGCATACCCTGCATCAGTAGTTAGAAAAATCGCGCAACGAAGACATCTTTACAAGATAGTAAACAAAGTTCTTAATTTTTAGTCTATCTCCCTTGCTTCCACGCATACCCTGCATCGGCAGTTAGAAAAATCGCGCAACAAAGACATCTTCACGAGATAGCAAACAAAGTTCTTGATTTTTGGTCTATCTCTCTTGCTCCCATGCATACCCCGCATCGGTAGTTGTATTAGGCCTAAATTCACAATCTGTTAAGGAGAACGAAGAAATGTTCTTGATTTTGCAAAGAGATACCTTAGTAGATGCAATATAGAGAAAAGAGATTACTTTTACTAGAAAAAAGCTATCTATACTAGATAGATAGCTAGCTAGTAATATCTTTTCTTAGTTTCTATAGTAATAGTATAGAGCTCTTTCTAGTAAAAGTAGTAGAAATAGCTATAGCTAGTAGTATAAATAGAGAGTAGCTTAAGAAAAGTACTTTTACTTTTTCTATACTTAATAATAAGAGGAATACTACTTTTATAGAATAAAAATAAAGAAAATAAATATAGATAAGTTTAGTATTCTTTACTTTATACTAAGAAAATCTATAACTAGTAAAGGTAGTTGTACTAAAAGTAGAAGTTACTATAAGTATAAATAGAAAAAGCTAGTTCTAGTGCTATACTTTACTATTTTCTCTACTACTATAGTAGCACTACTACTAAGCTAAGTAAAGCTAGTAGTTCTTTTCTATTAATAGTAAAGATAAGTTAACTATAGAGTAAGTAGTACTAGTAAACTAGCTTATAACTATGCTACGTTAACCTTATAGAAAATAACCTAGATAGAAAGAAGATAGAAGCTAGGTAAAGTAACTATCTACTAAATTACTTATTTCTACTATAGCTATAGAAACCTACTTAGTAGAAGTAGATAGAGTTTATCTACTAGCTTATAGTATCTCTCTTTTTTCTTTAGTTCTAACTTTTCTTCTATTCTACTACTTTAAACTTCTACTTACTTTAAGTACGTAGTATTTACTTCTCTCTAAGCTACTAGTGCTTAGTAAAGCTTATAGCTAGCTAGAATAAAGTATATAGCTAGCTAGTATAAAGTACTAGTACATAGAAAAAGCTACTTTATAGAATGATACTACTAAAGAGTAGCTTTTAAATTCTTCTTTTATCTTCTCTCTAGCTCTTCTCTAGGCTTAGACAGAAGGAATATAAGATATGTTAGTTAAGCTTCCTAAATAGGAAAGTTTGCTTCTAGCTATAGATTACTTCTATAATAGTAGAAACTATACTAAAGGCCTTTTATTTCTCTAAATGCTAAAGTTTTATATGCTTTCTAGGCCTAATTTTTGCGTAGAGTCTAAAAAAAAGAAGGGTTTTAGGTATAAAGAAGAGTAAGAATTATTTTCTAGTATAGTTACTATAAGAAGCTAGCTATACTTCTATAGAGTCTACTTTCTTATAGCTATATAAAGAATAAAACCAGTATTTTTACTTAGTATACTTTTATAAAGAAGTAAAAGCTACTTTATCTTTCCTTACTACTAGATAGAGATAGATAGGAACTACTTTACTTTTTACTAATAAATAAATAAAAGTAAAGACTTTACTTAAGCTTAAAAGTAGTAAGCTAACTACTATTCTCACTAGTAGAATACTAGAAGTACTACTACTAGAAGCATAGTATAAAAGATAGAGGGAAGCTTACTTATAGTAATAGATTTTATAAGAAAAAAACAAAAAAAAAAAAAAAAAACTTCTAGCTTTACTAAAAAGAAAGGAGAAGTAGGTTCTTAGGTAGCTTAAGAATAGAGTAACTAGTATAAAGAATAAGTAAAATAGCTAGCTAAAAGAAAGAACTAGCTAGAAAGTAGTAAAGTAAGCTTTAAAAAGAAAATACTATATAGTAAGATTAGCTACGCTAGTTTGTTACTAGATAGATAAGAAAAGAAAAGACTATAGAGATAAAGAGATAAAGCTTCTTACTTTACTAAGTATAGAAAGTCTATATAGATAAGTAGTAGAAGAAAAGCGTTTTATAGTTTATTTACTAGTTAAGTTAGCTTTTACTTACTTTCTATTCTTTATTTACTATACTTAGTTTATACTTACTTTCTATTCTTTATTTACTATACTTAGCTTATACTTACTAGTTTTATCTCTAAAGTAAAGAGACATCTCTTATTATAAGTAGAATAGAAAGCTTTTACTCTTACTTTTCTAGTACTATATAAGTAACTTCTTTTTTTACTATATAGAAAGAATTATAAGATAGTACTATAAAGTAAGAAAAGAAAGTAGTATTAACTAGTAGAAAAATACTAAGATAAAGAGAGTAGAGATCTAGTAGTAGTAAGGTAGATATGCTATAGAGTAGCTTTTCTACCTACTTTACTAAAGTTAATAGCTAGTAGCTACTCTTCTTCTGCTTAAAAAGAAGTAGAGAGTATAGATTATAGAGTAGATTATAGAGTATATATCAATAAAGCTAACTACTAGAATAGCATTCCCTTCTAAAGAGAATAGAGAAGATAAAATACATATATATATTTTACTATTTAGAAGCTACTATAGTAGAGGGAAAAGTAGAGTTTTTAAGTATAGAAGATAGATTTTAAGCTTTCTAAAGTGGTTTCTTCTATACTAGTAGCTAGATTGCTAGATACTACGCTAGTAGAACTAGTAGTAGATTTACTCTCTACTTCTTTTATATCTTTTTCTAGGTCTAGTAGTGTAACTTCTAGTAGAATCTTATAAAGGAAAAGAACCTTCTTAGTATCTACTTCTACTACTTTACTTAGTAGCTCTACTATTATAAAGTCTTCTTTAGTAGTATAGCTAGTATCTTTTAAATAGTCTTCTTTAAGCTTAGATACTTTTTCTAAGCTAGAAATAGGGATATCTCTCTTAATTAGTTCTTGTAGAAATACTATATAGTTAACTATTATATCTCTATATAAGCAAGTAGCTTTACTCTTAGAGTAGCAGATAAACTTAGGTAAATAGCAATAGTAGCATACTAAGTTAGGTGGTATAATACCTCTATCATTAATAGGTGTTTTTATAACTTTAAAGATAGATCTTACTCTATTCTCTAAGCTACTTTTATAGTTAGAGCAATCCTCTAAAGAGTGTGTGCTATAGCTAGTATACTTATATCTAAAGAAGCAGTTGATACAAAATTTAGTAGTAAAATCTTCTATTTTTTCTATTATTTTAACTTTTAAGGTCTCTACTAGAATAGAGTTGCTAGTTAGGCTTTCTTTAGCTTTTTCTAGACTTTTACTTCTTTTTAAACAACTAATACACTTAGCTACTTCTAGAGAGCAAGTTAGCTCTTGCTTATCTTCTAGATATTCTTCTAGTATTCTTCTATTACAAGTTCTATCTAGTAGAAACTCTATTAACTTGTTATTATCTATTACTTTAAACTCTTCTAACGTAGTTATACTACTAGCGTTAATAGAAGTCTCTACTAATCTATCTTTTATAGTACTAGGATAAATTAGAAAAGCTTTGCCTTCTTTTAACAATCTAGCTACTCTACCTATACCTTGTATAGTATTAATAAAGCTATTATAGATATAGATAAAGAGAATACTCTGATTAAAAGGATAATCTATCCCTACTATTAAAGCGCTAGTAGCTACTATGCTAGTATAAGTACTATTATTACTATCTAGAAATAAGCTTAGATTTTTCTCTAGTAGCACTTTTTCTTCTAGATCTATAGTGCTATAGTAGTAAGGTATAGCAAACGTCTTAGCTACCCTTCTAGCTTCTTCTTTAGTTCTAGTATAGAGAATTATCTTCTCTTTACTTTTTAAAGACTTTACTTCTTCTATTAGAATACTTCTAGCTACCTCTATAGGCTTATTACTTTCTATAGGTATGTAGCTTATATTATCTCTAGTAGTAGACTCTTTTATAGTATAGGGCTTATAGATACTAAACTTTAACTCTAATAGATTAAGTAAGCTACTAGGTAGCGTAGCGCTTATAAATACTAGATTAAACTCTAGATTAAGAATCTTATTAATACTTTCTAGCCTAGGCCTAAAGCTTTCTTCTAGTAGCAGTAAGTGTGCTTCTTCTAAGAAGATAGTAGTAGATACTCTATCTATCTTAAGACTATACAAGTAGCTTAAAAAGCTAACCTCTAGTAATAAATCTATAGATATAAACAGTAGATTTGCTTTTATCTCTTTAGTATCTAGCGTATCTAGATTACTAGCATCTATTAGCATACTATTAAGCTTTAAGCTTCTAGATCTATTATAAAGGTCTTTTAGTAAGCTTATTCTAGGTACTACTACTATATACTTTCTATTAGAATATAAGTAGCTAGGTAGAAAGAAGAGATTGGATTTTCCTCCTCCTGTTTTAGATATATAGGTTAAGAAAGGAGTAGAATCTATTATCTCTTTAATAGCTTCTTCTTGCCTAGGGCTTTTAAAGTCTTCTATTTCTATATTTATACTTTTATATAGCTCTTTTAAGCTCTCTAGTAAAGTCTTTCTTCTACTACTTATAGCTAAGTTAGTTAAGCTTCTAAGTTTAATATTCTCTCTAATAATCTTTTCTCTCTCTTCTAGACTTATACTATTACTACTACTAGTTTTAGTAATAATACCTTCTAAATAGTTTAGCTTTTTAAGCTTAGCGCTTATAGGGCTAGTTAAGTCTATACTAGACTTTCTTTTACTAGGACTACTAGGTAGAATAGGTAAAGTGCTAGTTAGACTAGTCTTTTCTTTTTCTATATCTCTATTTATAATAGCTTCTATTTTCTTACTATAGCTACTAGAAGGTATTTCTCTAGCAGAAGAGCTTTTAGAAAAGATATCTTCTTCTTCTTCTTCTTCTTCTTCTTCTTCTTCTTTATTAAAGTCTAAGCTAGGTAGAATACTACTACTAAGACTTATAGTAGTGTTTCTATTTAATAGCGCTTCTCTTTCTCTATTAGTAGTAAGATCTTTTATATAGTTAATATTACTACTAAGAATACTAGAGCTAGTTCTAAAAGAAGGCCTAGCTAGATATAGTTTATCTTCTAGTAGTACCTCTTTACTTTTACTAGAGTTAGCATCTTCTTTTTCTTTACTAGTGCTACTGCTACTATTCTCTTCTATAGTAGAGGTAACTAGATTCTCTTTATCTCTATTAAGTTCTTCTAGAAGAAGACTATCTTCTATATCTAGACTATAGTTACTACTAGAGTCTTCTTCTAGAATAGCATCTTCTTCTATAGCTAAGTTACTATTACTACTAAGATTATCTTCTATAGATCTATTCTCTTTAGTAGTAGAAGCACTAGCGCTAGAGCTACTACTACTTCTAAAAGTACTAGTAGGTATTCTTTCACTTATTCTATTATCCTTACTACTTTTACTAGTGCTAGTAGTATAGACTAGAGGCTTTTTTACTTCTTTACTTCTACTAGAAGCTAGGCTTTTACTCTTATAGTTTTCTACTAGGTTTAGAATAGTACTATACTTATTCTCTTCTTCTACACTCTTTTTCTTACTAGCACTAGTAGTAGCTATAGAAGTACTAGGTATATAATTAGCACTAGTAAAGCTATTACTAGAGTCTAAGCTATTGCTTCTACTATTCCTTCTACTATTATTCTTACTAGTAGAAGTAGCCTCTAGTCTAGTAGTAAAGATAGGATATAGACTAGAAGTACCTTCTTTAGTGCTTTTATTAATCTTATATAGACTTCTTCTATTTCTTATCCTATAAACTCTAGTACTATTATCTTCTTCTAAGCTAGCGTTATCTGCTAAGCTACTAGTAGTACTATTACTAGAGATATCTATTATATCTTCTTCTTTACTAGGTAGCGTATCTACTCTAGTATAATGCTTCTTATTAATAGGCTTTTTTAGTATAACTACTTTAGGGCTACTAGTAGTAAGAGCCTCTTCTTTTCTAGAACTAGAGCTAGAGCTAGAGCTAGAACTAGAGCTATGAATTATAAACTTCTTTCTCTTACTTATAGTAGTAGGAGGTCTGCTCTTCTCTCTACTAGAGCTACTACTAGAGCTACTACTACTACTTTCTCTTCTTATAGTATCTTTACTAGAAGTATTATTATATACTTTATCTAATATATCCTGTTACTAGTACTATAGTTAAAGTTATCTTTTAAAGTAGTATGGTTATTAAAGTCTATACTACTATAGCTTACCTCCTCTTCTCTATTACTACTAGAAGAAGGTGCTTTACTAGAGCTTATAATGTTTATATCTTCTATTAACTCTTCTATACTCTTAGCTTCTTCTCTTCTAATAGGCTTTACGCTAGGTAGAATAGAGTCTTCCAGCCTAGTAGCTATAGCGTTAAAGACTACTAGCTTCTTATCTATAGTTCTACTACTAAGCTCTAGAAAGTTAAAGATTCTAGTAGTAAAATCTATAGACTTTTGCTCTAGGCTACTAGTTTTACTAGCTAGGATATTACTATCTCTAGCATAGTTACCTAGTGCTACTTTAGTAGAGTGATTAAACAGTATATCTTCTATATTATTCTCTTCCTCCTCTTCTTCTAGTATACCTTCTAGATCTATATTTAATCTATTAATAATAATATACTTTATAGCTTGTCTATAAGTAGAGATAGAGAGCTTTATACCTAGAAACTCTAGGCTTTTAATACTAAGTAGATTAGAGATATCTTTACTAGTAATAAGCTTATTATTAACTTCTAGTAAATAAGGACTAGCTTTCTTTATATTAAACACCTTAAAGTTTAGGTAGTTATAGAAAGGTATGCCTAAAGTTATATATACTTTTAGTAGGTAGCTAAACTTAGGGCTAAAGAACCTAACTATGTTATTATCTCTATTAGTAATACTATTAGACTTGCTATAGCTAGTCTCTACTTTTATTAGCTTAGTAATGCTATCTATATATAGGTTTCTAGAGCCTAGCTCTAGGCTATTAGTATACTTTAGTAACTCTACCTCTGTGCCTCTAATAGGGCAAGCTGCTAGTAGATAGAAAGCTAGACCTAGTAGCTTAATAAACTCTTGCCTATCTTTTAGATATTTTCTTATATTATAGATATTAAAATCTATACTAGTGCTAGTAATGCTATTAATAAAGAACTTAGAGAAGATAGAGCTAGTATCTTCTAGTCTTTTAATTAGGTAGAAGCTATAGTCTTTTAGGTTATAGTCTCTATTGTTAGTACTATCTTCTAGAAAGCTATAGGTAGGACTAGTATCTACTACACTATCTTCTAGCTTGTTAAAGTCTAGATCTAGATTACTAGGATTAAGATAAAGAATTCTAGAGAATAGAAACTCTTTCAAGGTATCTTCTATATAGACAAAGAACTTCTTAAGCTTCTTAATATCTACTTCTAGACTATTATCTACTATAAAGAGATTGCTACTAATATCTCTTATTCTAGGCTTAGTTAGCGTGTTAGTAGCTATAGCTCTAGTATAAGCTCTTAAAGAGGTTAATTCTTCAAAGCTATTACTAGAGTTAAATGTTAGATTTCTACTATAGTAGTCTAGAAAGACCTCTTCTAAGCTAGTAGAATTACTACTAGTAGTTAACTTATTATATCTACTATTAACTATAGCTATAGAGAATAGCCTAAGAGAATAGATTAGATAAGAGCAATCTTGCTCTATGCTAATAGCTGCCTTAGTAACTCTTGTATTTAGATCTATACTTTTAATAGCTAGAAAAGTAATAATAGCACTATTAAAGCTAGGGTATTCTTCTAGGTTATCTTGTGCTAGAGGCTGCTCTAGCAGCGTATCTACTATAGCTATTAAATACTCTTTACTTCTAGCAACTAGCGTAGTAAATAGAGTATCTAGTATACTATCTTCTAGGTTTTCTTTACTAGCTTCTAGAAAGTCTTTTATATTCTCTACTATAGTAGCTACTAGCTCTTCTACTAGAGAGGGTACAATAGGTTGCTTACTAGTAGTAGACTTATCTCTAGCTCTTTCTCTAATAACTCTATATAGATAGACTATAAATAGACTAAAATACTTATAGTACTTTCTTTTCACATCCTTACTAGAGAGTAGGCTAAAGTCTTTTAGATTCTTCTCTTTATTAGTAGCTAGTACCTCTGTTTGTAGCTGCTGCCTAAGCCTTCTATTTAGCTTCTCTACTAGAGGTTCTATAGAGTATAGAGTCTCTTCTACTAGCTTAAGTAGATTGTATTCTACTCTCTCTTCTGTAGTAGTGCTCTTCTTTATAGGAATAGTAACTAGCTTAAGTAAGCTATTAAGATTCTTATTATTAAGAAAGAGATAGAACTTAGTTTTACGTATAGTAGAAGGTTTCTCTTTATTCTCTAATAAAGTAAAGCTTAGATTAGTAGCATTAGTAAACGCTTCTAGCTCTTCTCTATAGCTATTAATAAGGCTGTTAGAAGTACTAAGAGTAGTAGTAGTAATAGTAGGCTCTATAGCGCTAGTAGTACTACTATTATCTTTTATAATAAAGTAGTTTAATAAATTTTCTTCTTAAATAGACTTTGTATCTTAATATTACTTTTATAGAAGGTCTTTTTACTACTAGTAAAAGGTATTTCTTTCTCTTTTCTATGCTTTTCTAAGTGTAGGTATAAGCTTTTAGTAGTACTAAAGAGACTATTACACTCTTTAACTAGGCATAGATAACCTTCTTCTATAAGCTTTAGTTCTTTAAAGAAATACTTATAGTTCTCTATAGAGTGTAGACTATTAATATTAGCTATAGAATAGTCTTTAATATCTTCTAAAAACCTTTTTACTTCTCTATCTTTAAAAGAAATTCTATGCTGCTTTATAAGATGCTGCTTAGTTATTTCTACTATATTAGTACTTTTATTACTATTAATACTAGTTAGGCAGCTACTATTAGAGCAGAATAGAAGCCCTAGATCTTTAAAGTAAGATAAGTTATAGCCTAGCTCTATAGTAGGAGTATAGTTAGAGGTAGACATAGTAGTATACTTAGCTAGTTAAATAGAGTTCTTTTATAGTATTTCTATAGGTATATTAGTAGGCTTCTAGTAGAAGATGTAGCTAAGGGTAGAAATAGAGAATACTTACTTTTATAGTATTTAGTAATAGATATAGAAGGTAGAGGTCTGTAGATAGAATAGTATAGTAAAGAGTAAAGTAGAGAGTAGAGTAGAGAAGGATAGTAAAGAGAAGAAAGAAGTGTTTATATAGATAGCTAGCTCTAGCTATTAGTAGGTCTAATTATCGTTTAGTTACTAGAGAATTACCTTTATTCTTAATTCTACTACTAGTAATTAAGAATTAAACAAAGAGGAATTAGTTAATTCTTCATTATTCTACTAGTAAGTAGAAATAAATAAAAGAAAAATTAGTTAATTCTTAATTACTGCTAGAATAATTAAGAATTAATTAAAGAAGAATTAGTTGATTCCTAAATATTCTACTAGTAATTAGGATTTAATAAATAAAGAATTAGTTAATTCTTAATTACTGCTAGAACAATTAAGAATTTAGTAAAGAAGAATTAGTTAATTCTTAATTATTCTACTACTAATTAAGGATTAAGTAAAGAAGAATTTATTAATTGTTAATTTTAGTATAGTAAATAGAAGACTACTAGTTAAGACGTAATAGAAAAGAAGATAATATAAAAGTAGAGAAACTCTCTTTCTATTTTATACTACTACACTACTATCTACTCTTCTATAACCCTAACTACTTATACTAAGGTACTAAGTAAAATACTAAAGGTAAGAATTCTATATACTACTATCTTCTAGAAGCTAACTTCTATCTTTTCTAGATGTCTAGCATTAAGACGAGCTATAAGAATCTTAACTATAGTACTACTATAGCTAGAAGATTTCTTAAAGAAAATCTTAGCTCTTTAGCTTTAACTTCTACCTATCTACTAGGAAAGAATGTTTATAATATAAGAGACAAAGCTAGTAATAAGGTAGTAGGCTTTCTAGGCTACCTAGTTAGCTATAGCAAGCTACCTAGCTTAGTAAACTATATTTATAAGAAAGGTATAGTAGTATAATCTTATAGTAGAAGTATCTATGCTAATAGCAGACGCTAGGCTTAGAACTAGGCTATACTAGGTTCTTTATTATTATAGTAAACTCTTTTAAGAAAGAAGAATACTATATTACCTACTATAATACTAGAGTAGAAGATAAAGTTACTCTAGTTACTAGTAAAGAGTTCTTAGAAGAGTACGTTAGTAATAGACTCTATACTATTCTAGAGCTAGATAATAGGTATGTCTCTATGCTAGTATAGTAACTATAGTAGCTAATAAGTCTAGCCCTTCCTTCTTTAGTAGAGAAACACTAGAGTACCTAGAGAATTTAAAAGAGAAAGAAGAAGAAGAAGAAGAGAAAGAAGAAAGTACTACTAGTGTTACTAGTTCTACTAGCTCTACTAGTATAGAAGAAGAAGAAGATCTTTTTATAGACTATTAAATGCTATAGCTCTATTTTAAGTAGAAGTCCTTTAAGGTTAAAATTAGTTCTAGAATCTTATCTATTTTTTAAAAATAATAAACTAAGAAAAAAGAAATGTCTCTAGCTATAGTATAGGTATATAAATAGAAATAAGATAAAATAAAGATTAGTTAATGCTATTACCTTTATAAAAGGATTGTTAGTTCTTCTCTTTAGTTACTGTATAAATAGAAAGTTACTAGCTATTGCTAGTAAAGAATAGTCTTAGAAGAATGCTTTTCTCTATATTATACTTTGTCTTTATCTATTAAAAGAGCCTCTACCTATATACTAGATAGAGAAGATAGAGAATTCTCTTTTCCTATTTCTATATCTTAAGGGTACTTATTACTATTAGCTATATAGAGAAATAGAAAGAATTAACGCTAGTTATTCTTATAGATACTAAGTATAAGAAGTAAGAGTCATTCTCTCTATATATTCTCCCTAGGTATTCTCTCTAGTTATTCTATCTACTTATTATCTATAAGGGATAGAAAGCTAGTTCTTCTCTCTAATAATCTCTACTAGATATTACTTTCTAGAACTACTATCTCTACTACCCTAGGATAGGCTATAACAGCTAGAAAAGAAGAAAGAAAAGAAGAAGAAAAAGAAGAAAAGAATAAAAAACTAACTACTTATTCTAAAGCGCTAGTTGTTCTTTTAGATAGGTTAATAGAGTATAATACCTAGTAAATAGCTAGTAGATAGCTATTAGCTATAGTGTTTATAGCTATAGAGATAGTAGAATAACTAAAAGATAGTTATAGATACTAATAAAATGTTATTAACTATTTTATTATCTTCTAAATAAGCTACTAGAAGAGACTAGATCTACTAGAGATATAGTAAAAGAAGCTAAAGCTTAAGAAATTTCTAGATATCCTAAAAAAGTAGACATCTAGAAATTTCTAGACAACCTAAAGAAGTAGATATCTAGAAATTTCTAGATAACCTAAAAAAGCAGACATCTAGAAGTTTCTAGATAACCTAAAGGAGAAGATATCTAGAAATTTCTAGATATCCTAAAAAAAAAAAAAGATATCTAGAAGTTTCTAGATAACCTAAAGAATTTCTAGATATTCTAAAAAAGTAGATATCTAGAAATTTCTAGATAACCTAAAGGAGAAGATATCTAGAAATTTCTAGATATCCTAAAAAAAAAAAGACATCTAGAAATTTTCTAGATACGTTACAATAGGCTAGAAATAGCAAGAAGAAAAGAAAAAACAAAAAAGTTTCTAGATATCCTAAATTTCTAGATATCCTGCTGGATAAGCTGGTAGGGGTAGGGTAGGGTAGGGGTACATCACGTGATGTACCCTACCCCTACCTAACCCCTACCCTTTTGCCACCGTACTGCCTAGCAACAATAAACTCTTAATTAATTACTCTACACATTAAGACGTCTTAAACACTAGACAAGATTATTAAGTAACTAGATAGCTAGGAAATTGCTTAGGTTAATAAAGGTAGTATAAAAGCAGTATATAGTGTAAGTAATTAAGGATATCTATTAAAGGAGGCATTTCTCCTAGATTCTAGCTTAACTACGCATATCTGCAATAACCTCTTAAGACTTAGAGACGTACGCTAGCCAGTAATACGAGATTATATCTAGACTAGGAACTCTAAGGTCTAGATATAAGGATATAGTACTGTTAATATATTAGCAGAAGGATCTTAAGGTAAATAAGTACTATACTTAGACAATGTTGTATAGTGCCTAGATTTCCTCTGTAACCTAGTATTATTTAGGCTACTCTAAAGATAAGGAATATAGTAGGATAACTAAGAAGATCTAACAACGCTATGTTAAAGAAACAGCAACATTATAGCTATTCTAACAGAAAGCTTTAGATAGTAGGTTATTAAACAACTAAATATAGCTATAGTAGCACTCTATATGCGTATAAATTACAATAGAAGATTACTATAGAGAGTAACAGCTATAATGTAGTATAAGAGGCTTAGATATCTAGGACTATCTGCAATTAAGCACCTTATATATTAATCTAAGGAGGTAAAGATTAAAGGCATTATAATAGTATAATATAACACATGCAGATAATTAAAATTAAAGTGTTAAATACAAAGAACCCTACAATTAAACAATAAAGGCCTAGGCAAATAAATAGCTATAGACTTCAATAAATATAAAGCAAGAAGCTTTAACAAGGAAAACAGTTAAATACTTATTACCTGCTGACACTCTTAGTACATGTAGGACTTCTACTTTAAGGACAATAGGCCTGTAAGATCTATTATCTATCTACTTAGGATCTTTGTCTAGTTCTTAAAGAAACAGTTTAACATTACAGTCAAGGTAATTAAGACAGACAACAAAATTATTATAGTTAAATAAGAGGTTAAGAGATAGTGCTTGTCCCTCTTAATAAGAATTAAGCCTTCTACCCTAGATATACAAGCTTAAAATAGAGGAGCTAAACGCTTAGGGGGTGTAATAAAAGAGAAGGTATACGTAATTTAACTAGACGCAAATCTACTATAGGAACTCTAGCTAGAAATTACTAGAGCGGCAGTATACCTATACAATTAGACGCTAATTATCTAAATAAGTAGAGATTACTGTACAAAATATTCTTTACGCGCGTAGCTACTATAAATAGCATAGTTACTAGACCTTAAAAGCTAAACTAGGCTTACCTAAGAGTATACAGATACAAAGGATTTACTATAACTAATAACACCTATTAAAGAAAATTAAGGCTATAAAGACTAGACCTAAAGGCATATATTAGATACTTAGTAGGATACTAGTCTACTAACATATACTAAATCTAGGTCCTATTAATACCTAAAGTAATTAGTACCTGTAATGTAGTGTTTAATAAAGAAACAAAATTTAATAGTAAAATAGAGGATATTATAGATAACCTTATATATAATATATAAAAGAAGATTATAACTTAGATTAGTATAGTTAAACTCTTAGCTGTATAGAGCTATATACCTAAAACTAAAACGTTCTATAAGAATAAGATAACGCAGGAGGATACTCTGCGTGCTAAATAACCCTAATATTACTAAAGCAGGAAGATTGTAGAGGCATACCTAACGCCTCTACTAACTCCTCTGCTAGCAGTATTCCTAACTAAATAGATAAGCTATAATAAGACAATAGACTAACTTAATCAAGACTAAGAAACATCTGTAATAATGCTGTAGGCAGCTATATTTATAGCAGGCGCTAAGGCAGGACACCTAAGTTAATATAAAGGAAAATATTTTAATAAAGCTTAATTAAAGAGGATTATAGCAAAGGGATTTAAACTACATTAGAATAAACTTCTGCTATTACCTACAGCGTACCTAAAGCTAGAGGAGCACCCTCTCTATAAGATGTTTAAATAAGCATAAAACAAACACCTGTAAAGCTACAAACAAATAGAGTTATAGACTTAAGTTCTAGCAGCTCTAGTTTAGAAGTCTAGATAATAAATACTTAACTGTATGTAGGTCTATATATACAAGTTTAACAAACACTACTACCTTAATAAGTGTAAAGTAAGGCTTGTAGTTAGAAGAGACTAATAATATAATATTATGTTATAAGACACGTATACAGCAACACTTACAGGCTAATTACTTAGAATACTAATATTAATTACTACAAAGTACAATCTTAAACTTAGATAATAGGATGTTATAAATATATTTGTCTACACAGCTATTAACTACAAAATATGTATAAGGATACTAAGAAGATACTAGAAGATAGGCACCTTACTAAAGGTATAGAAAGCCCTGTATAGACTCTGCATCTCCCCTCTACTATAGTAGAAGAAATGTACAGTAATATTAGCTAGAATTAGATTTAAATAAGTGCTATAAGAGCTATACTGTATAATTCAGGATAGAATAATTATCTTCTTTTATATAGATAATATTATAATTGCGTACTACCTAAAGTATAAATAAGAGGCAGATAATGCTATTAAACAGATACAGAAGCAATACCTATACACTAGAGGAGACAACCTTTAATAGTTCCTTAGTGTAGAAGTCTAACCTAATAGATAGTAATAGACAATTTAATTGTTATAAGCTGCATACATTAATAAGATTAGTTAATTAGTAACTAGACAGAATATAAGGCATAATACGCTAATATCTATAATTAAACTTAAGCCTAGGAACAGTCTAGCTAAACTACTAGAGATTAATTAATATTAGTAAAAGATTAGATCCCTGTTGTTTGTAATAGTAACTACTTAACCTAATATAGCGTTTGCTACGTTGTAACTTACATGCTTTCTAGTTAACCTAAGTAATAAATACTAAGACGCTGCTAACTAAGTGCTCCTGTACCTACAGAAGATAAGAAATCTGTTACTTAACTTTAAACAGGGTAAAGGACTTAAAGTTGCAAGCAACGCATTATTTGCTAACAACACTATAGACTAAAAGAGTTCCTAAGGATACGCTATTAAGCTATTTAGAGGACTTATTACCTAGAGAGCAAATAAACAAGATACTGTTACAACGTTAACTACTAAGGCTAAGCTCCTAGCACTGTCTTAAGTAGCTAAGGAGGTAATATTTACCTCTTAACTATTAAAAGAGCTTTAGGTAACCCTAAGTAATCTAATAATAATAATTAAATACAACAATATATAGACAATACGTCTAGTTACTATATATATTGCTAAGATAAAAATTAAGCTTTAGCATGTTAATATACACAACTACTAGTTATAATAAGAAGTTAACTACAAAATAATAAAAGTAGAATACACCCTATCTAATAATATAATTGCAGATAGATTTACAAAGTTATTGCTAATTAGCAAATAGGCTAGCTTTCTTAATTAGTTAGGACTTGTTAAGGGCTAGAAGAGTACATTAAGGGATATCCTACTTAAGAAGATGTAAGAGCAACTAGAGGACCTTACATTAAAGAGTTAATTAACTAGTTTACGCAGCTTACAATAGGATTCTAAGCTAAGGGGGTGTGTTAAATTAAAGGCATTAGAGAAATAGGTTAGGCAATATACCTGCTAAGAAACTGTGCATAGGCCCCTACTAGAACCTAGATAAGACGAAAATCACCCTTACATAGAACAACAACACAACATTAATACATCATTATTAACTCATTACTATTACTATCCAATCTGACAGGTCTACTTCTAGAAGTTACTACGTAGAAACTTTGTATAGTTCTGCATATTAACAGTATAGACTAAATCTAGTATTATATTACTATTATATCTATCTCTTTTATTATTAAGCTATTAATAGAAAGCTCTCTTCTTAATAGCCCACCACATACCCTTAGTGCTGTCTTAGTTTCCACTCTATTAAAGAAGCTAGAGCTTAAGGCGTACTCCCTTTAATAATCTTACTTAAGTTTTAAGCTCCTTGTTTAGACGCGCTTTATAGAAGCCTAGTTCCTTTTTAGACCTTTATAGGTACCTTAGTCCTGCCTGTAGCTTCTGTTTATAGCTGTTATATACGCTTTATTATCTACTATAAGATAATAAAGACACTTGTTTATTAAGGGCTAGACAGTTAATACTTCTAGTACTGTTTTTAGAGAACTATACATCTAAATATAACAAACTCTACTCTTCTATAGATTAGACTTCTAAGGTAGCTCTACTCCTAAACATTACAAGTCTTATAAGTAGGCTATATTATAGAACAAAGCGTTGCCCTTAGCTATATTAAAGTAATCTAGACACAGTCTCTTATAGAACTTGTTAATACAACATGCTTTCTAAAGGTAGTAGAACTAAGGCCTAATAGTACGTCTAATGGCGTCTGCATTACTACGCAGATATGCTGCTTTAGCGAGATTAATAGCTATAGTTAGGATATAGCTCTTATTAAAGTTAGTATTAAGCTTCTAATTAATCTGGTCTATAGCCTTAAGCAGCTTAGTCTCCTTGTTTTTAGACTGGTAGATCTTAACATCTAGACATACAAACATGTCTTTAAATATCTACAAAGGAAGTGTTGATGTCGTACTTTAGTTAAAGACCGTAAGCACTGATTCTATTGGTTCTTAGGGATAAGCACTGGTGGATTGGTTAGGGTTATTAACTAAGCAAAGCTTGTGAAGATAGGGTGTAATAAATAGTACAGAGTAGGCTGTCTAGTTTAAGAGTAGGTTAAGATTCTAAAGACAAACTTAATTAATAAGGTTAAACACAAACTATAAGGTTTGTGTTTCTACTAACTATTTACTAAGGAGATATAATACCTATTAATAAGTAACTAGAGTTAGTCTAATAAAATATATAAGGGTGCTTATAGATAAGAATATTATACTATACTTTGTAATAAGTAGTTAGGTGTGTTATGCTTGTTAACAAGCAGTTACGTAACAACCCTTTCTATTCTGTCCTTCTCCACAGTTCGTTCCTTTATGGCGGAGTTAGGGGTCTTGGTTGGCTAGTACTTATGTTTGTGCCGTGCCCTAGCACAGGATCGTAACACTTAGTTGCGTTGTTAAAGCTTCTAGCTGCCTCTATAGTATCGTGACAGACTTAGCCTTTTGTTAAACCTTTCTACTAAAGTGGGCTAAAGGTATAGAAGCAGCAATCTTAGAGCATATCTTTCTAAATAAATAATAGCAAGTTATTTCAACATTTAGGGGTTCATCAACAAAACTAGATGCAGCCTTAGCAACAGACACGTCGCTTACACTTATCTCTCTAGGCATTAGGTTGCTTGATGTTAATGTCTTAAGGGAAATATCAATTATTATCTTATATTGTTTTATGCACAATACTCTATACGCAACTTAATGCAGGCTACACTCTCTACCTATTACAGTTCCCTTAACGTACTCTACGGGCGAGCCGCTTAACAGGCGAGCCGCTCACTTTTGCTAAGCCCCCACCAAACTTCTCCTCCTACACTAATGTCTTCTTAACAACACCATTTAGACGTGTTAAAGGAAGCTTAGATACAGCTTGCGCTCTAGGCTCTTAAACAAGACGCGAATCTCTCTTAGCAACGCGCTGTAGCTATCTACAGGGTCCCTTAAAAGACACTAAGCAACTAACATACAGAACAACCTTTACGCACAGATTCTATAGCTAACTTACAGAAGCTAGACAACAATAAGGAGGAGGTGATTATTAAGCATGTTCTTAAGCTAGATGCGCGAGGATTTTCCCCTTAGCTCTTAGATGTAGCTACTATGGCTAATTCTTTGCGTGCTAAGCGTAATCTAGGCCCTATTAGCGTAAACTGGCCTAGTACATTTGTTAAGCAACACCTAGAGCTTAAAGTTAAGTTTAATTGCAAGTACAACTACAAGAGAGCCCTCTATAAGGATTCTAAGGTTCTATAGGGCTGGTTTGGCCTAGTAGCTAATATTAAAGCTAAGTATAGCATTTAGGATAAAGACACGTACAACTTTAACAAGACAGGCTTTATAATAGGCCAGATCTTCCTAGAAGCAGTTGTTACAGCTTCAGAACGACAGGGTCGGCCAAAGGCTATCTAGCTAGGCAACCAAGAGTGGACTACGGCTATAGTGAGCATTAATGCCAAAGGATAGGCTATTCCAGCCTTCCTTATCTTTAAAGCCTACTACTACCTCTCTGCCTAGTACAAAGAAGAGGATCTGCCTTACAACTAGGTTATTAGAGTCTCTAATAACGGCTAGACTACCAACAAGCTTGGTCTTAACTGGTTGAAGCACTTTAACAGGCATACAAAGGAGCGTACTATTAGCACCTACCGTTTGCTTATTATTAATAGTTATAAGAGCTACAACTCTCTTAAATTCCAGCAATACTGCAAGGATAACAAGATTATTGCTCTATGTTTGCCTTCTTACTTATTACACCTTACATAGCCTCTTAATATAGGTTGTTTTACTGCTTTAAAGAAGATATATAGGCGCTAAGCCAAAATACTTATATATAACTAGATTAACTACATTATAAAGATAGAGTTCCTGCCATACTTTATACGCGCCTATAATGCTGCAATTACTTCTAAGAATATCTAGGGAGGGTTCTGAGGTGCTAGATTAGTCCTATTTAACCTAGACTAGGTTATAATGGCCCTTAATGTGAAGTTGCGCACTCTATCACTACTACTACCTGTTAACAACAAGCTCTGGCAGTCGCAAACCCTAAGCAACACCCTTAAACTTAGGTTGCAATCAACGCTTGTGAAGACAAGGATTCAGAGGCATATAGATAGTTCGCCTACCTCTATAGTTAAGGCGTTTAAGAAGGTAGCAAAAGGGGCAGCAATAATTGCGCAAAAGCTAGTGTTAGCGCAATAGGAGATTACTTAGCTTTAAGCTGCTAATAAGGCAGCTATACAACAAAAATTACATAAAAGAAAGCAAGTTTAGGTAGAAGGGACCCTAACAGTTAAGAATAGCCTGTAATTAACAACTCTGAAGGAGTTTGGGGCGCGTAGTAATAGGAAGAAGGTAAAGAAGCAGGTGCGCGCTAAAGGAGGTGAGCCCTCCTAAAGACGCTGTGGACAGTGCAATCAGACAGGACACAACGCGCGAACGTGTCAGAAAGAGGTAGAAGTAGTTTCTAAATAGTATTACAGGCCATACTGCACTTTGCAGCACTAAACTAGGTTGTTTTGGGCCATAATAGGGTGGAGTTTGGTGGGGGCTTGGCAAAAGTGAGCGGCTCGCCCGTTGAGCGGCTCGCCCGTGGAGTACGTTAATTCATTATTGTTTCTCTAACTTGGATCTGTACATATAGGGGGCATTGATCATATATAACCTACCTAGATATTTACAAAGAATGTAACACTGCAACTAGCTTAGAAACTTAGGTATCCAGAGTATAACTTTGTAACAGCAATTACTGCTAAATTAGTCCTACGCGTAACTACAATCTAAGCGTGCACTCGTGTTCTCAAATACGAACAGGAATAATGCGCATCTATCCTGCAGCACTCGTTTTCCTAGCACATTAGTCCCCGACGCCGAAAAGCGCGCTTTTATCCGTGCTGTCGATTGTTCTATTGACACCGTCTCTAAGTTGTACCTCTGCTTCGCTGCATTCCCATATCTAGATTCGTGTCTCGCTGGAGCCTTTGATATCTGTACGCGTAAAATGTGTTACAAACAAAGTAATTTGTTTTCATAACACTCAATATAGCGCCCTGTGACAGTATAAAGTGTTAATTAAACACCATTTAGGTTCTTCTTCGTAAGCGTTGGGAACACGAGGTTCTGCTCAGTCACCACACTCTGGAAAAGTTCAACAAGGAAAGTATCCAAGCCCGCTGCCGCCGCGCGTCTGGCCCATTCCAGCGGCTCGACTTCGACTGCATTCGGAACCACAGTGCTTAGCTGGTGTAGTGGAATATTGACATCCCCGATCTCATGTATATATCGCAGTTTACTATGGTCTGTTGGCCATGTCCGCAGTGCCGTCATCATGTCCTGCACCACAGCGCTAAGCGAGACTTGGTTCAGAGAGCCTCGCAGCCCCGGCGACACGGGTACGCAGCTCATGAGCCGACAGTAATGAAGCAAAGTATCGGTCAAGTCCAAATGTGGGATTGCCGGCGGGTCTGCTGCACTCGTTGATGTGGTCTTGTTCACCACATCGTCATCGTCATCATCTGGTTGTACACTGGCGGGACGATGGACAGTAATCGGCCACAGAGAGCCGCTGTACTCAAACAACCTTTCGAGAAACATCTCGCTCGCCCACTTCGACGCACTGTAGCCAGTTGCAAGCTTCTCATCCGGTGGGTATGCGGCTGCAGACACCTCATCCGCGACGTCCAGGCCTGAAGACACCCAGACACTTCCTGTGGATACGTAATGGAACGGTATCATACGCCCAACGTTCCTTCTCAGACACATGCTGATGATTTCTCGGGTAGAGTCGAAATTCGTCTTGCGGATCGAGGAAAAACTCTTCATGTGCGACGTGTCTGCGCCATTATGGATGATGACGTTTACAGTGCTGAAGATATGCGTCAATGCAGTCTCGTCCAAGCCCAAGTTGGGCTCAGAGAGATCGCCTGGGTGAATTTCCACCTTGGCGTGGCGGAGCGGGGAATCATGGAGTGAAAGTAGTTGCTTGGTGCGACCGCTGCCTAGGCGGACAGCAATGCAGTGCACCTTCTGGACATCAACATCGCTAAGTAATGCTTGCAGGTAAGCTTGGCCCATGAGTCCAGTTGCCCCAGTCAGTGCAACGACTCGTGGTACCAGGCTTTGGACGGGTTTAGCGGAGACGAGAGATCTCTGAATCGTGTCGGGCACATCGGTCAGTGTCTTCCAATCCACACCCATTCGTGAGTCAGGCTGCAGAGCACTACTGCTAGGGTCGATATGTCTAGCCATCGCACGGAGCGTGGTGTGCTTGAAAAAGTCCAGCAGTGCAAGTGAAACGCCGAACTCTTTGCCGATATCATACTGCAACTTAAGCAGAAGGGTAGAATTTCCGCCCACGTGGAAGAAATCCGAGTTCGAATCAATGCGATATTGTTTGGAAAGCTCCCCGGAAAGACATACTTCCCAGAGACGTTTCAGTCGTGCTTCGGCCTCGGTGAGTGGTTCGTTGTTGGTGACGCTTTGCGGATGCGCCAGGGAAGAGGAGCCTTCCTGCTCCAGCGGCAGTTGTGCTACTGCCTTGCGGTCAAGCTTTCCCGATATCATCATGGGAAAATCGTTGACCGCAAATGCCGCGGCAGGACGCATGTACTGTGGTAGAGGGAGACGAGCAAGAATCTCGTTGAGAAAAGCTTGTTGTTCGCCATGAGAGGAAAGCGCATTGGGCTGGAACTTGGCATGTGCAACAAGAAACCCTTCATTTGGTTGGTTTGACGAAGGTGTGGATTGGCGGAGGGACACGACAACTTGAGCCAATGCGTTTAGGGATTCCTTGACCATACTGTTCTCGATCTCGGCGAGGTCGATTCGCAGCCCGCGGAGTTTGATCTGAGTATCTCCAGACTTACGTCCCTCCACGAGTAGGGTACCATCTTCACACCATCTGCCGACATCTCCGGTACGATGCATGGTAGTCCAGCCTCTGGCACAATAGTCCTCTGATGCCAGGGCGTTCGAAACGAATCTCTCTGATGAAAGATCTTGGTTCTTCAGGTAGCCTTTGGCGACACCTGCGCCACCGATTACGATCTCACCTTGGATGCCGACGGGCACAGGCTGCAATAGCTCATTCATGACATAGACAAGATATCCAGCCAAAGGCTTGCCTGCGCTGATCTTTGCGGATTTGAGGTCTCCAAGATAGCTCAGCTCAGTTCCTGTCGCGCCCACGGTTGTCTCTGTGGGTCCGTAGACGTTGAAAAGGCGTGGTGTGTTGCTATAACCACCTGGCTTCGCAAGAGATGCAAAAACCTCCAATGTTGCATGGGTAGTGGCTTCACCACCCGTCATAGCTGTCTTCCAGCGTGATGTACTCCGCAAGAGCGCTTCGCGGTTTCCATAGCGGTACCAATTGGAGTATTCGGTTGGTGTTGCTCCCGTGAACGTGATGCCTTCAGCAGCGATGGTTTCAGTGAGGAAAGTGGCGTTTGCAGATGATCCCGACGGGACTAGACAGAGAAGTCCTCCAGAACAAAGTGCCAGAAACACTTGCACGAAGCACATGTCAAAGCTGCAGGAAGTTTGTTGGAGGATAATTTCGTCGCTACCCATGTCGAAAAGGTGAAGGGCGGCTTCGATCCAATTCCGAAGGCCTTCGTGTGGAAGAAGAATCCCTTTGGGCGTGCCAGTAGAGCCGCTCGTGTAGAAAATCATGGCAGAATCTTTTGCGTAGACTTCGCCTAATTCGGAAGAGCTCTCATCAACGGCCGAGTCAGCACCTTCTTGGGTCCTTAGCTCTGGAATGATCATTACGCGGGCTCCAGACGCATTGCATGCTTCCTTCAGCATGTCGTTGAGTTCCTCCTTCTGCCGCAGGACAAAGCTTGGCTCGCTATGCTGGACTATTGCAGCCAGACGCGAAACAGGCAGATTGATATCGAGTGGAAGACATATAGCACCAGCGCACAATATGCCTAATACTGAACAAACCCAGTCCGGGGTGCGCTCCTGGTGGGTGGCGACAACAGATCCCTTCACACAGCCATTAGACCTTAGTGCGTGCGCAATACCTCTAGCCCGACGCATCATGCCTGCGTAGTCCATGACAGTCTCTGCTGCGCCAGCCATTTTGAGTGCCTTGGAATTTGGCGCAGTGTCCATGAAGCGACTGACCAAACCAAGGACTGTTTCTGATTGCGACGCCAGTAGTGGACCTACGTTATTTGACACACACGTTAGAGTTGCAGGTACCACGGGCAAGCACCAGCAACGTGCGTTGGGATGGGAATGCGCTCACCTTTGCTGAAGCCTAGAACCTGTTCTACCTCTTGCGCATCGAACATGGCTGCTGATTCTAACGTCGTGTTTGGAATACGTGAGAACGACTCTGTGAGCTTGACAAGGCATTTGATCAAAGTTTGAGCTTGTTGCTTCGTGTACATATCGTTGCGGACAAGGAGATGGAGGACACAATCTCCTTCACCGGCATCGTCGATGATGTCCAAACAAATGTCGTAGGGCACCTTGGATGCTTGAAAAGAGAGAAGCTCGAGTTCGCAATCGCCCATAGGTTGCGTCTTGAGCATGCCCTGACGATAATCAAAAAATGCTTGGATCATGGGCGTGTGTGTGGTCGATCGTGTAACGCCGAGCCTGCGTGCAAAAACACGTTAGCCACAGTAACGTTGCTGAACGATGCCAGTTGATTTCTGGGAGCAACTTACTCTGATAGAAGTAGATGGAACGGTACGTCAGAATGCCCCAAAGCGGCAGCAGCCTTCTCTGCACAGTCTTTCATGAGAGTACTGAAACGTTCTGATGGGTCGTTGCTGCCCCGAATCGGCACAATGTTTGCAAACGCCCCTAGAGCATTCATGGTACCTTGCTCCGGTCGATTGGAGTCGCTGATTCCAATCGCAATCTCTTCAACGTCGGCGAATCTAGCGAGGAGCGCGTGAAATGTTGCCAGAAAAAAGTGAAACGGCCTGGTCTTGTTCCGCCGACAGACTGCCCAAATGCGGGCTTTGACGGCCTTGCTTATGATCGCATCAGCGCGAAAATTGTCGTATTCACTAAGCAAAGGTCTGATTTTGGAGTCAGAGATTCGAAGTATAGGTAATGGTGGCGGAGAGGTGGTCCAGTGCTTTTTCCAGAACCGTAGGCTATTGTCAAAACCACCGCACTTGTAGGCTTCGAGCTGAGAGCCTACCCAGTCTGAGTACTGAGAAACTTCGGCTTCATCCACAGACGAGTCATTTTCATAAGATTGTGCGATTTGTCTAAGGAAGATGATTGAGGAAAGACCGTCCAAGACGAGGGAGTGCGAGCCCGACACCAGGTAATGCTCTGTTTCGGACAAAGACAGAACGATCACACGCATAGTCTCCCCATACTCCAAGTCATAAGCCGTCGTTTGTACCTTCTGGACGACGGCATCGACTTCCGCTTCATTCTCAATCTTTTGGCGCTCAACACGGAGAGTGCATGACTCGACAATTCCTAGGCTTGTTTGCCCACGTGAAGTTCGGAAGCACATTCGCAGCGTATCGTGAATTTGTCCCAGATGGAGGATCGCGCGTTCGAGATTCTCTATGCGTAGGTTGCCGAGGATGCGATAGCATGCCGTGTGGTTCAGAGCTGTTTTGTCCTGCATTGATGTTAAACCGAACCAAAACATTTGCTGGTTGAAAGACAGTTCCATTGATCGGATGATCGCAGGAAGCTGCCGTGCCTGGGTGACGTACTTGACCTCATTGGTGTCGTTCCCGTTTCGTAATGGAGATTCGTCTACGTCTACTCCCTTCGCATCGCCATTCCCCCCGGCAGTCTCGTCTTGGGCTGCAACATTCGGCGTTAGCTCTGGGGAGAGCCCTTCGACACCAAATCCGATGATGTCCCGTACTGTAATTCCAGAGAGGATCTTCATGACGGGTATATTGACTTGTAGGGTCTTGAGCCACCATGTTCGTATCTCGACGGCAAGCAAGGAGTCGAGTCCAAAGCCATCGATCTGGTTGTCTAGGAATTGTGGATCTTCGGCCGATTTGGGGTCCAGCTGGAAGAGTGAGCATAGTGCAGGCAGGAAACCATCCTTCAGTATCTCGAATACTTCTTCCACCGAGGTGGCTTTCTTGAGCAGAGCTTTGACAGACGCTCGTGACTTGGATGTCTTGGACGAAATCTCGGCTGTGGCATTGCCTGTCATATGTGCCGAAAGCGGGTTCAGGTACCAAGCCAGCTCCTTCGCAGGTTTCTCGTGCATCTTGGCTATGCCCATGCAGATCTCCAACGGAACCTTCGATCCGGGCCGTCCTGCAGCCACAGCTTCCGCGAAGAGTTGGTGGAAGTCTGCCTCGGACATGAATGTGTACTCACCCTGCCGAGCGAAGATGTCTCGCACAGCTTCACCTTGCTGCGTAACATAGCCAACGCCCAGGATAGGTCCAATGTGTATGACTGAGGCTGCCTCTCCGCGCTGCCTTCGCTGCTCTGCGAGACTCGTCATGAACATGTTGGCAGCCGAGTAGTTGGACTGTCCTGCATTGCCAATGATTGCAGTGGCCGAGGAGAAAAAGACAAAGAAGTCGAGATCAAGACCTTTGACTAACCTGTCAAGGTTGATGCTACCGACGACCTTGGGGCGCAAGACCTTTTCCATAGCATCAGAGCTCATGTCGCGGAATCCAACATCCTGGAGCACCATGGCGCCTTGAGCCACGCCCCCGAGAGGCGGCATGCTCGAGCAGATCTTGTCATAGATGAGATTGGTCTGTGAATCGCTCGTCAGATCGCAAGACAGCACTGCAACCTTAGCGCCAAGTGCCTTCACTGACTCCACCCAGGAACGGGCGACTTTAGGGTTCCTGCTGGTGATGACGATATGCTTGGCGCCTCGTTTGATCATCCATTCACACAACGACAATCCTAATCCTCCACTGAGTCCTGCAAGCCAGTACGTCTTCTCACTCGAAAAGATAATGTGGTCCTCAATGTTGCGGATCTTGACAGGAATCTCGTGCACCGTGTCCCAGTCCACCACAGAGTGCATTGCGTCATTACCAACGCCGGCTTTACCCGTGGCTAGATCGGTGACCGGAAGAGTAGCGACTTGATGATTGGGGCAAAGCGCTGAGGATGTTGTGAGATAATGGGAGGCATACTGCACTGCTTCGTGCAACAGCTGACCGCAGGGTATATTGTCCAAGGTGTCATGACTCGACGCTGATGGCGAGAAATATTCATTCAGCGACTGGACTCTATAGGCACGTGCGCGAAGTGCCATGATCCGAGCGACCACACTGGATGAGTCTGTACGCCTCTCGCAGTTCAAGAATGTTGACTTGTGCGACGGGAGAATTGCGGCAATGGTACGATCAGGAGATCGCGGGTTGATTTGGATGTATCCCTCGCTGTGGCTATCTTCGATTGGCGTGGTCCGGATAAACGTAACATCGATAGCTCGATTCTTGGCTATCACTAGTAATGTCGCTGCGAAGTCTTGCGCCGGCTCGAAAACCAGAAGATGGTCTCCGGTGGGGATGCCGTCCAAAACTTGCATGCAAACTAGAGCATGTGCGACAAGAACCGCGAACGTGGACTGCATGTATTCTGGGACATCTGTCGGCAGTGCAGCGCTTCGTAGAGCTCTCACTTTAGGCGCAAGCTGAGACGACAAGATAACGTGCGACAAGCTGTTGTCTATAGTCTTCGCAAGACTGAGATAGGCGTAGCTCGACTCTTTATCCAATCGTACAGCAGAGATTAGTGAGCATATAGGCGTGAATTGTGCACTTTTCGCTGCGACGGCCGGCTCTTCCATGAAATAACAATCCGCGTTGGATTGGTGCAAGATTAGGCTAGTCGCAATAGTGTCGCTTGAATCGAGGTGCACATTCTTAAAGACTGAGCGTCGGCCCGAGTTGTAACGATCATTCATGTCCTTTCCGGGCTTGAGACGAGGTATCAACATCTGGCCCTGAGAATCGAGCACAAGTTCACGCTCAAGGTTCCCAAAGATTTGCTCTCCTCCTTCCTGCCCACTTGTGACAGCCGATTGTGCTTCGAAGCGGAGCAGTGCGGTGGCAATGGCACGAGCGCTCAACGTACCGGCGCCCTCAAGGTCGAGGAACTGAGATGTCAGAGTAGGTGCTTCGCAGACCACTCCACGGATCATTCCGACTGTCATTGCAGTGAAAGGGTTTGATGCGCGCCTGCCCTCAGTTACCCAGAAAACTGATCCGAGGCTGAGCAAGACCGCCTTAATCCCCTCGAATTCTGCACTATCCAGGTCCTGCAATAACGGCTGATCAAGCTCTGTGAGACTCAAAACCAGGCTGGACGAAGACAACTTCATCGCAGAATTCGCTAGTTCCGCGAAGGAGTAAAACTTGCTAAAAAGCTGGAAACGCTGCTGAAGTGTGGGTACCAGCTCAGTTATCAGGTCTTTCGTCCGCTGACCTTTACCGCCAACAACCACAAGCTCATTCCGAGAAATGTTCATGGATTGTGGTAGTGGTACAGATAACGGGTCTCGAATGTAGCTGACTCGCTCGTCCAAAGCCTGTGTTACAAAGACGACAGTTGGATGAGAGAACTGATGTGACGTGGATGAGCACGTGTCGATTCCAGAGAATCCTGAACCACGCAACGTCTTGTCCCATTCATCGATCGACACGAGTGGTCCAAGTATACGTCCTTCGCCAGCTCCCAACCACCAATCAGGAAATGCTCCAAAGATAGCGCCACTTCGTCCAACATCGTTGTTGAAGCCCTCCTGGATGATGAGATAACCACCAGGCTTCAATAGGCGTCGGATATTTTGCATGGTTTGACAAAGGTCTTTGGTGACATGTAATACCATAGATGCGATGATGACATCGTAGGACTGTGGATGGAAGCCCTGACTTATCGGATCCCTGCCCACGTCAAGCACCTGGTACTTCATTTCCGAGGCCCGGTCCTTGAACACTTGTTGTGCTGTAGGGAAGAATGCCGACGAAACGTCCGTGAATGTGTACGACGCAAAGCTGTCGACAAGGCTGAAGACAGCTTTGGTACACCCCGCGGTCCCGCCACCTACCTCGAGCACGTTTAGATGCGGGTATCTGTGGGCGATTTGGCATACTACTCTTCCCAGGATATGAGTCACTTCCTTTAGTCCTAGACTGGCGACGTAGACTTCGTTCAGCAAGTGATCCTCCATAGCGATCTCGATAGCAGTGACCTCTCCGTCAACAATCTTGACCAGGTTCTCGCCGACGCGCTTGAGCAGCCTAACATCCACATTGTCTTTGAATGGCTCAATAGCTTCGACTATAGTCTCGAACGTGTCTTCGTGCCATTCCGGCTTCCAAAAGTCCCGGTCACCAGATCTAATAAGCGAATCAATGTGCTCAGCAAATCCGAAAATGCCGGCGATGGAGCTTGTTTGTCGGCGGACGTCTCCTGGGGGGATGGCACGGAGTAGATTTTGCATGTAGAACTGAGAAAGCCTCTCAAGCAGATGACCTAGTTCTACCTCCTCTCGACTGGGCTCCAAGTCCCGCGATGCCATGACAGCATCTGGAAACGCAGGTCCCCATTCTACAGCTGCTAGAATCTCCTTGTCATCCTTGGCGGATGCAGGGGCAAAGGGAATACAGTTTAGACCTTCCACTTGGCAGAGTGCATGTGCGTTGTCCTTGGATGCTGGGTAGATATCAACGTCACCCTGAAATTCGCCCGTCTTGATCGGTTGGCATGCATCGAGGGGCAGCAGCTGGCCTTTGATCTCATCTGGCTGGCACAGAGCAGGATTAACCACAATACGCCTAATTGTTTTTGGAACGTGAAGTGACCACAGCGTTCCATCGTACGGAGCCGCTTGCGCAAGGAGTACCGCTTGGAATGCTGCATCCAACATGGCTGGGTGGATGATCAACGTAGAGTCTGGATAATCGGGGCTCATTACTTCTCCTCTGACTGCACCAAGCCTGCGGTTCAGTCTTTGAAGAGCGTAGAATGGACCGCTGTAGCCGTATTCCATACGGCGAAGAGAGTCGTACAAATCCTCTGTTCTCACCGGGAGAGTGTTATCGGGAGCGGGACTGCGGGCTGGCAATAAAGTTCGAGAGGCCTCTCCCAACGTGATGAGAATAGAGCCCGTCGCGAATGTACGAAGTGGTGCATCAACGAGTCCAGGAATGGAAGCAGTAGTTACTGCTGTCCCACAATACTGAAAGTCTGCCGTGACGTGATCATTGGGCCGCCTAATGTTGAACAGACGAAAGGTTGCCTCAACCTTGGCATCATCGTTGTTAAAAGTCATGGCCTGGCCGATGTCCATATTCTGAATCTCGAGGAGTGAGACCTTTACTGACTCGCTGAGACTCCGGACATATTCTCTAGCAGCCTCAAGAGCAAGCACAACATACCCGGCAGCCGGAAAGACTATCTGGCCTTGCAAACGATGCCCGTCTAGCCATGGTATCTCCTTGGGACTAAGGAACTGACGCCACTGGTGCGCATCTTCTGCGGCTTCAAGAAGATGTCCAAGAAGCTCATGTTCCGAGCTCCTGTTTAGGTACGACCGCGTGACTCGCGAATCATGCCAGTAATTGGTGTCGTGGTCCCATGCATAGAGCGGAATCGTCCTGTCGAGTTTGGAAGCGGCACCGTCAGATATAAACTGATCGTAGCTTTGAAGGTCCAACGAAAGACGTGGTGCGTGAGTCCACAGCTGACCTAATCCCTCTGCGACAGATTTGAGGGCCTGCGAGGATCTTTTCAAGAGCGCGGCATATGTAATGTCGTCTCCTCCCACAATTTCCTCTCGTATAGTCTGCTCTGCCGGACCCCGCAAAGCTGGGTGGGGACCAATCTCGATGACAGCATCTGGTCGGCCAACGATGCTGCATGTCTCTTGCAGAGCTTTCATGAAAAGCACAGGACTGAGTAGGTTTTCTACCCAGTACTCTGCTTTCAGTCTCTCTCCGTCCTGGGCTGTCAATCGCTGACCCGTAACGCTTGACACCCAAACGCACTTGGAGATGGACTCTTGTTTCACGTTGATGTCTAGGTCCAGAAGTGATTGACGTAAACTCTCCGCGGCAGGTTTCATGTGATGCGAATGGTAGGCCTTCTCCACCCTGAGGATCCGGACGAACTTCTCCTCGTCCTCGAAGATATCTTTCAATTCCTCGATGGCATCCTTATCTCCCGACAGCGTCACACTGGATGAAGAATTGATAGCCGCAATAGTGACCCTGCCCTTGAATAGACCGGCTTCCAGAACTTCAGAAGCATCCTCGGCAGATGTTCCAACAGCCATCATTGCTCCCTGCTTCCCATTACTGTTTTGGGCTAACCTGGTACATAGACCACGGTAGTATGCGATGCAGATAGCATCCTCTGCCGATATGATCCCAGCTGCATAGGCTGTAGCAACCTCTCCTGAAGAATGTCCCAGGACAGCACTAAAATTCAAGCCAGCCGAGCGAGAAATATCGATCAAGAGAATCTGAATGGCTGTACAAAGTGGCTGAGAAAGTTCTGGTTCCCCGATTCGGGAGTTTTCCGCACGTAACAGCTCTTCCCTGAGCGACCACGTGGGACGGTCGAGCTTAGGAAGCTGAGTCAGGCGTTGCTCTAGTCTCGCTAGGATTTCTGATGCCACTGTCGAGCTTGACAGTAACTCAGCACCCATAGTGGCCCACTGTGCACCCTGTCCAGTGAAAATGGCGACGACACCGGAGCCTTGTTTGGGGCCACTATGGCTTGGGGCAGCGCGTATTCCAATCGGCTTGCCATTGGCTTCTGACTCTTTGAGAACCTCCTCGAGCTTCTTCCGGAGTACATGACCATCGTTGGCAACCACAGAAAGAGCATAGGGAAAGCGACTCCGGCGGCTATGTAGAGTATAGGCTAGATCGCGCATTCGTAAACTCTCCACATTGCGCTCGAGGTGAGAAGCAAAAGACTTGAGGTAATTCCGCAGAGACTTCGGCGAGGCAGCAGAAAAGACAAAAGGCGTGAAAATTGGATCTGCGGGATTGGGCTTTGTTCGTTCAGGTGCGTTATCAAAGGACTCTAGGATGGCGTGCGCGTTGGTACCGCCGAAACCGAAGCTGAGGTAAGTTTGTCAACAACAGCGATTTATTCCATGAGGAGAAGCACTGACCTGTTCACGCTTGCGCGTCGTGGCTGTTCATCTGTGATGAGCGGCCAAGCAAAACGGCTTGTGGCAAGTTCTAGGTGATTCACAAAAGGCTTGACACTAGGGTTGAGGGCGTTGAAGAGCAGATTCGGGGGAATCACGCCTTTTTGCAAAGCCAGGGAGGCCTTGAGTATGCCAGCCACACCAGCAGCGCCTTCAGTATGGCCACAAACAGTCTTGATGCTACCAACTAAGAGCCGACCATCATCGGCGCTTGAATCGCCGAAGAAAGCGGAATGAATGGCTTCCGCCTCGATTGGATCTCCTGCAGCTATCGTCATACGTTAGTAATGAAGCCTCTAAAGCGGCATATTGCTTGCGAGATATACCTGTTCCAGTACCATGCGCCTCAAAACTAAACGTGGAATCATTAGTTGCTGATGCTTGCCGGTTCTCCGTTGGTGGTACATACTATTGTGGCCGATCCATGGCGCAGCATGGATCCAACCCAGCCCTTGCATATGTCTCCCGGATAAGCGCAGCTTGCGCAACAGGGGAAGGCCTATTTCTTGTTAATTTTATTGAGAGTAGTCAGGGAGCTAAACAATCTACCTGGTGATTCCGTTCGTGCGGCCGTCGGAGTTGCAC
The DNA here is from genome assembly GCF_004011695.2 of Ascochyta rabiei. NCBI lineage: Eukaryota > Fungi > Ascomycota > Dothideomycetes > Pleosporales > Didymellaceae > Ascochyta > Ascochyta rabiei. The sequence continues at coordinate 75,708 of NC_082421.1, forward strand.
CCCGTTTCCCGAATAACGCACTCAATGTAGTCGCCATCCGCCAGGGCATCTTCGAGCCTCTTCAAAACCAGCGTGCAGACACCCTCGCCGCGCGCGTAGCCGTTGGCGTCCGCATCCCACATTCTTGACTGACCATCCGGGGAAAGCATCTGTAGTTTGCTCTCGCTGATGTAATTGCCTGGGTCCATGATCATATTGGATCCTGACGCAATGGCAACATCAGACTGTCCCGAGCGCAGCAATTGCACAGCTTGATGGACGGCCACCAAACTAGAGCTACAGGCAGTATCAATGGTCATTGATGGCCCATGCCAGTCGAAGAAATAGGATAGTCGGTTAGATAGGAAGCTTCGTGCAGTTCCGGTAGCGTGGTACGTTCCGATGGTCTCGGGATCTTTGAGCATAGCTGACTCGTATTCTCCACTCATCAGACCAACATAGCATCCAGTATTGGTCCCCTGCAGACTCTCGATCTTGATACCAGCTCTCTCAAGAGCCTCATAGGTTACTTCGAGGAGTAGGCGCATCTGGGGATCGAGTACGTTGGCTTCCGCATTGTTGATGCCAAAGAAATTGGCATCGAATTTTCGTTCAATGCCTTCTTCCGAGAGAAAATAGCCCCGAAGGTCTTTGACATTGGTGTGGCCATGATGAGCACCGTCATTGTGATAGAATCCAGCGGCATTGAATCGTGAGGCCGGTAGCGGCGAGGAGACGTCTCTAGGATTCTCCAGTAGCTCCCAAAGCTTTGAGGGGGCATGAGCATGGCCTGGAAATCGACAGCCGCTGCCGATTATTGCAATGGCTTTTTCAAGGTTCTTAGCTTGCTCGCTCAACTGGGGCTTTCCATTGACAATGAATGGACTCATATTGACGTATGAACGCGATGGAACCTGTTCTGAAGTTTGGGTGGCAACCAGAAGAAAGAGACTTTCCTGCTTAAGTATGCAAGTATCGGGTAACTCATGTGATTCCCATGAGTATATAACATAGTATTTGAGTCGAAGGGCCTGCTGCAAATGTCTCTGACCAATTCCTCGTTTCAGATACTGCAGGGTATGCTTCTGACCCTACCCATCGTACGAACATCACCCAAGACGCGGACATTCATCGCAATAGGCAAAGGCTGTATTTAGTATGACCACGAGCCAGGGATCCCCGTTCGAATTAGAACCTGAGTGGTGCTTCTGACCTCTACCGCGATAAGAGGAGGATACACTTGAGCTGTTTAACGCTAAAGCTGACCTAACCACTGACTCACTGACTTGGTCCAAGCAACACGCAAGAACACTAAAATTAAAACCTTTGCAGCTGCTGTACTCTACAATAATAAAATATAATAGATTCTAGATAACCCTAACCTTAAAATAACCGTAATATTAAGCAAATCCTAATCTTAAACTAACTCTAACCCTAAAATTTTGTTGTAAACATAATCAATCCTAGCAGTTAATCCTAACATGCTCATATTATCTTCTAAATAGGTTCAGAAGATAATCCCTAGCGTTAGTCAGGTGGAGCTGTTAAGGCAAGGTTGAGCTCTTAGCGTTGGTTAGCTTAAGCGTGTCCTGGTTGTGAGGATACACTTGAGCTGGCCAATGCTAAAGCTAACCTAACCACTGACTCACCAACTTGGTCTAAGCAACACGCAAGACACTCTACAATAATAAAATATAATAGATTCTAGATAACCCTAAGTTCTAACCTTAAAATAACCTTAACCTTAAGCGAATCCTAACCTTAAACTAACTCTAACCCTAAGATTTTGTTGTAAACATAATCAATCCTAACAATTCCATAATATCTTCTGAATAGGTTCAGAACATAATCGCTAACATTGGTCAGGTGGAGCTACTAAGGCAAGGTTGAGCTCTTAGCGTTGGTTAGGTCAAGCGTGTCCTGGTTGTGTATTAGGCTATCTCGGTACTACGCCGTCACTGCACCGGTACTACACCGGTACTACGTCGGTACTTACAAGCTATTCTCTTCCCATAACATGCCTAAACACACTGTAACCCTACTGAAAAAGCGGTGTTACAGCAAAATGGTGAGGCAAAGTAATAACTCAGGTGGAGCATGTACTATAGACTCACATACACTTGCATTTTCCGCTTTCTACATGCCACCTAGCTGTTATCCCACGCATCCATCGTCTTGCATGACGTACGCTCGCTCAAAAGGTCGTAGGCCAGGACGTAGGCCACCTGACCATAACCATGGCAAGAGGTGGCTTGGCTATATCTTTCTAAGTAGCTACCCCACAAAGCTTTGCTCCAGTTATCCCACCTTTACTATCTAGTGTGCGAAATTTAAACTAGCCCCTTTGTTAGCAAGAACAACAATTACAATAATTAAATTAATTCTAAACTAATTTAAAACTGATTTAAACTGATATACTATATCTGCCACTTAACAAACTACCTTCCCTATTATTAATAACAGCATTAATCCTCTTAATCTTAATTTGTTTAACCCTTAGCTACTAGCTTACTTTAAAATTGATTCAAAAGTAATTTTAGCTTGCTTAGCCTAGCGTGCGCACAGCCTTGGCATGCCGCCTCTTGGCAATGTCATGGTCAGGTGGCCTGCCAGCTCGTCGTAAGCTCCTTCATCGGTCCGGGACGTTCGCGATTGAGTGAATGGAGGCATTGCTGATAAGAGCTATCGCTACTCAAAGAAGATCATCATTGGGCCTGGCGTGTAATTAAAGATACATTGCTTGCAGGAACCGGAAACTGCAAGCGCATGATGGCGTACATTCACTGCAGCGGCGGAGAGCTCAACTTACAGTCTCAGGTGTTACATTACTTTCTCCACCTTCACCAGCTTTTCGAGGTGCTACAGGTACCTGTGATAGTTTTGTTACCTCCTCAGTTATAAAGCTCTTTTTTAATGCGATGTAAATTACTCGACTTTTCTATTAGGCTGCCAGAATTACTCAGTATCAACACTCTCTCCGTGCTTGTAGACTCTGTTACGTAAAATAGACTAACCGCTTGGTGTTCATTCGGTACTTACACACCATGCTTCGCTACCTCGGCGGTGTTTAGTATTCGCAACTTGTGCTATATACCAGATGTATTACCTATAGCGACCGCCAAGCCGGGGAAGTTGCTCAGCTCTACTAGCCTCAATATTCCAAACACATCGTGGCCCAAGCGTACATAGCTATCACATGCTATCACAAATCGTTCCGTGGTAAACTAATCAGACGCTAGGCAACATTCATCAATAGCGACTAGAAGCGCGGTCCGGAAAAGCCGCAACCGCAAAGCTGTCATCTCATCCAGTATCTTGCGAGGACTTCTCTGTAAGCAGGCAATTCGACGTCTACAGTGCTTACGATGACTTCCACACACCGTCTCCCTGAGAATCAATCAGCTATCGTACAGGATGCCAACGGTCAGCTGCAACTGCTACACGATGCAGTTGTCCCCGAACTGAGGCCGCACACGGTTCTCGTTAAGGTTGCAGCGGTCGCATTGAACCCTTACGATTACAAGCTTCCTCTCTATTTCCCTTTTCCAGGAACCACCGGCGGCAGCGACTTTGTAGGCACTGTCGTAGGAATAGGTGCACAGGCAGCTAGAGATCGACCGGATCTTTCATTAGGCGACTTAGTCAGTGGCTGTGTGTACGGATGGCATCCCGAAACACCAGAAAATGGCTCTTTTGCGCAGTACGTGCGAGCAGATGCTCAGCTGGTTTTTAGGGTGGGGTCTTACAAGCTCGAGGATGCGGCTACCTTCAATGCGGCATTCGCTACCTTGTGCCTGGCCCTTTGGCATTCCGAAGGTCTTGAGTTAGCTCACTCTCCAGCCCACCCGCTGCGCAACGCATCCTCACAATCGTCATATGTATTTGTATACGGAGGAAGCACTGCTACAGGTACCATGGCACTGCAACTGCTTAAATTGTAAGTCCCTGTATGGCCGAACGTAAACTAAGCGAGAGGCAAGATTCCCCAGCTTCAACATGTACCTGCTTACACGGTTTGGTCGTCTTAGGTCCGGTTACTCTACCATAGCCTCATGCTCTCCTAGGTCGTTCGATTTGGTCAGATCCTACGGAGCCGACCATGTCTTTGACTACTTGAATCCCGAAACTTCGTCAGCAATTCGCAAGCTGACCGAAGGGGCACTGAGCCTCGTGCTCGACTGCATCTCAGATCACCACTCTATTGCTGTATGTCATGGATCTATTGGTCGACCGGGTGGGCGGCTAGTTGTTCTCGAAGTGCCACCTGAGCCACGGCCAGGAGAAAAGAGACGTAAAGCAGTTAAGCAGTTCTTCGTAGACGGTACGTCCAATTATCGCTAGTGTCCGCGTTACACGATTACTGACCGAGGCCAGGTCACGAGGTCTTTGGTGTTGGCGTGCCCATAGACAGTCCCGGCTATAGAAGGCTTCCCAGCCCAGAAAAGCATGAATTCGCTACCAAAAAGGCACTCGAGTTTCAGGAGCTAATCGATGGAAGCAAACTACATGCTCACCCGGTAGACATTATTGACGGAGGTTTAGAAAAAATCCCGTCAGCTCTGCAAATGTTGAAAGCGGGTGTTTCAGGAAAGAAATTGGTTCTACGTATATCTTAAGCTCCCAAATCAATGAACACACCCGGAACTAGTATATCGGCAACCCTGTTTCACTTTCGCCTCGAATCAAGAGTCGAAGTACCGATGTCTCTCCTCCTGAGCGATGAGGATATATAGGCCCGAATAGAGAGAAGCCGCGTGTAGCTTTGAAAATCGCGCAGTGTAGCATACTAAGCAGCTTCACATTCCAAGAAATGATGGTGTTGCGGTTACAGACTTCGGCATTGACATCGGTTAGTTACTGCTTGTACGACTATTCCAGCCCGGACTGTTACTAAAACATGCATGCCGGCACCACCGGCTAGTGGGGTCTGGTGGGGTCTACAAGGTTCTTGGTATTTCTAGTCACATGCCATTTCCCACTACTCAGTCGTTTTGGTCACGGTCCTTCTTTCCCGGTCTGTAAGCAAGGGGTGATGATAGTATATGGTCTCATGTATGAGTGTATTGTTGTTGTGTGTATGTACAAGCGTGTGTCTGAGCTCTGAAATAGTCGGACGCATCAGTTATGGCTGCAGAGCAGTCATATGGTGTGGTCCTAGGCTTACACGGTCACTTGTCCTTTTTGGTTGCTTGCCTTCACTCAGCTACTACGTCTACGATTGCCCGGCCTGACTATAGATTGTGCATGCGGGCTGACACCGACTCATGAGCTTTTAGTACTTCTAGTCACATAATCTTCCTGACCACTTGCCCTGGCTGTATAATCACTAGTAGAACTCTCTACAGGGATTCTATCTACAGAGTACTCTATCGCAGAACTCAATCGGCCGCGCTGCGCGTGCGCAAAGGCGGGATGAGACTCGACTTAGCAGCGGACGCTTCAGTATTGAAACAAATAAAGATCGCCATCTACGCTGCTTCTTTTTTCTAGGGAGTGATTTTTTTTTTCTGGAAGGAGAGGGCAAAGAATTCACCCTACTCTATTAGAAGTCATGGCATCGCCTCCCCGACCACTTGCGATTCTACTCGCGGAACGCATACATGAGGCAGTGACAAGGTTGGAAGATTTTAACAGCGAACATGGACACGCAAACTTGTGCCTCAAGGCCGGCAGTCTACCACGACCTCCTCTTCCTGCGAATCTGCAGGAACTAGTGGAGTCGGCTCTGTACTCGCTCGACAGACTCACAGCTCTACTGAGCGGGCCACAAGAATGGCTGCGGCTACAGTATGGTAGAGGCGTAAGTAAAGAAAACACAAGTTGTTGTGAGCTCTCTCTTTTCCGCTTGCTGACCGCGAACATAGCTCGATCTGCTCTCTCTCCACGCTCTGTACCGCTATGACATACCCCGGCGCATTCCTAAGGAAGGCGATATCTCCATCTCTGAGCTTGCTGTCCAGTGCGGTGTCGATGAAGAGTCGTTCAGCCGCCTTATTCAGCACGCGGTCACGAGATACCATCTCGTACAGCCACGTCCCGGCCACGTCGCTCACTCTTCTGTTTCGGCTCTGCTCGCATCTTCGCAGCCGCAGATGGACTTGCTGGGCATGATTTGTGAGGACTACTGGCCGGCTTTCCCACGGGCTCTAGATGCTATTGCCAAGTGGCCAGAGCCACTGCACATGCGACCACCTCACCACTCAGGCCACAATCTTGCCGAGGGTACCGATGTTGACATTTTCGTAACCATGAAGACAGACCCGAAACGATCTGCCCGCTTCGACAATGCCATGAGGGCATTCCAGGCACTGCCTGGATGGGAAGCAGGCTCCGCGCTGGAAGGCTTCAATTGGGCAAGCCTTGACTCTGCCGCCACTGTCGTGGATGTTGGTGGCGGCGATGGCACTTTCGCCCGAGCACTTGCAGGGCGATACCCTTCTCTCAACACTATCATCATTCAAGACTCACCTGACGTCGTAGTGAGAGCGAAAGACCTGATACCAGCGGAACTGTTGACTAGAGTCAAAGCACAAGCACACGACTTCTTCAAGCCGCAGCCCGTCCAAGGCGCAGATGTATACTTTCTTCGCAAGATCCTGCACGACTGGCCTGACTCGGCAGCAGTCGCGATCCTTAAACAAATTGTGCCTGCGATGAAGCCTAGCTCGCGTATTATTCTCAACGAAGAGTGCGTGCCAGCTCCAGGTACTCTACCCAATCTGAAGGAGTGGGAAACACGGTAAGTCGCTATTCTCTACATCGGTTTATCATACCATCCCGTCAATGAAACAAGGACTGACCTAGCCAATTCGCACAGATCTCGCAACATGTTGCTCATGGCCGTGAACAATGGAAAGGAACGCAGTGAGGAGGAATGGAAGAAGCTAGTTGAAGAGGCTGATTCTCGACTTGTGTGGAAGTTGCTTAAGCGTGGCGAGACAATGGCTATCATGGAGATCACTTTGAAGGAGTAGTTACCTAGATGATTAAATCGTACCAATGCAAAGCGCAAGCAATCTCGTACTTTTAACGACCAGCGCGAATAAGAACCAGCAGCATTCTGAGTGAGTGCGCGTATATTCCTTGTCGTCGCCCGTTCTTGAGATCCGGAATAGCTCCAGACGAAGCCAAGGCGCCCTGGTACCAGCTTGGCTAGGGGTGTCACCTCGAATTATCAGAGGCACGATTATAGTAAACACTAGCTCGGCCAAGTACAGATGTTGTTTGCTAAACAAGTTTATACTTTCTACAGATAGCGCGACAAGAAAGAGTGTGCTGCGCCTTCTATGCAGAAGCGAAGGCATAAGGGTCTAGAGACGTGAGTATATGTCCAAGCTAAGACCTAACTATGTGACATCTCACAACCCCTATTATATCATCCAAACAAGAAGAACTACAACAAAGGCAAGTTAGACTTTAGTCCTCATACATAAAGAACAACTTAGTCTCAATGGATCGCCTAGGAGGTAAATGCTCAGTACCAGGAAGATGGAAAGCGCCGTGGACTCTCATGCTCTTAGCACTGCCATCACCCTTCTTCACTGCCTCGGTATCGTAAAACTTGATGAAGAGAATCTCTTCGGGTGTCTGATTGCTGATGTACGCCCAGCTCTGCGGGGGGTCGGGGCGCACAAGCATATTTTCAAAGTAGAACTCGCCCATGGAATCGTGGCCGAGCTGATGGTACTTGCGGTGGAGACCAACGTACTTAAAGTCGCGGTCTGGAGACAGGGAGAAGGCGACAGGATCGCGCTTGACCTCGTCAAGAGGCTGCCAGAGCGTTGCGACGCCGTAGCGTGGGCCCTCGTAGCCACTACCGTCCCAGCTCCAGTGACCGCCTTGTCCCTCCTTTTCAGCTTCGGGGTCGATGCCGACTTTGTGCATAGCAGTCTCCTCGGCGGCGATGATCTTCTCGCGGAGGGCGAAAAAGCTGGCTCGATCCTCGTTGGGGATATATGAGTTGTTGAGGATCTCGAAGTAGTCCGGTGTGCCTGCAGAGCGCAGGAAGGCGCGAGAACCGGCTGGTGAGAAGTCTACGTGGGCAAGATGGAAAGCCGTCGTACCAGAAGCTGTGGGGAAAGCAACTTGCTTTTCGCCGACTTTGGTGTGCACCTCTCGGGGCACATCGCGGACAAGATGGCCCCAGAGAATGCAGTGGCGTAAGCCCAGCTTCTCCTTGACAAACTGTCCCAGTTCCTGTCGGTAATGGTTCTGCACGTAGTCGTGATCGTACAAATTGCCTTTGAGTACAGAGACATCGGACATATGTAGGATTTGGATACCATCTTCGTCGTGATTGTACTCCGATAGCGGCTTGGGGAGGCTGCGCAGATCGGTCACGGACTCCGTCTTGGTGACCAAGTGTTTATTGTTGCCCCATAGCATGGTCGTATCGTCGACCTGGGGTCTGGGTCCATCATAGTAGGTAAAGATGCCATCAACAAGCTTGGGTTCGTGCTGCACCGCCTCGTGCGCTGCAGTGATGGTTTCAGTAGCCATGTTGTTATATGAAAGACCGCGTACAAACAGGGTAAGAAGGATAGAAAGAAGCGCACAGGTGATAGGAAGTTTTATGGCTGCAGAAAGACTGACAAAGTTTGTACGGGCACGGTCTTACTATGGAGTTGCCCACGTCCAGACGAGGTGATTAGATAGCACTAGGATATTTTTGGTCTTTAATCTGATACGGAGCTTATTAATGGTAGACACGGATAACGTGTTATATCAGTAAGCTGGCCACATCAGTATCCTGGCCACCCCAAGACACACCAAAACCACACTTTCGGATCTCAACAACGACAAGAGAACACAAATTAAAAGACCTGCTATAGTATTGTATACTACTGCTAAGAGTGCATGTAGAATCTAGAGAGATATTATCTAACAATTGTTAAGATATAACAATTTAAGTGTTAATTTTGAACTAAAGTACTGTACATCTAGTACCACAAACTCTTAGCTTCTTATACTTCTAAGTCGTCTATAAATATACACGCAATACTAGAGTAAAGCTTACAGAACTTATAACTTTAGTGTTGTTAAGATCTGAAAGTGTAGTTTTGGTGTATTTTGGGGTGGCCAGGATACTGATGTGGCCAGGTCACTGATAGAACACGTTATGTGAAACTCTCTTCTCCACCCTCATGGACAAATTGTAGTTAGTCGCACATAGCACTGCTTTGGCTTACTCGTAATGCCGGCAATCGAGCTATAGCTAGATAATTCGGGCGGACAATCGGACAGATGAAAATTCCAAACAATCAGCACCAGATAGAGGCGCAGTTCCACGTACGCCAGCCTCCTTCCCCAACAGGCTCTCGGTCCGAGACCAAAGGCAAGGGTTGGGCCAGCTGTGCTGTCAAAGACATGCTGATTCATAGCTTGGCTGTGAGGGTCTTGCGATGGGACCAGCCATCGATCTGGACAGAAGGCCTGGGGATCATGGTTTTTCCAAGAGCGACCGTGGCCTGCGCCCTTGGCACTGGCAAGGTAGGTGGCACTGCGAAGGTGGTCGTCAACACGCATGGGCGGGCTGCGGATGCTTGGGCCCTGAGTTAGCATCAGCACAGTGGTGCCTTTGGGGATAGCGTGGCCGAGAATCTGCGTATCGACCATGGCCTCGCGATCCAGGCCAGGCGTGGTTCCCCCGCAGCGGAGGATTTCCTCGATGACTGCATCGAGGTATGGGACGCGGAGTGCCAGAATCTCGTCGGCCGAGGGACTGCGGCGCTCCGTCTTTGCTGTCAGACAGGCGGTGTGCAGAGCAGCGCGCAGACGGTCCTGTACGGCGGCATGGTCGGCGAGATACTTGACCCCCCAGGCGACGGTGGTGCTCGTGGTATCATGGCCGCCGACGATGAAGCCAAACAGCTGCGTGCAGGGTCAGCAAGCATCATGATAAGCTCCACACTGTATGCAACTTACCTCGCCGCGCATGGCCGATGAAAAGAAGTCGGTCCGCCGCCCTGCGTCGTTGGCCATTTTCTGCTCACGGAGCACCATATGGTCGACGGCACTAGCGACGTCGGGCCGGCGAATCTGCCCCGCGGATTCGTCAGCCAACCCCACTGCGCCCCGCAAAGCCTTAAGCACGTAAGCGTCCCGGACTCTCCGCGCCTTCCGTAGGGCGGGCGTAAGCGAGAGTAGCGCCCACGTGAGTTTCATCGACAGGGTCCCCTGAACCTTTTCGACGGCCGCCACGAGCTCCAGCGTTGCTGCCACGACTTCGTCAGATGGGCCTTCCTGGAACGCGACCGGAGAGTCCCGTGCCTCATGCCGCCCACCAGTGCCGGCGAGCTCATCCACGACGTCCATGGCATCCATGGCATCCATGGCATCCATGCTTGGCTGCAACGCGCTGTGTGGCCAGCTCGGCCCAAACGCGAAGCCGAAGACGGCATCCAGGGCTGCCTTGAATATATCATCACTGGCGTCAAAGGGCCGCCCGGCCGCAACACGGGCCTTGGTCTCCCAGAGCCGCACTAGCTGACAGGCCTGCGTGTAGATGTTGGGCGCCGCCACGTCTCGCAGGAAGCCGGGAGACATCAGGTCCTGCAGCAGCCGGCGGTGGCCTCGGAACTTGTCGTCCGTGCGCAGCATGATATGCGCGTCTGGGAGCGCTCCCTGAAGCAAATCGCCAAGGAGCTTGGATCGGTCAAACTCGCGGGGGCAGCGCCGCATCAGGATATCGCGTGCTTCTTCGTAATCTCCCACAATGACGACGGGCGGCTTGAGCGGGAGGAAAATCTGCATCATGGGCGAGTCCAGCTGCTGAAGCTGACGCTCCACCCACTGCATCCAAGTGTCGTCCGTCCCGGCCAGCTCTCTCATCATGGCCAATCCATCTCCCAGAATGCTTTGCGCTGAATCTTGACGGTACGGGATTCCTGGAAGCGGTCTCGGGAGCAGCCATAGTCGAGTCAAATATAGCACAAATAGGATGCCCAAAATGGCCGAAACGAGAATCTGGTGCTCCATTTTATTGCTGAAAGTTCGTTTGTTGGTTGGAGAAGTCTGTTGCAGACGCTGGATGCAAATCAATAGAAATTTCGTTTGATCAATCCCTAGCTTCGTCGCAGAGACGGGCTTTTAACACCAAACATGCTTGCCCACTAGGCTTAGTGCGATTGGCCGATGCTCCAGTGATAAATAGGTAGATATCTCTGCGCTTCTCCAACTCTCGGCACTTCTCTGACTCATATTAGCCCACACCACGGCTGTGGTATGAAATGACTAGGATAGACCTAATGTGGTCGCAGCAACCCACTTGCAAACATCGTCAACCAACTAACGTGTTCACAACAATCGTTTTATACATACTAATACAAAAGGAAAGAACAGCACTCAGCGCAACTTTCCCCGTACACCGATAATTGCTTCTCAATTGCGCCAACATGGCATTCGCTGCCGTAGCATCGTCGTGTACAGACACCCGTAGCTTGCGTAGCAAGTCGTTTCTGCTCCTGCTGTGGTGCGTGGTGCATGCAATACTAATCACCTCCACCTGCAGCTTGGAACTTAGGTCTGAGGACTTCCAGCTGGTAATCGACCCCAAAAAGAGCCCTGGGGTTACCGGCGGTGCCCTTTCCCATCCTGTCGACATATCTCACCTACGGAACAATAGAGCTTTCTCCCTTTTCCCTCGCGACGCAGACTTCGACGGCAATGGCGCTGGCTATCCAGCCCAGTATCTTCCGCCAGAGAAGCTGTCATATGGAGGCTTGGATTTCATCTTTCCTCAATATGATCCCAGCGGTGGACGTGACAACGTTCTTGCTCAAGGGCAAGTCCTTAACATATCTCAAGGAAACTACCTCGCCATTCATATGCTTCTTGCCGCGGAAGACTCTGTGGCAACTGGCACTGTCACCGCAAACTACGCAGATGGCTCAACCGCGACGTCTAGCTTAATTGCGTTTCCATGGTGGTCCTGGTCTTCGGCCTTTTCGCCGTGGCATTATGCGGGCGATCTCGTCTTCCCATTTCATTTCACCAACGCGACCATCGACTTCAACCAATCAGCCATCTATCGCACCGTCAGTTGGCTCGATAGCACAAAGGAACTGGCTCAACTACGATTGCCTAACGTTACTTTTGGAGCGGCGAATGGCCCGGGCGGTGCCACGCAAAACACGAGGCTTCACATATTTGCCGTATCCCTGGTCCCCGCGAACAAATCCACAGACATCTTGCTCCAGGTGCAGCTAGCTAGGAGTACAAACGCTTGGTTTGCAGGGACGGACGTTCAGATATTCGAGGCAATCATTATCAACACGGGCGCGGAATGGGTTCTCCCTGAGCATGATGTGCTAGTGACCATCGAAGACGAAGCTGCTAGCTCCAGGACTGTCCGTCCAGCACATATCAAGCGACTTCGCCCAGGCGACGAGGCAAGAGTACGCATCGGCGTGACCAGTACGGGGGCGAAAGCAGCTCGAACGGCAACGCTCACCATCTCCGGCAAAAACATGCCTAGCACGCACTATGCCTTCGACGCTCACTTCGGCATAATGGACTACGAACCGACGGACGCCAGCATCTACTCGCACGAATCACCGCCATGGTTCAACGACGGCAAATTTGGTATTTTCATTCACTGGGGCCCGTATTCCGTTCCCGCGTGGGGCAACGCGGGTAACAATGAGTCCTTTGCCGAATGGTATTGGTGGTGGATGAACTCTGGACCCAACAGCACACGAGAGCGAACGTACGAATATCATCTCGAAACATACGGTCAAAAGGTGACCTTTGACGACTTTATCGCAAACTTTACTGCTTCGGCGTACGACCCTAAGGCATGGGTTGACTTGTTTGCTGATGCAGGGGCAAATTACTTTGTCCTGAGTGCTAAGCAACATGATGGCTACGCACTCTTCGACCTGCCTGCCAATATCAGTCTTAGGACTAGTGTTGCACAAGTTCCTCACCGCAACCTTGTGCAGGAATTGTATGATGCTGCTGATACATACCAGCCGCATTTGCATAAAGGCGCATACTATAGCCTGCCGGAATGGTTCCATCCTGACTATCACGGCTTTGGAGAATGGCCCGGGGGTAATGCCACTAATCCCTACACAAACCAGACAGAGCCATACCTCGGATATGTGCCTCTCACAGACTATATAGCCGAAAAGGTAAGCGTACATGCTCTACGTGCTTTCTGGCGCTAATTCGATGTACAGGTGTTACCAGAGATGCGGATATTGGCCGAAATGAGCACCGACCTCGTTTGGTGTGACATTGGAGGACCCAACCTCACAACCCAATTCGCGTCCGAATACTTTAACAATGCGAGGAGGCAAGGCCGGCAGGTCTCCATTAACAACCGATGCGGCATCGAGGGCGATTTCGACACAGCCACCTACGCGACTTTACAGCGTAACCGCAAATGGGAGCGGACGGCGAGTCTGGACCCATTTAGCTATGGCTACAATCGCGCAACACCTGACGACGCTTACATGAAGCCACAAGTTATTGTAACGAGGTTGATCGAAGCTGTATCGATGAACGGAAATTTCCTTCTTAACGTGGGCCCGACAGCAGAAGGTATGTGTGCACACGGCAAATAATTCCGCCATTTCCGTTGGAAATCATGACAAGAAAGAGGTATCACTCACTAGTCCCACAGGTGTTATACCCGCCATCCAACAACACAACCTCCGCGTCGCAGGCTCATGGATCAAATCCCACGCTGAAGCTATCTTCAACACAACTTTCTGGTCCATAGCCTCGTCCGATGACTCCAACCCCGACATCCGTTTCACACAGACGCTCGACGCTTTTTACATCTTCGCCATGACTAAACCAAATGCTACGCTCAGTGTCCACGCGCCTGTGCCATATAGACAGGGCGATAACGTAACTGTAGTAGGCGGCAAGCAAGCTGGTGTCGATGTGCCTAGTACCTTAGTAAATGGGGTGCTGAGGCTGGATATTAGTGATGAGGTACGGGAGGGGGATGAGTTTGTCTGGGTGTTTAAGGTTGCGTTTTAGTGTAACGCGTTCCACCAGTACCGTGTCCGTGCACCGAACACCCATGTGAAGATCGGCCTTAGCGGATCTTGGGGTGGTACCTACTCGTGCACGAGTGGGTCCAACGTACGCTGGCAAAAGGGTAGGGGGTATCCCAGGGTAGGGTAGGGGTAGGGTTCGGCCCGCACGGATCTTGAATAGGGGTGGGATGGGGGCACCTCTAGCGTGGGGTAGGGGTAGGGATTGTAGGGTGTAAAGCACCGGTCCCTCAAAGGATTCTTGCCCCGACTTATATCCGACTCGGTGCCTTTACATCCCGTTTCCGTCCCGCATCCTGGTCAGCACCTTCTAATCTTTACTGTACTTAAAGGTATAAAGGCATAAGAAGAATTAGTCTTAGATAATTAGTTAACTTAGTTTTTAAGTATCCTTTGTACAAGACCTATAGGAATAGAAGAATCTCTATGTTATCTATCCCAGTGCTCCTATACATCATTTAAACGCGCTTTTCTTGTTCTACATTCGCGCAGTAAAAAGTTAGCTGTTTTAGTTTAAGAGTTAGACACGGACCCCTACCCCTACCCTACCTCTACCCCTACCCCTACCCCCTTGTGGACCCTACCCAACCCCAACCCTTTCACCACCGTAGTCCAATGTCTAAGGCAGTAGGGTGTTTTAGCACGATTGGTAGATTAATGTAACAACACAATAGTTGAGAAGCACAGTAGTAGTCCTTACATTAATACGAAGTTGAACACAATAAACTGTACTATGGTATCCGGCGAAAGTAGAGTCTCATGGTCAGTGCAATGTGGAGGAAAAGCAGATGCTTGGCTTTCCACCAATTAGCAGACATGTTTTCCCTTTGTTATCTGCAAAAGCGTCTGTGCGCGTTTGTTTTAAACATCGATAGGCGTTTCTGCACATAGTAAGAGCTCATTGTGCCATGGCGCTAGCCTGTTACGGCGCTTATCTAGATTGCCAATCTGATTGCGCCAAGCTGCTACAGTACCCGTGCGCGAAACGAGCTACCGGTAGTTCGCGGGTGAAGCTACCCCACCATGTAACTATCCTAAATTCAACCTAATACAACTCCATCACCATGGATCCGATTTAAGAAGCAATTCAATGTTTGGAATTGCGTGAAGCTAGAGATAATTTCTTGTACCGCGAAGTCGCAAAAAGGCTTAAGGTCAACTGAACAACGCTGTCGCGGAGGCACAGAGGTGTGCAGCGCAATCATCGCGCCTAGGCACAACAGCAGCTTATACTCAGCCCACAACAAGAGGACCTTGTTAAATACATAGAAAGATGCAAAAGAGACGGCTTACCACCCATTAGAAGCATGCTGCAAAATTTTGCCACTGCGGTTGCGGAGTGGGAGGTCTCCGACAGCTGGATTACTCGGTTTCTACATCGCCATGCCGACAAGTTCACCACCAAATGGAGCGCTGGGATCGATCCTGAGCGCTATTTAGCTGACAGCCAGCGCAAGTACGAGCTATACTTCAACCTACTTCATTCTAAGATACGTAAGCACGGCGTTAACGAGTGCAATACCCACAATACGGATAAGAAAGGCTTCTTTATCGGCATTACAATCCGCGCTTAAAGGATCGTTTTTAATGCAGTCTAGGAGTCAAAGAACGCACCGCAGCAATCAGGGATGGAAATAAAGAATGGGTAACGCTGCTAGCTTGCGTATGCGCTTCTGGAGAGTCATTACTACCCGCTCTCATCTATCAGGGCACCTCTGGGATTCAATCAAGCTGGGTTGACGACCTTGTGGCCGAACAACACCAGGGTTTCGTCTCCCACTCGGCGATAGGATGGTTAAACAATGATAAAGGGCTTGCCTGGCTTCAGCAGGTATTCGATCGCTATACAGTAGCCAAAGCTCGCCGTTAATAGCGGCTTCTGATCCTTAACAGCCACGGCAGCCACCTCACGCCCAAAATTTTAGAGGATTGCGACGCCAATCGTATCCTCCTTATGGTCCTTCCACCTTATTCAACTCACAGCTTGCAGCCGCTTGACGTCGTGCTCTTTGCGCCGCTTTCAAGGCACCCTACAAGACTAATCAGTACTAGTCAATGCGTAGGGAGGAGAGTCTTACTAGTGTTGATATTTGAGGCTGTCTCTCCTGGCTCGCACGACGCACATTCTCCGGGCTGTTCATTCTTTCTCTTATCACCGGAGTGCTTGCCTGCAGGTACTGGTTCTGCTGGTTCTAAAGCTGGATAAATGGCATCATCTCTGACCACTGGACCATTTTACAGCAATAGCTGCCAATTGTTCAACATCTATACGTACCTGATACCAAGTACCGTCTTAAATAGTGTCTTGAGAACTTATTAGTCTCTTAGCTTCTCGAGAATGCACCAGTTGTGAGGTGGAAGAGAAATAACATTGTTAGAAGCATTGAAAGCCCTTTTATTTAGTGATCTTAACTAGACTGGCTAGGTTATTACATGCGCTACGCAGTGGCATCTTAAGTCCTTATAGGGGTTGATGGCCCTATGCAGCATGGCGCACATAGTCTGTACGTTAGTAGGGATGTGAATACACAGTTATCTGCAGGGCTCCGTTCAACAGTATATAGACAGACGCAGAAAGTCATCCTATGTAATGTTTGCTTCTTAGTCTCAAATTTGTTACCACTCCATTTGGCAACCTTATAGTCAACGAATTGTCAACAACGGAGGGCTCAGCTCAGAAAGGCATGCATCTGCGTTGGATAGCAGTGGGAATTATAAACAAGTAAAGGGTTACATATTCTTCATTTTCCTCCAAGCTCATCCATTTCACGTACCTGTGCGGTTCCTTCTTTCTAGTATACATGTTTTATTGATGTCGTAACTATTATGCATCCTTAACGACTTTGCGCTTGCCTGCTCCTGCCTCGCGTGGTGGTGACTTTATTTAATTATGAGAGAGCTGTCTTGATAAGCTCCGGCGCTTAGTAGATGGCCACGGTTAACAGCGCCGCGCGACGCACAGTGCCTTTCAGCTTTCTGTGCCTAAAGTTAGGCCTGCAGTTTGTCAAGGGCGATTAAATAAGGGTCAGTGTCTTTAGCAAGCTCTAGGAGGATAGATGGGAAGAAGTAACCGAACTCTTTAACAACAGCCGAGTCAGGAAAGAATGTGCCGCCGCCAGGCCAGTTAGGCAAGAGTTTACCCTTGCAATCTTAACGAACCATGCAGATGGACAAAATATCTGTGCTGGACAGGTTTCCTACAACTAGATACTTGGGAAACTATTTGGCGTACACAGGTAGTTGTATAACAGCAAGACCGATAGACACAATAAAGCCAGTTACGACTTTGCCCAGGTGCATGCAGTAGGCGAAGCTCAGTTAGTAGCGGATATCAAGAAGGTTTCGTCCACCTCTAACTCTGTAGAAGTGCCGGAATCGCTGCTCTTCGTACATCAGGCGGGGGACATCTTCACCAAGTTCGCAGTCTTCCGTCAGATCCATGACGTGCCAGGCAGAGCGGGCACTGCTGACACGGACAACCACCGCGCTGTTCTGCTTAGGTCGGTCTTGTAGTGTAGCATCCTCTTCGGGCTCGTCTGTAGGCTCTTTGTCGGAGTCTCCTGTGAGTATAGGCGACTCGCCCCGCCACATTTCGCTCAAGTTGACGGAGATGGGAGAGCTGGGGGCCTGCAAAGTTGAAGTTGGTAGCGCACTCGATATACCTGTGTCAAGAGAACCTGCCTAGTTGTAGGCGACGCCAGCCTGCTCGTCGGGGTCGCTGTTCATCTTGCTGGTGGGGGTGCAATGATGGGCGTTGTGTGTAAGAGTTAAAGGTCAGACGTGAAGCTGGGAGCCACCATAAGCAGCGACAGCCTTAAGGGAGAATAGTGACTGATGAATTGCTGCTTATGGAGAAACGCTGAAGTCCTCGCACGATTGATGAGCTGGCCAAGCGACTGCTGCTGCTGCCGCGTACGTCGCACGTGTCGAAATAGACGTTAGGTTACTGCTGAGCATGCGGCCAACTTTTGCGATCTCAGAAGATGTGATAAGTATACAGCCGTCCTCCTCCCTTCTTTACCTGTGGCCGTCATCCTCACTGCCTGTTCTCATCATCGGACTTGTCTGCATCAGTCTTGTCCTCTGCATTAGGCTTAAGAACAGGCTTCTTCTGCATACGTCCTGCAGATACAAACGGCGCGCTAGAGTACTTGCGCCACAGCCCAATCCAGGCTTGGAGGAAGGTATCGCCATGGGCCTTTGTCCTATCAAAAGGCATCTTAGCCTGTGGTTGTTAGTATGCGGGCAGGAAGAAGGCGGCTGTAGAACGTACGTCTATAAGCTACTTCACATAATCCAGCTGCCTCTGTGCCTCGTCCTCAGACACGTAGTTAGGAAAGCAGATTGCGGCGTACCGGCGGTTAGCGGGTAACAGGGCGAGCCTAGAGAGAGCCTTGGCGTGGGAGATACAAAGAGGGTAACGCGAGGGAGTGGCAGGGTTAGAAGGCGCGATGGAGTTCAAGGGCAAACCGACGCAGGAAGCGGCTGACAACGTCGCCTAAATAGTCAGGCTTTCTTAAGCTCTAGGCGAGAGGCAATGACGCAGTGTAAATGCACGAAGCCCGCAACAGCAGCTGCAGAACCAGCAGCGGCCTAGTGCGTGGATTGTGAGGAATGTGTAGGTTGTAGGAATTGTAAGAATGGTGAGAGTTGTAAGGATGGTGGCGGGGATTGTGAGGATAGAAGGTGAGGTGGGTTGGACTGAGGCGGGGCTTGGAGCTTGGAGCTTATTGTGGTAGAGCTTAGCAGCAACCAATCTTGGAGTATTTGTCAGAGGTGAGGATCTCGGCGTGGCCGGTCTGGCCCTCGTACGCCCAGCCTTCGGACATGGTGGAGCAAACACCGTCGAGGCCGGGGAGAGTGGGGATCTCGCAGAGCCATCCGCCAACGAAGATGGACAGGAAGGACTCCATGGTGTGCTTACCAGGAGCGAGAACTTGACCGTAGGTGCCGGGGTTAAGCTTGTGCGTCATGACACCAGCGCTCGTGGTTACACAGTTCAACGCGTTTATCTCGAGCTCGGCGGAGCTCGCAAGCTCCTTCAGGCCCAACTTCGCGCGCCACTTGGAGATGATGCCGATGTAGGTATCACCACCGGAAGGAGGAGGAACGGACGCAGATGGGGCGGCGGCAGTAGCGGTAGGAGCCTCGCTGGTTGGCGCAGGGGGTGCAACGTAAATGGACGTGCTGGTAGGCTTGACGGGCTCGTAGACGGTGTGGACAGCGGTCTCAACGAGTACGTGGACATTCTTGACCTCCTTGTGCTGGTATTGACCGTAGGAGGGATGAGCGAGAGCAGAGCCAACAAGAGCAGCAACGGAGAGAGCGACAACGGAACGCATCTTAATAGTTGTTGGTTTGACTTGGTGAGTGATAGAGTCTGGACTGAGTATGGACAGGTAGGTTTGACGGAACAGTTTTCTGGTTTGTAGATTACTAAAAGAACAAGTTGATGTTGAAGGGCGGTAGAGAACGTGGTGTTAAAGATTGACTGTGTAGTAAGTAAATGGATGGATGTTAAAACTAGGGAGTCGCAGACCTGGGGTAAAGAAGGTCTTGATAGACAAGGGAATAGACTGCATTTATACAGTACAATGCCGCACTAACAAGGAAACAAGCGCTGTGCAGCGGACATAGGCTGCGAAATAAAAGCGAGCGCCATTGTAGCCTACCACTGATGTCCCACTGTTACTTTGTGAAGTGTTTTTGTTGCATTCTAGTAGCTTATTACTAAATTGCATGGTCTCCTGCCTACAGTACCCTCTTTTACCTTTGCTTAAGCTTTTTCTTACTAGTCTACGTCGCCTCCACGCTAAAACGTTTTCAGTTATTTTTTTTCAAGTATTTATATCCGCAGTTTTGACGATTACTCCTAAGTATCTTGACTGCTAACCTGCCTGTTTAACGCAACTTGTCGCTTAACTTAAATCTACTTTTATCTTCAGCTTTGGCAGTTGACTTAAGCCGCGACTTGTATCTGCACTAGCCTACGCCACTAGCGACATTATAAGGACGCGCCCCGCCAACAATGCTCCTTAGGGGAGTTGTAACCTTATTTTCTCTCGCTATACTCATTTAGGCCGCTCTAAATCTGTAGACTGCCAACAACACTATAGCTTCCTCAGCTGTAACAGGTTACAAGAACGTTGCCTACTTTGTTAACTAGGTTAGTTTCGCTTAGCAAAAAATGTCCAAGATCTACTTTACTAACAATAAATACAGGCCGTCTATGGTTGGAACTTTAACCCTTAAGATCTTCCAGGTTAAGAACTTACTTACATTATTTACGCCTTCGCTAATGTTCAACCAGAGACTAGTGAAGTCTACTTAACAGACACTTGGTCTGATACTAACAAGCACTACCCTACTAACTCCCAGAATAATGTCAGCACTAACGTCTACAGGTGTGCTAAGCAGCTGTTTCTGCTTAAGAATCAGAACTGTAGGCTTAAGGTGCTCTTATTAATTAGCAGATGGACCTACTCTGCTAACTTTACAGCACCAGCGTTAACACTAAAGGGTTAGGAAACCTTTGCGAGTAGTGCGATTAAGATACTCGCAGACCTTAGTTTTAATAGTTTTAATGGTCTTAATGTTAACTAGGAGTATCCTGCTAACAAAGCACAGGCTAATAACATGGTCTCCCTTCTTGCAGAGACTTAGCAATAACTTAACAATAACTTAACAATAACTTAACAATAACTTAACCTAGTACGCTAACAACTAACATTTACTTCTTACTATTACATTACCTGCTAGGCCTGCTAACTATAATGGGATAAAGCTCTCCGCTATAGACAAATACCTCAACTTCTAGAACCTTATAAGTGTTAATTCCTTATAATCTTTATATCTTCTGTCTATGTTAACAGATGTGCAGATAGTATACAACTACTCTAGCTCCTTGGACACTAACGCCAGCCACATCGCTGACTTCTGCCTCTACCCCTTAGACCCCTCTTCCACGCCTTTTAGCACAAAGAAGGCGCTAGACAACTACATCTCTGCCAGCGTGCCTGCTAACAAAATTGTGCTTAGTATGCTGCTGTACAGACGCTCCTTCACCTAGACCAATAGCCTAGGAATGCTGTTCCAGGGTGCAGGGCAGGGGACGTAGAAAGCGGGGATCTATAGATATAAAGCGCTGCCTTAGGTTAATGCAAAGGTTACTAAGGATTTAGACCTAGTAGCAAGCTGGAGCTATAATGCTGCAAAGTGCGAGATGATTAGCTACAACACGCCCGCTATCATTACTAAGAGAGCCTAACTCGTTTAACAGCAGGTTTTAGGTAGGGTCATATAGTAGGAGTGCTTAACTAATAAGAAGGGTGCTGATAGTCTGATTTCTACGGTACGTGTTTTTTCCTTTCCTAGTGGTTGATTTGGGGGGGGCAGGAGGAGAGGAGAGCAATGCTAATGACATAAATAGTTATTAACAATATCAGCGGTATTGGTGCGTTAGATCAGAGTGCAAATTTGCTGAGCTTCCTGCAGAGCAAGTATGAGAATCTGAGAGGAGGGTTTCCTGACAACTAGAGCTCATTTCTCGGTTCTTCGAAGACTGTGTTCTCAGAGCTACTATCTCGACATAATCAAATTCCTTCTCCCAAAAGATGAAAAAATATCATCAGCGCATCTCTGGCATGATGATTTACATCTTGGCAACATCTTTGTCGACCCCTCCAAGCCTACCAAAGCTGTGGGTCTCATAGACTGGCAGTCAACGAAATTATCTCCGCTTTATTTCCACGCCTGCCAACTTCACATCATTGATTACGTTGGCTCACCCATCAACGGTCTGGCAAGACCCCAGCCGAGGAAGGACCTGGATAGTCTGAAACCTTCTGCAAGACAGCAAGCTGAGGCCTTGTTTCTACACCAATCCCTGTGTTCATTGTTCAACACCCTGACACATCATCAAAACCCACGACTTTATGCTGCACTACAGTTTCAGCATACGCAGGAGTATCTATTTCTACTTCTAGCACGTAACATCCTCATAGATGGTGAGGTGAACTATCTCTTCCAATTAGCTGAGTTGTAATCAACGTGGACAGACTTCTCAGCGGACAAAAACTCGACCTGTCCTTTCACCTTCTCAGATAAAGACCGGATCGATCTTGAGGCTTATATGCAAGGCGTGACGGGAGGCATGGAAGCAATGCGTTCAATAGGAGACAGCTTGGGGGAATTGTTCCCCGAGCAGGGTATTGTGAAGCTTGATCAGTACGATGAGACTCTGGATGCATTAAGGCAGATGAAGGAACAGATCATCGATACCTTTGCCTCGAATCCAAAAGAAAGGGAGGTGTGAGAGAAAGAGTGGCCGTTTGAAACTTGACCTGATCTATCTTCTTCCATATTTTGAAATATACACAACTCAATATTCCTGCCTATTTCGAGCAACGTCCCGAACTTAGTAGCGAGAAACCCCCTGTCCAGACAAGAACCCAATTCTAGCTCATCTGAATATTTGTCCGCACATACAGTACAGATGACCTTTCCTCTACACTAACTTCATCTTTAGTTATTGCGCTACATGCTGCTAATATGCAGCAAGAAGAATACAGCATGGCCTTGCTGTCAACGGTAACGTGCGCAGCGTTTAGCGATGCCTCGGCTTCAAACCCCAATTTGTCTACAAGGATATCGCAGTTTTGCCGCGCAGTGCACGCTGTGGCTGGAAATGGGCTGGCACCTCGCGCAGCTCTTATTCGCGATCGTGCAAGAATCCGCTTCCTGTTTCTCAAGCCGCGCTCGCCTTTGTTACATAGAGCCACGCGCCTGGGAGCCTTTGGCGTCTCGATGCCCATCACGTATGGCGAAGGACAAGAGACTGCAGTGTAATCGCTGCACACTGCCTCTGGAAAGCCGTCTTGGTAGCTGCAGACAACACACAAGTTCATCTGCTCAAGATTTTTTTAAACGTTTAGAAGTTAAGGTCTCGGCTCTACTTCCCAGGGACAAAGTCTACTATACGAGCATTCTGACGGCTCTGGCTTCAGCCAATTTCCTGCGAGTCAAGCAGTATGTACCAGACAGTTCGTGGTGGCACAATGGTCGAGCTGGCTCCTGAGACGAAGCTAAAGGCTGACAAGACAGACTGGGAGTTTTACGAGTCAATGCAGGCAACGGAGGGCAAGAAAGAGATGCGTATCACCTCGTCCATTGCACCAGAGCTATTGCTTTCTGCCGTCCCCAACTATTGGACCAAGGTTGAGGATGTTCCAGATGACCA
Organism: Ascochyta rabiei; assembly: GCF_004011695.2. NCBI lineage: Eukaryota > Fungi > Ascomycota > Dothideomycetes > Pleosporales > Didymellaceae > Ascochyta > Ascochyta rabiei. The sequence continues at coordinate 98,934 of NC_082421.1, forward strand.
TGTCAAGGATGCCTTTCTCAGGGTGCTTGTTGGCATGACCGGTCTCTCCGAGGCCGACATACGCGGAGGAATGCCCGCACCTAAATGCAAAAAGTCGAAGGCTTAAAGGTTTCTACACTACTTCCATGGGCTCACGTCTCTGGACCATTCTCTCACACACCCCATCGACTCATGTCTTTGGTCTCCCTTCTAAAATTTAAGGGACTCATGTCTTTGGAGTTTCTTCTACACATTATATCAACTTATTTCTTTAAAATCCCTTCTCACACATCCCAAAGACTCGCATTTTCGGTCTTTTATGTCACGCTCTCCCTGGACTCACGTCCTTTGTTCTGGCTTCAGCCTGGTGTGGAGAAGGTAGTCACTAAATCAATGTATTTTGTCGGCTCTCAATTCAATCTAATATGAACACTGTGTTGTGCTAGTAGACGTGAACAACTAATATCATTTGCAGACAATCTATATAAAGACCAACTCAGAAATGGCACGCCCAAGGTGGGTACACAGAGATCAAAGATGTGAGTCCATGGAACGTGTGCAAGAGAGAACCAGAAATATGAGTCAATGAGCCGAGGACATGAGTCAATGGAGGCAATAGTAAATTACCAGAGACATGTGTCAATGGAAGTGATACAACCCAAAGACATAAAGTCCATGAGAGCTGATTAGGTCCAAAGACATAAGTCAATGGAAGTGCCAGCGCTTACCAAAGACCCTCGTCTGCCAGAAGTTGTTCATGGAGAGGGGACCGAAGACAGAGTCAAGGGAAGGCAGTTTAAGACAGGCGGTCATTAAGCGAGGGCGATCCATCGTCCTCATCGCTCTCGCCATAATCCTCTTCACGGCTTTCCTCATCACTATCGTCGAGGTGCCTCTCAACGTCTTCCTCCTCTTTGCTTTCCTCACCACTCTCGTCATCGTCATCTTCATCTTCAGCAGCCTGGATTCGATGCATAGAAGCAAAGCTGTTTGCGTTAGATGTGGGATTTTCGCGAAATGTGGTTGTGTATAGCCGGCTTTGCAGGCTTCCCTGAACGTGTCTAACAGCCTTTGTCTCTCGGGACCTCTGGGCCGGGCTAATGTTCAGGAGAATGCGCTGAGAAGTCTCCACGTCGGTTGGTGTCTCCTTGGGACTACCGCTCAGGGTAGGTCCTTGCCTTAAGATCTCGTCGGGGTCTTCCATCAATCCGACAAAACGCATTATGCATCGCATGGTAGATTCCCGAAGATATTCACCAGGTGAGGTCCAAACCTCTGTTCCTAGAGCCTTCTTGTCTTCGTTCCAGCCTGGAGCAAGACACCGACGTCGTCGCATCAGATTAATTATGGCAACGAAATATAAATACCGCTTCTTGGGACGGTTTTTGTTCTTGAACTCCAAGATTCTTCCATCAAGCAATGACGTTATGACACCATCTCCTTGCGTCTTTGTTCTTATCAATGTTTTGTCGAGCACTTGAACCTTGTATGGCTCTTTGTCGTGGTCAAGGTCTACAACCTGAGCTGTTTCAGGATCTATGTCTCCCTTTGATGCTGGGACTATGATAATTCGAGCTGCATCTAATAGCTCTTCAAAATCCTGATGGAGCATGAGCCCATTTGGTGCGCACATCAAATGGCCATGACTGGTCTCAGCTTTACCGAAAGCGTAATCGCAGTTGGCCTCTCCGGTGTTGTACGGGACTAGATGAGTAGCCTTAATCCTTTGCTTTTCCACTGATGTTCGACTAATCGGGCACCAGTAGTGGGACTCATCAATCAGGCTCGCATAGCGATTGATCAGTCTTTTGCGAAACCTCTCCTGCGCATCTGGAGTCCGTTTCTCGTATTTCGGCCAAGCGGTATGACCGTGCGGTGCTTGATACCGGGTAATCATTAGATCAACTAAAGCCATATCTGCAGCGTTGTCCCGAAGATAGGTATCCAGGTAGCCGCCCTTCAAGGTATGTCTGTGGGATCGCAGAACCACATCATCTCTGCTCAGGTCGGCGAGTCGCTCCTCGGCCTCGACGATGGCCTTACTAGCCTCTAGAGTTGTGATATCTCCTGCCTCCTTGTTGATTTGAGCCTCTCGTATGCAACGATTGTAATAGTCAGATTGAGCTTGATTGCGGTTCAGGGTATCGTTACCCCAATTATCAAATTGAGTGCTGACCGCAGTCTCCCAGTCAGTGTCGCTCAAGCTGTCCCTCTTCAACATCTTTCGGTGGTCCCATTGCGCCGAGTGCTGTTCACTCATTCTCTTGGCGGTCTGGTATAATTTTTCGAGCGCTTTAGGATCTCCTGATGACATACCTCTCAGTACATTGTTGGAGAACGGGGAAAAGAAATGGTTCGCTTTCGCCCTTGGAGGCGCGTTTTTCACGACTCGCGGGGTCGAAGGGTTTTGCGACACCCTCTGCGGTGTCTGCTGCTGCTTTGCCGTGGATATTTCCATTCGGTCGCATTGCTTCTCTGGCGTTTCTTTCGCGGAGTTTTTAGGCGCGATCTTCCTCTGCGCCTTCTTAGAGGATTTGTGGGTGGACATTGTTGATAGTTGTTAAGAGCGTTGTAGAGTTGCAGCTGATTGTATGTCGTTGTCTTGAAATCTTGTTATGGATGTACGTCGATGCAGTTCATATAGGCCAGGCGCAACTCTAGACTGGAAGCTGCCTCAGACGGCCACGGTAACAATACGTTGCGTACCACGGTTCCTTCCTAAGCTCTTGACCCATTATTATTGCATACCACAACACACAATACTATTGTGAATTCTCTACTGCCTTCTGCCAACTATTTCGACGTGCCGATAGGCTTGAGCCATAGCGCAAATAATGCATAGCCCACCATAAATGCCATGAGCGCTAGGTAGTGAATCCTGCATATTAGTTAAGGGTGGTTGAGTGACTATAGGGCGTGGAAATGTTTACGGTAATCATGATATTGGATAAACCCCATGGCAAAGATTACTTCTCGGAACAAGTGCTTTCCTGGATGATAGATGTTTCTTCCAGCGAACATTGCAGGTTAAAAAATAGAGTGATATTATTTCTATTGCAGTATCATGCTTGTGTTCTGGAAGTAATAGGACACTGAATCCTTACATGGTATGCATAAATTGTGCCAAGGGGGCACGTAGCCTCCCACAGTCTCATATTGCTGCGCATAGCCTCTCCATTGCTGTGTGAGTTAGAAGGCGCTACGACGGGCCAAAGTAGTTGCAGGGAATACGTAGGTGCCGCGGCGCATAAAGTCAGTAAAAACATGCATGTTTTCTTAGGCAGCTAATACAATGTTGAGCCCCCGAGTTGTAGAGCCGTGGTTTACAGAGCATTTAGTAATAGATGCCAACACGTGACGTCACATCTCACCCAAATAGTCCGAAGCTGCTTTTGAAGTTGCTTTTGAACCGAACTTTCGCTACTCAGGAAGGCAGGGATCCCTGCTTAGCGCCCAGCCTAGCGCCAGATCTTCCCAAGATCGCAAGGTGGCAGGCCCCTGCTGCCACCTGCTCCCAAACAGTGAGCGCAACAAAAGCAGTGTGACCAGCCCTATGAAGCCTAACCCAAAATCGCTACCACCATCACTTAGAAGTTTTGCAACTGTCGCGTCCGTTGCAGTTTTGCACACACCCGTCGAATCTGCGCAAGCTCGCTAATCTTAGTGTCGGTAATCAAGCTCGAGCGAACGTGCGCAGGATGTAGGACTCAGGACGTAGAGGAGACACAGCATCAAGATTTGAACAGTCTTGGAAGGAGTCAAGTGTCAGAAGGACGCAGTGGTCAAACTTGATCTGGTTTTACCACATGGTCAAAAGCCACGAGTCTACGGAGGACGCTGTCAGAGAACTAACAGTCGATATTCCGGTACATGCTGTAGAATATATGGTGCCTGAGTACTCTATCGGTGTCTATCTACTGTCTTTACTTTTCAAAGGCAAACAGGTCGCAATCGTAACGACCGCGGCCAGAGATGTGAACCAATGGAGACATAAAAGAGGAGCTAAAGATGTGAGTCAATGGAGATGTGAAAAGGGAGCCTATGATGTGAATCAATGGAGAGTATGCCTCATACACCAACTTTTGCCTGCGATCTCGCGACTAATTTGCTGGAGCAGCGAAAAGACCGCTCGAAGCAGTGGGGGGGGGGGGGGGGGGGGTCGGAGTACTACAGAAAGGCATGAAGGAAGAAGGAATTTGGCAGTAAACGCTTTCAAATCCAAAGAGTCAACTTGGAACAATTGCAGTGCATAATCAGGCCGATGAGACAGTGCGGTATGGTTACCATGTGAAAAGCGTGTATGGAGGATACTTAAAGCTTCTTTTTTTCGGCGGTATGTAGAATACGTTTTGACCGTCCAGTTACAGACATGTTGAAGCTCGGTCATACATTGCCCCTGGCTGCCGTCCGTAAAACGACAGCTATTTTGCCAGTCTTGCTGCATAGCTTTCCTTACCACCGTGATCCGGACTCTATGCGGTGTTACGCTCGACAAAACTTTGGCGTCTGACAATGTCCATGGAACTCAAATACCCACCATCAGTCGAAATCATCATACTGCACTTGTTCATCCCAGTCTTTTAACCTCGTGTATGGGCTTTTTAGCCATGCATAGAGCTCGTGTAGGAACAGTCTGCTCGACTCTCGGCCCAGAAACTCTGTCAAGAGGTTTTCGGCATGGCCGCTACTGTCCTTGACATGTACCATCTTCAAGATAGAGATGATGTATGAGAGCAAGAACTCGGCATTGCTGCTTGTTGTTGCTGCTAGGGGAGTGGGACCAGCAGGATCTGTATGCAAGAAGCTGAACACACGCAACTCACGCCGAATCCAGGTACGAGCTCGTGACTGCAGCTCCGTGTCCGTAGCGAGCATCTGAGGAGTCACATCTTGGTGGCCGGAAAAAGGGTTGCTGCCCACGTGCAGCGAGTACAGTCGCTTTCGATATACTTCGCACCGTCTCCGAATGGCTGGATCGTCTAGCAGAGGTGAGAAGGGACGATGGTTGCATCTTCGTTGGCTTGGTAATTCGTGTGGAGCAAATGGTAATGAACCGCGTTGATCGGGAGCTGTTGATTGAGCCTTTGGTGTGTGGGTGCGGCGAATGCTGTAGCTCTTGAAGTCGTCAGGTGACCGCCAGTCATACTGAACAGCCGTAACTTCTGTTTTGCCTACCGTTATATCAGCAACCTGTAGATGAGCCTTGTGTATGTAGCTTACATAACGGGCAAGTGGACCTTTCCTGGAGCCAGCTCACAAGACATACAAAGTCGAAGCTGAAGTGATTGCAGGGGACAGTGATTGCTTTTTCAGTGACTGAGGACAGACAGATGACACAAGTGTCTTCTGACTCGTGGTTTGATGCTACCGTTGTTCCCATGCGCGGATGATGGTGTTGGAAATGGTTGGAAACGATGATCTCATCCGTGGCGGAAGCGATGTAATGCAATGAGCACAGACCGCCAACGGTCGCGCTTTCCTCACCAACTTAGGGCGCGCCGAACGTCCATCTGCTCCGGCCTCTTCAGCGCCCGGCCATTGTTTCCCGCGGCTTGAAAATCCTCGATATCAATCGCCCCGACCACCCCTGCAGTGAATGCTGCTCGCGACATTGAAACGCTTCTCGACCTCGCCCATCCGCCGCTCCGCCCCTTCCATGTTGGCAACGTCGACGAGGCCTGCCGTCGCAGGCCCTAACGCCAAGCCGACGTACCACACAGTGACTGCGCTCAAGAGATGGTCGTGCGACGACAAAGATCTACCCCCCGTGCACGATATCAAAGCTATACACGTCTACGACTTCGACAACACACGTACGCTTCTCACAGCCTGATGTGCCTGCCCACACTGACGACTGCAGTATTCGCCAGCCCCCTTCCAAACAAGCAATTATGGAACAGTGCGACAATAGGCCAGCTGGGCAGCCCGGACATGTTCACGAACGGAGGCTGGTGGCACGACGCCAACATCCTAGGAGCTACTGGTGAAGGCGTTGACAAAGAAGAGAAGCGCGGCTGGGCTGGTTGGTGGAATGAACACATCGTCACCCTGGTCGAGCAGTCCATGCAACAGAAAGATGCCCTCAACGTCCTCCTCACCGGCCGCGGCGAGTCCAACTTCGCCGACCTCATCAAGCGCATCGCCAGGAGTAGAAAGCTCGACTTTGACATGGTCTGTCTCAAGCCCGCTATTGGACCTGCAGGACAAAAGTTCAGGAACACGATGGAGTTCAAGCAAGAGTTACTGAAGGACATCGTCTACACATACAAGGATGCAGAAGAGTTGCGCATCTACGAAGACCGCGTGAAGCACACAAAAGGCTTTCGTGACTTCTTCTTCCAGTTCAACAAGGATCTCATGGCCGGTCAGATGAGAGGGAACCGCAAGCCTATCGTGGCCGAGGTCATTCAGGTCGCTGAAAACGCTACTCAACTGGACCCTGTCGCAGAGATTGCCGAGATACAGAAGCTAATGAACGCACATAACACTCAAGTCAAGAATGGCACAGCACCAGAGGGCACAGTACCCTACCAGATCAAGAAGACGGTTTTCTATACTGGGTACATGATCCCTGCGACGATGACGGAGAAGCTTACTTCACTCGTGAAGCTACCCCACGGTACACCGGACAACGATGTTAGATTCCTCGCCAACAGCATCCTCATCACACCCAAGCCATGCCCCAAGAGCATACTAGACAAGGTGGGCGGCATTGGAGCCAAGGTCAGGTGGAAGGTTACGGGCATTTCTTGTTTCGAAAACAAGCTGTGGGCCGCACGAGTCGAGCCCGTACCGAAGACAGCCAAGTACTACTCTGAGAACCCCATTCCCACCGTGGTACTAGCTATTCGCAAGAATGGCCGGCCCGCAGACGCAGCGCGCATTGTGAACTGGCACCCAGTCTCAGACGACCAGGCCTTTGAGTTCGAGAGTGTAGTGGGTGAGAAGCAGATGCTGCGCATTGAAGAAGAGACGGCCAATGAGAGCGAGTGGGAGAGCTTTTTCCCGAACAAATCGTACCGCAAGCGCTCCGCCGAACCGAATAACCAGCATGGCGGCCACCATTCACGACACGCACGCAACAAGGATGACAACCGCCAATCAGGGTACCGTGGTGGTAATCGCGATCGTGGTCGTGGTGCTCACAGACACAATCAATACGGCAACCGAGGCAACCGAGGCGGGCACCGTGGCGATCGTAGTGGCAGAGGTCGAGGTCGAGGTGGAGGGGGTGGCCAATCACAGTATAGAAGCCTGGACGATGTTGGCGGCAACTACGGACAATCAGGCCACGACAATAATCCAGACGCCTTCTATTGACGAGCCACCAGCCATTTTGCTATTCGCAACGCGAATGTTCAATGATCAGTGCCAGGTCGGAACAGCTCGGAAGTTTCCGTGTTGTACGAAGTGTCCGGGTCTTTCGGCATTAGCACTCGACTTAGGATTCTATCTGGCTGAACAAATGTCTTATGTTTCACGGTATCATGGCTACACCATCGACATAGCCTTGCAAACACTGGAACATATATTAAGCATCCTCAGGCGCATGCTTTTTTCATTTAGATACCCAAGGTTTCCCTTCGATAGAGTATCCATGATCCCTGCATGATGACGATCGTTGGCGGCACGGATCGCACCGTTTAAACCTACGTTGGTTGGAACACCTGCAGGGACCATAGGCTGACACATGTGGTAAAATCTTGATACCAATTATCATCGCTGGCCAGTCGGCCAAATACTGAGACTGCCTCGCTCACTCAAAGTGCGTATGACAGCCAATTACCAATGCTGAGGTTCGATATGCGAGCTACTACCACCTGTTGTAAGGCGAGAGGAAGAAGGCACAAACGCTTATTATTTTGTTTGAGGTGTAGCATGAGCAGATTATCGCAGCGCAGTACGCGCTGAGCTCGGACGTAGCATGAATGAAGATATGGGAAGAGTCCGGGCATGGCACGTTGATACGCAAGCCTGCGTTGTTTGTGGAAGAGATCAGAATACAGCTCAGTGGTTTGGAAATGACATAGATTTGCTGGGCAGAAACTTTCCAACCAATGGTTTCTAATTTCCATCTTCATCTTCGCTCTCCAGAAGCGACTTATGTTCTCCAGCACCATTGTTATGATCCTTTGGCAATTGTACGCGCTCGCCTTCCCAGCAATTCCTGTGCCCTCTCCCTTGCGTGCGTGGGAGATGCGTCGGTCTGATATTGAAAGGACCGCAGACCACTCAATCCTTCGGAGACAAACTAGAATAAGTAAAAGTGATGTCCACGACACGAGAGCGGATAGTAACGATGCGTGTAACGAGATCGCTCAACCTGCTTGTCCGTGATACCGCTTTTGAGTGCCAGGTCTTGTTAATTGCCACGACTGCATGAAGTCGGTGGATGATAGACACCCAGGACTGCTAGCCGTTGAATTTCGTGCGGCTCGGAAAGTGTGAGATTGTCACAAGAGCGTCGTGTCCTGTTTACTCCTAGAGCCATTGGCAAGTGACAGAGATGTATGCTAAAAGCAGGCCAAGATCAAGTGGAGTCAAGTATCGGTGCCGAGGCAATCAAGGAGTAGAGGAACAACTCAAGAATTGATTTTCAATTAGCTTATCGCCCATGAAACTGCTGATCTTTGAGCGGAGCTTAAAGATACGAGGATTGAGTATAAAACGTATTAGTTCACCGGCATATTGAGTGTGCCAAGACGGAGATTTACTAAAGTATTGCGGGCCCACCAATACAACCCTTGTTTCCCACACTGTTTTGTAGGGCCAAGGAAATTTCAAGATAGAGTGGCGGATGCTAACTTTCTCGGCACTTTGCTTCAAAGGCCATTGTGCGATTTGATGCTGCCAAAGAGTCAACCAGAGTACGACACCGAGAGTTATTTTCCACCAAACGGCGTTGTGATGTCCATCTCAACAAGATCAAGTGACAGCTCAGTAAATTAGTGAGCTCGTTCAGACATACACCAATTCATACCAGAACTAGTCTAAACTTGTCACCTGCAGCCAGAGGAAGTATAAGTACTTGGACAGTTCTGAGCAGGTTTCCATTCACAATCATCGAGTTCAGCATCTGAGTTTCTCTGATCTTCTCCATCCTTACTCCTCACTCCTCGCTTCTTCCGTCTCTTCCAAACAATCTCAAAATGCGTTTTGAGCATGCTATCATCACTGCGGCGATTTCCGGTCTAGCGGCTGGTCAGACGCTGAATATCCCCACTCGAGTCGGATCTATTGTATCTCTTGCGTCTCCCAGCGTCATCTCGGGCTCCAAGGACTTGGGAAACAAGGAGTATGATCGTGGCCGTTCTTGCGACACAGACGCCGATACCGGCAGCGATAGCGCAGTCTTCATTCTTGAGAACGGCGCGACGCTGAGTAACGTCATCATCGGTACCAACCAGCTTGAAGGCATTCATTGCAAAGGCGCCTGCACTTTGAAGAACGTATGGTTTAGGGATGTCTGCGAGGGTACGTCAATTGTGGAACGATCAGGTTTCCTAGACCAGGACTGACTGAGAATCCAGATGCCATTTCGGCGCTCGGAACAGGAGATGTTCTCATTGAAGGTAAGCTACATGTAACACATCCTTTTAATCACAGTCTGACTTTTCGGCCAGGTGGCGGAGCTCAAGAAGCAAAGGACAAGGTCGTCCAGCACAACGGTCGTGGCACTGTTACCATCAAGAACTTTACTGTCGTGAACGCTGGAAAGCTCTACCGTGGCTGTGGAGACTGCACGAACAACGGAGGCCCTCGCAACGTTGTCATCTCGGGAGTCAAGGCCAAAGGTGTCTCTGAGCTCGTTGGCATCAACTCTAACTACGGTGACACTGCAAACATCCAGAGCTCGTGCGGATCTGGCGTTAAGAAGGTCTGCCAGGAGTACAAGGGTGTCAACAAGGGTGACGGTGATAGCAGCAAGGTCTCCACTACCGCAAACTGTAAGGGACAGACGAGCTTCTCAGCTTGCTAGATAGAGGATATGAAGGCAATGGTTGCAGACAGATATTTAAATTCCTGAACAAGCCCTATTCTATTTAAGTTGCTTCCGCCAGTTGGTGGTATTCACCGTCTTAGTCATCACAAGATCTTCAGTTGGTTCATTAAGTCCCTATCAGAATTAAGGTGTGGCCACCATTACCTTGGCAAATTTCCGGTCCAACCACTTAACATAAAGGTCGTTGCTCACTCCCGAGCCGCGCCGGTTAAATCGTAGCCCATGAGTCCCCTACACAAACCCATAACTTACTTATTCGCCTTGACCTCTTCTTCTTCTCCTCGATCTACAACTAATGTGTTCCCCCTATGTGTCTCCCATGTAATCTCAATAATTTTCGCCCAATTACCGTCTTTGTCATCTTTTGACTTCTCGACCGCGACGGTAAGAAGAAACTGCTCGTTTCGTATCCAACTTCTACAAATGCGAACAATCGTCTTGCCTCGGGTATCCGGTTCAGTCTACCCGTTTTCGATCAGACTGGAAGACATGGCAATGAAGTGCATGGTGGAATGCTTGGAAAGTGCACTACATGGAAGCTAAGCTGAGATGCTATTAATGAAGACATGTAGTGGACGAAGTCTTGATAGGCCCTCTACCACCTTATGCATCCTACTATGATATATAGCGACGGTATGACGCTGCAGTGCTAGTACGATAGTCTAGGTAACTTACGGGCATAAGCTTAGGGAGCGAGCAGCGCAGTGCTGCAAGAATGAAACCCAACTAGGCTGAGCGCAAGTTTTGCCTATGACACAATTTCTTTTAGAGCTGGTAGGTTCTTTAGAACCGGTAAAAGCTTGGGTTCACCTTATGTGCAGGCCGCATACGTTGTGTTTGACATGGATCAAAAACGACTCCTGATGGTCCCAGCGATTGTGAATACCACGGGCTCTAATCTCCAGGAGTTGGACCCCTCAATAATGGGATGAGAACACTGTGAGCGCCTACGGACAGCTAGACTGTCCCATCTCGGCATACACCACATTCAGTAGCAGGCTACTAGAAAATTCGAGTGCTATAATCGAGTTACTCTTAGCTCTGTGTATTTGATTTTAGAACAAACAATCTTACAGCTCGCCTAGAGCCTCTCAAAGCATACGTTATGTTACACATAGGACGCTATTGTGGCTGAAACTCTAAGTGTTGTGCTGAATGTATGTGGTGACACCACCAGCTGCGATGTCTTGGTCCGGGTCAGTGAAGATAAGATGCTCTTTGTTCAATTGCTAGCTAAAGTATTAAACGTCTCGTGGCTCAGCAAACAGGGGTCTCGTACCAAACGTAGAGTGGCCATGACTCGATGCATGTGGGCAGTCTGAAAGGTGACTGCCGGTGAAGGCTTGAAAGGCGGTGAGTGATTGGATTTCTGCGGTGTTCCACAGCCTTGGGGGCTCATATTTGTTAACCCTTTTAATCGACAAACCATCCACCTCCTATCACGATGCACCTCCAGCATCAGCACTTCACGTTTCCAGGCTGCACATGTGGAAAGTCATTCAACAAATCCGCAGATAATCAAAGAAACATTGGTAAAAGACGCAATTCATGTGACTAAAGGGGAGAAATAGCTGTGTTACAGTCTCTATCTAGCAGAGGGAGTGTCCTTCCAATCGATATAGAGTCCCGCTGAGATATCGTCGACTCCAGGACCTCTCCTGGAATTTTCAATCAGATAAACTTTTTACTTGGAATTGAAAGGCGTTTACTTAGTGAGTGCATCGGCCTAAGGTTTTAGGGCAGACGGCTCTATGTTTGTTCAGCGGTTGCGCTGTCTCTCAGTACTCAATGAGCTCAGCTACCTGTAGGGTAGGCAGCTACAACCACGGCTGTAGCAAGCGCAAGAAGAATTTAAGTCGACTTCATAATTTTGTAGAACTTGAAGGGAATTTGTGATGTCAAAGAGTACTCAAAAAGATCTTTGCTGATTCTGAAGTTGACCAAGGGTAGCTTAATTGTGTTATGTCGCATCCCACATTTGCTACCCGAACGAAAGCTCGCTCCAGCTCGGTAGTGACAATTGGGTATACCGGAATATGCTTACAGACCCAGTCTATCGTTCGGTCCGAAACGTACAGACGATCTACTTTGGTTGCAGGCATAAGAGGTGTAGGTGGGTAACGGCATCTAGACGTACGAATCGACGATAAGGAAACTTTCAATTAATCTTCTGAAGTTCACAAACGCTATCCTGGCTGCTAAATGCCTAATTTTTGTCCTCCCTATGCAGAGCTAGAGCACTCTCAACAAACACATCTTGGTAACCAGCCATTGCGTCTCCACCTACATTACCTATATGCCTCGTGCCAAATATTGCCCAAGCTATGGCCAGGACATAAATTCAGTTCAGTCCGAGAAAGCTCCCGCGGCACATTTGTGGTACAATTTACACCCCGGCTAGCTATCAGTCCAGTTTGGGGAGTTGTTTACACTGTTTCAATGCTGAACTCATGGTCCGATTAGCAAAATGACTCGTACATGTTACCGGGTCAGGAGTGACACACGATCCCAGCAAGCTGTCACAAGGACAGACACACGACTATCGTAGATCGATAACACAACGCCACATCACTTGACACGTCTGAGGTTTGGCTCAAAACTTCTTGTGGACATCTCCATTTGAACACGTATTATACTCATCCTCTTAACATCAGACTTTTTCATACCCCCCTTTTCATCATGCCCCTTCTGCGACGACAAAAGCTTTAGAAAATAAGAACAGCAAAAGCGAAACCGAGTTCTACCGTAGCCGGGAAAGCTTTTCAGAAGATTCAATGGAATTCAAGTCACTTTTAAAATCGAATACAGCGAGTGAATTCGCACATCAATGGAACCCAAAATGGGTTTTGAGAAGCCTATGTGTCAGCAATCTCGCCATGTTTGCGTTAGCTATCGTCCTGGGTATCAGGCTCTATTCAGCCGACCAATTTAAAGACCCGTCGCCAGCGATGCAGTCGAATATCAAGAAACACATTTTGAGGCCGCTTTAGCAAACTAAGCCAAATATATGGGGTTTCCAGATGATGAGATCGACAAGAGTTGGTCTGATCTCTATGACTGTAAGCACTCCAGCAGTCAAGTAGCACATAGGCACTAATCAATTTCAGTTGGTATATTTGTTATCTCAGAGGAAAAGGCGAGGGAGCTCCCTCATCCAACTATACCTATCCCCGGAACCACGGAATATCTAGTCGAGCTAGACGTGTGGCACACCCTTCATTGTTTAAACGACTTGAAGAAGCTCTTTTATCCAGAGCGATTTCATATGCTAGAAAGCTTGACCAAGGATGGCAAAATTGATCGCAATTCGTTTGCTTTTCGTGATTGGGGTAAGTCTTGATCAACACCTTCTTCAAAACAAGACCAAACAGCTAAATCATGCAGACCATTGCGTTGACGCTCTCCGCCAATCACTAATGTGCCACTCTGATGTTGCACATATTCCTTTCCACGTTAATATTCCTTTCAACCGTGTCATATTCCCTCGTCTGACGACGACCCATACTTGTCGTAACTTTACAAAAGTCCAGGAGTGGGCTAAGGAACACAGAGCGCCCGAATTTGAATTCATGATTTCAGACCCAGCAAAGCTGCAGGAGATTATCGACGAATCTGGCTTCGATCACTCGCTAGAAGAGAATATGGAGGGGCTATATTGGATGTTTCCTGGGAACAAGTACTTCAAACACTGGCGGGATCATCCAGCGGAAAAGACAAACGCTGTTGCAAATGCGTAGAGCTCTGTAATCTATCTGGTTTTTGGTCGTAATACAAAGATTTGGCTCATCCACTCAGGTAATCTCAGAATCGAGCACCTCTAGATCCAAATCAAGCTAGCCCCGATCTCGCTCTACCTGTCTAAACTCTGCCGTGATGTTATATGACTGGCAGCGCAGGCAGATAGATCTTCGGAGGTGATTCAACTGTGTGAACGCACAGTGGCTACGATTGCATGTGGTATCTAACGCTAAAATTCAGAGAGGGAATCCCTCTCAACGTCACATGTGGTAACACCACGCCTTATCCTAACATTTACTACATTCAGATACAATAGACATGGACATTCTAGAAGCTCTGTTCCCGCTGTCATCTCGCGTTACGTTACCGCCCATCAGCCCGATATCTGATGCACCAACCAACCTAGTCTCGCCACTTTTGGCACAGTTACGTGGTATTGTGCAGTTTATGGCTGAGTGTAGCTAAGAGTGAGTTCTGAAATGTTTTATCATACAACGAGGAACCGAAATTTCTCAGACGCTCCGCTCATGCTTTGCTGCTGATTAAACCAGCAGTGTGTGATTGATCGAGTCACAATCTAAAGACTCTAACTAAGACTAGGAGTTCGCGAGACTTTATTAGAGTTGTTAGGGCTTAGCTTAGCGGAGCGTCTGAAAATGAGATAAGTTATGTCATGCATCTGAGAAGACAGAGCAACCATGGTTAGCTTTTTTGTTGCTCTTCTGTGAAGAACCGCAAGCCAAGTCTGTCCCCGACTTCACCTGAGTTTGATGCCAGCAGAGATGCTGTCATTTCAGGAGTTACGAGGTTTCTCGAGATGAAACCACAAATACGGAATCGTTGATGAAAATGCCCAAGAACACGGGCGCTTTCAGAGGCTATCAAATACAGTGGCAGCAAATCCGCTGCTCTGTCTTTGCTTCAATATCGGCCTTTTTGCCCTCTCGTTGATTACGCTCCTGAGTTCTGCCCTTCAACATGGCTATCACATATCCAAAGATTCGACAAGTATCTTAAAGCAATGTTCAGGTCCATGTAAGCGTTAAAGTCTACCGAGCTGAGCCTAGGCTAACGATCCCAGCGCCGCTGTTTGATCGCCTCAACATCAGCATGGTGACCAAGAGGATAAATGCCACCTTACTCCCGTCACCGACCGACGAAATCTTCAGAGGCGAACCCGGACCAGATGTCGATAAGGCGTTGCGGAGAATATCAGATGAACGACCGGTCGTCATATCACGCGAAGAGGTCATAGCAATTGGCAAAGACCCCGAAAAAGCCGTCGGGTTCCCCGATAGCTTTGGTTTCTGAGAAGCCTACGCTGCTCGCGTAGACGTGTTTCACCAAATCCACTGTCTCGACGCCCTTCGACGAGAGGCCTACTTTGATCATTATTACGGCAACAAATATTCCGACATCACTTTTACGACTATGCTACACAAAACACATCTATCACAGTGTGTTTATTATTTGCTACAGAACATCATGTGTCAAGCGAATATTGATGTGTACACGCATGTTTGGACAGACACAGTACTTCAGCCTTTCCCGGACTTCAAGATAAACCATCAGTGTAACGATTTTGATTCCATCTTAGACTGGCAACAGCGTAACAGCGTGGGTTTACACGACTACGAAAGCCGGAGTAATTCGGTCCCGCGATGAAGATGCCTTCTGAATTTTAAGACGTGTGGAGGGATTCTGACACCTTCATTTATGAATCTGACCAAAGCAATGGAGAAGGAGGACATATTGGGTAATTCAATTCTACACCAGGTTTTGCTTACCCCCTGACGACTGCGTTTGTTGTCGTGTTGCACGACCTTCTTTGGGATCATGCCGTCAGCACGCTATCTCTAAATACATGTGTATATAAGCGAATGTTATTGTCATCGCATTGGTCCTCTATCCAAACACACAGGGGCCTTTCGACCCCCCTTCGCAGTCTACCGGTACCACACTGTCACTAGCAGAACTCGAATTTTGCGACTCTATCTCTTCACGGCGTCTCTTCAACCAGCAGACGACTCTACGTCTGGCTTCACAAAGGAAGTAGTCAGGGCCCCACCCCCTATATTCATCTTCATCCGTCTCACATCTTGTTCCTGGGAGGCTTTCGGCTTCCGCAGAACCCACTAAACGTTGACCAGCTCAATTAATCAATCAATCAACCAACCCATCTGAACACACCAACGCAACTCATACACTGAACTCCAAACGCACCAAGAACATACGTGTCACAGCAAATATTATCATCACGGTGTGACGCAAGTTCTGGAAACACAAATAGGGAGTCACTTTCACGGGATCCACATGACTCTGTCGAGATGCATTGCGCGCTGCCTTGCGAGGAGCTGATTGTGCACGCGAAGAGATCTGGTCGAATGACATGGTTTTCGCCAGCTCTGTATCGTGCTTCGTACGGGGCAGCTTGTTCACTGTCTCTTGCAGTCGCCGACAATGTGTCCTTGGATGACTTTTGTCGGAAAGTCTTCAGTGGGGATAGAGTACGGCACAAGGATTTGTGAAATGCATGCGAAATTGAGCTATTAGGGGGAAGTTTCATTTTTGTGATATTTTAGAGCATGGTGACAACTGTGGTTCTTGAATAGAATTGTTGCGAACGAGGTTCGCTAGTGCAATTTTGTGTAATCATCCGCCCTGGTCGCTACACTAGTTTCCTCGATATTCCCCTTTGGAAAACGCGCTAAATGCCAAGTGAGAGAGAGCCGCAGAGCATGAAGAGAAAGTGCATCGATTATGGGTATCGTGGATGGCTCTAACAAATTGCAAGGACGTACAGTTACGCCATTCTAGTGCAAGGCTAGATGTAAAGGCGCTAAAATGCAAGGTGATTCGTGAACCTCGTTCATCAAGAGCGTTGTCAGATGAGTTCATCATCTGACTCCTCGCGTTGACCAAGAGAATTTCGGTGACCAGCATCGAGTGCTTCAAGGGTCTTTGCAAGTGCAATGCCTTCAGCGCGACCGCGGCCGACATCGACGAGCATCATAATGGGGAATGGAAGCCCGACCAAAATGGCAAGAAACCAGAATGCCTGCGCCAATTAGCTCCAGTATGTAGTATGTGTTAGCAGGGCACGAGAAGAAGCTTACCGGTCGTATCTCTCCATAGGCATCCGTGATGGCGCCGACGATGGCTGGTCCGAATACACTGCTTCCTTTGTCTGTGATTGCGTAGAGTGCATAGAATGCTGCTTCGAACCCAGGTGGGATCAGCTCGCCGTAGAGAGCACGACAGTATGAACTAAGTCCGCCAAGCACAAACCCGTACACCGCACCGAGAGGGTACATCTCCCATTGTTGTTGCAGACCAAGGAAGCCTAACCGCTGAATGGGTGGCAGATAGCCCAGCAGGCCGTAGATGGGTATCACTTCGAACAGAGCGATGCACATGAGGATTGTCTGCACGGGAGTGAGATCGAGGTAATGTGACACGCGCGACCACGCAAATGCACCGAGCACACCCGAGATAGTAGCGATGACATTGATCAGGGCGAGCATAGCATACGACATGCCTAATGTGGTCTTGGCAAAAAGCACGGCAGTACCAGAAACGGTTGCTATGCTGTCGCTGAGCAGGAACCATGCCGCAAGAAAAAAGATGACGTCTTTAAGGTGTCGTGCGTGCATTGCTGTCCGGCCTAAAGACTTCCATGAGTAGGTGAAGTAGGCAAAGACGGTACGGAGGTTAGGATTGTCGCCAATATGAAGTGGTGGTCCAGGGCGTGGTCGAAGCCACAAGGCGCTGGGAATCGTGAAGACAAACCACCATGCACCGATCATGAAGAGAACCAAGCGAAGCCCAAAGTTAGAGGACCGAAATGCGATGACGACGAGAATGGAGAGCGTCTGCACAAGCAGTGCCGCAACGTAGCCGATCGCGATACCGTAGGAAGAGATTTTGGTGGACATTGCAAGTTCTTGAGATGGGGCTGAGCGGTCCTTGGTACGAGGAATGGTCCGGTCAGGTGCAGAGCGTTGTGGTGGGAGAAGAGCGGTCGTAGCGTCCGCAATCTCATCAAGCACTGATTCATGAGGCGCAAGGCGGTTCGAGTAGCGTGCCTCCTGTGCGAGGAGCGCTTCATCTGAAAGATTGTCCACGTCGTCGTCGTAGTCGTCTGTCGAACCTTCCTCGTTGGATGTAGCATACCGCACAGTGGGGTGGAATCTGACCAGTAGAGGCAAGAAACTGTTGAGCAGCACAAAACTTGCGCCAAAACAAGTGTTTGCAATAATCGCCAACACTGCGCCCAATATGTAAACACTGGGTACTACTGGCAGAAACAGCATGGTGGCAGTGCTGCCGATAAAAGCAAACCAAAGGAGGAAGCGCTTTCTGAACCGGCCGTGATCTGCGGCGCCAGACATGGATATGATCAGCAGTGCCTGGATTAGCACCGAGATGCTGAAGGTGTACATCGCGAAACTGGCCGTGTTGACCTCGAAGCCCAGAATGGTTACGACGCACTGTCCCTTTTCTGGGTGGTGTGGTTTGAACAGGGTGGTGAAGCTCGCAGGCGGAGAGACGGAGGGCAGCGAAGCCTTGCATGGTGTGGTGTGATCGTGGAGGAGCACGCCGTTCTCACGGGCGAGCTGCTCGAGGGTGACTGGGATGAAAGAGCCAATGCCGCAGACTACAAAGACCTTGAGGGTCTGTCAGCGGTAGGCCCTTGGTCTCGAGCTTGTACACAGAGGTCGTACGAGGCGCCTCTCAGGAAGGAGAAACAGCATTTGGATCGGGGAACAAGACATGAGCAGAGAAGGACACATTGGTGACAACTGAAAGGGCCACAGGAAGCATACCTCGGCAGCCCAGCCATACATGTAGAAGCCAGATAGCTCCCTGTCGCTGGTCAGGCGCGTGTCTTCGCCTGCGTAGTTGGGCGGCGCATTGAGAGACTCCATGTCGCTGCCTTCAGAGAAACTCTGCTCATCATCAGCTTCGTTGGATTGCGACGAGGTGGGCAACGAGAGCTTGGACTGCGAGGATGGGTTGCGCTCCAGCTGCGGTCGCGGTCGTCGGTGCTCTGGATGAAGCTCGGCGCGTGGCGTCATAGCGTTGCGATTGGTGGAGGGGCGGCAAGCTGCGTTACCGCAAGTAAGACATGACGAACACAAGATGCAGGTAGGCAGAACGACAGAGAGGCGAGGAGTGCGAGTATCAGTATAGCGTTTGCTTGTTAGCAGGTGCAACCGTTCAAAAGAGAGCGCGAGAGGGACTGCAATGAACAGTGCACCGTGATGTTGGGGGTGGCCGGTCGATCCATGGAACTCGTGCAGGGCGATGGAGGGAGCCACACTCCATCAGTCTCGGATAACGCGCAGTTTCTGGCTAGACGGCTAGCAGATGTCCTGGTCACGCCGCGCCCGTCGCTGGATGCGGGCCGTCACCAACCGAAAGGCATTTTGCGGTGTGACGACGAGCCAACAGTGAGTTGATGCGCATGGGAGGCAATGCAGCGCCCATTTTGCATGTGCTTGGCAGTGCATGGCGGTGCATGATACCAATGCGCCGTATTGGGGTTGACGCTGCCATTATTGTTTCGTGCAGCACTGTGAGGGTCCTTGTGCTTGATCTCGGTCGCTGACTCAGCATCCGCGTTCCAACTGGGAACGAACGTCACCAGCCTTCGCGCTCAGCGCCAAACAACATCAACTACACCACCACCACCACCACCATCACCACCACCACCACCAGCGCCATACCACATCCTCCCTTCGCCAGGACCCATTTCGCCTCGCCGTGCAAGTGCGACCACTTCAGTGCCTTCACGCGCCCGTGCGATGCGAGAGCGCCAGACCGCGAAAACCCCAGCTCCTCTGCTCGCAATCACAGCCCTTTCACGTATACCCCGGCGCCACCACACAATCTGAGCCGCTCGCTTAATCTGCACTTCTATACTCTGCAGCATTCTGTGCACTGCAAACACACTTGCACCCCACCGCAATCTCCAGGGAACCGCCTCCACGCTTTAAACGTACCACCTCGAACAAAGCACACGCCTAGCAAGCACGAGACAGCGCCGTATCACGATCCTCACAGACGAACCGCGACTGCGCGCCAACTACTCGTGGCGAGCGCGCCGACGGGCTGCATGACGGCGCCCAGACTATGCCCGGCATCCTCATGATGAACCACAGCGCAACCGATTCGGCAAGAGATGGAGAAATCAAGAAGCGCTCCTTTGATGGCAAGCTTGTCAATGGCAACGACGTGCGCAATGATGCGGCAGTTACGAACGGCAACACAGGCAAACTCGCCATCAACGGTGCCTCGACAGCTGTAGCTGCGCCCACCATGGACCAGTACGCGGACCTCCCCCCGAAGATTGCTCATATTGGCCCAGAGGCGTACCACCCCCTGTCAAAGCTACTGGCACGTATCGCGCAGGAATGCTACAATGCCCTCGAGGACACGCTGCATAAGATGTCTGGCATGTCGCTAGGCCAGCAAGCAAACGGCGTCATGACGAACGGTGTACCTCCCCAAGACAATCCTGAAGTCAACAAGCGGAAAAAATTGCTCCTGCTAAAGTTTGCACAAGAGAATCGGGCAAAATTCATAAAGCTGCTTGTCTTGACAGAATGGGGGCAGAAGTCGGCTGTCGATATTGGCAAGGTCATCGATCTTTACTCGTGGGCAAAAGAGCAGGCTGCGCATATGGATTTTGTGGATGAACAGGTCAACCAGATCAAGATTCTCTCTGCGTATGCGAGGGAAAACAATCCAGACATCAGGACTGCATTGGAGGTCTTGTCGACTGGAAACGCTTCCTGGATCCCAACTGTGCGCATACCTACTAACTGTGGCGATTATACACTGCTGACAGACATTAGCTGGATTACATACCACCTGATCCCATTTCGTCAGACAAAGCGCTCAAGCTCCTGCGTGCTATGAACACTTCCCTTTCGATACGGCTGAATGTACACGAAATTTTACCAAGACATCTTCGGAACTGGCGCATAGAATCTGGCCGTGCAACATTCGTCATCAATAATGAGCTAGAGTTCGACGTGATCTCCTTCGTTGAGGACACTTCAGATCAGTGGTGGTTTATCGATTTACGATTGTTATTCGTCCCTGCGCCGACTATCGAGATTGACAGTCGATTCTTCCTGACACTCAAGCAACAGGCCGACTATGTTCTGCATGAGAAAGGACTAGGTGGTCTCTTCGATTTCCTTCACAACTTCGTCTTGACCCACAAGATCTCAGTCCTTCGAACACAGGCTGCAGAACTTGCGCGCTCAGGGTGGGCGGGTTCGCTGAAAGTCGAGCCCGTACATCGCGAACTCGTGGTGCAGTATTGGACAGACAGGCCAGGGAAGAAGAACTGGATAGAATTTGGCACAACGAGCAACAAACCAAAGAACGGAAAGACATCGTGGCGAGGTGCTCCATTACCATCTCTGACAGCGCGCTGGTTTTGCCACGGGAGAGAGGTTGCGGACATGGACCTCGGTGTCGACTGGAAGGACATATCGATGGAGCGCATCCTCAAGCGCGTCATCGCACTTCACGCGGCCCAGATATTACAGTCGGCACGGGAACACTTCGATACAAGTCTCGGTGTCGACTTGAGTATGTCTGGATCTGAACCTACAGATTGCAGCCTCGCCGTCTCTCTTGGGACGGCATCCAACTCGGTCACGCTGTCACTGGAGCCGATCACCGGCAGCTATATCATACGGCCAGCTAGCGCGCTCTCCGCTAGAGCTGAGTTCGCCCTGAATCAAGGCAGAGAACCGGTGCAGATAGCAGGCATACTTACATCGATGCTCTCGCAAACACTGCGCGACCACATCCAGAGGACTGCCCAGCAAATTGGGTGGCAACCGATTACAAGACAAGCTCTGCGGTCAGACGTTGTGAGAGCGGCTGTGAAGGCGCATGTCTTGGACTATGCACTCTACTCTCCTCGCGGTTGGACGCCGACCTGGACACTGGCCGCCATGGTGGACACCGCAGGCGATTCATGGTGGATTCTCCAGCTCAGCTCGAATGGTACTATCATCGACTACGCCGAGCAGATATTGATGGAAAGATACGAGGGAAGCAGCCTGGCCATCAATCGTAGCACCTTGTGTAGTGTGGAGCGCGTGGCAGTGCAATTGATTTCTTTCCGCGTTACGGTCCGCCAACTGGAGAAGCAGCAAAAGATGTTCGCACTGCGCCGCAAATTTAGTCCAAGCAGCAACCCAGTCGAAGTCGGTCGCGTCGTCCAGGGCTGGGCTCTTTATCTGCAAACGACCGATCTACTCACGACTAAGTCCGGAGAGCAACCCTGGCTGGAGGATAACATTGCGATCGCTTGCGAAGGGTTGAAGAGCAACGGTCGTAGTGTTTGGCACATTGCTTCTGGTCGGATGGTCAAGAACGCGGCTGCAGACATGCAAAAGCTCATGTCCACTTCGCCGCAGAGTAACTTCAAGTTCACAGCAGACGGCAGCTTCAGAATTCTTCTGGCAACTCCTTTTGGCAGCGACATCCTTGGCGAGCTCCGCGCGCGACTTCGCGACGTCAATCGCCTACGATCCTTTGCAACCACCCTCCAAAAGCGGCAAATGCGCCTCGCATCTTCCTCTCTCCAAAGAGTCCAATTCCGATACGGCCCCTCCCAGCACACAGCAGCTGTGTCCTTCGCCTCTGAGAAGGAAATCGCAATCGAAATCCCCCCGTTGAACCCACATCACCGCATCCGTCGATTTCTCACCTCTATCGCAAACGACTGCGATCCCTCTCTCCCACTCCTTTCGTTTGGAGACGCGAACGGCCTCGACCACTTCTGCACTGCTCTCATTCTTACCCGCTCGCTTCTTGGTGTCCTTAGCGACCTCGAAACACAGACTCCAGGCGACTTCCGCAATCCAGCAGTTCACGTGCACTCGATCTTCAAATACCGCCTTACTTACGAGAATCCCCTGTGCACATTTGATATCCGTCTTCAGCCTAAAGATGACAAGGTGTATTGGTTTATCGAAGACAATCTCAAGCGTCCGCACGATGTGCGCCCAACACCTGAGCGGAATCCGAGCCACAGACGGCTAGACAATCTTCAGGGGAAACTGAAAGAGCTGTTTAGGTCCAGAGCGGAAGGATGGTTTGGCACAAGAAATGGTCTCGTTGCGGAGCTTGACGCTGTTCCCGACGTGCTAAGGAAGCTAAACGACACAGTGTTGAACTGCAAGATGGAGGGCGGATACAAGGCACCTCCACCACTGGAACCTTCGGCGCAGACGAACGGAAACGCCTCATCGCTGGTGAGACGACCATCACAGCAGCAGCAAAACCGTCCTCAGCAGATCTCCCCACAAATGGCAAGACGGCAGCAGCCGAATCTGAATCAGCAGCCAAATGGCCGTTTACAACAAAACGGCCAGAGGCAGCAGCCTACGCCACAGCAGGTCCAGCACATGCAACATTTGCAGCAACAGGCGAGAGCGGCGCAACAGCAGGCACGGCAGAAAAAGGGCGACATCATTGAGATTGATTGAGCGAGCATCTGGGTTTGGCGAGGCGCAGGGTGTAGGTTTTGTTTTTCCGTGATTCCCAGCTTTTAGATTGACGAGCAGGGGCATAGCCCCCTCTTTGCGCGGCCCGCTTTCTTGGGCTTTCTTGTAGATTAGTTTTTTTTTCATCT
Source organism: Ascochyta rabiei (assembly GCF_004011695.2). Taxonomy (NCBI): domain Eukaryota; kingdom Fungi; phylum Ascomycota; class Dothideomycetes; order Pleosporales; family Didymellaceae; genus Ascochyta; species Ascochyta rabiei. The sequence goes on from NC_082421.1 coordinate 122,321, forward strand.
TGGATGAGAGAGTAAAGCGAAGTCAGTAGCGCGAGCGAGGCCACTGATGAGCCGGAGACGGAGATGCAGATGGAGACGACAGAAAGAAAGGAGAAGAGTAAGCAAAATGTGATCAGAGATTATCGATAATCAATAACTCGCATATCCTTCACACTGGCGCGGCATCTCTCTTTCGTAAATTGGAAATCACATCAAACCCGGATCTTCCAACCCCATGTGAAGCCAGCACGAGTCAGCGGCTTGCAAGGCAAGATCAACAAGCTGGGAGTGGATTGCTAGATGACTGGGTGGGAGCTAGATGTGCAGAGTCAATGCGGGTAGCGAGATGAGATGGTATGCGAAGTTGTCGCAGTAAGTTCGTCTGTGAAGGATACTGATCACGAGACCTAGCCACCAAGCACGGAAGGCTCGGAACACACGGCCAGATTACTGATCCATCCGATCCAACACCGTTTCAGATTGGAGTAAGGATCAGATGGCTATATAAACGTGGTTTTCGACCACAACAATGGAACAAGGAACTTGATCGACTCTTTTACCACTTGATCTAACTTTCCAGTCATCTCGGCTCCGACAGAAGTGTTCAAGGCCAGTCTGGATAAAATAGGGATTTGGAACTGCAATCGCCATTATTGTGTGCGTACGTGTGTGAGGCTTTAAACGATCAGCGCCGCCGGAAGGTCGCATATACTCTCGAGTCCTTCACAACGGCAAATCAGGTGGTGTATCTGAACCGCGGGCTCTCGTCGCCCATCTCCGCAATCTCTTCTTCGGTCTTGCCCTGCATCAGGTGATCCTCTTCGCCCTTGTCGCGCCGCGAATTCAACATGCTGAGATGCGCCCACAAGACAGCGAAGCACGCGATGGAAAAAGCGACCATGGCCATGGTGACGGCGTGGCCTTTGATGAAGCGGGGGCCTTCTTTCGCAGGGTACAGCTGCTGCTTGTCAGCGATATGGTGAGTGCAATGCTGTGGGCGTGAACTTACGAAAGACGACATGATGCCCGCACAGTTGCCGATCGTGAGCTGGAGTCCTGTTGCGCTGGTGCGCTTTCCGTACCGTGGCAGGTTTGTGGGTAGCCACGCGAGCGGGATGCCGACACACACGTACAGCCCCATGGCGACCAGGAAACAGCCTGCGTAGTGTGTTGCAGAGCTGCTCGGGCTGATCAACATGGCGTATCCGATGATGCTGACGATGCCGAGGAGAATGGTGTAGAAGGCGCGTCTCTGCTGCTTGTCCGAGAAGTGCGCGACGACGAGGTAGGTGATGGCTCCCAGCGCGTAGCATGGGATGGTAAGGACCTGCACCATGGCGCTTGATGCTTTGGGCATAATGGCGCGGATGATGGTTGGCAGGAAAGTCGAGAACCCGTAGAGCATGGTGTCGGATCCGAATTGCGCAAAGCAAAACAGCCACACCTTCCAATCCTTGAAGCACTTCCTGACGTCTTCCCAGTGGAACTCTGCTGCTTTCTTCGTATAACCAGTCTGGCGCGTAAGGCGAGCAGCCGCAAAGGCCTTCTCCTCGTCAGTGAGGAAATATGCCGTTTCCGGACTGTCGGGGAGAATCCACCACGTCGCGATACCAAGAACAAACGTGGGAATGCCCTCGAGGATCATAATCCAGCGCCATCCGCTCTGGCCTGCAACTCCGTCCATGTGGCCAATTGCATAAGCTAGGAGACCTCCGCAAGCACCTGCGAGCGCGGCAGAGACGAACAGGTAGCCAATCCGGAGAGCTAGTTCACGCTTGGTGTAAAAGAAAGTCAGGTACACAGCCATACCGGGGAAGAGACCTCCCTCAACAGCACCCAGAAGCAGACGGCATGCAATCAGCCCGCCATAGCTTTGCACGACACCCGTCAAGGTCGCGATGATGCCCCATGCGGTGGTGATGAAAGCGATCCAGCGCGACGGCCGCAGTTTCTTTAGGACCAGATTCGATGGCACTTCAGACAGGATGTACGTGACGAACAGAATCGACACAGCGGTCTGGAACTGAGTCGAGTCCATACCAAGGTCCTCTTCAAGTCCGTACAGTCGGGCATTGCCGATGTTGACTCTGCATTACGGTTAGTAAATGGCACCGGTAATGCATGGAGCTTGTGAGCTTGTCAAGCTGGTCGGTGCTTATATTCTGCTCACTCCGGGCTGGAAGACTGCATCGTGTATCAGTACTCACCTGTCGAGAAAGCTTAACAGATATAGCAACATGACGACAGGAATGATGAAAGCATCTAGCTTTCGCACAAGCTTCGCCTCGAGCAGAGGGTCGACTTCCCCCAGCTGTCGTTCAATTTCATCGCTCCTTGGCGAATGGGAGACATGAGGTTCCGTCGCCTCGTACTGCTTCTCAAGATCGCTCATCTTGACGATCGATGTCCAAGACCCGTCACAATCAGGTTGACAAATGAGTCGGCGTTCTGTCAGGGTTTTTCGACGGGAATGCAGATATTCGCGAGGGGCTCTCTCCAGTTGAGGTGGTCGCAAGGAATGTTGGATGCAGGCGCGTAAGTCTTTTCGTTCTTCACTTGCGCATCTTGAAACCAAAGGTTGGAGCCATCATTGTCGCGTACCCTGCGTCGCCACGAGCAGACGTTGTCCCTCTTAAATCGTCGGGCTTTTAGAAAGAGACCCACCTGGAGAAAGACAGAAACAGGCGCGGGGCTGAACCGGGTGACGCACTAGCCAAGTTCGGTATGACGTCCTCCTTGTCGCTGATACGGCACGACGCATAGATAACCACTGATATGGTTGCGCTGATGCCAAGCCGAGTACAGCATTGGCAATGCTCAAGGTTGGGGGAGACTGCGACAGTCAGTAGATGGGGGTGTTGCACCCTGTCGTGGGGCGCCTTGAAGTACTGGAAAGTTGCACCCACGGTTCTAGACTGTATCTCTTCAACTGGCGAATTAGGGTAACTCTTACCAACTCGCATCGCGATCTGCGTCAGAATCACCATCTCACAGCATTTGAAATTCTTTACCATAGATCAACTCGGGCAGGTCAGATGAAGTCGATGACGCATAGCCGCCCGTGCCAGAGCTCACAGTCTGCCAATCCATGGGCAAGACAATCCCGCTATAGATGTCGATTGCAGCTGAAGGATCGATGGGCCATATCAATTCATCTCGAGGCAGCTCAATCTCAACTGCTGCGTCAGTCTGCACAGCCAATGTGCTCGGCGCGGCTGACAGAGTCGATCGGGCGACAGCACGCACATCCTTGGCCATGGCTTTGCCCAAAGACCAGATCGATCCCATGGCGTTGAGGAAGCCGATGCTCAATTTGACCCGGTCGCGGGCAATGAGCAACGCATGATCTTCGAGAAGGTGGTTGCACGCGGAGATCTGAGCTGTGCCGATCTGCGCGCATATGCACATGCTGAAGACGTTATGTTTCTCAATGGTACATGGGATGGCAAGGAGTTTCGTCTGCAGTTCCACTGCTTTGAGGGCACGCGCCGTGTGTGTGCTCCTCCCAGACACCGGGGGTATAAGATATGGTGCTGAGACATGAAAAGCGGTTGCTGAAAGCTCAGCTGTACTGTATGACAGCGATGACAATGGCCGATGCATTGTCATTAGTACGCTGTTCCAATCAGCGACAAATTGTTGTGGAATCTGGTCAACGCTCACATCGCTGCAATCATGTGGGCCATGAACATGACTTCGTCAACTTGTCCATTTTTGCGCATTGGGTCTTTTTTCACAGACGGAAGTAGCGACTGCCAGATGGCAATCTTAGCATCGCAGCTTTCGACCAGCTCGCTGCTGAGCTGCCCGGTGCGGGCGAATGCGTTCATTACTTCGAATCGTCAGCAAGCTCCTGAATGCTGGAGATTTGTCATACTATGTGTGATAGTCCTGCCCATATCGAATAGATAGGCAATTGACGAGTAAACAACCTCGAGATCTGCAAATTCCCGATGTTCAAACTCTTCCCATGTTGTCGCGGGTGCCGGTATGCGCTGAATCCGTTAGCCAAAGGGTCTATGTTTGAATCAAACGAATTACCCCAGCTTCGAAGAACTCGTCGTCGCAGGGTAGCTCAACATCGTTGGGCATATTGGCTAGCTGATAGATAGGCGAGTTCATCACAATGGCAAAGTGCTGGTCAACAATGCTTAGAATGTACCATGTCCTTCTCCACGACTCTTCCAGCACTGGGTCACCCTCGCCATAGACTCGAGCAAAGTCTCGTCTGTTCATATCCAACTCCAGCGCGATTAAGATGGCCAGATCTAAAGTTTTTCGCGATTCGGGTCGGAGATCTTGGTGATGCTGAGCAACCGCGAAAAGCATAAGAGCCTGGACAGTAAAAGGTGTACGTGGCAATGATGGCGAGCTCATCGCTCCGAGAGCCGCCTGATAGTATGGTTCCGACGGACACCAAGATGCATAGAGGGATCCTATCCACTCCAGGACCAACGACAGATCGCCTAGCCTGTGATCTGCAAGCAGTCTCCGTGCTTGGAAAAACTGTAGAGGAATGACGATAGGGAACGCTGGCCAGAAGTATTCGTAACACAGCTCCAGTAAGCGATCGTCATTGATTTGGAATGAAAGGGTTGTGGACGCTGAAAATGGTGGTTCGCCAACGTGCAAACTGTCAATTGCAGGCATGCTCGCAAAGACGCTCTGAACCGGGTCATCGCTATGCAACGAAGATGCCGGCGTTGAAGAGGAGCTGTGACCGTCCGTAGAGGTGAACGCTTCGTCACTTCGTTTCGCAAGTTCGGCTTCTTGCTGTAACTTCAGCCGTCGACGTGCAAGCGCAGCCTTGTCGAGTCCTCCTCTCCTAGACTTTTGGTAGATACATTCCCTCCCGTCCCTTCTGCACCTGTTGCAGATCGGTTGGTTTGAATCACACTTGACATGTCTGCTTCGGCATTGTATGCAAGCGAGTACAACGCGCTCGACTCGCCTTGTGTCTGAATGTGCATCCATGTTGGGCCTGAGCCAATCACGATAAATCGTCCGTCGATCAACGGATCACTGGAGTGCGCCTTGTGCCAAATGGATTCAACAATATACAGGCCGGAGTCGAAGCCCGTTCTCACTTCTAGGGTATGTTGTTAATTCGTTCTGTAGCGATGGAGAGTGAGATTGTAAGCCTACGGGGCTGTGCACAGATGCTGGTGGGAAGGATGGAGGGTACCGAGCTCGGCCAAAATCGGAAAGTCTCCTCCACCAATGATCTCGTTGACAAGCTTGAGCCATGCAGGCATCAGTATAGGGATGCTTCAAAACGTCTTCTACTTCTTCGATTTCCGCGACGCACAGACGCCATATCTAGACCGCCAAGCTTTCACCGCCATCCTTCTTCGTCTTGGGTACAATCTTCAACGAAAAGTCCACGTGAGGAACGCCCTGATGTATGCTGCTCGTGCTCACGATATCAATGTCCCCACAGACATACTTCTCGACGTTGTGCTCGGTCAGGCCGCCACTGACCTCGACCAAGAAAGCCTTCCTGTCCCCTGTGCCTCGTCCCCATTTCTCTTTCAGCTGCGCAGCAGCCACCTTGACACCGTCGGGCGTAAAGTTATCCAGCATGACGATGTCAGCACCGGCTGCGATGGCTTCGTCGGCTTCTTCGAAGCTCTGACACTCTACTTCCACCTTGATGGCAAAACCACCTGCTGATTTCGCGGCACGCACAGCGTTGGTGATGCTGCCTGCGGCAACGATATGGTTATCCTTCAGCATCGTCATGGCGGAAAGATCAACTCGGTGAGCGTCGACACCGCCAACAAGCATGCCGTACTTCTCCACGAGTCGGAATCCAGGAGTGGTTTTGCGTGTGCCGGCAAGAATGTTCTGGTAGCCAGCTTTGCGCAGAAGAGTGAGCAGGCGGTTGGACTTTGTTGCGATTCCCGAGCAGCGCGCCAGTGTGTTCAGAGCTACGCGCTCGCCCAGGAGGAGGTTGCGTACTGGTCCGCGAACGGTGGCGCAATGCGTGATCTTTTCTCCAACAGAGTCACCTTCTTTGACGTGCCATTCGACTCTGATTGAAACTATTAGCCTGCTAAGTCTTCTGTATCAGGCTGGGGCATTACTCACGTGCAGTTCAGCTGTTTAAACACCTCATCGAAGAACGGGACGCCAGCCACGATGCCCTGAGCCCATCAGTTCTGAACTACCTTGCATCAGATTTACTCACCTCGCTCTTGCCCAGAAGTTTGGCCTCGGATATCTCCTCACCGACCACGAAACCTCCATAGTCGAAGCTCGGTGTGTCCTCTTCGAGCCATTCCGAGACGTATCGCTTGTACGTCAGAGGCAACAGATGCGCCACCGTTCCGTGTGCTGGAGCTCCTTCGACCATGTTGACTTGGGTGAGCAAACTGCTTGATGTACCAGACTAGAACACTGAGACTTGCAAATGCTCGGAATGGTGGTGGCTCGTGGAAGTGATGATGAGTTCGTCGGACCTTCGGTACTGCCCCGCCAATAAGCGGGCACACTCGGAACCGCAACCAGAGCTTCACTAATGTCTCAAACTTTACGCCTTTCCCCGTCTCTTAGCTTGCAACTCGCCTCACGTAGATGTGTCTTTACAGGCTTCTTTACATATCAAGAGTTGTCAGGGATGGCGAGACAAAGAAACGGACCTCATGGCGTGTAGTGAATCATCGTACATATTGAGTCCGGTTCTTGTACAATGACAATATGTACAGTCAGGTCATGATCGTCTCACACTCTATTCCCACACCAGCTTTTAGGTAAGCTCTGATTGCTCGCGTATCAGTGGTATGTCTAGTCGTCCATGCCCCAGCCCTCTCTCAACTCCTCCAAGGCCTCCGCTCCTTCGGTCCCCTCTTTCACCATCGCCCAAAACTCTCTTGCAATCTTGTCCCTCCGTCCCATTACACCTCTGATCACCTTCCAGTCTTTCTCAACCATGGCTCTGTCTTCGGCTGTTACTTTCATCGCGTGTCCGGCCCGCAGGCTCTCCAGTCGTGTCACGACTTCGGTCTTTTCGTGCTCGAGGGAGGCGATGCTTGACAGCATGTCTACAGTACTGAGTGTGCTGTTTAGGGATGCAAGGGTGCTTCGCAAAGTCTTGGTGAGTGCTTGAAGCTCGGTAGTCTGGGTCTGCAGGTGTGTAATGCGAGCATCGTAGTCGGCCAGCTGCTCCGTGGAGACGGCATCATCGGGGTTCTGTAGATGATCAGCGCTGTTTGGATGACGGATGCAGTATGTGAAAGGTGTTATGGGTACAGTAACACGTGACGAGAAGAGTTGAGGTGCACATACCTGCAAAGCGTGATAGACGATCTGCTTGCCTGCCGCTAGTCAGCTTACTCGTGCTTGCGTTGCAGTAAGTTTGCTCACCAGCTGGGCGACCCTCTATCTGCTTCTGCTCGTGCAAGTCTTTCAGGAGCTTTGCAGCAGCAGCTGCGTCATTGTTAGGCTCTTCCCCATCAATAGCTGAACGAATGGCCAACCTTTCGTGACTTTGTTATGCAAGTTGGCTGAGACATCGATAGCCGAGTACGGTCTATTCTCCTTGCCTTATAGCGGTCAGTGTGGGATTGAAGGTAGTGAAGTGAGATGTACGCAAGTAGTGCAGGATCATGTCTGAGCCCTCTGCGCCCGTCGCTTTCTCCTCCTTCTCGGTCTTCTTACGGGGTGCCATTGCGCTAGATGTGCGGAGAATTGTGTGGCTTGATATGAAGGATGTGTCAAGAGGTTTGCAGTGATTGAAGACTAGAGGTTGTGCTGAGGGTCGCCCAGTCACAAGTCTGATGGTGAGTGTTTGGGAGAGAAGGCAGGAGCACTCATTGACACAGCAGGTGGGGCAAACTTGCATACCGCTGCACTACACCAAACAAGCTATGCAACCTTCCCGTGGAAGAATCAGCGTCCGCACAACATGTTGGCTGGGTATCTATCCGCCGCGCTCTCCAAACTCCCTCGACCAATCCTCAAACTCCTTCAAGCCTTGTTTACTAACTGAAGGCCTGATCGTACGCAAGCTAGCCTGGAAGTCTTCGAAGCGCATCGGGCGAATCTGATCCATTGTCATGGTGAGGAGGCTCTCACCCAGTGAGCGCAAAGGGCCCATGGCGGCGTCCTTTGCGAGTGCAGTGATGTCGGAGCCAGAGAAGCCTGTAGGACGGTTAGCGAGAGATCAACTAACTGTGGAGCAGCAAGCTGCTTTCGTACGTGTGCAATTCTTACCATCCGTGAGCGCGACCAAACGGTCAAGGTCCCGCTCGCTCATTTCGTGTTTCTGGTGGCTCAACAACGTCTTCACTTGCTGTTTCCTGACAAAGTCTTCTGGTAGTGGGATGTACTGTCGCCTGACAAATCTTCGCCTTGCTGCCTCGTCAATAGCCCACGGCAAGTTGGTCGCAGCAAGCACAAGGACACGAGTTGCATCGCCCCTCTCTTTGTCCTTTTCTGTCGTCTCCCTGCCTGCAGCCGCTTTCTGTAGGTCTGACCACTGGATCAAGAATTCAGTTTTGATGCGACGGGTGGCTTCGTGCTCGGATGAACCTCCTCTGGACGATAGCAGGGAGTCGATTTCATCGACAAAGATAATAGATGGCGCGAGCAGTTTCGCAAGAGCGAAAAGTGCGCGCACCAGCTTCTCCGATTCACCCAAAAACTTAGACGTCAAGCTGCTTGCGGAGATGGCGAAAAAGGTCGACTTGGACTCGGTAGCGACAGCTCTTGCGAGCATCGTTTTACCGGTACCTGGTGGTCCGAAGAGCAGCATACCTCTGGCAGGCTCTCGCAATCCCATGAATAGATCCGGCCTTAGGAACGGATACACGACTGTCTCTTTCAATGCAGATTTAGCAATCTCTAACCCAGCCACATCATCCCAATGCACTTCATCTCCTTGGATGACGATCTCGTTCAAGATATTCTGTGCCGACTGCTTGTCTACACCGCGGGGAAGGTTCTTCAGTATTTCCTCGGTCTTTCTCTTCCACTCGTCAGGCTCTTCGTTCGTGTCACCGCCCTCTCCAGACTCCGCTGTCGGATTAGGAGGTAACTCTGCTCGCATCGAATCTCCTCGTTTTCTGGCTGTTCGGCGCGGTGGTCGTTGAGGCTCGTCGTCGAAGCCGTCTTCTGCGAGGGGGATTGGCTCTGGCGAATCCTGTCGTCGTACGTTCCGTGTTCGGCTGATATTACTCGGCGTTGGAGGCGCGCCTGATGGTCTTCGCGTGTTGTCAATCTCCTTGTTCCCATATCTGCTCGATCCCAAGTCACTGTACGAACGAGCAGCTGCGGACGCTGCAAGTAACCGAGGGTCCAACTGAGCTGGAGGGTACTCTTTTCGATAGGATGGAAATGCTGGTAACGGGGGCATGGCGGGACTCGTTTGTGATGACGGCGTTCTACCCAGCTCAGCTGGCTTTTGCGGGATCGGTGGCGGCGGTGGAGCGGCCTTGCGTGGTATTGGGGGAGATTTGGGCTTCTCGGCATCGCTACTGTTCTTCGGTGCTGGTACGGCGTAGTTGGTGGATCCTGCGCCTTCACGGGTCTGGAAATAGAAGGGCGCTGGTTTAGGTGGATCCTGCGACGTAGACTGGACAAGTGGCGTCTCTGGTTGTGGTGTAGCGGCCGGCATCTCCATTGACGATCGGGGAGATATGTGTACTGGAGGAGTGGATACTTTAGGTACTGTCAAGCCGGGCCTGCTAGAGGTTGCTGCTGCAGTCCTTGCTCCGAATGCCAAAGTTGCAGCCTTGGAAGCATCAGGGCGTGACCTCATCGAGGCTGGCATCTTCGACGCTGGCTTGCCCTCCCTACTCGGTCTCAGTGTCCTGAGCATCCTGCTTCCTTTCTTCTCTGGCGACGGCGTCCGTGAAGTCTTGTCTTCTGAAGGTCCGGGCGTCAGCGTGGAGTTGCTCATCGTCTGCGTCAGACTGTTGATCCGTTTCGATGTGTTTCCAGAACTCTTTCGTGACGCCATCGAGGGACGAGTAGGTAGTGGTGGAGGTCTTGCAAGGTCGCTCTGAACTACAGGCGGTATCGACCGCCCTCCAGGCCATTCTGACGAGGCGTTTGTATCGGTTCGGGCCAAGGTTACACCGTAAGGAGGCGGGGTGGGGGCTTGGGCGTCGGTGCTCGAGAGGCTCTCCTTGGACTCTTCTCTGCTCTTCTTCAGTGCCTCGAGTAGGTCGACGCGTTCTTTGCACTGCAGTTCCAGCTGTCGCAACGACTCCAGCAGGGCCCTCTCTGTCTCAGACGACGGGCGGTAGGTGGTGGGGTTGCGGCGGGCGTTGTGGTAGTAGATGTGATCGAGCGCAATCTTCCATGAGCGCAGGGCTTCTTTCTCGTTGTGCTGGTGCGGTGCATCAGTGCTGTCTAGGCTGGACCTGTTCATAGAACACCAACCTGACTCTCAAAGTAGACTGCAGTCGAGCAGGCCAGGAACGCCTCATCGTAGGCCTTCTGCGTGGTGTTGGCACGCATCGTGTGGAGCGCAGGATTGTGGGCGAATGTCGAATTACGGCATGTGGCGGGGGTGATCGAGAGGGTATCGCACTGCAATGGAAACGGCCCAGATGTGGCTTGAAGCTCAGCGGTCTGGTGTCGTATTGCGCCAGGCCATGTCCGCGCTTGCCTGTGACGTAGCGCCCGCTGCTGCCATTCTAAGCATCACAAGGCTGAACGGCTGCGGCAGCACGCGACGCGTGTCCCGTTTGGGGCTCATGTCCCAGCCGCACGCCCCAGAGCACCAGGCTTGAGAGATCAGACCACCTTGATTCACTTGCACACAGTCTCACGGGTACAAGCGACGTAGCCAAGGATGAACAGGGCGTGGGCGGGTCGCATGCAGATCTACACTAGGGGGGCCAGCTTTATCGATTACGCTCCTCTTTTCTGCGGCGCACGCAAGTAAGTAAGTAAGCAAGCATACATATTAGACAGAGCGAGTCGACAATGCCAGCGGACGAGACGCCGATGCTATATTTCCCATATGATACAAACTTTGCCTGCGCTGACTGCATAACGCTCAAAAAAGAAGCGTCGAAAATCCTGTACGCCGCCACATGGTCCTTCCAGATATCAAAGCCAGGAAAGCTTCTATGGCTATACAACGAAGTGTGAAGACCGTCACGCTTGCCTGTCAAGCTCGCACAGGGCGGCTCTTGTAGCCTACTCCATGCTGAAAACGCCAAAACCTTTTCTACTCTTGGGACGGTGTATGTCGCATTATGGTAACATGCGCTGGGGGGTGCGAGCGCATGGTTGCGTGGGGAGATTGTCGTTATAAAGCGGTGTTGGGGTTGGTGCTACGCGCAATAAAAAACGCCTTTGCCATCTCGTACGCAGACCTGCACATGCGTTAGTTCCGAGGTGGTACAAGTCTGACATGAGTGCTCACCAGCAAATCGCCGTGCTGGGCATTGTGGTGATGATCCTGGGTTTCAGGCCACGGAAATAGCCCTTGTAGCCCTCCCTCTGGTGTATAATCTTGGCTGCCTGGAGCAGGCCAGAGACTGTCCTCAACTCAACGTCGCGAGCGCTTCCTCGTGTCTGCAGCAGTGTCTTGATGACATCTAGAGGCGTGGTGAGCGCCGCAGCAAAGCCACCAGCCAGACCTCCAGCGAAGCAATGCGTGTACGGGTCATAACGGCCAGTGGGGTTCATGACCTTGGATATCGATTCGTATGACATGAACTGCAGCGCTGTGAAGGGCACCGTCATGCACAGTGTGGTGGGGTACGAGACGTAGAATGCGCCAATGCCTTCCTTGCGGAACACGTCCCGGGCGCAGTGACTGACAGAGGTGTAGATGGAGCCGTGCAATTGCATGCGCTGTTTGATAACTGTGCAACAGTCAGTGTTTGCCGATGCGACGACACTGGAGCCACCAACCGTCGAATGGGTTCATCAGCGCATCGCTGGTGATGGTGGCTGCGGCACCGCTGGCAGCTGTGGCGGGTTAGCGACGCCTCCTGAGACGAGGTTTCTGGATTTCTAGATTTCTAGATTTCTGGGCGTTGCGCACCTGCAGCGAGGGGGTGGTGTTCATGGCTCTCGCCCTCGTTTCCACCGAGAGCGTGTTTTGCGGCCTCGTAGGACGCGAAATAAACAGCGTGCGCAGGGCCTGGTGTCGGTGTCAGTTGCGCGGCGAGAAAGGCGGTGATGCCAAGTGTATGTACCGGCGCCCAGAATGACACTGGAGAGCCCCTTCCATAGCGACCGGAAGCCCTCTGCCCTCGACACGGTCACGAGGGCATTGGCGATCGAGTTCTGGTATGTCGCTGTAGGCCCCGGGTTGATGACCTGCATCCTCGTCTGGCCGGGGATTAGCACATGGCTCAGGATGGCAGCGAGATTCTCGTCGGGCGGCGTACCTTGAGCATGTCGACGGGGTACATGACCGAGTGTTCCTGGATGCGCTGTCAGTTGCTGTGAAGCTGTCGCGGCGACTTCGGACGCTTACCGCAATGCCTGCGAACGCGCCCGCCAGCATGTTCGCGCCGAGCGAGAAGTTTGGCGGGAGGGCCTCATAGCTGTGGCGCAAGTCAGCGATGCGTGTTTCGCAGCTGTTCGCCCTGCCGGGAGCCGTACTCATGCTCTGCTTCTTCGACACTGACTGCTGGCCGATCATGGCCACCCATGATCTGGCCGGGCGTGACGGTGGTAGATTCCAGCTTGGCGGTGGGAGCGTCGACACAGGGACGGGCGACTGCAGCTTCTTCGGTCGCGCAGAATCAGGATAGCCAGGCGGTGGTGATGAGACCGTCATCTCTTGAGTTTTGATACCGGTGTTAATTTGGAAGGGCCGTGCACGGGGCGTCACTATGTCCCCGGAAGACTCCACCGCGGCTGCGCTGCCTCCAACATTGCGCTGCCAGCTGCCACGGCGCATTGCCCAAACTGACTCGGACTCGTACGGCCATGTGTCGCTGGAGGCTCTCGCACATTTCGACCATTTTTGCGGCTTTCTGGCCATCACCAACGGCCGCAGAGTACCACACATCGTGGTGCCAGGGACAAGTAATTGGAATGCCCGCGGACAGGACACCATACATCATCATCGCCCAGCCATGGCTCTCGGAGCAGGCACTGCCGGGATCATCGAAGAGGGGAACAAGTGCTTGGATTGGGTAGAGGCATCTGATAAGATTTCGTCAGCAACGTCATGCCGCAACCACCTCCGGCTTCAGTACTATGGTATCCGGCAAAAGTAGTGTGCACACTCGCGCACGCAGGCTACAAAGGCCGACGCTGACAAGCGAACCATCAATCAATTTCACCCTATCAGCTTTGGAGTATACGCTGACGCAATAGAAATGCAGCCCTTGCCTTGGGTAGAAATCGGCACTCTAGAGGACTTTGCAGCTGGACTACCGCACAGACACATGCACTACTTCTGCCGGATACCACAAGTTGGCGTCCTACCTGCAACTGCTCCTCGACACGTGACAAGGCCGTTGCAAGGCACTGGCGCGAGTCTACGACGCTGCACCGCTCTTTGTGAAGGGGCTCAGTGCTGTCAGACTCCGTTTGGGGAAAGATCTGATAACCATCTGATAACTTTGCCCCCACTGAAAACACACCCGAATGTGTCATGTGTCGTATGTCATGGGTGTCTTGGGTGTCCCGCAGCCTTGCATTTACACGCACGCCAGCTCTAGGAACGGCCGTTGGTTGTACCACAGATACCTCACCTCAGATCCGGTCGTTGCAGCATCCGTGACATACCCTCCAGCGAATGTGGGCGTGAATAGTAACACAACATGAGCTGGCCTTGGTCGATCGGTAAATGCACACACTAGTCAAATGCACAACGTGTCGATGAATACTCGGGCACCGTCATATACATGGATAGTCACTACACAGCCTAATTTACAGACTTCACTAGGTCACGCCCTTGCGTTCGGATGAGCAGTCCCGTCTCAACAAGCACAGGTGCAGCCCTACCTGTCGTAACGCAAGGCTTGCGGGCCCTTGCAGTCCACACGCAGGTACGCGCATCAACAGTCGCACTTCCTGTAGTATCTCGGGAACGCAACAACATCTCTGATGTTCTGCACCCCGGAGAGGTAGCAGATCAGGCGGTCAAAGCCTAGGCCAAACCCTCCATGCGGTACACTGCCATACCGTCTCAGGTCCAGGTACCACTGTAGGGACCCATCTGTCGCCTCGCTGTCGCAGTCAGCTGCTGCTCGAAGGCCATGATCTACCATGGACTGCTGGAGCTCCGGCAGCCTGTGTTCACGCATCGAACCACCGACTAGTTCGCAGATCTCGGGCACGAGAAGATCAAAGCATGCTACTGTGGGCGCCCCTTGACTGTCTGAGTTGCATGGAACCGAGGGTGACATGTAGAAGGGCTTCATGGAGCGAGGGTAGTTTGTGACGAAGATAGGGCCCCCGTTGCCGAGATGGTCGGCGAGATAACGCTCGTGCTCGGTCTGAAGACCGTCTTCGTGTTCCGGTGAAAAGTCAAAGTGCACTTTACCTTGTGCAGTGGCATCCTTCAGGTGCTGTATCGCCTCGGAATATTCGATTCGTGGCCACGGTCCGTTGATGAGACCCTGCCATCGTTGCGCGAGTGCGTCGTGCGACACAGTTGTACTCTCTTCACTCTGATCCCGTGCTCGAGCCTCGAGCAGCTCCTGGCCTACATGCGAGGCTTGGAGCTCAGTTGCAATGGAGCGCAGCATGTTCTCTACCACGTCCATGACGTCTCCGAGCTTTTCAGCAAAAGCTATTTCGGCTTCCAACATGTAGAACTCGCTGAGATGGCGGGCTGTATCGCTTTTCTCGGCGCGAAAAGTTGGCGACAGCGTCCACACTTTGTCGACGGACTGCGCCAGTGCCTCCAAATGGAGCTGACTCGACACTGTTAGGTACTTCGGGGAGCCGAAGAACGGGTCAGGCAGCTTGTTTGGCTGGCTGGATAAGCCAGGCACATGTGCAGATGTAGCATCAGACGCGGCAGGCTCGATAGTAAAGACTTCTCCGGCTCCCTCGCAGTCGGAAGAAGTGATTATGGGAGGATGACACTGGATGAAATCATTCTTGGCAAAGTAGCTGGTCACTTGCGCCGTGACGAGTGACCTCAGTCGCAGAATCAGAGCGTTAAATGGCAGGCGA
This sequence comes from Ascochyta rabiei, assembly GCF_004011695.2. NCBI lineage: Eukaryota > Fungi > Ascomycota > Dothideomycetes > Pleosporales > Didymellaceae > Ascochyta > Ascochyta rabiei. The sequence goes on from NC_082421.1 coordinate 137,408, forward strand.
GGTCGCAGATGAGGAACGGTGCGAAGGAATTCTGCCGACTGGTACTTCTTCTGGATCGGAGAAGTGGTGGCATCGTTGGCTCCCAGGACGCGGATGTCTTCGACCTGAAGCTCATGTGACTGCTTCCCACCTGGTGATTCTTTCCATTTTCCAGTCACGGCCACAGCAGCACCTGTTGAAAGGCTATTCATTGGATCGTCAGCACGCCGCTGCAAGCGATGAATCATAGATTGGACTAACTCTTCTGCTAGCTGAGGAGACAAGACGGTCTGTACTGTCTGCAAGGTCGATCCATCGCCGATGACCGCGAAGGCAACGCGCTTCTGCTTCCTTACAGACCGGACATAGCCATGAAGCGTGAGTGACTCACTTTCTGACAGTTCCCGTGGCGGAGTAGACGAAAGCGGGGAGGCTGGCCTTAGCAGCGCAGCTATGTTAGTCGGGCAAAAGGTCGAGCTTTGCCGTGAGCGATACGCATGTGCACAAGCAAGAACAGGGCGCCGAGGCGTTGACAACGGGAGACGGAGAGCGCTCCTTCGGATGGGCAGCAGCACGCTCATTTACGCGGACGGCAATTTACGCGGACGGCGGAAGTCAACCAGCCACTGGGCAGCGTGACCGTGAAGCGTGAGGTCGTCGACGAAACTTCGAAAAGGGCAATCGTGCACGGACAGCAACACGTAGGTATTGGTAGCACTGCAGACGCGCGGACTTGGCGGCTGTTACATCCTTCAGGCACTTGTCAACCGTGTGACCCAAGCCCAGTCTGAAACACTCACTAATTTCCACGGCTGTGCTACTCGAGTTACACGAGATCTCGTGCCCTGGTACAAGAAGTCGATGAGGCAGACGAACTCCAAGGTCTTGGGGCGTGCCCTGCATCGCCATTGGCTGAGGGTCGCTTTCCCAGACACCCCGCCAAAAAGCACCTCACGGAACGCCACAGGATCTCGACCGCCGTTTCTGCACGCCCTCGTCGTCGTGCACAAGAATTGCCCCTCGCAGAAGGAGGCCGTGATTGCAGTGGAAGCAGCGGAAATGAATCGCAGCCCGGTTCGAAGTTGTATGACCTTGCCAGTGGTGATCATGTCACCCGCGTACACTCGAGGAGCATCTGTCCGAGCTGGTGCACTAACAAGTGTTTTCATCTACCCTGCGGGCGGATCGTAGTGCCGGCACTACTGCTGCGGCGCTGTCTCTTGCAGGATCTCTGCTCACCTGTCACCATCGGACCGACCAAACTAGACGCTGCCAGATCTCTCGTTTAAGCTGCATACACCGATACGCAGATCTCGTCCAGGTCTGGCCGATCGATCTCGACCCGCATCCCTGCCGCAGGAGCTGCCTGGTACCCCGACACGAGCGCCCGGTGGCTTCAAGTGCCTGGCGGCAGAACAGTTTAACAGTCATCTTCAAGGATCAGGGAGCGAGTTGCGTGGGACAAGCAAACGGTTGCTTCCGGTTCGCAAGGTTCCAACTTGACTGTGCCTTTCCCAGCTTGCTCATGGACACGACTCAAGCCACTTCTTTGCACGGCGGCGTGCAGACTACCACCCGCCAGATCCAACACCCTGGTTTAGACAAGGCGGCGTGCTCGGTTCACGCACACCATTGCCCCATCTGTCGTAGACGCGTGCAAGAAGATCCAACAGACCCCGGTCAACTCGCGGCTCGATCTTGAGCTAATGTTTAGTTGATCTCAATCACACGCCCTTGGGACAAGTGATATACTGCCCTTGTCCCCCGCTGGAGTTGAAATCAATTGTGTACCTGCTACCCGTCCGTCTATTCTTTCTGACACAGTTCATTCCGGCGACCCTATTGCTACATGCATTGAAGACGTCTAGACAACAATATACATACACCTGCACGTTCGCTGTACATTGCTTGTGCACTCGCTGCCATACCACATTCCTGCCCATCATGTCGCCCTCGAAACCAAAGCCGTCAGAAATAGCAGCAGAAGCGAAGCGAGTCTGGATGCCTTACATCTGGAAAAACTACATCAAGGACTCGAAAACTTCATATCTCTACCCGGATGCCACACACATAAGAGCAAGTTCCGAAGGGCGGTCGACACAACGGACAAGGGTAGCGGTCATGGAGGGGGACCCAGTAAACTACGCTTTAGGCTGGTACCAGAGCGCAGCAAGTTCAATTTGCAAGAAGATTCCTGTCGTCAACGTTGCAAACGAGAAGCGCGCGGGAGGCGACTGGGAGTCTGGGCTCATTGCGCCGGAAGAGTGCTTTGCGCGGAGAAGCAACCTCGTACACGCTCTCACCATGCCGTGGAACGCGCAGCTGGGAAAAGAGGAGAACTTCTACCCGATACCACAGAGAGGAGGCATATACTCGCCAGAGGTTTGTAAGTCACCTTTTTTTTTCTTTTTTTATTTCTTCTATTCAGAGACCCCGCAACACCGACTAACAAACGGTTGACAGTCGTCTTCAGAGGCGGCGCAGACCAAGACTACGCTCCCTTCTCCGAGATCCAATCCCTGCCCGTAATATCCGTTGCGCCGGTGCGCCGCCCTAAACTTGACGAATCTGGCACAAAGTACTCGTTCAGCCAAGAGCGCGAGCTCATGTGCGAGAAGATGCGCGCCGTGCTTCGCATTGCCTCGTACTGCGGGCACCGCAACCTCGTGCTGGGCGGCTTCGGTCTGGGTCCCATATTCCGCAACCCAGCGACCGAGGTGGCGCGCATGTGGCGGAAGCTGCTGTTCGAGGACGACGAGTTCTACGGCGTGTTCCAGGACATTGTCTTTGCGATTGACAGCACGCTTGTGGGCCCGCCGGGCAAAGGATGCGCGAGCGATTTGGACGTCTTCAGACGCGAATTCGACCCGAGTAGTATCTTCCCTGTGCGCTTTCAGGCGCGCGTCTGATTCTTTTTCCTCTCTCCTCCTCTACTTCTGTTCACAACCCACGTCGCACGTTGAGCTTGTATGCTATGTTATGCATGATGCAGCTGGTGCTGGCCACCACCATTCCATCCACCACGATTTCACGAGAGCGAGTCAAGCATTTATTCACGAGACAAGAAAACATTTCCAATATTCGGTACTTTAAACAAAACAATCCACACACACACATACACACACACACTGAATCCAATACAATCCCATCTTTCCAACTTCCTATGCCCAACCAGCTTACCTCTGACTGGAGGGGAAGGGGGCAAGTGATGACATCACCCCGCATCCGCCCACCAGATCTCGGTTATCGCGCGCCTGTGGCATGGAAAGTTGCGGCCAGGCGCAACCCTGCATGCACTACACCACCCACCTATTCCACTGTAGCCACCCACAGTAGTTTCTCATCTCATCTCGCAGTGCTAGACCATTTAGGCAGCGGGCGTCCGAGAATGAAATGCCAAACGTTTCGCTGCTTGCTTTGGGGCGGGGAGGGGGGACAGTTCCGCTTAAGGTGCATGTGTGTGTAAAACAAGTGTAATGCACTCACTGCTCGACTCGATTTGCTCTGGCTTGACCTGATTTGGTGTGAGGCACGTCGGTGTTTTCTCGCTGCGTTTCTTGATGGGGGGTTACGCCGGAACGCAGCGTTGGTGCCCTTGCATTATCTAGGGTTTGCTTTTTCCGAGAATCGGGGCAGTCGGTGAGCGACCGGTTGCCGCTGCCGCGTAGTGCGAATAAGTGCTGTGGCTCTCTCTCTCTCTCTGTGGGTGTGTGTCTCTCTCTCTCACACACGGTCTTCTATCTACCTGCTGGTCGACTCCTGACAGGAGTAAGCCAATTCCTGATCTCGACGTTTTGCGACGCGGCTTGCTTGCTTGCAGCGTAGCGCCGTGCCCGTATAGCGTGCATAGACTGCGCATTAGTGCAGATGCAAGTGCAGATACGAAGAATGAGGATGTAGATGCAGATGCGTGGCTTCTCAGGTTGAGGGTCGATTCTGCAGCTAGTGAGGTGGCGGTGGGTTTGGGCGTGGCTACTCATGTACCTACCGGGCCCTCTTGGGTGGGATCGATGTGCGGTGGTAGGTGGGTGCTTGGGCGTGTGGCTGGATTTCTGGCCAAGGGTGGAGTGCGATGTTCTAGGATCGTGTGCGTTCTTGGGCGAGGTCGCTGTTTTGTAGCACCACCAAGACTTAATGGTTGGTAAAGAGGGGCGGACTGTTACAATGTGAGATTCTGTTTGTCGCGGGCAATTCATGTGATTTTCATCTCGCGGAGATGCTTCTGGTTGCATCGGTAGTTATTTATTTTTTTGACTGTCCTCCTCTTGAGACAGCGTTGTTGTATTCTACATATCGTACATAGTGTACATGATCGTGAGTGGCGTGTTCGTCTACTTCTGGCCTGGCAGAGGAAGTTGGGGCGCTGTGATCTCACCGCCCTGCGACTCTAGTCTCTTGATTGTCTGTTCCTTTTGGTAGTTGACAACGCGTTGTTTCTTGAAGTATTCGACCTGTGTGCACCCATCAGTCTCGGTCCGCCAAATGTGCACCAACATGGTTTGTGCGTGATCGTGCAGCAAGAAAGAACGAGCTGAGCCTCAATCACAGCTGAGCAGGTCTCGGGGCTGGTTGCTCCAAAGACTAGCTCGTCACTACACGCGCGTATGCAAAGAGAATCATCCCACTCACCCAGCTGTGTGCGCAGTTCTTCTCAAACTCCTTGTCGAACTGCGAGCAAAAGGTCTCTGCCTTTTCTCTCCCGGACTTTGTGTTTATGCTGTCGAGGATGTTGTTCTTGTCGAGGCATTCGAAGAAGGTGTCTCGCGCTTCGTAGCACTTCTTTCGGTTGGTCCGCGATGGGCTCTCAAATGCGCCGCCAGCTGTCTTCTTCACGCCGCCTTCGTCTGAGGAGCCGGAGCTCCACGGTAGCCAGGCCATGGTGGTGTGTGTGATTGATTCGCGGAGAGGCGGGAGAAGTGGAGGCAGCTCTAGGGCCTGTCACGGTCGTTAGTCAAGACCCAGATGAGCGCAATCGCAAAGTGCGCGCATCGCCGCAGTACGCACTGGAGGTTCAAAAGCAGCTGGGCTTGTCAAGACGCCGTGCAGTATTAGAGGCTGGTGGTGAATGCTGGCGCAACGGAAATCAGTTGATGCTTGGCAGCCCCGGGAGCTAGGGACCGGTATGACGCTCGGTCGGAGACGGTGCGCCGAGGCAACAGGCAACATCGCAACACCAAGGCGCGCCATTGCATGTCACAACGACACAGCGAGCGCACCCTCCGCGCCTTCATGCCCCGCCGCCGCCGCCCTCCCCGGCCCGGTGCACTCGCCGACCTCTCGCCCACGCGCATTGCGTCCCAGATCGTGCTCCTCCAGCTCGCCTACTATGCATGCGCCGCGGTGCTCATCGTCTTCACTGCGCTGGTCGCGGGCAAGGAGATAAGCCTGGACCTCCTCTTCAGCTGGGAGACACTCCGCGGCGACACAACAGTGGGCTGGACGCTGGGGCTGGTCTGGATTCTGAACAGTCTCACCAGGTAAGCACGTGACATGTTGCTGCTCGTGCACTGCTAACGAGGCCAGCGCCATTTTTATTCTGCTCCTAATAGCGCGCTCGAAGCTTGTCCTTGACTTCGCCCTCACCGTTCACTTCATACACCTCGTCGTCACCTCCCTGTACACACATGCCATACCCTCCCACCTCTTCTGGTGGGCCCTACAGACGGCCAGCGCCACGATCATGACCTCCCTCGGCGTATGGGCGTGTCAGTGGCGCGAGCTAAGGCCCATCACCTTTGGGGCGAAGAGCACGAAACCGGCAGCTAACGACGGGGTGGGAGAGGCCAGGGGATCTGGCAGAGGGAGAGGACGAGACGGCGCTGGCGAATACGAGATGGCTAACATGAACGACGGAGCCAACAACGTATGATAGGGAGATGTGGATCGAGCGTTGCTTGGGCTTGCTCGGGAACTCAGCTATGCGTCGCGAATAGCACAATTATACCCACTCTGCCTTGCCATCAGGGCGAGCTCACATCACAACTGCTTCTGGGCCTTATTTGCTTGGAGTGTCACCAGCACTCTACAGTTTCAATTGATCTGCCTGCCAGGAACCACCTCGACTCGGATCGATCAAAGCGTACCATCCCGTCTTCCACACCGAAATGCGGCCAAACACCCAGCTCCGCACCAGACACAGCGGCTGCCCTGACTTCCTCCTCGCTGAACACCGGTTCGACTGTACACCTAACCTGCGCCAACTCTTCGAGTCCTGCCGATGTCCCTGTCTGCACGTCGACTACGGCCACTATGCCTATGGCGTTCACCTCTTTGCGCGCATTCCTCCAGGAGTCGCCTTGCAACAGAGACCCTACACTTTTGTGTCAGAGAGTAAACAAAGTTCCAGGTTATCGACGTACCTCGTTGTGGCTGTCGAAGGGGGAGGTGCCACATCGCCTCGTGGTCGTCTCCACTCCTTTTGAATGCAACCATGACTTCCAAACCCTGTGGCTTGGGGTCGTGTTGTTGTGAGTCCTTTAGTAAAGGCACTTGTCCAGCATCTGGGACCGCTCGTGAAAGTGCACCGCTCACGCCGCATAACATATATAGAACATATCGTGATAGCATCGTCCGTCTCATACTGTAGTCGAAGTCGTGATTAGAATTGAAGTCGAAAAGGAGAGTGCCTGGGGGAAGGCAGCACTAGAAGTCGCACAAGACCAAGACGCTACTGTGCTATGTCGTGTGCTAAGACGAGCTTCCAAGACCGAAATTACAACCTCCGGCACGTCTGAGCCGTAATATCGAACCCGACACATGACCTGGGATTATTGAGCGTAACCTGAACGGATATAGACTGCGTAGGCTAGCGAAGTAAGGGCCGCGGATGCGGCGCTGTTGTTCCGTTTCGGAAAAGTGCCTGTGCTGAATCACTGTACTGCCAGTTTGTTTTTCATGCCGGGTAGCTGAGAGAATGACTGGATGCAAGGATTCTGCTGCTGTACCCCAGATTCCCCTAATTAATCCATACTTGATGTGAAGTTCGCTGCTGGCCTGGCACTTCACTTGTGACTTTGTCAGGGTCTTTCTTGGCGTGTTCACTAGAGGCGCCGTGCGTCCTGGTCGTTCTCTAACACCATCCACATTTATTTCCGTAGACATGATCGACCGCTAACACAAAAGTCTCAACTGACAGGCACTCGAGCAGCTTGACCACCATGGCGGGTTATCTAAATCAGCTATGGGATGACTTGGAACAATCGCCAGACCGGCCGCAGTACCTACCTCTTGCAGGCACCTTCTCAGATGCAGGGTCCAGCTCGTCGATATCACACTTGCAGCATAGCGCACGGTATCCGCTGCAGCTCCCTCACCAGCAGCAATTTGTGCACCCTGAGCAGCTTTTTCAGCAGCCAACTCCACTTATACCACTTAGCGCTGTGGAGGGCTTGCATTCACACGAGCCATATACCAGCTCAGCATTCCAAGATCCGTTCAACAGAGCATTCATCAGCAACCAGCCCGTCGTTCACGAAGGCTATATCCCAGCACCCGATACGCGAGATGAGGATTTGTACCCACACCTGCCTGATGAATACCGCGAGTCGCTGTTCCAAGATTACGATGACAGCTCTGATGAGAGCGATTTCGAGCGCAGGCTCGCCGAGGCTGAAGAGCTGCGCGAGATAGAAGAGAAAGACGATCCGGAGATCGACGCAGATTACTCTGAAGAAGACGCCGAACAGGACGAAGGCGATCCTAATGAGATGGAAATTGACGAAAGCTATGTCGAAGAGCGAGCCAAGCCTAGAGCCAAACGAGGCAGATCAAGCGCCCGGGGAACCCGTGGGGGGCGGCGGGGGAGACCTCCTGGCCGGGGACGTGGTGGCTTCCATAGTTCGGCCTCTACTCGTGGTAGACTGCGTGGGAGGAAACCTGGACGTCCTAGCGGAAAGCGAGGGCCTCGTGCAATCGCTGACCCCGGGCCAGAGTTCAGGAACTTGCAACGAAGCGCCAATGAGAGGTTCATTGCTCGCGATTACCCTGCAGCTCTCGAGTATGGACAAAAAGCTGTTCAGCTCAATCCAGAGATCTTCGATGCCCACAACATTGTATCCGAAATCTACGCAGCGATGGGCGAAGAACTGAAGTCCATAGAATCTTTGATCATCGGCGCACCGACGAAGCGTGACCCTGAGCTGTGGCATCTTATCATCGAGCGCATTAAGAAGCTGGACACGACAGATCACCCCAACTACACGGAAGAGGTGAAGACAGCCGTCATCTTGCAGTGTCTCAAGTCTATCATCGCGCTTGATGTGACGAACTACGAGGCTCGCAGTCTGAAACTAGAAATTGAAGCCCGCTTGGGACATGTCTCAAAATGCGTGAATCTCGGTACCAAGATGCTGAAAACACTCAGAGAGCAGAAGCAGGACCCCGATACCGAAGTTTTGAAGATAATGGCTATGATGGGTACTTCGACAGCAAAGCAGACGAAGCGCCATCTAACCAAGATCATCGAAGAGTTTGACCAAGCCATCGAAACCTACACAGGACCGGGGAGGGATCCCAGGACAAGTGACCTGGACTGGGAGTTGATCAATATCTATCTCGACTTGCTTGATAGAACTGGCAAGTACGAGTATGCTCTGAAGCGTCTCAAGGATCTGTCACGATGGAAGCAGGGGAGAAGGAACGAGACGTACTGGGACGAACAGAAGGACGATCGTGAGTTTGACCTCGAGGACACACCGAGACGTGTGGAGGTCTTCGACTTCAAGCGCAAATCCAAGTCGGCAAAGTATGGCGAAGCACTCCCACTGGAGATTAGAGTCAAGATGGGGTTGTTCAGATTGCGTAACAGCGCGGATGACTATTCTGAGGCAATGGTAGGTTACAACTCCACAACGTGGACAGCTTGCTTACCAACTGCTGCAGCAACACCTTGAGATGCTCGGACCAGACGACAAGAGCCCCGATGCGCTTATGTGGGACTACCTAGATCTATTTCGTGTCATTGCGGACGCCCTCCACTCTACAGGACATGATACCGAGGCTTTGCGTTTTTATGAGCCACTACTCGAGAGTAATTCCAGCGAGATGAGCCTCATGAGCTACCTCGGACTTTATACGGTTTACAAAAACCTCAACCAGCCTGAAAAGGCAGAACAAATCATTCCAATACTCATCGGATGGACGGCCGACACTGTAGACGATCTTGCCGTGTTGGCCAAGTTCTTCGAGGTGCACGGCATGCCGACAGAGGCAATGGAACGTGCAGACGCGTGCTACAGAAATCGAGGTCTAGTCAAGCTACGCAGGATCGGGTTCTCAAGATTGCGCGAGATCAGGAGTCACTACGAAGATTGGAGAAGGAAATCTCGCGGCAATCATGGCAAGAAGAAGAGCGCGATCAAGAAGCAGAGGAAGATGATGAAGAAGGCGATCGCAACTCTCGAGGACGAGGACGAGGACGAAGACGAAGACAACGAAGCCGGTGATAAAGAACGACCATCCCTTGGACCACTGAAGGAACGCCCAGCGAAAGGTCTGTTCCGGACGAGAAGGCTTGCACCAAAGCCTCCTAAAGCCCAGACCTTCCTCCCTTTCGATGCTCAAGCCCAGCAGGGATCGATACCGACAAAAGCACGCACGCCTGAGCCAAGCACTCTTGAAGGGACGGACGTGCCAATGGAAGCTATAGATCATCGCCTTTTCCGCAAGAAGCTGCAAAAGCTGGTGGAGGACAACGCCGATGACCTGACGACCGCTCGAGCTCAACACCGCGAGATAGTCGCAAGCTTCCAACAGTTGGATGCTGTCTACGAAGCAGCAGAAGATGGCGACGAGAAGGCGATCAACACCGTCTTCTCCATCACTCGTGAACTGATTGAAGAGTTCTCGACATTTGATCTCTTTTACGCCGACAAAAAGGAAGACTTCAAAGGGTACTTCCGCCGCATCGGTGCAGGCGAGATCTGGAAGGAGTCCGCATTGATGGTCTTGGCGGTTGTCGCAAACAACGTCGAAGACGGCGAGACCGACCCTGAGCTTCGCGAAAAGCCAGAAGCACCCCCTCATGACTTCTGGGGCATCGACTTTGACAAGTGGTGTGATGCTTTCGGGCGTTACGCCCTTCTCCTCGCCCGTTCAGGAGACGACACACGCTGCTTCAGCACGCTCGATATTGCGCTCCAGTCCAACATCTTCTCGCGCTCCATCTCCTTCCACCGCTCCCTCGAACTCTGCCGCCTAGCTTGTGCTCTGGCAGTCGACTCCTCCTCGCAAGCCTCTACCTCTATCCGCTGGTTCCTTAAAGAATACCCCTTCGGCTCTGATCTCTTCCGCTTGTACTCCTGCGTCAACCGGCTAGTCTCCTTCCCCGAGGGCTACTCAACCGGCCCTGCGCACAAGGTGCTGATGCGGTACATCAAAACCATGGATTACGCCCTTCTCTCCCCAGAGCAGCGCGTGTGGTACAACTTCCGCTCGAATGAGAAGATGGGCTGGGCCCGGAACGGAGTGAATACGCAGACGGTGGACGCTGTCAAAGACCACGACCCAGCTCTTTTCGCGCTCTACGCTCATGTGCTCATATGCGGCGGCAGCTACCTGGCGGCGCTGAACTACTACTTTCGCGCACTTAGCCTCACGCCCAACGATGCCATGCTCAATCTGAGCATAGGCACAGCATACATCCAACACGCGATGAAGCGCTTGAGCGAGAACCGCCAATTCCAGATCCAGCAAGGGCTGTCTTTCGTGTACCGATACTACGACCTCCGCACCAGATCCGGCAGCGCGACACTCCAGCAGGAAGCAGAGTTCAACGTCGGCCGCATATGGCACAGTCTGGGGCTTGTGACGCACGCGCTGCCCAGCTACGAGCGGTGCATTGCGCTATCCGACAGTGTCACGAGAGAAGCAGGCGAGAAGCTGCAGAGTGGGGCGTCCAGGCACGAAGACTTTGCGACCGAGGCGGCCTTTGCAATGCAGAGCATTTACGCCGTGAGTGGGAACTTGACGGCGGCGAGCAAGGTCACGCACGACGTTCTTGTTCTCGAGTAATCGTTCGATTTGAAACATGTCCATCTATCCACTCACCCAGCGGCACTCGCCACCTCGTCTCACATGCGTGCCAGTGGTCTCAATTTTGATTCCGGATAGATGGCTCGGGAGGGCATGTGCAGAGGTGAGTGGAAAGAAGGGGGTTGATCTGTTCAAGGTGGCACATGTGTATGTGTGTGTGTGCATGTTGGTTGAAGTACGGCAATGCAATCTTGGGGGAGACGGCGCAGAGAAAGAAGATTGAGTTGATTAGTACAAGAGAGTGCTCGCAGCGTACATTGCATCACCACTGAGCAGCGAGCGCAATACCACTCACATTTACGCGCTTGAGGCGGTCCCATGACCCGTTGCAGAGAGCTACAGACATGTGTTTTTCGCATTTTTCGCATTTTTCGCTGGTCGTCGCCCGCGCGTGACCCTTACGCCACTCCCACTTCAGCGCTTCTTCTCGGCAACCTTGTCCTCCAGCGTCCGGACGTAGCCCTCTATCCTCTGCACGGCGCTCTGCAGCGCGTAAATGTCCTCGGTCAGCAGCTGGTTGCTCACGCGATACTCGTCGATGACGTAGTAGTACATGCCGGCGCCGGCGGTCGCGGTGCCGAGGAGGAAGCCGAACAGTCTGTTCGCGAGATGTTAGCACTGCGTGGTTGGGGCTGTAGGTGTCGGTAGGAGGCGCTTGACGGCTTGTGTTTGTGCACACAGACTCGTGAAATCGCGCCTGCACGTGTCCAGTCGGGCAGCTGGGGAGACTCACCCTCCCCTGAAAGCGCCTACAGGTCTCCTGACCGGTGCCACGAGCGGCTTCTCTTGCCTCAGCGCAGCGCTGGTCTGGAATCCGCGCGATGCGTTGTTCGCAGCCCGGAACGCGGGGCGGAGGACGCGGGATGCCATTGTGTGTGTTGATGCTGTTCTCGAGTTCCACCGTCGAGGGCTGGAGGCTTTGCACGTGTGGTGGAGGGTGTAAGTGTGGGGGGCGCCTTGTTTGTTCGTGACGTGATGTTGCTTGAAGCTCCAGCTTCTCCGCCCGGGAGAGCTCGTGAGCTCCAAGCTTGGAAGGCGCCGGACCCTCGAGTGACCTGGCCAATCACGGTAGGCCTAGCCATGGCTCCCAAACACGGGGGACTATGCGTGAAGGCGTTTGTTCTAGACGAGTCTCCGCCGTACAAACTGCTACCTTCTGATAGCCAGCAAACATTCCATCTTGAGTGGCATCTTCACCGGCTTTCTCATTTCTGCTAAAGAGGGGTGGGTGGCATCGAGAGCAGTCCTTCCAGGATTTCAAGATGATGGTAATGTACTGTAGAGATTCACGACGAATGGAGTGTGTTCGTCACCAATGATTGTGCGCAGGACGGAGGATAGAAACAATGGCAAAGGCCGTGCAAGGCGTGGTATCCATCCAATCAACAGAAACATCGTAGAGACGCCAACCTTGGCAACGCCATCAGACCCAACACCAGCCCATGCTCAAGAATATCAAGCGCCAATCAAACAACCAGTCTGCTCAGTCCATCACAAGTTTCTACCTTGCGAGCCTCAGACCACCACCAGACCGTCTCCCGCTCTGCCTGCGCATGCTCTCCAGCTTCTGCTTCAGCTGCTCGTGGATCTTGCGGTTCTGCGCCCACCCTTGGCTCAGCTTCTGCATCCGCAGCGCGGCAATGACGGTCAGTGCCGCCGACTTGAGCTTGGGACGGCGCTCGTGAACCGTCATGTCAGGCGTGATGCCCATCTGCGAGATGAGGTTGAGGTCCTCTTGGTTGCTGTGCACGTGTTAGATAGGGTCACAAAGCAAGTAATCATCGGAGCGTACCATTCGTTGTAAGTCTGGATCTGCATCAGGAAGAAGCGTTTCTGGTATCCGAGCGCTTCACGGAACGACTCAGCTCGTGAGCAGCGTGCGCGCAAGAACTGTATCTGTTTCGCCAAGCCGTTGATCTCCTTGACATGCCGCTTTTCCAGCGCCTGCGATTGCGCATCAAGGCCGAGCGCTTCATGCTGCGCTTTCTGTTGCACGGCTTTGGCAGAGGCCTGCAGCAGACGGAGCTGCGATTCCTTTTCTCGAAGGCGTGACTCCAAGTCGCGAAGCTCACGCTCCAAGGACGTCTTCTCCTCACGTTGTGCAGCCTTGGCTTCATTCTGAATCTTGCGATGCTGCGAGTCCTTCTCGCGGAGACGGGATTCCAGGTCGCGTAGTCTGTCCTCCAATGCTGCCTTCTCTTCACGCTGCGTTGCGCGCGACTCGGACTGTGCGGCAGTAGCCTGGTTGTCTTTCTCGCGAAGCATCGACTCCAGCACGGTGATCTTGTCCTCCAGCGAAGCCTTCTCTTCCAAAACTTCGTCTGCATCTTCCTGAAGAACCTCCAACTCGTCCTCATACTCCTGCTTCTGGCGGTTGGCGTTGTCCCTCAGCTCTTCGAGAGCTTCCAGGCGCTCCTCTGCCAGCTGCTGTATCGACTCAACCTGGCTTCTCTGCGCGAGGATCTCGTCACGTAGAGCCTCGAGCTCGTCGTCTCGCTTGCGGACAAGATCCTGCATGACGTCGATTTGAGTATCTGGCTCATCGGCGTGGTCGCGCATCGCATCGAGCTCGGCATCGCGCTCGGAGAGCGTCTTCCGGACGGTTTCCAATTCGCGTGTTCGATCGCTGACATCACTCTTGAGCCGCTTAAGCTCATCGAGCGCTGTCTCTTGCGCATCGATCTTCTTCTGGAGCGCGGTGATGTCACGCTCACGCGACTGCAGTGTCGATTGTAGATTCGACAGGTCGCGGGACAGGGCATCGCGTTCGCGGGTGACCCTCTGCAATGCTTCAATCTGGGAGTCTTTGCCAGACATGGTCGAGCGCAGAGTGCGCATCTCGCGCTCGACATCGTCCCGCTCTTGACGTAGTGTTGCAACCAGAGCGTCGCGATCGTTGTTTCCTCGGTTGAGTCGGTCAACTTGCGCGTCTCTGTCCGCCATCCTCGACGTGAGGTTGTCTCGCTCGCGTCGAAGGTCTGATAGCTCGCTTGACAGCGCATCACGCTCTCGCAAAGCCTTGTTGAGAGCATCACCCTGGGTGCTCTTACCTGTGAGCGTCGATCGGAGACCCTGGATCTCCTGCGTGGCATCGTCTCGTTCGCGACGAAGCGTGTTGAGCTCTCCAAGATCACGGTCCTTTTGGGTGACTGTTTGGCGCAGCTGTTGCAGCTGCTGTTCGTATTCAGACGCATCGCGCTGGAGGCGAGCGATTTGCTGCGTCGAGTCCTGGAACCGCCTGCGGTAGTCATCAAGCTCGTCCGCCCTGGCTTCGGCAGCATCGACCCTCGACTGTAGCAGCTCAATCTCAACGCCCTTCTCGCGAGTAACATCGACCACCTTCTGCTGAGCATCGTGCGCAGACTGTCGGGCAAGCTGGACCTGGTTGTCGCCCTTGGACTCTGCAAGCTGCACTCGCTCTTGCAGGGCATCCAGCTCGGCGTCTTTCTCGCTCTGGATTGTGTGCATGCGTCGCTGCAGTTCTTTGATGTCGGCGTCTTTCTCGCGTTCGATGGCTCGCAGGCGCTCCTCAGCAATGGACAGCTCGTGACGTTTCTGAGTTTCGGCTGCCTCGAGCTCGCGCTCCGCCTCGTCCAGTTGCTGCTCGAGTTCTCGGAGCTCTTGGTCGTTGCCGTTTGCAGCAGCATCGATCCTGTCTTGCAGCTTCTCAGTCTCGGCCTCCTTTGTGCGTTCGAGCGATCGTAGCTGGTCTCGCAGATCCTCGATCTTTTCACTCTGCTCTTCAATCTGCTCGGCCTGTGTTTGCATCTGTCGTTCCTTCTCGGCGATCTCCCTGTCTTTGGTTTGCGAGACTGAGCGCAGCTGCTGCTCGAGATGGACAACCCGGTCGGCTTGCTTTTGCAGTTGGCGGTTCTGCTCCTCCAGGCCAGCGACCCTCGCAACCTCCTCTTGCAGGCTATGGCTTTCCTGCTCCAGCTCGGCTACTCGGTCGGCTTGCTGTCGCAGCTCTCGTTCGCTGTGTTCGAGCTCTGCGATCCGCTCAGCTTGCTCTCTCAGCTCTCGGTCCTTGGCCTCCACACCGGCAGACGACGCGCCCTGGGCGTTCCTCAGCTTGTTCTCCAGCTCCTCGATCTGGTCCTCGTGCTCGTCCAGAAGCTGGTCCCGCCGCGAGACCTCGGCCTGCGCATTCTCCAGTTCGATGCTGACCTTCTCGAGCTCGTCCTCAGCGCTGCGGGCTTCCTCGAGCTTCTCCTCCATGCGCTCCACGTCCGCAGCGCGCTCCTCGGCCAGCCGGCGCAGCTCGTCCATCTCCTCGCGCATGCCGGCGTCGGCGTGTCGCTTCTTGACCTTGTCGGCGTAGTCGCGCAGCTGCTGCTTGTAGCTATCGAGCTCCTTCTCGGCCGCCTTGAGGTCCTTGGAGTACTGCTTGAGGTCGCGCGACATGGTGACCTTGTCCGACTTGAGGCTGACGTTCTCCTCCATGGTCCTGATGTTGAACTCGGGCCCCATCTTCTTGAGGTTCTCCTCGAGGAAGTGGATCTTCAGCTTGAGGCCAAAGTTCTCCTTGTCGATGTGCTCGAGACGGGCCTCCTGCTCGCGCAGGGTGAGGACGTTGCCGCCGCCGTTGCCGTTGGCGCCGCCCAGGTCGAGCTCGCCCTCGGCGCGTCGTGGCAGGGCCATGGGGGTGCTCATGGCGCTCGAGCTGGGGTCGGGCAGCTGCGTGCGGCCGTCGAAGGAGTGGTCGAAGGAGCTGGACTGCACGTCGAGCGCGCTGGCCTCGGGCAGCGGCGAGTCGCTCACGCGGAAGCCGGGCTTCATGGCGGCGGGGGTCGGCATGTTGCCGTTGAGCAGGCCGGCGACCTGGCGGGTGCGGTTGGCGGTCGCGCTCTTCAGCATCGGCGTGAACTCGTTCTTCGCGTTGGGGTGGCGCAGGGCGGCCAGCGGGTTGCGCGGCGTGCGTGCGCCGCTCATCTTGCGGAACAGCTCGTCGCGGCCCGAGGGCGCCTGGAACGACTCTTCGCGGCTGAACGAGACGTCGTTGTGCGTGAAGCGCGTCGCGTCGCCCACCTCTGTGCGCGGCGTCTCGGGGAGGAAGTTCGCCATGGTCGGTCGTGTGTGCTAGCGTATGCGCATGAGCAGGAGCAGGAGCATGGGCATGGGCATGGGCATGGGCAGAGCAGAGCAGAGCAGAGCAGAGCAGGAGCAGAGCAGGAGTGAGGGGACCGCCAGGCGTTGACACCGATGCCTCTGCCGCTCTCTGCTGATCGAGGTGTTGTTGTCAACAAACGCCCGCATGTGGCTTAGTCTGGTGCAGCCCGAAAGGGAAGGGCCGAACAGCCCAGAGGGAAGGCGCGTTCCACTGCAGCCAGTCCCCTCCACCCAGTCCCCTGCAGCCAATCCCCTGCAGCCAATCCCCTCCAGCCAGTCCCCTCCAACCAGTCACGTCACTAGTTCGCCGCCCCACCACCACTTTCTGAAACCACGAGCCGGCAATGCTCACCACTCCCGCAACATGGACGCGGGCGATGGGCTCAAGTGGTTCGGCGACGGCTTCGACGGCTTCCCCAAGAAGCTGCCGGAAGACGTTGTGGAATACATCATCTTCGTCATCGATGCCAGACTGTCAGACATCCAGACAAGAGAGCGTCTGCAGGCCTTCCAGCGTGCACTTCAACACCTGAAGAAGACGTTCCTGAAAGAGTACATCTGGCAGCGAGACGAGATCAAGCTCGATCTGGTGCGCGAAGAGGACCGTTGGCTGTTGAAAGGGCAGACCAACTACGGCGACAGCGTTGCTGATGAGTGGCTGATAGTCTACTTCCTGCGCGAGCTGAGCAGCGAGTTCAAGGACGCCTGGATCCGCATATACGACACAGACGGCGAGTTCCTACTCATTGAAGCCGCCAACGCCCTGCCCAAATGGCTCAGTCCAGAAGTCGCCGAGCACAGAGTCTGGATCAACACGCATCGGCTGCTCATCGTGCCACTAGGCAAGACCGAGGACCCAGCGCCCTTGAAGTTACAGGATGCACTCACTATACTCAACCACACGCCAGGCCGTCCTCAACGCTACCCCAAGATCGAGAAGGAAGCCTTCCACCGCCTGAACAACTACCCATCAGCCATCTCAGAAAACCAACACCACGCCACCCTTCCTCTCCCACGGAAGATAGCACACATCCTGCACACGGATCCATCTTACATCTCCCCCGCAGTCGAGGCTTTCTACCTCCGTGACCCAATCTCATTACGCCTGCTGCAACCCGAGAAGTCAAAATCAACGCTCATCTTTCCTCCCGAAGACTTCGTACCGGTCAGTGTCCGCTTCACAAAAGTACTGTACGCACAACTCTTGGGCCAGCACTGGAATCCACCACCGCAGTATGAGTCTGCCGTCGAAAGCTTGGTCAGGTCCGGCAATGCGCAGGAGAAGAGTGAGGTTGCAATCAAGCTCGCAGCAGGCATGCAAATGCTCGTTTCCCACACGCTCTTTGCCGATAGGAAGGCCGTCCGTGAAATCAACCTCCTCCTCGAAGACCTAGACAACGGCGACGACGCACTACCCACGAATACCGAGATCTCTGCATGGCCCAAACGCGAAGATGACGAGAGCTGGCTGGACATTGACTTCTCCGAGTTCGAGAAGGAACTCCAAGGCAAAGGAGGCGAGAAAGGCTTCGGCGACAAGAACGCGCAAGACAATCTGAAAAAGATGGTAGAGCGATTCAACACGTTTCTTGCTGATGACGAGGCGGGACACGAAGGTGCAAACGTGGACGAAAAGGATCCCATGGACGAGGACAACGACTCTGACCCCGGGAGAGGATGGGACGACCCCGAAGACAGCGATGACGATGACGGGGATGAGGAGATTGAGCCCTCTGCATCGACATCCAAGGCGAAAGCTACGCCTAAATCGAAGGCTGCGACCCCGCCCAAAGCTCCAAAGGCTGAAGATGACGACGACGACACCACAGAATCCGAAGACGATGCCGACGCCGACGCTGAGTACGCCGAGTATGAAAAGTACTTTGAGAAATACATGACGCTCCCCGCGCATGAAAAGGCTATGCTTACTGAAGACGCGCGCGAACTCGCGCGTGCACAGGACGCCGAAGCCGAAGAGGACGCAGAGATCAAGCGTTTGACCGAGGCCATGGAAGCAGAGCTCTTCGGCCACGGAGCTCTGAACCTCAACCCAGCGCAGTCAGACAAAACGGCGGGCCGGACACTGACAGATGATGGAAGGCCAGATAGCAACATCAAGGCGAAGGCGAAGGGCAAGGGCAAAGCCAAAGTGTCGTTTTCTGCGCCTGCAGAGGCCGACGATGTCGAGGAAATCCAGCGTGGAAGCGACGCTGCGTCAGAAGACGAAGACGACGACATCCTCGACGAAGACTACAACCTCGTGCAGAACATGCTCGCCGCGTTCAAGGGCCAAGCCGGCGCCGCAGGTCCCGCGGGAAACATGCTGAAGGCCATGGGCATCCAGTTCCCGCAGGATGCTGACGATGAGATCCAGGGCTCTAGCACGAGCAAGAGCAAGAACAACGTTGGTGAGGGCAGGGCAAGTGCTAATCCGATGCGGAAGCAGGACTGGTACATGAAGTAGATGGCAGAGCTTGGTGCTGTTGGCGTTTGCGGTCATCAACGTCCGTAGGATAGAAGGTCGATACTGCCGCACACGAAGCAGCGCTATGTCGAATTCGGAGACAGTGAATAAGACACAAACGTCTCGATGTTACTACAAAACTCAACCCCCCCAATTCTCCATCCACATCTCTCTGATCATTCTCTTCCACGGCTCTCCCCCATTGAAAACACACACCTCTCCACCTCGAGTGGTTTCAGCACCCCCCTCCCCGCTCACCCAACTATCTCTTTCCAGCCCCCGCTCCGCGCTGACAAGAGTTCGCCCCAACACCCCACAGCGCGAACTGAGTGATTCCAAAGCCGTAGCGCCGGGCTGGCAGAAACACAAAGTGATCGCCAGTCTGCAGGACGCCAGAGTGTAGAACCACGGCGTCCGTCAGCTGAGCGGTGCTGGACTCTGCGCGTTGGTTGGAGACTCGCACACAGCTATCCATCTACCTAACGCCTGTCACGCTCGCACTTCTGAACTTCACTGCGCCGTACTCGTCAATGCAGCCGTCCGTGCAGGCGTCCGTGCTTGGCTGCTATCCGCTGTGGAGATCTGGCTTGCTGTCTATCTTGCTATCTATCTAGCTAGCTATCTATCTAGCTAGCTAGCTGTCTAGATATCTATCTATCTATCTATCTATCTATTAATACCCTCTTTTGCATATTCATACACCCATCTAGCACACCCACACTGCGCGAATCTCAGACATGTTTCGGGTTTGTCTTTGTCTTTCTGTATTAACTCATGTATATCTACATTGATCTACATTGATATACATATACACATACACATACACATACTACAATAGTAAACAGTATTTACAACAGCTATACAACAAAGTCCAAGTAAAAGAACATATGGAGGTACGATATCATATACACTCAATAGCAGATTGTGGATATCTCTAGTGGCAAGGCTGACAACGCGTGTAGTAGGGGGGAGAGAGGGATGAGAGACTACAGATGATGGGTGAGAGATTGGAGGGTGGAGAGGGAGGGGGTGGGGAAGGTTGTAGCGTTAGATAATACTCTGTAGGTGCAGTTAATAGGTAATCTGGAATCTAGCTAGGTTGTGTATGTAGATGTAGTTATTAACCTTAGATAAAGTATAGTGTAGAATAGGTACAACGCAAGAGATAGAGGATTAGAAGGATAAAGAGGTAAAGAATAGAAAAGGTAGTAGCGTTAGATGTTAGAGAATTGTAAGGCAGACTTCACAAGCATAAAAGTAGCGATCTGGTAAACTGATAGATTCAAAAGAGGAGTAAACAAAATAGCAGACAGCGAGCTACAAGAGGGCGGAGAGAGAGGCCTACTTATAGTAGTAAGGCCTGTGCTCTCTCTAAGTAAAAGTAAAGGTAAGTAAAGGAAGGTTCTACTAGGTTTAATAGAATCTGCTAGTAGGTTGTAACACATACTAGTAGGTTACTATCTTACCTTAGTAGAAGTCCTAACACGTGCCCCTTCTTATAAATAGCAAAGTCTCTTAAGCTAAAGTCTGTGTATAAGTAACTGTAAGAGTCTAATACTAATAGTTTTTTAAGTAAGAGTAAAAGAAAAATAAAGAAAAAGGGGATATAGAAATTCTATATAAGAACCTATTAGTAGTTAGAGTATAATTAAGGTATATGCCTTTAGTAGTGTTATATAGGTTTCCCTAAATCCTTATATAAAAAAATAACCTCTAAGATTTTTTCTACTATATAAACCCTACAATATAAAAATTATACCTCTTTCTATTTAGAGCTTATATAAGGGAGTAGTATAAAGAGATTTATTAATTTATTAGAGCTAGATTTATCCTTAACTTTAAGGTTAACCTTTATTAATAGTTAATTGCTAAACTATAGCAGCCTAAGGGTAAGCTTAAGCAGGTCTAGATTATATTTAGCATATCTTTAGGCGTGTTTTTAACCTGTAAAGAAGCCTATTAAAAGTAGCCTAATATTCTATTAAGTAATATATCTGCTTTTGTTAGCCTATCTTGTTTTAACTAGATTTATTAAGATTGATAAACTAGCTATTATTAAAGGTGTCTTCTAGGCAAGGCTCCTAGTCTGTTAGCATTTAGAGTGCTAGTAGAACTAGTTTGTTAGGATTGTTGTAGTAAAATAAGAAAGCGTTATAGTAGTTAAGATGTTGCTTAGTAGGTTCCTAGGTAGGTTTAGGGTTATTGGACTATTTAACAAGGTATTCCTATGTACTACGTTGCTTTCTGTAATTAAGAAATAAGTTAATGTACTATTCTTAAGAGACTAAACCCTAGTTATTAGTAACCTCTACAGGTGTTAGTTTAGGTAGTGCTTAATCTAGTAGATTGTCTTAGCTTATTTCCTAGAGCAAGTTAGGGTAAAATACTAGAAATACGCCTTTTAATATTATATCTATAAGTAGGTCTAGTTTATATACAGCTCTGTTGTGTATAATATAAGTAACTAAGTATAGCCTAGCATACTTATATTCTAGTTTTTTTAAAGGCTAGGTAGAATTCTAGTTGCGTGTAGAAACCTAAACTAGGTTACTAACTGCGTATTTTAGAGTCTGTTAGCAATAAGCATTAGCTTAGGCTTGTTATTCTTATTGTGCCTAGGTAAGCTAAATCTTTAGATATTCTAGAAGGTTAGTATAGGTGTAGAGTAACTTATTAGCACGCAAGATTTAGTCTTTAGCTTCTTTTAATAATAGTTCTATTTAGGTATAGTCTTTACTAGGGTGTATACTACTGCAAGAATAATACCTAAGATCTATAAAGAAAGGTGTAAGTCTAGTAGACACATTAGTAGTGTTATTAGCTTAAAACTTAGTAAGATACAGCTATAAAGCCTAATTATTTTATGTGTAACGTACTCTACGGGCGAGTCGGACACACAGGCGAGTCGGACACTCAAATTCACACCAAAAATCACAATTCTTACACCTTAATATCTCTACAACCACACAATAAAATTGTCTAGAAATTTAAAATCTATGCTGCATCTATATAAAAATAAAGAGTCTAGAAGCACTAAGCTCTATTATAGATACACATAGAGGTATTTAAAAGTACGCTAAAATAATCCCTGTATTTTATATCTTACTTACTAACTTCTACATTAATAGGAGGAAAGCTAAGCGCTTCTAACGTACTCCACGGGTGAGCGGATCAAACGGGTGAGCGGATCACTCTGCCAAGACCACACCAAACCTCCACCTTACCACGCAATGCCTCAACAACAACATTAATCTACGCCCTTAAGAGAAGCTGTAATACAGCTTACGCTCTAGGCAATTAAATAAGACGTAATGCTTACTGTGTAACGCGCTGCAGCTATATATAACGTACCTTACAGTACACTATACACTTAATACACAGAACAACCTACACAAGCTAATTATATACCAGTTTAACAGATTATAGACTAGACTAAGGAGGACGTGATTGCTAAGTACATCCTTAAGCTAGATACACAAGGATTTGCCTCTTAGCTAGCTACTATAGCTAATATAGCTAATTCTTTACGTGCTAAGCATAATATAGGCCATGTTAGCATAAACTGGCCTAACACGTTTGTTAAGCGCCGTCCTAACCTTAAAGTAAGGTTTAATTGCAAGTACGACTACGAGAGAGCCCTCTATAAGGATCCAGAGATTATTAGGGGCTGGTTTAGGCTTGTAGCGAATGTTAAAGCTAAGTATAGCATCTAGGACAATAACACATACAACTTTAATAAGACAGGCTTTATAATAGGCCAGATATTAACAGGAGCAGTTATTACAGGCTTAGAGCGTTAAGGACAGCTAAAGGCAGTGTAGTAGGGTAATTAAGAGTAGACAACAGTTATATAGGGCATTAATAGCATAGGGTAGGCTATTCTACCCTTTATTATCTTTAAAGGCTGCAACCACCTCTCTGCCTGGTACAAAGAGGACAATCTGCCCCATAACTGGGTTATTAGAGTCTCTAAGAACAGATGGACTACTAACAAGCTTAGTCTAGACTAGTTAAAGCACTTTAATGCCTATATAAAGACGCGCACCTAAGGAGTACACTAGCTGCTCCTTATTAACAGCCACAAGAGCTACAACTCCCTTAACTTCTAACAATACTGTAAGAAAGCAAAGATTGTTATACTGTGTATGCCTCTACACTTATCTCACCTCTTATAACTACTAGATGTAGGTTGTTTTGCCCTTCTAAAGAAGGTATATAGGCGCTAAGCTAAGAATCTTATACGCAACTAAATTACTTATATTACTAAAACTAAGTTCCTACTATGCTTTATAGACGCCTATAAGGAGACATTTACTTCTAGCAATATCTAAGGAGGCTTCTAAGGCGCTAGAATAGTCCCCCTTAACCTAGAATAGGTTATAATAGGTCTTAATGTCCGCCTATATACCCTACCGCTACCTACTATAGAAGATGAGCCCTAGTAGTCCCAAACCCTAAGCACTACCCTGCAATTAGGGTCGCAATTAACGCTGGTTTAAGAGAGGATTTAAAGGCATGCAAGCAGCTTACCAACTTTAATAGTTAAGGCCTTTAAAAAGCTTGCTAAAGGCGCAGCTATAGTAGCGCATAAGCTAGTGTTAGCTTAAAGAGAGATTACTAGGCTTTAAGCAGCAAATAAGGCTGCTACGCGACGTAAATTGTATAAAAGAAAGCAATTACAGCAGGAGGGAGTCCTAATAGCTAAGGAAGGCCTTTAATTAACTACTCTAACTAAGTTTGGGGCGCGTAGTAATAGTAAGAAGGCAAAGAAGTAAGTGCGTGCTAAAGGAGGGGAAGTAACCTAAAGACGCTGTACAAAGTGCTACAATATTAGACATAACTTACGTACATATAAGAAGGCTATAGAAGATGTTTCTAAATAATATTATGTACTGCACTACTGTATATAAGGCCAAAGTGGGCTAATACGAGCTATAATAGGGTAGAAATTTGGTGTGGTCTTGGCAGAGTGATCTGCTCACCCGTTTGATCCGCTCACCTGTAGAGTACGTTATAGTCTTTATCTTTATATATATGCAGCGTAGTATATTAATTTTTAAATAATTTTATTGTGTAGTTATAGAGATATTAAGGTTTAAGAATTGTGATTTTTAGTGTGAATTTAAGTGTCCGACTCGCCTGTGTGTCCGACTCGCCCGTGGAGTACGTTAGTTAACGTACTTTTGTAAATAGATTTTAAGGCTTTAATTAGCTTATTTAGTTTAACTGTTAGTTTATAGGTAATAAGAAGTTAATAGCTTAGCTAAGATTTAAAGGCGTTTACAAACCTGTTTCTAGAATTTGTTTATAAAGAAAGTACCTTAATTAGATATAATAGTACGCAGGAGTCTATAGAGGCAAAAAAATTCTATAAAGTAGTAAGCAAATTCCTTTAAAGAGCAGCTAACTAACAGGAAGAAGTATTACTACTTAGTAAGACAATCTACTATAATAAGCAGGTTTGTGTATAATTAGCTGTTAAGAGATAAAGCTAGTAAATCTGAAATATAGTCTACAGAGATATCTAACTACCTAGTGTTAGAGATTAGTAGGGGTTTAAGGAAACTGTTATAGGCTTCCTAGGAAGGCCTTACACATTTAGACACTACGCAAGCTTAGCAATATTTTTTAATAGACTAAGGCTTGCTAGGCTAATAGTAGCGCCTAATTATTATATATAAAGTAGCTTTAGGACCTTTATAGCCTATAATCTTATAGTTATAGTATAAGTTAAATATTTAGTATTATGATTATACGTTAGGGGGTATATAGAGCTAAGTCTTGTCTAGGAACAGGCGTCTAGAGGAGCCTTTACTAATAGTGTGACAGTTAGCTAGGGAGATGTAGTAGCTGTTTTTGCAGAACTAGGAGCTTAGGTTGTAGTTGTTTTTATTTAGGGTAGAAAAGGTTTTCTATGCAGCTATATTAGTTGTATATGCATTAGTAAGCATGTCTTTAGTAGATTAGGGATCTTCTAGATATAGTAGTAAATTTAGTAGTAATATCCTATAAACGTTGTCTATTAGGTTAAAGTTATCTTCTAAGTTATTAGGCTCTGCTAAGGGTGTCTAAGTAGCGCAGAACGTTATTATTACCTAAACTTCTAGTAAGATAAATTTAGGTTGTTTGCTAGTAGTAAGAGAGAGAGCTTACAGAGTAGCTTGTATTATTAGTGTAACTCTTAGGTCTAGGTTACGTAGTTCTAGGATAATTTAGTGTGTGTTTAATAACTGTGTGTCTTATTTGTCCCTAGGGATGTCCTAAAGGCGTTAGCTTAACGTATCTGCTTTACTATTTATAGGTCTAGGTGCGTATATTATTTTAAAATTAAACTAGAAGAGAAATAGTAACTATTAAGCTTAGTGTTAGTTAAGCTTCTTAGTCTTTATAAATGTTTCTAGATTCTTATAATCTATTATTACCTGTATTATATAAGGGGAGCCTATAAGTTCTAGTTCCTATTCCTTAAAGGCTTAAATAATAGCTATAAGTTCTATATTATAGATATTATAATTATATTCTATAAATTAGTGTTTTTTTAAGAAGAACGCAATAGGTTGCAGGTTACCTTTTTAATTCTGTTGCTTTATAATTCCTTCTGTAGCCTAGCTAGAAGAATTAGTACAGATAATAACTAGCTATATAGGATTAAAGTGTTAGAGTATAATATCTAGTTAGAAGGCGCTTTTTAAGGTATAAAAGGTGTCTTTATAGGCTTAGGTAGGCTTAAAGTCCTAGTACTAGACAGAATGTTAGATTACTAAGGGATCTTTCTTAGAAGGTCTAGAAACAACAGTGGATTTAACAGCTTATGTTAAGGGGAGAGTAATTAATAAGTACCCTTTAATAAAATATTAATAGAATCTAGTAAAACCTAGAAAGGAGAGAATGTTAGGTACTGTTTTAGGCATCTCCTAATCTTAGATAGCTTTAATTTTGTTAGGGTCTATTTATACGCTGTTATAAGTAATAATTATACCTAAGAACTTAATATATTCCTTATAGAATTTAGATTTCTTTAGATCTATATAAAATCCTTAATCTTTAAGTCTGCTAAGAACTTTCTTAATGTGTTCCTTATATTTAGCTAGGGAGTTAGAAAAGACTAAGATATTATCTAAATATACTGTACAGAATTAATTAAGATATTTAAATAATATGTTATTAATTACCTGCTAAAAAGTTACTAGAGTGTTGTATAGTCTAAAGGGTATAACTTTATACTAGTATATACCTTTCTATATAGAGAATACTATAAGCTATTCTAAGCTAGGCTTTATCTAAATTCTATAAAAGGCGTAGATAATATTAAATTTTAAGAATATAGTTACCTAGTTAAGTTATGCTATAGTTTTGCAGAAAAATAGAATAGGATATTAGTCCTTAATAGTAGCGTTGTTAAGCTCCTAGTAATCTACACAGACTTGCAGGCCCCCTTTAGGTTTAGCAATAATAAGTAGGTTATTTTAAGTAGGGGAGTTGCAGCGTTTAATAAAACCTTTTGCCTTATTTTCCTTAATATAGTGTTTAATAGCTTCTATTTGCTATCTAGAGAAAGGTTAAAGGTAATAATTAGGAGGGTTTGTACCTGGTTTAAGCTTTATTTTATAGTTAAAGTTACTGTAGTTAGGGAGAGTTTTAGCAGCTTCCCTATTAAATATTAGAATAAAGTTAGTGTATTCCTTTAGTTCTTTAGAGGTAAGTAAGTTAGAAAGGGGTAGGTCCTAGCTTAGTTAGAAGAATTTGTTAAAATTAGCATCTGCTAAAGCGTGTCTAGTAGTTATAGCTTAAAGTCTTTATAGTAAGATAAGAGAGTAATTAGTATATTTCCTATATAGCCTTACTACAGAAGCTAATATAATATAGATATTATATGTCTTTTATGCTGTATAAGCATAAGGTAATCTAGAAAGCATAGATTTAGGTTAAGTAGATTGCCCTTTATAGTAGTTACTAGAACTAGGTTTTAATAGTAGTAGGGGCTTAGCATCTAGTACGGAACCTTTGCAATTAGGGCAGGGGTTTAAGTAGTTAAGTTGTAGTGCTGTAAATAATACTTGTCTGCAAAGGTAATAGAGCAGTTTTGCTAGGAAATAGTAAGGATATAAATAGCCCTCTACCTAAATCTAAGGATTAGGTAAAAAGATCTACAATTATTTATAATATAGGCGCTAGTACGCTTAAGGTGTAAGTTAATTTTAAGGTAAAACTCTACTTAATATATAATAGTTTCTGCAGGTTTGCTGTTATATCCCTAACAAATAATAGGTGTTATTAGAGAAATAAGCTAAAGAGCGCCTGTTTTCTTTAAGAAGGTGTTAGAGATAAAGCTAGCGTTAGTGCTATTGTCTGCTAGTGTGCAGACACTGTAAGAGGCGTTTTTGTTACAGCCTAAGGAAGCCTAAAAAGCTAATTAGCTGCCTGTCTAAACAGGTTTCTGTAAAGAGTGTACAAAGCGATCACAAGGGAGGATAGGGTTAAAGGGGATAGCAGGTGTATTGAGGTACGTAGTATGTAGTAACAAGACTAATTACTGGAGTATTAGCAATAACCTCTAACACCTTTATATAGTCTGGGCTGGCTAGCCCTATAGTAGCTCGCCAAGACTAGCAGAGGTACCCCTAGGCCCAGCGCCTAATAATGCCTCCCTTCTCTAGATTGTTTAGCTTAAACAATAGTATAATTAGCAATACTGTATTATTTTAGCCTAGCTTTAGATGTGTTTACTCTGTCTGTCCTGTTATAGCTAATTCTAACTAGGTTTAGGCGTTTTAGACGCCTTATAAGGCTAGATAGGGCTTAATCCTAATTCTACCTTTACCTAGTAAAGGTTAAACAGAAATCCTCTCTTACCTCTCACTTTACCTCTAGGGTCTAGGCAGCCGCCTGCGTAGGTTAAAGCTCTAACTAGGTAGCTAGCAGTATATAAGCTATCTATACCCCTAGTTTTATTAGTTACTACTATATCCTACTTTATTTTAGTAAGTACTGACCTATTCTGTCTAGTACTTTTATAAGGATAGCTAAGGGATTTTCTAGGTCTTTCTGGCACGTTCTAACATGTTTTAGCAGATAGCACCGCACAATACGCCTTAGTAACCTTTTTAGACTATTTCTAACTACTACTACCTACTACTAACTGTTACTAACTATTACTAACTACTATTTGCTATAGCTGTTATGTTAATGCCTACCTGCTGTAAGATTAACATTACTAAAAACAGTAGGACTACTAAGTAGTGCTGTATGCTATGTCTCTACTACATTGCTAACAGTAATGTCTATAGGGACTGTTGTTTCTCTGCTAACCTAGCTTTGTAGGGTAGCCTACGTTATAGGGACGCCTAGGCCTACTACTGCAGAGAGTGTTACAATAGCAATAAGAATTACCTATTAGTACGTGTTTTGTCTCCTTTTAGCTTGTTTTAGCATCTTTTAATATATTTAGGGCCCTAATAAGTACGCTAAAAGCTATTTAAGGCTTTCTAGCAATATAGCGCGCCTTTACTCTAGTTGTTGCCTAGTTACTACTACTTATGCTGCTATTATTAATGCTGCTAGAGTTAAGACTACCCCTATAACACCTACTACTACTTCGCCTATATCTATTAATAAGAAGACTACAATAGGCAAGTCTATTGTTAACTAGGCTAGCTTGTTACTAGGTATAATTTAAGAGTATATTCTAACACGTTTTAGCTTATTATAGCATAATCTAACCTTTATAGGAACTATTTACTGCAGGAAGAGCTACTTACACTCTATAATAGCAACACTTGCGCATATAAGTTAACCTTATCTAGCATCTATATTAAGAAGCGTAACTAATCTAAGGCTAGCGCTATTAAGGCTAAGATAAAGCAAAAGAAGCTGTTAGAGGAGAGTAGTAGCAAGTCTAATCTAGATACGCCTATTACCCCCTATAAGAAGGTATTATAGCACGTTTTAACCTATTTTAACAATATCTAACTTCTTTTAGTTAAAGTACTAGATTGCAGGCACTAGAAAGACACTTAGTTAACTCTAAGAGGAGCAGGAGGAGTAAGAGGCCGCTGAGCAGGCTGCCGCTAATGCTGCCACTGCTGCTGCTGCTGCTGCTAAGAAGCCTTATAGTAGTTACAAGGCTGCTACTTATACCTGTAGTAGAGGTTATAGTTAATAGATGTTCCCTATAATAGAAGGTTTAGATTAATAATACCTAAGTTTGTAGTTAGTAGATAGTTTTAGGCTAATATGGCACTTAGGTGTATTACACTCTTAGATAGTCTAAATAATACTAGGAAGGTATTCTTCTATACTAATTCTCTTAATTTTGCTTATAATTATAACTGTATAACGTAGCGTGTAACTTTCTTTATCTCCTTATATTAGAAATAGCTATAATAGGCTAAAAGATGTCTGCTTTAGCTAGTCTATATTTCTTAGGGTAAGGTAGGGTTATATTTTCCCTTAGCATAAACTATTAAATACTTATTAATTAAAAAACCCCTATAGGGAAAAATTATAATTAAGTAAAGGTATTTAGCCTTTTTAGTCTCTGTCTTTCTTAGACTTTAACCTTAACGTCTTATTATGCAGTCTAAGCAGTTACTTTATAGTTTTCTAGTATTATTTTAGTACTTCTTTAGAAAGATTTGTGCTAATTTCCTAGGAGTTTTCTAATTTAGGGAATCTGTCCTACTTAATAAGGTATTCCTACTGTCTGTTGTCTAGTTGCCTTCTGTTAAGGACTTTTTCTACAACCTACACCTTCTCTTTCCCTTTAACTATAAGTTCTTATATTTATTTCTATATAATTAGGAGTTAACTTCTTAGTGTGTATAGGTTTAGCAGTAACGCATAGAATACTAGGTAGATCTCTTTTATTTCTAGCAGGTCTACTCTGTATACACTAGGACTAATCTAAGCTATAATAGTCCTAAGTTCTAGGTATTTCTAGTCTAGCTTCTTTTTTAGGCGTACTGTCCTAATATTCTTACTAGAAACTAGTACTTTATTGCCTACTTTAAAGGGTGCTAGTAGTTGTTTCTTATCTAAGTATTTCTTTTAATACTTGTTTAACTTTTCTATGTTTACTTTACAGGTAGCCTATAAGGTAATAACTCTAGCAGCCAATTCCTTTATAAGGGGAGATTCTCTACCTTTTAATACTAAAGTGGGCTAATCTGTGCTCCTTAGATCTATACTATAACAGGCTTAGAAAAGTATTATATTTATAGATGTGTAAATACTATTATTATACGCAAATTCTGTAATTAAAATCTATAGAGCCTAATTATCTTATTCTAGAGTACAATAGCAACGTAAGTACTGTTTAAGAGTCTAATTTTACCTTTCTGTTTAGCTATCTGTCTAGAGATAATAGGCTAACGTTAAGACTTGTCTTAAGTTTAAATAGTAGTTAAAGGTTTTCTACGTCTTTAAGTTTATTAGTAGCCCCTAATCTAAGATAATTTGTGCTGGCGCGCTGTATAAGTAGATAATTTCTCTAATCTAGGTGTATGCTAGGTCTTTTCTATCCTAATTAGCCCTAGCTGGTATATAGTGTAATATTTTAGTTAATTTGCATACTACTACTAATATAGAGTTATACACCAGCCTAGCCACCTTGCTAGAGGGTAGTTCTGTAATAAAATCTATTATTACGTCCTCCTATAGTTAGCTTAGCACTAGTAAAGGCTGTAGTAACCTGTACAGTTTATGTTAAGTAGCAGTTAATCTCCTATATACTAAGCAGTTGTAGTAGTAGTTAGATACATCCCTATTAATACCCTTCTAGGTGTATCTGCGCTGAATCTTCTCTAAGGTCCTTTGTGCTCTAAAGTGTCCTAACATTAGGTTATTGTAACGTTCTTTAATAACTTACACTTTATCTTTTAGCCTTATAAGCAAGATACGCCTCTCCTTAGCTATATTATCTTTTTCTAGGTTATTTTATCCTATTTTAATGTTACTTAACTCTTTTTTAGTGCTAGAGAGTTTATCTATGTTGTCTAAGTCTGTTATTAGCTCTGTCTAACTATTCTCTCTTAATTCTTCTCTTTTAAGATCCCTTATATCCTTTCTTCCTTTTACAGACAAACAAAGGGTTATAGCTACTACTAGGGGAGTATTAGGGTTCCTCCTAGTTAGGATCTCCTAAAGCAGTTATATAAAAGCCTTATTATACTTTTATAAGGGGTCTTAAGCCTCTCTTATATAATTAGAACGCTGTAAGGGTCTATCTATAGGGTTTATAGACCCTAGGCAATAAGTAATTATAAAGTTAAACTTAGATAACACTAAGTATGCCCTTACTTACTAATAGCTAAGAACCTTTGTCTCTATAAACCACTTTAGGTTTTAGTAATCTGTTAAGATCTTAAAGAAGGTACTATCTAAGTATCTCCGCTAATGCTGTAGGCTCTAGATAATTGCAAGAAGTTCCTAGTTATAAGTATTATAATTATACTCTGCTTAGATTAACTTCTTTAAATAGAAGTCTACAGGCCTCTATTAGGCCAGCTTCCCCTCCCTAGGGACTAGTTAACTAAGGATTCCTAAGATAGCGCCTCTAGAGGCATCTACTTCTATTCTAGTCTGTCTCCTAGGTATAAAATAAACTAAGATAGGTACGTTAATAAATAAATCCTTTATATTCTAGAAAGCTTATAGGGATTCTTTACTTAGCTTAAGAGGCTAACTCTCCTCCTTCCTTATTACTTAACCAGATTTGGCCAAATTTAGCCCTTTCTAGGTTAATTAGGTTAATAGCAAGGCTAATTTAGAAAACCCTATAATAAATCTCTAATAGTAGTTTATAAAGCCTATAAATACTTAGATATTACAAACTATACGCAGGATTAGCTATTCTTAAATTATTTTAACCCTGTCTAGGTTAATACTTACCCCTTTAGGTAAGACTATGTACCTAAGGTACTCTATATGTTAACAGTGCTATTTACACTTATCTAAACGCATATAGAGGTTTACTTTGCAAAGCCTCTCTAAGACCTCTTTAACATGTCTAACATAGTCTTCCTCTATCTTAGAGTATACTAATATGTTGTCTAGATACATAATATAAGTTACGTTAACTAATCCTATTAGTACCTTATTTATATAGGCCTAAAATTAGGTAGGAGCATTTATAAGTCTAAACAGCATTACTATGTACTTAAAATGTCTATACCTAGTTTAAAACGCAATCTTCTACTTATCCCCTTTCTTAATTTAGATATAGTAATACGCCTTACGTACATCTAGTTTAGTATAGAACTTAGCTTACGCTAGTCGTTCTAGTAACTCTGTAATTAGTAGCAATAGATAGTAGTTTTTAACTGTTATCTTGTTTAGACCTCTATAGTCTACACACAGTTATAGGTTACTATCTTTCTTCTTTAAAAAGAGAATAGGCGCCCCTACTAGCAACCTTAAGTGTTATATCTAGCTATATTATAGATATTCTGCTAGATACTTCCTAAGTATCTCTAATTCTGTTGCAGATAGTCCGTATAACAGTTAGTAGGGGAAAGTAGCTCCTTCTGTAATATTAATTGCTAGGTTATACTCTCTATGCTCTAGTAGGACCTAAGCATTATCCTCTAATCCTAAGTACACATATTCGCAATACACTTCTAGAATTAGGCCCCTTTTAGCAGATATTAGGTTATATATACCTACTAAGTTTACTATACACACATAAACGTCTACTAAGGGACTTCTTATAGTGCGTTTAAACTCTTTAGCATCTTCTAACACTATTTTCTTTAGTTTAGAAGAGTTCCTATACTTCTTCCCTTAGAAGAGTATACGCTAGCTTAAATAGCTTAGCTTAGAGTTTGTCTAGTTAATCTAGGGTAATCTAAGGTATATCTTATACCTTTATAGGTCTGTAACTACAAAAGGTATCTGTTAGACCTCCTATCTTCTACAGGAGTTAAGAATAGATACTTCTGCTGTAGTTACTCTATAGATAGGCAATTCTGCTCTACCTACACCCTTAGCCACTATTTTATTTAATAGTGTAACCTCTAGATCCTGCTCCTTTGCTAGAAGAACTAAAATTAAGTTTAGTTGTAACCCTCTATCTATTAGAGCTTCCACGTTCTCTGCGTTGCCTATAGATGCTTTAACTATAAGTAGGCATATATATTCTAGGTACACTACCTTATAAAGAGAGATATTCTCCTTTTTCTCTTTAGATAATTTAATATAGGCTACAAGAGAGGAGATTAGCTCTTAGGTCCCTTGTCTTTTTCTAACTTATCTAGAGCAGGGTCTTTCTAGTTTAACTTTAGCTTTAGGCAGTTAGGGCAGTAGTAACTAGTTTCTCTATACTTAAGGTATGCGCTTTAGGTCTTGTATAGCCTATCTTAGCCCTTTTTACCCTTTACTAGCTCCTTATAGAACTTCTTAGACTTAAATAACTTTTTTAGAGTTTTTATATTCCCCTCTAACCTAGAGTTACTAAATTAGCGCTTCTGTAGTCCTTTGTTAGTTGTCTTACCCTTAGCTAGAGTCTTCTTAGGTAGCTGTTAGCTATACTAACCTAGTCTCTAGTTAATAATATTAGCTTGTTTCTCTACCTTTAGGATTGTGTCCCTTTAATTGTAGGGGATAAGAAACAAGTCCTTTTATATACTAGGGAGCAGTGCAGTAATATATTCTAGGACTTAAAGCTCTAGCGTATATAAGTTGCCTAGTTCTTCCTATAGTAGATGTATAAAATCTAACAGATCTATAGGGAACTAAGATTTCTACTACTTATATTGCTTTAAGGATTTATACGCTACTTATATTTAGCTAGCATTTCTAGAGCATCTAGTATAATTCTTTTTAGCTCTTACTACGTTAGTTCCTAGGTTAGCTAATTGTAGTAGTTAGTTATGCAGTAAGCCTACTATAACGTCTTTAGGTTCTCTAAGAGGTACCTTACGCTAAAATTAATCTTTTATTCCTCTATAAGGAAATTAACTAGAGATTAGAGGAAGTATCTCTTATAATCTCTCTCCTAATAGTTATATTTAGCGCAGTTGCGCTTTATATACTTCTGTAGGGGTTTAGGTTATAGAAGGTTTATAGATAGAGAATATTATAGTTTCTCTACTCCTTCTAGTACTTTTTAGAAGGATAGGATTATTACTAGATCTCCTTTCTTATATTTGCGTCTAAGTTTATAAAGAGAAGAAAGTTCCTTATAGTCTTTTATCTCTTACAACTATTTGCGTAAGTTTTCTAACTCCTGTTATTAATTACCTACTTCTAGGCTATTCTGGCCTTCTCTAGCTGAAGCTGCCCTATAGATGCAAATTCTAGGGTAAGGTGTACCGCCTAGAGGACCTACAGATCCTCTTAAGGCACTATAGACACTTAGTGTCTGTTAAGGTATCTCCTTATCTGCAGAGGGAGGTGTTACCTTACGCTCTACCGGCTCTCCTACAGGTAGGTTGTCTTAGTCCCTCTCTAAAGACAGTAAGCCTAGATAATTTAGTTTAAGACTTATAGTAGCTTAATTCTATCTTTAATTATAATATAAGAGTAATTAGAATGTAAAGAGTGTACAAAGTAATTACAAGAGAGGATAGGGTTAAAGGGGATAGTAGGTGTATTAAGGTACGTAGTATGTAGTAACAAGACTAATTACTAGAGTATTAGTAATAACCTCTAACACCTTTATATAGTCTAGGCTAGCTAGCCCTATAGTAGCTCGCTAAGACTAGCAGAGGTACCCCTAGGCCTAGCGCCTAACAGTTTCTTAGTAGTTGTCTAGGTAGTATTAACCTAATAAATAATTAAGCTAGCCTTAGTAGTGTCTAAGTAGGGTATAAAAGGGTTAAAAGAGTACACTTGTTAGGAAACAGTCCTTAGGTGGTAACTATTATCTAAGGTACCTAGTTTTCTAAATTAGAGGTGTATTCGTCTAAGGAGTTAAATTTATTATCTTTACTATCTAATAGTAGGAATTAGTCTGTAGAGATATGTTAGTTTATAGTAGAGTCCTTAGGTGTAGCTGCTAGTGCAGCGTAGGTCTTAGGCTTAGGAGGGGTAGGGCATTAATTTGCTTTATAACCCTTAGTTCTGTAGTTAAAACACGTAAATATATTAGTTATAAAACTAGTCTCCTTAGGTTAACACTAGCAGGTATCCTTATTCTCTTAGCTTAGTGCAGGTTAAAGAACAGCAGGCGACCCTAGGGAGATAGAAGTAGTGTTTTTGTAAGTAGCCTAACAGTTACAAGGACTAAAACAATTCTGCCTATCTCCTAGGATATCCTTATTATTAACCTTAGAAGGAATATAAGCGTAGTTATAGAAGAAGGTATTAAGCTAGTTATAGTAGTTACGTAGCCTAGATAGTAATTTATTACAGGCTATGTTAGCTATCTATTATTGTACAAAATTAGGGAGTTTAGTCTACAGCTAATAGTAATATGTTTCTAGTGTCTAGTTAAGTTACTAAGCAAAATATTCTATCTTAGTGTAGAAGACTAAAAACGCTATAGCAATATTAGCAATTTCTAGACTAGGGTATTATAGGAATATAAACAGGTTAAAGGCGTGTTTAGCTAAGCTATAGATATCCTTATCTTTATAAACTTCCTATAGACAATAGATATAATCTATAGAGTTAGAGTAGTAGTAGGTAAAACTAGAGGGATCCTGTAGAAGAGTGTAGGCAGGTTCTTTAGTGTAGATTAAGAAGAAATTAGCCTAGTCTATAGGATATTAATAGTTCTAACTATCAGCATATATAAAGTGTAAGCAGTTAAATAACTAATTATTAAAGTTATCTTTAGGGCTTACAAAATAGGACAGTTTCTTTATAGCCTTATCTAGTTAGTTGTTGTACTAGTCTAAGGACTAGAGGAATTAATAAGCGCTAGCTAGAGTGGAAGTTAGAGTAACTAGGGTAGTACTCCCTAGTGGCGTGTATGTAGAAGGCGCCTTAACCTATATTAGGAGGGTATAGAATTAGTCTATTATAGCAGGTGCGTTATTATTAAGCTATAACTGTAATAGTATGCTAGTATAGGTGCCTACTAAGCCTAGTATTTTAAGCTTAGGAATATTAGAGGACTACTAAGCTGAGCAAAGGAGGTGTCTAAAGCGGGAGGGGGGTTAGTTAGTAGTGTTATTGTGCCGGTGCACACGGTGACTTCCTTAGTAAGAACTAGGATGCTTAGCTAGTGTATGTAATCTGGCCGGCAGAGGGGTATAAGAGACCTTGACAGGAACTGTTAAGGCAGGACACCTACAACAACAACTAGTAACACTTACTTATAGAATTTAACTACCGTATTACTTATCTCTTTAACCCTTAACAATAATAATAATAATAAGTATCCTTCCTAATGTGCCTGCTAATAAGATGCTTTAATACTTATACTAGAACAAAATAGTAACCTAACTAGGGGGCACAGTATAGCAGGTAATATTAAAATTCTGCTACTCTAAAGGCTAGGGTATAGTTTAGGAATTATCCTGTTAACTCTGGACTAGGACGTTATTATCTAAATATCTGCTACTCTGAAGGCTGGGGCACAGCCTAGGAATTATCCTGTTAATTCTAGACTAGGACGTTATTATCTAAATATCTGCCACTCTGAAGGCTGGGGCACGGCCTAGGAATTATCCTGTTAATTCTGGACCAGGATGTTACTATTAGACCTATTATTTAGAAAACAAGAAAAATAAGCTTAAAACAAGGCAGGCATCTAGTTAACTTGGAAAAGCCTTAGTAAAGGGACTATTTTAGTCTAATTTCTAATGCTTATTATATATATTATCTGCGCAGTTCTACTTAGCCTTATTCCTTAGGACCTGCTTAGCCCTATTCCTTAGGACTTAGGACAAGAGGAACATAAAAGACAGGGACTAAGCTGCTCTAACAGATAGAGTAATTAAGATTACTTTAATTATAAGAAACTATTATCTTCTTAATATAACAGACTACTAAGGATTAATATACACTACTATAGACAACCCTTTAGACTCTATAGAGACACTGTCTTCCCTAACAGGAAACAGCTGTTAGGTTGTTGTTCTAATAAAGGGAAGGTCTATCTAACTATCCTTTAATAGAAAGGAGGTTATAGAGTTCCTTAATAACTATAACTATATAGCAGAAAACAGAGGGTTAAGTAACAAGCAGAAGGTTAGGGTCCTTTCTAACTACTACTATAATTACTATAGGAGGTTTATTAAACGCCTAAAACTATATGCTTTAGATAATTAGGTTAAGCTTCAAATTACTATAAAGGATTACTAGAAAGACTAGGACACTGCTTAACGTATAGGTAATTAAGCGTTCCTTAAAGCCTATGTTAAAGAAACCTCTTAAGCCTTCCCTAGACTATTACACTACTATACTAACTTTATAGTGTATAGTAATATATGTTAGAAGAATAATTAAATTCTAACCTCTAAGGAAGGATACTACTTCTTCTTAGGACTGCTAAAGGTTAATAAGGACCTTATCCTCTTTAATATGCAAAACAGACTAGATATAAAGGATTAATCTTTATTTATACTTAATAACATCTATAATTTTATAAAAAGGGTGTATAAGCAGCGCTAAGGCTTAAAGGAATTAGCGCTTAGAAGGGATAATAAATATACTAAGGAAACCTAGCGCCTTATAAACAGCACTAAGGAGCTAATTAACGCTAAGTCTATTATTACCTAGGCTAAGGATTAACTAGCTAGTTAGGGTAGTAAGAGCAAAACACCCCTACCTTCTAGTGTTAATAAAGACGTTAAAGAGCTTGTCTAGGCAATAGGCGGATAGAAGCTATCTCTAGCAGAAGTTAGCACCCTTATAAACTCTAACAATTAGATAAGAGAGATCCTTTAGTCTCCTACTAATTACACTTACTTTATTTCTTAAGCAACTAGAGCTAGTGCTACCTAGGAAAGGAACAATAGCTCTTATATCACTAACGCACCTAGGAACGTTAACCTAAGATAAGGGGTAAACTACTCCTAAGGAAGAGAGTATAGTAACTCCTGCAACATGTGTAGAGAGCTAAACTACTAAGCCTGTAAGTGTAAATTGTACAGAGTACTTACCTGTATAGGGTAGTGCAGATTTTAACTTAACTAAGACAGTTAACGCAGATACTACTTTAGTCCTGCTTACTATTAAATTAAACCTATCTAAGGATCTGTTCTACCTACTTATTAACTTAATTAGTTAAAACAGAAGATTTAAGAGTACTTTAAAGTTTTACAGGATGTCCTGGACTAGCTAGCCTCTGTAGTTAAGCCTAATCTATTTAAAGGTGTAGACTCTAGGCCTAGAGGGGTAATGTATAGATCTAGGCCAGGCCTAGACATATAGGAAAAGATTATTAGAAGTGTTAGTGCACTAACTATAATAGATAATTACAAGCTAGACTATAAGTTATTGCACTCTTTTTAGAACTTCTAAATCCTTAATAAGGACTATTACAAAGTTTATAACGTAAGCGGTAAGCAAGTCGCTTAGGCAAGCGAGTCGCTTACCTTTTCAAGCCTTAGACCTTTGCAACACTATAACTCAACACTACAACGTCGTACTGTAGCTTATAGTACGTTAAATTAATCTAATTAGTCTACAGTATCTTTCTTATATGTGCGCTTGTTGTGCCCTGCCTTACTACACCTCCTACAGCGTTAAGAACCCTGTCCACCACCACCTGTTCGCATCCTCTCCTTACGCCTCTTAGCCTTAACCAGCGCATCAGCATCCCTACGCTTAACTATCTCCTCTGCTTCTTGCTAAGATAGGGTCCTACTATGCTAGATCCGCTTCTTTTTACGTGTTTTACGCTTAGAAGCAGCTTTATTTGCTGCTTAAAGCTTAACTATCTTAGCTGCTATCAGCACCTAGGTATGCACTATTATTTCAGCTCCCTT
The DNA here is from genome assembly GCF_004011695.2 of Ascochyta rabiei. NCBI lineage: Eukaryota > Fungi > Ascomycota > Dothideomycetes > Pleosporales > Didymellaceae > Ascochyta > Ascochyta rabiei. The sequence continues at coordinate 175,868 of NC_082421.1, forward strand.
TTAAAACTGCTGCACTATCTTACAGATTAATTCTGTTAATAAACTTCTGTATTCCCTGATTCTCTTTAATATTAGCGTTGACTAAGCTCCAATTTCAGCAGCGTTGCTTGGTGTTTTAGGTTGCTAGGGGGTAGGCTCTAGTAGAGGTGGTGATGGCGTACAAGGCTTTACTTCAAGCCTTAATAGCACTACCTCTAGGTTATCTAGAACTAAGCCTGTTGCTTAGAAGCTTAATTAAATATTACTAGATAAGAACGCCTTATTAAAAGCCTGATTAAAAGCAGCTAGGAACGCTTTCTTATTAATGTGGGTAATATAACAGTTTACTAAGATATTAATTTCCTTCTTATACGCCTGCTTTAATAGGGTAAAACACCCTACATTAAGTGGCTGTAGGATGTAGGAGGTGTAAGGAGGCATACAGAGAGTAATAATCTTACTCTCCTTATACAGATTCTAGAAGGCAAGCAACTTATAGCTCTTGTAGCCATTAATAATTAGCAGCTAGTGGCTACCTACTGTCTAGGCTGTTGTGTGCTAGATAAAGTGCTTTAGCCACACTAGGCCCAGTTCATTCGTTGTCCAGCTATTCTTGCTAACACTAATCCGCTAATCCTTTAGGTTGTGATACCAGGCTTAGTTATAGTTCTTTGCTTTAAAGATAATAAAGGGTGGGATAACCTACCCTATAGCATTAATTGCAGCAATTAACGTTACCTATTTATAGTTGCTAGGCTGGACCTGCAATAGTCTAAGACGCCTCTTAGACGCAGTTACCACCTTAACAGACCCCCCAACACCTATCTGGAAGCTAGTCTTGTTAAAGTTGTAGGTATCTTTGTCTAGGATACTATACTTAGCTTTAACGTTACGTATAAGGTTAAACTAGGGGCTAATAATAGCTAGGTTGCTATATAGGACTCTCTAGTAATTGCGCTGTCTATTTATGTAAGACTTAATCTTAGGCTTCTAGCGTATAAGGTTCCTGGCCTATTTTTCCCTAACCTGGCTACTATAATAGGCAGCTAGCAGTTAATTAGCCATTTTGCGTACATAGCTAAGCGTAGGGGCAAAGCCTTACGCGTTAAGCTTCCTTATATATTGTATAATTGTGTCCTCTTTAACCCTAGTAAGCTGGGATAAGTTAGGATAGGAATTGCGTTGTGAGGTGGTTTTGGCGCGTTAGTTAGAGAGGGTCCTTTAAGGAACGTTATAGATAGCAGCAGCGCGTTGCTAGCTTAGCAACGCGTTAGATTTTATAGCTTAGATAGCAAGGACTATCCTATCCTCACAAGAAAGCAATTTGAGATCAGGTTGTTGAGACATTGGATGAAAGGTTGAAGGAGGTGTGATCTTGGCAAAGGTGAGCGACTCGCTTGCCCGAGCGACTCGCTTACCGCTTACGTTAGTCTTAATTATATTAATAATAGGGATATTATACTAGGGGCATATAACATTAAAGATAGCTCCTCCTTAAACGCAGTAACTAGGTTAGATAAGGCACGCAACCGCTAAGTTAATACTATCCTAGAAAGAGCTTAGAGAGCTACAGTTAGGAAAGAAAGACCTTTAACATTTTAATAAGCTATAGTTAAGCAAGTATACAATAATGCTAGAGATAAGTTAGCAGTAGATATTAAAGACTTGTTAAGGTTAAGCCCTTTACTAATAGAGAGTAAGTAAATAATACCTTTTGCTAGTTAGCCTTATAGTTAGCTGTATGCTATTATTAAACTACTATTATAAGAGAGGGTATTAGAAACTATTCTACTATTAAATTAGCAAAAGAGGAAGCATTTAATAACTAGCCTAGACAATAGAATAGCAGACCTATTTAAACTATCTAAAAACAAGATTCTAACTGCAATTCTTTGTTAAGAAGTACAAGAGATTACTGTTAGAGATTTAGTCTCCTAGGGTTATATCTAAGCAGTGTTCCAGAAGCTTATAAAGGAGTTAGACCCTAACCTAATAGCTAGCAGGAGCGTCAACGTAGCGATCCTAGGGGCTAGGGGTTCTAACTAATTAGGAGTTAACAGGTCTTACTAGTTAACTGCTGATTAGCTAGAAATTATAAGGGTCTGCACTAGCACTAAGTTTAGCAAAATTTACCCTGTAATTAAGAACAGCAGGGCTTAATGCTTTAATGTTAGATTAGAGAGGAATGCTTACAGAAGCTACTAAGTAGAAGCACACAGCGATACATAGGACAATAAAGATCCTCTAAATAAGCTAGCTAAAACTATAGAAACTACTAGGTTAGAGAAGCTAGTACACTAAGATTTACTAACATGTTAGGCTTACATTAGGTTACATGCAGTTAGCTGCTTAATTAATACTAGAGCTTAGATAAATTTAATAAGGTTTAGTGCTTCTTAAGCGCTAGGAATAGTGTATAAAGAAATAACATATCTAATAGGAAAAGAGTAGGGCGTTATTATAGCTAATAGTAGTATAGATCTATTTGTTAGAACGTTGTAGAATGTCCTAGTCTAGATTAGAGAAGTTACAACCTTAACGCACTTTAGACTTGTAAGGAACCTAATTAGATTAGTTATCCTTAGAACGCTATAGTGCTTGTTAGTAAGACTAGCTATTTAGTATAACGTTTTTAGAAGAACTACGTGCTATATTATGTCTAATAACAGTAGAAGGAACGCTACCTTTATCGCATTAGACCTATCTCCTTACTACTCCACCCTAGTTAAGCATAACTAGGATAAGGGAAAAGTTAGGGGAACTCCTTAATTAGGCTAGGGTGTTCTGATACTAGTAAAGACCTAACAATACTAAAGTTCTATTACTTAGTAGAAGTAAAATACTACTTCCTACGTATAACTATGGATTTAGGAATCTTAAAAGGCCTAAGTAGTTTTATCTTTACATAGAACAATACTAGCAGTCTCTAGTAGATCTCTAAGGGAGGGGACCCTAGGCAAGTGCATGCGGATAAGGACTTTCTTGTCTTACTATCCTAAATAAACTTATAATTATTAAGGGTAAGAGGTTAGCATAATATAGTTAAAAACTAAGAAGTTAATACACTCTATAAATAAGTAGGGGTAAAGGTTTAACCTATTAATAATCTATAACCTAATAAACCTATAGAACTTAGTTAGGAAGATTAGAAAAGAGTTGCATATAAACAACAGTAGCTAATACTTAGTTTAAGGCTACATAATATTAGGCCTTTTAATTACTTATTTAAAAGGTAATATGCCCTGTTCCTAAGAGGAAAAAGGCTCACTCCTTAGATATATAAGATTAGAGGTTTAGCAATACTCTGTTCCTAGTAGAGATAGCACTCTTTAAGGAAATAATCCTAAACAGAGAAGCAGCTATAGCTTTTACTTTTTCTAAATTTAGGCAGATTTAGAAGGAGGTTTCTCTTCCTTACTAAATTAGGATAATCCTACACAAAGCTTAGCAGGTTAAAACCTTCCCTGTTGCAAGAAGTCTAGAAGGAGAACTTGTTAAGATGTTAAATAAAAGATTAGAATAAGGAATACTTAAGAGATGCAACAGCTAATACAGGAACCTATAGCATTCAGTGTCTAAGAAAGACAGTAGATTTTAGTTTATTAATAATGCTTAATACATAAACAGGGTCTCTGTTTAAGATACAGAAACCCCTCTAACTACAGACAAGTTCTCTAAGAGGTTTGCTAGCTATAAGATTATATTACTTATAGACTTTTTCTCTAGTTATAACTAGATAATACTACATAAAGACAGCAGAGACATAATAGCAGTTATAACGCTAATTAGCCTTTTACAATTATGTACCCTAGTTTAAGGGGCTACTAACTTAGTAGCTGTCTTCTAAAGAATTATAATAAAGATTCTTAAGGATTACTAGCTAGATACACTTTCTTTCCTTAATAATGTTACTAGTAGTAGCCTAAAGACAGATTATAATAGTAAGGAGGCTTTACCTAGTGTTAGGTGATATGTGCTTAAGCACATCTAGTAACTAGACAGGGTCCTTACAGACGTAGAAAGAGCTAGAGGCATAGTGTTAGGACTTAAATGCTACTAGGGACATAATTAATTAGGGGTAGTTAGCTACAAAGTTTTAGCAGAAGGACAATATCTAGCACAAAAGAAAGTTAACAAAATTATAAATTAGCTACAGTGTTGGAACCTAAAAGAGGTCTAGATGTTTGTAGGAATTGTAGTGTACTACTGTATCTAGATACCCTTGTTTGCCTTAAAAGCAAAGCTACTATTCTAGTTATTAAAGAATAACGTAGTATAGCAATAGGGGAACGCAGAACAGAGCTTAATGTTACTCCTAAAGGAGCATATTATTAACGCACCTGCGCTTATAACAATATCTTACAAAAATCCTAGTTTAGTGTTTCTCTTAGTTAATGTAAGTAATAAAGGTATAGGAGCATGCCTTAAATAAATAGGCCTAGACAGAAAACAACACCTATGCAGATTTAAAAGCACTGTCTAGTCTAAGGCAGAAAGTAGGTAGCACTTAATAAAGCTTAAATGTAAGGTAGTTATTTAGGCACTTAAGAAGTTTAGGATATAGCTATATAGTATACACTTTATTATTAAGACTAACACTTAAATATTAATTACCTAGCTAAACAGGTTATTGTTAGACCTTCTAGGCTTAGTTATAAACAGGTGGCTTACTGCAATTCTACTCTAGGACTTTAAAATACGCTATGTACTAGGAAAGAAGAATATAGTTACAGACGCACTATTAAGATACCTAAAGCTAGAGGGATAGGAGAACCTAGACAAACCTAAATCTAACGTTAAAGAGTTTGTTAAAAACCTAATAGCAAACGTAGAGTTAGGTAACTAGGTTAACATAAGGACTACCTAGATTCTAAGACAGGAATACTCCTAGGAATTAGAGGACATTGCTGTTTTTCTACACTCCCTAAAGACCCTAGTTAGGTTAAGTAGGAAAGAGTGCAGGGCTTAGAAGAAGAGAGCTATAAACTTCTTTAAGAGGGACAGCTACTTGTTCTAAAAAACATTAAGGAATATTGCTATTAGGCGTGTGGTTAATAATGTAGATATCTAAACTGCAGTTATATAGGATATCTACTAAACTATTAGTTATAGGGGCATAAACACAGTATTCTCTATAGTCTCTTAACAATACTACTAGCTTAAAATGTACAGGAGTGTTAAGAGAAAAATCTCCACGAATAAGGAGTGCTAACTTAGAGTAACTAAGATTATAAAGGATATACTAACTAGTACCTACTCCTATACACTATAGGAATTAGTTACTATTAATATTATGCATATGCTAATAAGCAGAGGCTTCTAGTACCTAGTTGCAGCTAGAGAATACTTAAGTAGGTAGATAGAGGCAAGGGCGCTTTACAACAACAAGTTGTTAATAGTAGCAAAGTTCCTATATAAAGAAATTGTCTATAGGTAGAGCACTATAAGAAGACTTATAGTTAATAGCAGACTAGACTTTGCTAAAGTAGTTAAGAGGCTTACTTTAATCTACAGGATTAAGAGGGTATAGGCATCTGCACATAACCCTTAAGTAATAGGAAAAGTAGAGGGTAGACATAAACTTATTATTAACGTACTTATAAAGCTTAAGGGGTTATAGGTGGACAACCTCCTAACAGTACTCTTAGCTAACAGGATCTCTATATAATCTATAGGATACTTAGCATATTAACTTATTACTAGCTAGAACCTAGTTCTTCTAATTAAACTGTTACTACTAACATAGCAAACACTACTATTCTAGAAGGTTAAGAACAGGGCTTAACTACTCGCAATTAGGGCTATGTAGTTAGATCTCTAGGATTAGTTCCTAAAAGATGTAGTTAGCACAACTAATTAACTAAGAGCGTTAAAAAAGGAATATTAGGACAATAACAACAAAGTTTAGCATAAGCAGATTAACCCTAGAGACCTAGTTCTACTGTAGGACTTGGTAGGACAAATTAACATGTCTAGGGATAAGAAGTTAAGAAAGAAGTAGCTTAGGCTATACTAAGTGTTACTTAATAGAACACAGCTAGATAGGGGCACCTATTTCCTTAAAGACCTTAACAGAACTAGCATGCTACATACAGTACTAGGGTAGAGAATAAAGAAGTTCTATAAGCGTTTACTAGAGGATATTTAGTTAGAAGAAAGGGGACTTATAATGGTATAGAGAGAAGATACCTAGAATTAAAACTATAAGGACATGTTTCTACAGAGCAGATAAAACAAGGCTGCTAAGAATTTAAGCACCCCTACTCTAGTAGGCAAGGGAAGAGCACCTACTAGTCGCAATTTACTAAGTATTAAAATCTACTCTTAACCTCTTATATAGTATAAAAGACTATAATACAAAATATACAATAACTTGTCTAATTTAGACTCTAATAATAAGGAATAATAGTGTAGTCTATAGGACAGACTGCTAAAGATAGGAGGGTAACGTCCTAACTGCTAAAGCCACAAGCTAATTAGCAGTTGCTAGGTCTTACTAGTTAACTCCTAATTAGCTAAAACTTAACGCTAGTAAAAATAACTTAGCCTAGGTACTTACTAAGTATAGAGAAAGGTGTAAGCTAACAGCTTATAACTAAAATAACTGTCTATAAACAATTAACAATTATAGCAAGTAAAAGTAAGTAAGTAAAACTATAAATAGTAAGTAAAAAATATAAATAGTAAGTAAAAGTGTAGAAGAAAAGCAGGCCTACAGCTGCCTAGGACACTCTTAAAGCAGAGCTACCCTGTTACTTCTAACTCTCTCCCTTATAATATTAGCTTATAACTTCTTTATATCTACTTAACTATATATAAAGTTTACAATATTGTAGTAAAGGGCAATTATACAGAAAGAGCTAGAACTAGAAGAAGAGGTAGTGTAGTAGGTATTAGTCTTAAAGGCTATTAAGAGTAAGAACATTACTAAGGTTGCTAATATCCTAATGCTATATATAGAGGGGTCTACAGTTAGCTAGTTTATAATAGAGATTACTTAAGGAGAGCTATAGGCGTAAAGGGAAAGGCTTAACTTCTAGATAAGTGTAGCAGTTACTAAGTTTAACAAATTAGCAGCTATAATACACTTAATATTAGACATTATCTAGCAAACCCTAAACCTAGTTACACAATACAGAGGCATAAGCAACTTTAATAGTTAATACCTAGCAATCTAATTAGCAATAGACTATAACTAGAGGAAGATAATAGAAATAGCACAAGCTATAAAGTACATCTGCAAAAATAAGAATAGTAAAAATATTCTAGTAAACGTGGTAACACTATACTGCCTACAGTCTGCTATAGAGTATATAATACTTAACTTAATTATATACTATATCTACTAAGTAGACGCGAACAACCTTACTAAGTTTATTAACTTAGTAATTTACTAACGCCTATCTATACTACAAAAGAGGAGGGATAAGTTCTGTAACTTAAGTAACTAGAATATAGTCTACTAAGCCCTTACTATGCTCTAGTAGGAAATAATAAACTTTGTTACGCACCTAAATAACAAGACCTACCTACTTATAGTAAAAGTAAAAGCACTAGGCAAAGGCGTACTAAAGCTAAAAGCAACAGAGTAGAACATGTGCCTAACTAGGGACCTAACTTTAAAAACATACTAATAGTAGATGTAAGCACTTGCACTGTAGAAGACCTAACTACTAGCACTAATCTTTAACCTAAAAGGTGTTAGGACACCCTACTTGCTAAAAGAAAGGATTACTTAGGAGTAGGCAGTATTAAATGCTATAAGGTTTAGCTCTAAGAACTTCCTTACACTAATATAAGCAGCGCTAGAGTATATTCTTAACAGAGTTTAGACACTAGCCCCTTTAGCATTACTATCTAGGTTATTGTTGCTTACTAAGCTAGTAACAAGTATAAGGACTGTAGGCTAATTAAGTGTTTCCCTAGGAGGATTATCTTTTACTCTAACAAGGCTATAGACTAATACAAAGCCATTCCTAACAGGTAACAAATTCCCTAAGGATGTTATTAAAAGTATTAAATAAGAACACTAAAGGGACCTGTTGTCTGTAACACCTAACAACCTTAACTAGATAGCCTTTAAGTTAGGTGTTAACAAAACAGGAAAGCAGCGCTGCATAATAGATGCAATTTAGGAGCACTAACAGTCTAGGGGAACGCAATTTAGCTCTGTCACTTTAGTGCTAGAGGACTATTAGACTAGGGAATAATTATTAATTAGGCTATTAGAATTTAGATTATTTTAAGACGTTACAAGCCCTAAAGTTAACTACCTATTAATATTAGACGTTTAGTCTATACAGGAAGACGCAGAGATTAGTAAAGACATAATAAATAATATCTAGGACAGCGCTAAGTGCAAATACACTAATAGCTAATCTGCCTTTATTCTCCTCTGCACAAAGATTAGTTAGAAGCTTCTTAAGGATCTAGAGCGTGTAAAGCTCCTAGATGTATAGGTCTAAGAGTGCTGTAAGAGAGGAGAAACTTAAAAAGAGGAAGGTGCTAGTAGAAGAATAATTACCTACTACACAGTTAACCTGTTATAAGTTTACTTTTCCTATTCCTAGTATACTGCTAGTAAACTTAGCTTACTAGTCTGCACTCTTAATACTACTATAATATCTAACCTGCTTATACTAATACACAAGAATAAGACTAGCTAGGGAAAGTAGAGAAGTAACCTAAAAACTAGGATCCTGTTTTAAGAACAGCTCTGTGCACTAAACACGATAGATAGTCTACAGTCCTATTAATTCCGCCTAGTTCCTACAGTACTTAACCTTAACTAGAGTAACTTTATCTCTAAGCACCTATCTTAACATTTTTAAGCTAAGGCAGACAGTCTAAACTAGAAGGGCACTATTATAGTCTCTGTGTTTACCTCTATATTTTAAAACAATCTAGAACTCTAGAAAATAGTAGATAAATACTTTAATATATATAACTATTATACTTGTATAAAGTATAGTAAAAGCAACCTAGGGTAGTGTAGGATTATATACTACTCTGTTATCTAACAGCTAGTAAGGGGTAATCTGCAGGACTAGCTTTACTATGCAGTACTCTGTTAACAAACTAGCTTAATCTCCTACCTATACTACACTAAATACACTAAGCCTAGGGATTAGACGTTCTTTAAGTATGTAGATTGTAACCTCTATAACGCTATAGAGTTAGGTAGAGGAATAGATATAATACAGGGCTTAGTATCCTTTAATAATAAAGATACAGACAACTGTACTATTACTCTAGAAGGCTTTTATAATTTAGTTCTAAAATACTTAGCTTAGAGGAAAGATAATAGAATTAAATAACATAATAGTTATATTAAGGGGTAGGTAGATACAGTTAACTACCCTAAGTTAGCACAAGATATAGTAGGTGCTAAGTAGAAGAAGTATCCTTGCAAGTATAGGGACGTTAGGATCTCTTACCTAGCACTGCTACATAGGTCTACTAGACTATCTATAATAAGGCGTAGAACTATACTCCCTTAGTAAGTGCTAGTTACAGAGGACAGAGAAACTATAGAGATTCTAGAGATAGGATTATACAAGGACATTGCCAGTTCTTATTAGATACTTACGCTAGGACTATTATTACTGTTAGGTTATTTAAATAAGTATAGTAGTGCTTCCTATGCTTTCCTAGCAGATATAGCGCTAACTTTCTCTTTCTAGATTTCTAAAGCTATCTATTACTAGGCTTAGTACAACTCTTATCTAGTCTAGTAAGAGATACTCTATATTTTTAGTCTTAATAATAAAGAGCTTATAAAGTTTCTTTAGAAGAGTAGGGATAACAACGTTGCTATAGTAAAGAGGCATTAGCAGTAGGTAAAGATGTCTAAGAAGCATTGCTTTAGAGCTAATAAAGAGTTAGGTATCCCTAATTAATCTTTCTTTACTAATAAAGGAGTAGTACTAGAACATAAGAAAGGATAGGAGTTATAGGACAGACAGCATACACAGAGGGGTGCTCTTAATAAGTTATTTAATAGTTTAACTGTTAACGTAATAGAGGCTACTACCTAGATAATATACAAATTAGGCAGTGCCTTAGACTAGGGTTTATTAAGACACGTACCAGACTCTCCTACCCCTAAGCTATTAGGAGACTCTAGTTAATAACCTACTTAGGAAACTAGGGCCTTAACAAGATTGCAGAAACAGGGAGGCAGTAAGGGAAAGGAACAAGCAGAGTAATAAGGGGGGGTTAGTAATTAGTTTAGAGTTTAGTTTTAACTTAGTTTATTTGCTTAATAGGGCTAAGCTCTTAGGGGGGGGAGGTTTATGCTAGTGCACACAGTAACTTCCTTAGTAAGAACTAGGATGCTTAGCTAGTGTACGTAATCTGGCTGGCAGAGGGGTATAAGAGACCTTAACAGGAACTGTTAAGGCAGGACACCTACAATAATAACTGGTAACACTTACTTATAGAATTTAACTACTATATTACTTATCTCTTTAACCCTTAACAATAATAATAATAAGTATCCTTCCTGATGTGCCTGCTAACGAGATGCTTCGATACTTATACTAGAACATTATTAGCCTAGCCTCCTAGATATTCCTATACTAAGCCTTAATTAGCTTTTAGCTTAAGCTGTTAGTAATACTAAGCAAGTTAAGTAGATTACTGCTAATACTAAGTAAACTTAGCTTACAAGTTATTTAGTTAAGAGGCTGTCTAATTATTACAGTTAATTAGTTAGAAGTAAAAGTGCTTAGCCTAATCTAGCTTAAGTTACTTATTATTTAGTTGCTGGGATAGCGTATGTAGACTACTATTAACCTTACTAAGAAGTTCTAGAAGGAAGGTAGAGAGTATAGAGCATTATCTGTAGGTAAGGTACATAAAATACCTATCTAGATAGTTGTTAGACAGCAGAGGCAGCCCTAGATTCTAAATAAGAGGATTAAGGGACTAGAAGTTAAAATCTGTAAGTAGCGCAATAAGGAACTCTAAAGGTTAGTTACCTAGGCTAAAGTATTTAGCTAGGAAGTATTTAACTATAGTAGTAGGAAGGTGCTAAAACTGTTAGGAGAGACTGTTATTTAAAGGGACTTAAGAAGATATAGCGTGTAAAGAGTCCTTATAGCAAAACTATAGAGCTAGGGTAGAGGTGTCCTACTAGCTAGCGTAAGTAGATTCTTCCTATAGCCCTAGAGTAGCGCTAGTAAGTTTCTGCAGAGAAGCCTGTTCCTAAGGGGAGTAGGAAATAGGCTAGTAGATTTCTGTAACAGTATCCTCTGTTTTAACAGTAGCTTACTTGTCTTTCTATGTCTAAGACTTTAGTTAATTAGTAGATAAAGTAGATAGGCTGCTGCGTGTAATAAAGGTTCCTAGGGTAGCAGCTTTCTTATATGTCTTATAGCTAAAGCCTTATACATAATTAGAAATAGCACTACTACCCTAGCAATTAAAGGACTTAGGATCTATAGGGGTTTCTAGGTAGTGTAGGCAAGACTTGTTATAAGAAGTCTTCTTTGTAGAAGTAGAAGAAGGCTAGGGGGGTAGTATAGAGTTAGGCTTAATATTATCCTTATTAGTTAGTAATATAGCTATAATATATAAAGATATTAGTAGAAGTTAAAGAGTTATGTCTGTAAAGGTAAGTATAGTAGTAGTAGGTAGTTAGAGGAGAAGTAGAGCACCTAGTGCCTTTAAGTAGTAGTAGGGCCTAGATGTTTAGTAGTAAAAGTACTATATATAAGTAAAAGACAAATTCTAGTAAAAGAGCTATATATTAGTAAAAGATAAAGGAGTAAGTATTTCTTAAAATAAAGGGGTAAGGGATACTTAGGGGCACTGGACCTCTTAGAAGGCGCTAGTAGATTAAAAAAAAATAGGCACTAGACTACTTAAAAGGTGCTAAAGGGAGGCGCTAGACTACTTAAAAGGCGCTAGTTAGTTAGGGGGTAAAACAAAAGGCTAGTACTCTAGAGCCTAAAAAAGTAACAATTTGGCCTACTAAATGTTAAAGATAGGTAATCTGTACTTAGAAGACGTGTAGGAGAGGCTAATTTATACTTAAAAACAGGCACTTACTACCTACACTAGTTAGGGGTAGAGACTAAGAAAAGAACTCTAAATAGGGCTAATACTTAGTAAAGAGATAGCTTACTAGACTAAAACTTTAGTGCAACCTTAAGCAGTAGTAGCTAACTACTAGCTTAACAAAGGCAGAAGCCTAAGAGAAAGCTAAATTTTTTAGCTGTTAAGTCTACTATTATATAAGGCAGACTTTATAAGTATAAAAGTAGCAATCTAGTAAACTAATAGATTTAAAAGAGGAGTAAATAAAATAGCAGACAGTAAGCTATAAGAGGGTAGAGAGAGAGGCCTACTTATAGTAGTAAGGCCTATACTCTCTATAAGTAAAAGTAAAGGCAAGTAAAGGAAGGTTCTACTAGGTTTAATAGAATCTGCTAGTAGGTTGTGACACATACTAGTAGGTTACCATCTTACCTTAGCAGAAGTCCTGACAGGGTGGGAGATTGGAGGGTGGAGAGGGAGGGGGTAGGGAAGGTTGTAGCGTTAGATAATACTCTGTAGATGCAGTTAATAGGTAATCTAGAATCTGGCTAGGTTGTGTATGTAGATGTAGTTATTAACCTTAGATAAAGCATAGTGCAGAATAGGTACAACATAAGAGATAGAGGATTAGAAGGATAAAGAGGTAAAGAATAGAAAAGGTTGTAGCGTTAGATAATACTCTGCAGGTGCAGTTAATAGGTAATCTAGAATCTAGCTAGGTTGTGTATGTAGATGTAGTTATTAACCTTAGATAAAGCATAGTGCAGAATAGGTACAACGTAAGAGATAGAGGATTAGAGGGATAAAGAGGTAAAGAATAGAAAAGGTAGTAGCGTTAGATGTTAGAGAATACTCCACAGATGTAGTTATAAGATAATCTGGAATCTGGCTGGGTTGTGTATGTAGATGTAGTTATTAACCTTAGATAAAGTATAGTGTAGAATAGGTACAATGTAAGAGATAGAGGATTAGAAGGATAAAGAGGTAAAGAATAGAAAAGGTAGTAACGTACTCCACGGGTGAGCGGATCAAACGGGTGAGCGGATCACTCTGCCAAGACCACACCAAATTTCTACCCTATTATAGCTCGCATTAGCCTACTTTGGCCTTATATATAGTAGTACAGTACATAATATTATTTAGAAACATCTTCTACAGCCTTCTTACATGTACGTAAGTTATGTCTAACATTGTAGCACTTTGTACAGCGTCTTTAGGTTACTTCCCCTCCTTTAGCACGCACTTACTTCTTTGCCTTCTTACTATTACTACACGCCCTAAACTTAGTTAGAGTAGTTAATTAAAGGCCTTCCTTAGCTGTTAGGACTCCCTCCTGCTGTAATTGCTTTCTTTTATGCGATTTACGTCGCATAGCAGCCTTATTTGCTGCTTAAAGCCTAGTAATCTCCCTTTAAGCTAACACTAGCTTATGCGCTACTATAGCTGCGCCTTTAGTAAGCTTTTTAAAGGCCTTAACTATTAAAGTTAGTAAGCTGCTTGCATGCCTTTAAATCCTCTCTTAAACTAGCGTTAATTGCGACCCTAATTGCAGGGTAGTGCTTAGGGTTTGGGACTGCTAGGGCTCATCTTCTACAGTAGGTAGCGGTGGGGTACGTAGGCGGACATCAAGACCTATTATAACCTGTTCTGGGTCAAGGGGGACTATTCCAGCGCCTTAGAAGCCTTCTTAGATATTGCTAGAAGTAAATGTCTCCTTATAGGCGTCTATAAAGCATAGTAGGAACTTAGTTTTAGTAATATAAGTAATGTAGTTACGTATAAGATTCTTAGCTTAGCGCCTATATACCTTCTTTAGAGGGGCAAAACAACCTACATCTAGTGGTTATAAGAGGTGAGATAAGTATAGAGGTAAACATAGTGTAACAATCTTTGCTTCCTTACAGTATTATTAGAAGTTAAGGGAGTTGTAGCTCTTGTGGCTGTTAATAAGGAGCAGCTAGTGTACTTCTTAGGTGCGCGTCTTTGTATAGGCATTAAAGTGCTTTAACCAGTCTAGACTAAGCTTGTTAGTAGTCTATCTGTTCTTAGAGACTCTAATAACCTAGTTATGGGGCAGATTGTCCTCTTTGTACCAGGCAGAGAGGTGGTTGCAGCCTTTGAAGATAATAAAGGGTAGAATAGCCTACCCTGTGCCATTAATGCCCTGTATGACTGTTATCCACTCTTAATTGCCCTACTGCACTGCCTTTAGCCGTCCTTAACGCTCTAAGCCTGTAACAACTGCTCCTGTTAATATCTAGCCTATTATAAAGCCTGTCTTATTAAAGTTATATATATTATTGTCCTAGATACTATACTTAGCTTTAACATTTGCTACAAGCCTAAACCAGCCCCTAATAATCTCTAGATCCTTACAGAGGGCTCTCTTATAGTTGTACTTGCGATTAAACCTTACTTTAAGGTTAGGGCGGTGCTTAACAAACATGTTAGGCCAGTTTATGCTAACATGGCCTATATTACGCTTAGCACGCAAAGAATTAGCTATATTAGCTACAGCAGCCAGCTAAGGGGCAAATCCTTGTGCATCTAGCTTAAGGATGTACTTAGTAATCACGTTCTCCTTAGTCTGGTCTATAATCTGTTGAACTGGCGTACAATTAGCTTGTGCAGGTTGTCCTGTGTATTAAGCGTGTAGTGTGCTGTAAGGCGCGTTATATATAGCTGCAGCGCGTTACAGGGTAAGCGTTGCGTCTTGTTTAATTGCCTGGAGCGCAAGCTGTATCGCAGCTTCTCTTAAGGGCGTAGATTAATGTTGTTGTTGAGGCATTGCGTGGTAAGGTGGAGGTTTGGTGTGGTCTTGGCAGAGTGATCCGCTCACCCGTTTGATCCGCTCACCCGTGGAGTACGTTAGCGTTAGATGTTAGAGAATACTTCACAGATGTAGTTAATAAGACAATCTGGAATCTGGCTAGGGTGTGTGGTGTGGTTCTGGATCGGTAGATTGTATGCAGTATGCAAACTGCAGGCTCGATCAGTAGCCTCGTACGAAGTACAGTGCGGAGTGGTTGTGTCGCATGACGCGGTATAGGATCTAGTGAGCAAATCGAGCCCTCCAACCGCGTCAGCCGCAACCCTACCACCCAAAGGAGGAGAAGAAGAAGAAGACGAAGAAAAGGATTGGAGACGCACAAGAAGCGCGTTCGGAATCTCCTCCCACCATCCTCGCCCGCTCAACGCACTGCTGTGTGCTCACCTCACTCCCGTGTGGCGGAAGGCCAAACTGCAGTGCGGTCGTGAGTCAACATCTCGCGCCGGAAGTGGCCGGATGCATAGGGCGACAGCCACACATCACACAACGCCAGCGCCAACGCCTTACAGCGCACGGCGCACAGTGCAGGGGTCTCTAGCGAGCGACGGGAGCTTAGCGCGAGACGCTAGGGGATGCTTAACAGTACTGGTGAGTGACGTCTGTACACCGCCGTCGAGATGCGAATTGCATGGCATGATGTGCAGTCTTGGATCGGGATCGGGGGTTTAAATCGACGTGCCAGGCTGTGGAGAGGGTGTGGTTGGTCTGGACTGCGAGTGGTAAGGCGGAGGTGCCGGAGCGTGCTGTCATGTGTTGCTGTGATTACCTGGCCATGCCATGTTGCCGAGACGGGTGTAAGGACTCTCCGATGCCGAAGTGCAAGGTGTCGCTGTGCTGGGCGGTGTTGTGAGCATGATGTGAGACTGCACCCCTGCATCGCAACTCGAGTCCATTGGGGGGTATACTGTAGGTATGCAACGACAAGATCGCTCGATGAGCATGAGGTTGTCCATCCATCCATCCATCCACTCGACGTGGACAGTGCAGCCAGCCCTGCCGGTGGCTCCGGCGAACGTGCAAACGGCCAAGTCAATAGTGGCTGGGTAAAAAGCGCCGGCTACAAATCACATCAAGACCCACTCGCGCCGCTAGCCGGCGGCTCTGCACGTCACATCGATCACAGAAGGCTGCGATCCAAGAATGCGTTGCGCTGACAAAAGCTGTTCTCTCGTGATGATGCAGGTTCCAGCAGTTTCCGCAACTTCCGGTGCAGCGCAGTCATAAGGGCGGCAGCAGCCCTGGCGGCGGCTGGCTGTGGTTGATATTGATTCCTGTTTTGCGAACCGAACTCGTACAAAGCACGCATTATTATAGCTGCGCTTACCGTTGTTCTTGCTCTGGCAGCTCGACTGGACTCGTCTTTGACTTAATTCCTGCTTGCTCTGGCTTGGTCCTTAGCTGTATGGCACGGCGCGGAACTCTTGCAATAGCCACTGCGGCATTGCTGCTCCAGCTTCTTCCCCTGGTGGCTGCGCACGGCGACGAGCAACATGGCGCGAAAATGGACATGAGCGCACACGAGGCGCCGGCGCCGCAACCGCAGGATGATGCACCCCAAAGCTACTGGGGGCTCTCCGAGTACGCTGCGCTGATGTACTGGCACATTGCGCTCGAGATTCTAGCGTGGATTGTCGTTCTACCAATTGGTAAGTGGGCGCGGGTCAATCACGATCAAGCACAAAGCTCCTTGCTAATTCACGTCAGCTGTCATGCTGAGCATCGCTCGCTCGCGATACGTCCTGCCTTTGCAGTTCGTTTTCGTTGTTGTGAACGCGTCGGCGCTTCTGGTTGGCGTCGTGTACAGCCACAAGACGCCGGAGCTGTACGAGAACAATGCGCACAGCAAGACCGGGTGGGCGGTCACTTGGATCGCGTCAGCCTGGGTCTTCATGGCGCTGATCCAGTCCTACATGGACCGAGATCAGGGGCATTCGTTCGAGGACGAGACCTTGGCGCCGCTGAACGCAGCGAATATAGCGCAGTATCAGCGCGTCAAGGAAGAAGATGTCGAAAGCCCGTACAGGTTCTCCAATGACTCTGGCCAAGGCACGGAGCGCAACACGGCTTCGCTGTGCGGGCACTCTCGATCCCCGAGCATCGAGTCAGAAGATCAGCAGTTTGCTGCGCCAGCGCGCCGATACACGCATGACGAGCTCGATGAGTTGGAAGACGTGCGTCTCGAGAAGCCAAGGTCGTCTTTGGATAGCTTCTTCTCGCGCACCGTAGCTCGCTTCGTAGCCGGCAAAACGGCAAAGGTCGTTCGCTCGCTTTATGTGGTGTTTGAACGGACCATGGTGATTCAGGGCCTCGTCGCCATCCTCTCGGGCACTGTCGTGTATGGTGGCATCGGACACGGGGGCGCTGTGTTCAACGTACTGGCTCACTACGTCAAGGGCGGCATCTTCTTCGTGTACGGCTTTTTGACGCTGGGTCGCTGGATGGGCGCGTTCGCCGATCTTGGTTGGGCGTGGAACATGAAGCCGTCGGCGGATGTCGTTGGCCGCCGCAAGGCCAGTCTGGCGTCCGCCGAGTTCACCGAGTCCTTCGTCATCTGGCTGTATGGCTGCACCAACGTGTTCCTCGAGCATCTCGCCGCCTGGGGCGACGAGTGGACAGCGCAAGATCTGGAGCACGTCTCGATATCCGTGTTGTTCTTTGGCGGTGGTCTGGTCAGTTACCCTCTTCCCTCCACCCACTAGCGGCATCCACTAACGCGCTTGCAGCTGGGCATGATCATCGAGTCGGCCAAGATGCGCGACCTCCTCAACAGCGCCGTGGTGACCTCTTCGCACGCTCACGACGAGTCATGGCAGCAGCCCCGCCAATACAACTTCTCCATGAACCCCATGCCCGCACTCATCATCCTGCTCCTAGGCAAGATGATGAGCTCGCACCACCAGGCGTCGATGCTATCAACCATGATCCACAGCCAGTGGGGCAGCATGTTCATGGGCTTTGCGCTGGCGCGATGCCTGACGTACGTGATCATGTACATTACGCCGCCGACGTCGTATCTGCCGTCGCGCCCGCCGACCGAGATCATCACCGCTTTCTGCCTGGTTGCCGGCGGCATCACGTTTATGGTGTCCAACAAGGATACCGTTGCGGCGCTGGAGTCGTACGGGTTGGACGCCATGTTCATCTTCACGGTGACCATGGGGCTGACGGCGCTGCTGCTCGCGTGGACGACCGTGGTGCTTGCGATCAAGGGCTGGGCGGTGCGTGTTGAGGGCAGAAGCCAGTACGCAAAGGGCCGTGCTGGTGTGCTTGCATGAGGTGTGACGACTCGCTACCTTTTCGCCGTCTTTGACTTTTTTTTTTTTTTTTTTTTTTTTTTTTTTTTTTTTTTTACTGTTCGATACCTCTGCTGTATACCCCCCTCTTCTGGAGCCGGCATCTACACCTCTTCTCCAGCTGATAATGGTTATGACGACTGTGGTTATGACGACTGTGGTTATGACGACTGTAATAATGACGACTATGGTAATGACGACTTATGGCGAGGGACGGAATAAGTGAAGGATTACGATGCCTAGAGATTGGATAGCAGGCTGGGTCAATGGTATATATTGCTTACGCTCTTCATCTACCCATGTGTCTGCGGACTTTGTTTCGCGTGTTCCTGCCAGCTACACGCCCCTGCCCCTTGCTCTTGCAGACCCCCTTGCGATTCCACTCCCTCTTGCGCCCCTCGCCGCACCGCCACGGGTGGAGATGCCTCCTCTTCCGCGGGCCGTTGGTATTCCCCTCGCTCTGCCTGGTGCTGTTTTCTTTGGCGTCGGTGCAGGGCTCGCGGCGTTCTTGAACTTGGTCGCTACCTTTGAGCTCGGCGGGTTGTCGACAAACGATGTGTCTGTGGTGAGGAAGGTGGCGTCTGCGTCGTCGACGGCTGATGCGCGGCGGTTGGGGAGATGGGCGGAGGGGTTGAGGGAGGTGTGGTTTTGCGGGCGCCTGAACGAGTCCAGCACGGGTGCCTGGATACCAACATCAGCTGCTGTTCTTGCCTCAGACTTGTAAAGTGCTTGGCCTCCAGCTTGGCGAAGCAAAAGCCATGCCTGTTCCTGACCCAGACTTGCGCAATGCCTACCTCGGGAAAGTCGACGCAGAAGGCGTTCATGTTCATGCCGTACAGGAAGCCGGCAAAGCTCTCGGTGAAGCGCGCCAGGCTCTCGTGCATGAGCTGCAGCTGGACAAAGTTCTGCTCCAGATCGGCCATGGCGTCGCTCAGCTCGGCGAAGCCGTCCTGCAGGCGGTCGAGGGCATGGGACGAGGGTGCGCCGCGGGACCGCTGGGCGCTGTCGCGGAGGGAGCTGCGCGACGCGGGCCGAAGCGGCGTAGTTGGGCGCGAGCGAGGGGAGCGCGAGCGGAGACGGCGGTCGCGCGAGGACGGCGGTTCCCGGGTGGGTGTTGTTGACGCCATTGCGGTGTTGCTGTGTTGCTGTGTTGCTGTGTTGCTGTGTTGCTGTGTTGCTGTGTTGCTGTGTTGCTGTGTTGCTGTGTTGCTGTGTTGCAGTGTCGGGGTGATGGCGGGATGCTGTGTCGGGGCGATGGCGGGATGCAGTGTCGGGGCGATGGCGGGATGCAGTGTCGGGGCGATGGCGGGGATGCTTTGGCGTGGTGGGTGTTGCTGTGTTTACAGTGTCTGGCGGTGGCTTGAGGGGAACGCGAAACGCCTCATGACGCCGTGGCGCCGCGTCCCCCCCTCCTTGCTCGTTGAGAAACGCTCGAGCCAAGGCGGGTCGCATGCCGCATACCTGCTAGGTCCGCGCTTCGACCTCGACCAGCCCACCGTCTACCGGCGCTCGTCCTGTGCTGCTGCTCGACACCTCGACTTCCGTCCGGACTCGCCTTCTGCCGAGCAAGGCGATCGGCTACAGCCGCACCGAGCGTTCCCGTGCAATACGCATGACCTGCTCAGCCACCCCATGTTTATATCCATGTCCCTTCGCCCTTACACGCTGAAGACACTCTCCCACGCTTCCTGTCCAGCACCCGCAGCACAAGCAGCCACCCGCGCCAGCAGAAGCAGCGCTCCTTTCGCCCCTCGACGCTGGACCGCCTCGGTCTCCCGCGCTCAGCGACACCCCCTCCGCGAACGAAGAACCCCCCCAGCCCGCTGCCAGCAAAGCGGCTCAGGGCTTTGGACTGCTGCCGTAGTAGTCGGTCTTGCCGTTGGCGGCGCATTGCTCGTCCCCGTCTTCAGCGCGACTCCGCTCTCCGCCACCGAAGAGCGCACCTCCCCCTTGGACACCACCTCCACCACCTCCACCACCTCCGCCACCTCCACCACCTCCGCCACAGACGCCACAGACTCCTTCCTCGTCATGGCCCCCAACACGCCCGCCGGTCGCCCCGGCACGCTGACGCCGCAAGAGGAGGAGAAGCTGCGCGAGCTATGGGCGCTCACCATGAAGGTCTTTGGCGTGCACGTGTCGGCCGCGGAACCAACCAACGGCGGGCAGACACCCGCAGCGCCCGTGGCTGCCCCCGCCACGGCAGCGCCTGCAGAGGAGAAGAAGAAGAAGAGCAAGCTGAGCGTCTTCTCGAGGCACAAAAAGGACAAGTCGGACAAGAGTGCCGAGGCAGAGTCGACGCCCACGTCAGGAGCACAGACGCCCGACCTTGCACGCCTGTCCCTCTCCACCGACGACGACAAGTTCGGCCAGACGGCAGACTTCAGGGCCACCGTCGCAAACACGCCGCCAGAGGACCTGCGCAACGCCTTCTGGAGCATGGTCAAGCACGACCACCCCGACGCCCTCCTCCTGCGCTTCCTGCGCGCCCGCAAATGGGACGTCGAGAAGGCGCTGGTCATGATGATCTCCACCATGCACTGGCGCCTCGACGAGATGCACGTCGACGACAAGATTGTCAAGCACGGCGAGCTGGGCGCGTTGGTAGAGGCCAGCAGCACGACCGACCCAAAGGCCAAGAAGAACGACGAGGACTTTTTGATGCAGCTGCGCATGGGCAAGAGCTACCTCCACGGCCTCGACAAGGAGGGGAGGCCCATATGCGTCGTCCGCGCACGCCTGCACAAAGCCGGCGAGCAGACGGACGAGAGTCTCGAGAAGTTCACCGTCCTGATGATCGAGACGGCGCGTCTGCTGCTCCGGCCGCCGATTGACACCGCCGTGAGTTGGCCCGTGCGGTCTTGCACCTGAGCTGACTTGTATCTCCAGACCATCATCTTCGACATGACCGACTTCTCCATGGCCAACATGGACTACGCGCCGGTCAAGTTCATGATCAAGTGCTTCGAAGCAAACTACCCAGAGTCCCTCGGCGCCGTGCTGGTCTACAAGGCGCCCTGGGTCTTCAACGCCGTCTGGGCCATCGTCCGCGGCTGGCTGGACCCCGTGGTGGCAGCCAAAGTCAGCTTCGTCAAGAACGTCGACGAGCTGGAGAGGTTTGTGCCGAGAAAGCAGATCCACAAGGAACTCGGCGGCGACGAAGACTGGGTATACACGTACCCGGAGCCCGTGCCGGGCGAGAACGACGCGATGCAGGACGAGGCAAGCCGGCAGGCGATCCAGACGGACCGCACGCAGATTGTCAGCCGGTACGAATCGACGGTGCTCGCGTGGATCAAGGCCGGCGCACAGGGCGGCAGCATCGAGGAGCGGAGGAGGGAGCGCGATGCTGTGGCTGAGGAGTTGAGGCAGAACTACTGGAAACTCGACCCCTACGTCCGCGCCCGGACGCTGTACGACCGCATGGGCGTCATCCAGCAGGGTGGCCAGCTCGCGTTCTACCCAGCTGCGCCCGCGGCGCCGGGGCGGGCATCCACCAGCGCAGACGATCTGGACTAGACGCGCTTCAGCGGAGAAGCACGACGAGTAGCGGGATCTCTGGCCGAAAAAACCCATGTCCCAGCTACGGCATCTCTCCGCCGCGCCATGCCGTCTCCACGCATCGCGATGCGGGCATTTCATCGCGACCGTCTATCGTCATCATCGCATCGCAACGTAGCATATACATAGCACTAATAAGCACCATCCCGCACCTGCCATGCCATGCCATGCCCTGCCCTCTCAACTCCACATCTCGCAATCACAACCCCACCGCTCCTTTCGACACCCGCTCGATTCCCTCCTTGTCCCCTCTCGTGCAAGGAGAAAGAGACAAACGTGACCCTAGCCAGCTCGACAGACACCCCTGCGAGCCCTGTAAACGCTAATGCAGAATCCCCGAGCACGAAACGTTCAGTGCGTAGAGCACTACACATTCAGCGTTGGCTACACTGGGGGGACCAAAGCACTATCTGCACGTACTGCACAGGAGGCGATGAGGTTCTTGGTGGCTAGCACTTAAGCAGGATTAGTTAGCGGAGTAGGCTAGCACTAGGCAGCTAGTTGTGTCTAGGTAGGTTGTCTAGATGTATAGCGCTGTGTTACAGCGTTTCACAGTGTATATTTAGGTATTACTTATTTAAATATACATCATTACGTGGATAATATTTAGTGTTCTACTATTATAGTGTAGCGTATCACAGTATCTTATTCTTAGTATTATAATAAACAGTAAACTAGTGAATATCAACTATTCCTCTCTAGACTAGCTAGGAGCTATGATTTAGCTTCTAGTGTAGAGTAATTGGAGTTATATCTATATTACATGTACCCTTCTAAGAGCTACTCTACTTTTAAACAACAGATGTTAAACTAGTAAAATGCCATCTCTAGATAAGACAGCAGCTATGATTTAGCTTCTAGTGTAGAGTAAGAAGAGTCATCTATTCTGTAGTTAGTGTAAGGAGATGATTAACAAAGCAATAAAGGTAGACATGTATTTAGTAGATTGTCTAGTTGCTGTTGTACAGGGTACGTGTACATGGATAGTTGCACGTAGGCACCCAACTACCTAGACGTGCACATGTGCATGTCGCTCTTGTCCAGATGCACGCTACTCGGAGAAGTTGATGCTCCGGCCGGCCTTCTGGCGGTGGTGCTCGCGACTGTCGACCTCGTCGAGGCGGCGAGCCAAGTCTGCATCGGCGTCGACTTCAGACTCGCTGACGGTCTCGGGCGAGCTCGCGGCGTCGGGCCGTCTGCCCTCCTCCCCCCTGGCGGCCTGGGCTTCTCTCTCGTCTTTGTCCGGGGCGATGAGGCCTTCGACTGGGCGGTAGGTGACGTGGCCCCGGGCGGCGGCGGCGAGACGGCGCTTCTGGCCTGCTTCGCCGGCGCGGCCCAGGACGCCGGCAATGACCTGGATGCAGCGGAGACTGGGGGGTTAGCGGGTGAGGGAGGGAGCGGGAGCGGGAGCGGGAGCGGGAGCGGTGGGCTTACCTGTCGTCGTTGGCGGGGATGGGGTAGGTGACCCAGGTGGGGTCGGCGTTGGTGTCGATGACACCGATGGTGGGGATGTTGTTGAGGGCGCACTCGTGCAGCAGGACGTAGTTCTCGAGGGGGTTCAGGCAGACGACGAGGTCGGGGCGCAGGACGGGGCGGTCGTAGAGCTGTTCTTCGTAGCCAGGGGCGTGTGCGTCGAGCTGGTTGACGACCTTTGTGCGGCAGCGGCCGAGGATCTGCTTGCCGTTTGTGATGCTGCCGGGGATCCAGCGCTCGAACAGGTGGTAGCCCTTGGCCAGCTCGGCGGCGCGCGAGACGGCGCGGTCCTGGCCGTGGCGGGTGCCGACGAACAGGACCATGCCGGCGCGGTAGGCGACCTCGTGGACGACCTTTGCGGCGCGGCGCAGGTGGGCGGCGGTGGCGTCGAGCGAGATGACGTGGATGCCGTGGCGGATGCCGTGGATGTAGCGGGCGTTTGCGGGGTTCCACAGCGAGGTGGCATGGCCCTGGTGGGCTTCCGAGGCCAGCAGCAGCTCGAGGGTGACGTCGGCCGGGGCGGGGGGGTTTGTGAGGAGCGAGTGGGGCTGGTAGTGAGGGCTGATGTCGGCGCCGAGGGGGCCCAGCTGCCTGGTCTGCTGCCGGTAGGCGTGGTACTGCTCGGCGACGTTGGCGAGGGCGGGCGGTGCGGACGAGGGCTCGGGGCGCTGGGGGTCGACGAGGCCGACGCCGCTCTGGTACTGTGCGCGCAGCAGCTGTTCGTAGGGGGAGGGGGGGTCGACGGGGGTCGGCGTGGGCGTGGGCGTGAGCGTGGGCGTGGGCGCTGTAGCTGTGGGCGCTGTGTCCGTGGGCGCTGCCTCCGTGGGCGCTGCCTCCCAGGGCGCGGTTGGGGTGGACAGGCAGCGACGCTGGAGCGGGCGGCGTGCGAGGGCGGGTGCTGGGCGGTCAGTGAGCAGCGCGGGCGGGTGTGGGCGGCAGGGAGACGTACCGCGGGGCGCAATCAGGTGCCGTACGGCCGTGGCCACGGTGCGGGTGCTGCTCGTCGCCATGTCGCTGTCGCGGTCGCGGTCGCTCGAGGCTCGCCTGCAAAAGTTCGGGCCCAGGTCTTGGCGGGCGGCCGTCTTGGGCGTGTTGGGTCAAATTCAACGTCACGCACGGGTTTCAGCGGGGCCCCTTGGCTGGCGGCACATCCACCATGAGCTGATCGGGAGGCTGAGAGAGCAGGCGGGCAGCAGGCAGCATGGCATTGTGCATGTGCATTCCCCATTGCCCATGCACTGGCCGTCCCCACCCCGCGGCGTGCTGATGCAGTGATGCGGTGCTGCCGTGCTGCCGTGCGACTCGGGCGAGAGAGAGGTCTGTCCGATAGAAGCGTGCCCTGTATCTGTCTCGAGGATGCTGTCACCGGTCACCGGTCGGGCGCCCGCTCTCTCTCTCCACGCCCTGCCCGCCCTGCCCGTCCTGCCTGTCCTGCCCGTCCTGCCTGTCCTGCCCGTCCTGCCTGTCCTGCCCGTCCTGCCCGTCCTGCCCTTTTCTGCGTGCCGGGTGCTGCCTCAGGCTGCTGGCGGCGGCGGCGGTGGCGGCTGCTGCTTGCTGCTCCTTCGCGCCACCGTCCCAGCGCCGCCTCTAGTCTTATTCTCTAGCCCGAAACCCGTCGCAGGCTCCGACTCGTCTGCAGGGTGCCGCCGCGCCTTGGACACTCTGTCCGCGCGCTGCCTGTCGCACGTCCGCACCTCTGCACATCTGCACTGCACATGCACATCTGCACATCCGCCCTTCGCCGTCCACACCCCGCCATCGCCCTGTCCGTCCCTTGACTGCCTCGACGGCTGCGACACCGCGCGCCGCACTCCACCCATGCCCACGACGCAGTGCCTGCAGCCACCCCCCGCACCGACCGAGCCCCCGGGCGCCTGCCCACCAGCCCACCATGAACCGCTACCCCTACGCCTCCCATGCCTATGCCGACGCCAGCTCCAACAGCGCCGGCCTGATGAACCTGGGCGGCGGCGACGTGGGCGCATACGGCGTCGCGGCTGTCGAGGCGGTCGAGGGGCGGTCGCTCGATGACATCGTCTCGCAGAACGACAAAGCCCACCGCCGCCAGAGCATGCCCGTCTACATGCACCAGCAGCCTCGCCAGCCGCAGTACCAGCACCACCAGCACCACCAGCACCACCAGCACCACCAGCACCACCAGCACCACCAGCACCACCAGCACCAGCAACACCAGCACCAGCACCAGCACCCGCCGCTCATGCACATGACCAGCCCCACGCGTAGCCTGTCCATGATGAGTTTCGGCGACCCCAACGGCGGCCCCGTGGACGACTTTGCCTTTGACGTGTCCGCCGCCGCCCGCATGGACAACATGATGCCCAACACCACCTTCCCCAGACCCTCGCCTGACCCCCACTCCGACCGAATGTCTGCTGCAGACCTGGCCTTCAAGACGCAATTCTCAACCGCCGCCTCGCCCTACTCCACCATGGCCGCTCCCAGCTCCAACTATGCCTCGCCCATGCACACCAACACCGACCTCGACATGACCATGAGCCCCTACCCCAACGCCCTCAACATGCCCCTGGACATGGACGACTCGCTCAACGCCATGATGCCCCCCGACATGCACATGTTTCAGAACGACCACTTTCATTCTCCCATGATGGACTCACCCGTCAACACGAACCACACCCCCATCAACCAGGGCACCGATTTCATTGGACCCCTGCCCGCGCCCCAGAGGGGCGTCAACGTGGTCGGGCAACACCAGGTTGGCGGCACGCAGCCCCAGAACCAGCATCGAAGCCAGAATGAGAATCAAAATCAGAACCAGAACCAGAACCAGAACCAGAACCAGAACCAGAACCAGAACCAGAACCAGAACCAGAACCAGAACCAGAACCAGAACCAGAACCAGAACCAGAACCAGAACCAGAACCAGAACCAGAACCAGAACCAGAACCAGAACCAGAACCAGAACCAGAACCAGAACCAGAACCAGAACCAAAATCAAAATCAAACTCAAAATCAAAATCAACCCCAAAATCAGAATCAGAATCAGAATCAAAATCGAAATCGTGATCAGAATCATGATCAAGATCAAAATCAAACTCAGAATCACGATCAAAATCAACATCAACATCAACATCAGAATCAGAATCAGACCCAGAATCAACACCAGAACCAGAGTCAACACCAGAACCAGAGCCAACACCAGAACCAGAGCCAAAACCACAATCACTTCAAAAGCCCGTCCATGACTAACACCCCAGACGGTCGATCGGGCCCCTCAGCCCCTTCCCTCCCCAGCCGCCAAAATAGCCAGAGCCAGGTCCAGAGTAGGTCCAGCAGAGAGCAGAGCCAGCAACGGCCCGACACCAACCAAGCACAAACGCCGACGCAGCTCAGTCTCCAATCGCTGGAGAATCAGAGGCCCATTGCACAGGATCCAGCCGAAGATCTCCCCCAAAACCAACTCAATCGTATCAAGGATTTGAAGCGTGCGTGGCCGGAGCCCCCGGGCGGCTTTCCCTCGACCATGCACGCCAATCCACACATGAAGACACAGTTCAAAAACGCATACTCGTCATCGGGTTTCGACATGCTTGGCGTCCTCATGCGCGTCGCTACAAGACCCAATCCACAGATTGACATTGGCTCCGTCGACTTGTCGTGTGCTTTTGTCGTATGCGACGCTGACATGGACGACATCCCCATCGTCTACTGCTCGGAGAATTTTGAGCGTCTCACCGGCTACACCCGGCACATGATCCTGGGCAGAAACTGCCGCTTTCTGCAGTCGCCCGACGGCAAGGTCGAGCCGGGCATCAAGCGAAACTACGTAGACGACGACTCGGTCCTCTACCTGAAAAACACAATCAGCGCAGTCACAGAGGCACAGATTAGCTTGATCAACTACAGAAGGGGCGGCCAGCCGTTTATGAACCTGCTCACCATGATCCCCATCTCGTGGGACAACGGCGGCAAGGTCAAGTTTTTCGTTGGCTTCCAAGTCGATCTCGTCGAGCAGCCTAGCGCCATGACCAACAAGAACGCAGGTAAGAGGCTGCTTTTTCTTTTTGTCTTTTTTTCTTTTTCCCTCTACCGGCGAGCTGACCGTCGGCCAGATGGATCGTACAGGGTCAACTACCAGCGTGGCATGAACATGCCCAGCTACGTCTTCAACGATGCCTCCAAGCCACAGCCCGAGCAGGGCCAAACCATATCCAAAGACGAGGTCTCCAACGTGCTCGCCTCGTACAGCGGCTCGGGCGACTCGGAGATCACGCGCCGCATATGGGACAAGGTGCTCCTCGAGAACACAGACGATGTGGTGCACGTGCTGTCCCTCAAAGGTCTGTTCATGTACCTCTCACCCTCCAGCAATCGGATCCTCGAGTACGACCCGAGCGAGCTGGTG
Source organism: Ascochyta rabiei (assembly GCF_004011695.2). Classification (NCBI taxonomy): domain Eukaryota; kingdom Fungi; phylum Ascomycota; class Dothideomycetes; order Pleosporales; family Didymellaceae; genus Ascochyta; species Ascochyta rabiei. The sequence goes on from NC_082421.1 coordinate 203,430, forward strand.
GGCACCGCGCTCTCTTCCGTCTGCCATCCTAGCGACATTGTACCCGTCACGAGAGAGCTCAAGGAGACCTCCAACGGCGGCTCCGTCAACGTCGTGTTCCGCATTCGTCGGAAAAAGAGCGGCTACATGTGGTTCGAAGGCCACGGCTCGCTGCACACCGAGCAGGGCAAGGGCCGAAAGTGCATCATCCTGGTGGGTCGCGAACGCCCCGTGTACACGCTCAGCAAGGCCATCGTTCGCGAGTCGGGTGGCATTGGCGACAACGAGCTTTGGACCAAGATGTCGACCTCGGGCATGTTCCTCTTCGTCTCGTCCAACGTACGTCAGCTGCTCGATCGACAGCCCGAGGAGCTAGTGGGCAGCAGCATGCAGTCGCTCATGCGCCAGGACTCCAAGATCAGCTTTGGCCGTGTTCTTGAGCTCGTAAGAGCGGGAAGGAAGGGAGAGGTAAAGCACGAGATGATCAACAAGAGAGGCCAGGTGCTCCAGGCCTTCACCACGCTTTACCCCGGCGATGCCACCGAAGGCCAGAAGCCGACTTTCGTCGTTGGACAGACACGACTGTTGAAGTACTCGCGAAACAGCAACGGGCACGGACCCGCGTTCTACCAGGCCAAAGAGCACAACGCCCAAAGCTTGCTGCAACAGCGGCTCAACTGCGCCTCTCCCCTGCCCGGCTCGGTGCCTGGCTCGATATCTGGCACGACCGGATCGATGATCGCATCCCCCAATCCCCACTTCAACACCACAGAAGCCTACAGCATGACGTTTGCTGGCCACAACGGCTTGCAGATTGGACACCAAGATCACAGCCTAGCCTCGGACGACAACGTGTTCGACGAGCTCAAGACGACGCGAAGCACAAGCTGGCAGTACGAGCTGCGGCAGATGGAAAAGCGCAACCGCTATCTTGCAGAAGAGGTGCAGAGCCTCCTGGCCGCCAAGAAGAAGAGAAAGCGCAGAAAGGGCGCTGGCCAGTTGCAGAAGGACTGCGCCAACTGCCACACCCGGACCACGCCCGAGTGGCGGAGGGGACCGTCTGGCAACCGAGACCTCTGCAACTCTTGTGGTCTGCGATGGGCCAAGCAGGTATGTGAAGCTAGATGTTTTCTCTTTCTGAATCTGACTAGCGCTCAACAGCAAGGTCGTGTTTCTCCACGCTCGTCGGCAGCCAGCGACAAGAGCAAGAAGAGCGGTGCTTCGCCACTGCACGTGCACAGCCACCCAAGCATCCAGCCTCACGCCGTTTCCGAGACGGGTCAGCCACGCTCGGCGCAGCCAACGGTCGCGGCCGCTCCCAAGCGCACGCCCAAACACGCGGGTGTCGAAGACAGCCACACTCCCAAACATGCGCGTGCCGAGGTGGCGACCCCGCAAGCATTCGTGCCACCCCCCAAGATTGACGAAGAGTAGCAGCGTCGACTGGGATGCGCCTTGTATTTCCTCTTGTTTTGCTTTGTTTCCTCGGCCCCGGTTGTTTGCCTACTCTTGACGATACCCCCCGCACTTTTCTTCTCCTTGTCTTGGGCCTGCGCGGCTCTCATGCCACCGTAGCAAGCCTGTTCCCTACTTGCCCTGTCCTCCCTCTTGATTAGACCCGAGCGTTTTGACGCGTGGACAGCAGAAGCACGTTGGTAGAGGTCCCTTGTGTTCCGGCAGAGCAGAAGGCGTCCGTGTATATATGTAAATTTCCAGAGCAGAGCGTGTGAAGGCGAATGCATCAGATGCCAGCAATGAAATAGACACGCACTCGAGCGAGATGAAGCCACACACGCATGCACGACACGCATGACCCTGGACCCTGGACCCTGGACCCGGACCTGGACCTGGACCTGGACCGGGACCGGGACCGGGACCCTGGACCCTGGACCCAATGGGCGTCGTGCTCAGAGGATCGCCTCTAGTGTGTTGCCCATGGGCAATCCGTTGGTCGCGACCTGACGGCCGCGGTGGCGAGCACAGGGCTGAGGAACGTCATGCTTGCCCACACGAGTCGCGGTCCGGGCTGCAGGCACCCGAGGCGGCCAGCAGCCACGGGAGGGAGCATGGCAAGCAGAGCAGAGCCGCCTCCCTGCGTGAGCGTGAGCGTGCCTGTTGCCGGTGCGCGGTGGGCGGTTGCGCGTCCGAACTTGAAACCTGCGAAAATCATGCCGGCGCCTTGCCAGGGTGCAGCGCAAGGGTGCAGCGCAAGGGCGCAGCGCAAGTACAGCAAGCTGCAGCCCACGATCGCCGCCAGGCATGGCGACCTTGCACGCTCTCCTTTCGCACGTCTTGCCTCGTCGCGCCTGATCTTTGCTTGTGACTGTCTTCTCCACTAGCGCCCAGCACCGCTCCTTTCTTTTGCTGGTTGGCTGCGACACCGCGTGCGATACACGACCACGACACAGCCGCCATGGAAGCGCAGGACCGCATCACCATCACCATCTGCGGCGACGGAGGATGCGGTACACACCACCCTCCACCCCCCACGGCACACCCCACTGACGCCTCGCAGGGAAAAGCTCGATAACCCTGCGCCTCGTGCGCTCCGAGTGGACGTCCGAGTGCGCGCTCTCTCCCCTCTCCGCCAGCCCAACTGACCCCGACCAGCTACGACCCCACGATCGAAGACTCGTACTCGGTCACCCGCTCCATCGACGGCCACTCGTACCACCTCATGCTCACCGACACCGCGGGGCAAGAGGAATACCGCGGCCTCTGGGCGGCCAGCAACCTGCAGTCCGACGCCTTCCTGCTCGTCTACGACATCACCTCGCCCTCGTCCCTGGACGCGCTGGACTACTTCATGGAGATGATCACCATGGAAACCGAGACCCGCCTGGACAACAACGGCATCCCGCCCGTCAAGATCGTAGCCGCCAACAAATGCGACCTGCAGACCCTCCGCGCCATCGACGCCAAGACAGGCCTCGAGTGGGCCCGCGCCAGGGGCTGCGGCTTCATGGAAACCAGCGCCCGCGACATGGTCAACATCGAGGAGACGTTCGCCCTGCTCGTCCGCCGCGTCGCCGAGGCCCGCGCAAACGCCGGCCGCGCCCAGCCCGCGACCACGGCCTATCCGCACACGCCCCAGCTGGCGGAGCAGGGCGCGGGCGGGGAGAAGGCCGGTCGCGCCGGGGAGAGCGCGCGAGCGGGTGACGATGAGGCGGCGGACAAGGACGGGTTCTGGAGCAGACTGCGCTGCTGGTGATGCTGCCCCTTGGTCTGAAGCCACGACCGTGCTGCTGCTGCTGCTGCTGCTGCTGCTGCTGCTGCTCGTCGTGCTCTCGCGCTGTTCATGGTTCGCGGCGCATCTCTGTACTCTATACCCTGTTTTACAACTTCTCTGTCATCCATCTCTCCCTCCTCCTTCCATCTATTCCCTCTCCTACCCATCTATTCTCCCTCCTACCCATCTTTTCCTACTCCTCTTCTGGCTTTCTTGGCGCTTTGGAGCGTAGCTGTGCTTACATGGCTTGTGCGTGGAGGACGTGGAGGACGTGGAGTACGTGGAGGCGGACGTGGAGTTGGAGCGTGAAGATGAACACTTGTCAACACAAATACAGATATCTATATACCTGCATGGATATACGGAGAGAGAGAGAGAGAGAGAGAGAGAGAGAAATAATAGTCTGGCGACTTGATCAACTTGCTCTGGAATTCTACGCTCCTTGGCTACCATTTCTTTCGCCCATGTCCATCCTTGCGCGGTGTCGAGACCAAGACCCCGTCGGTCTGCAGACACCCGTCTAGCTGATCAACCGCATGGTGAGCTCGACCGTCGCAAACGTTCCGGCACTGACCGGCATGGCCCTCAAGAGCGTCGGACCGATTCCCTTCCAGAAGCCTCTGGCGCCCTCGTGCGCCCACACCTTGGCGAAGCAGTCGCGCATGCTCCTGTACCTCTGGTCCCCGCCGAAGCCATCGCTCTGCATCTTGCTCTTGACGACATCCAAGGGGTAGCTGCTGATCCACAGCATCTCTCCCGCGAGACCACCGTACGCGGCGACCTTGAGCGTGGAAATCTCCTCGCGCTTGATGTGGTTGCGCGCCGCGTCTGCGTTCATCAGGTACTCAAAGGTAGTGAACCACACGCCGTAGGCCTGTGCTTCGCGCAGGAAGGTCACGGCGGTGCCGCGGTACACGCCGCCGAGCACGCCCTGGTGTGCGGACAGCTTGCGCACGCAGTCGATGGGGCCGTTGTACAGACGCGCTGCGCCGCTGGGCTGCGTCTGCAGCCGGATGCGGATGTGCTCGATGGGGCTGGAGAGGACGGTGTTGGCGACGCCGGCGAACGCGCCCGAAGCGTAGTATTGCGAGTAGGAGAGGGCGCTGTTGCCTGTCCTGGCTGTGTTTTGGGCCTCCAGGTAGCGCCGTGCGAGGTTGAAGCCGCCGAATTGCACAGAGACACAGGCTCCGATACCAATCAGTGGTGTCAGTGTGCCCTTGTAGAAGGCAAGAGCGCCTTCGTTCTTGTAGATGCTTGTCGCCGCCTCGAGAGCGCCAGAGTATTGCTGCGACGTCTGTAACCGGACTTTGACAATGTCGAAGGGCTGGCCGAGGAGGACCTGGGCTACACCACCAACGGCGCCAGCGAATAGATCCTTCAGCACTCTCCCCGACCCGGACTCAGCGTCTTCAATCTCTCGGTCAACCTTGGACACCATTTTGACTGCTCTTTCTTCACCACCCACGTCCCAATGCGCTGCTCCACTGTCGCTCCCGGATTCCCGCTTTTGTCGACCGCGCACGAGCCCGCGGTGTCCCCTCCCAATCCCGTCTTTTCCACGGCTTCCAATTGCGCGCAAGAAAAGCAATGGATCACGTCCAAACTCAAGCAATGTCCGTCGTTGGCTTGGACTCTCGCGATGGTAGAGATGTAGTCGCAGCGCGCCGTGCGGAAAACCATCGCTCGAGATTCACCAATGACGATTGCGTGCTTGCCGCACAGACGCTGTTGACGCTATCGCGCCCGTCGGGAACGATGCGCTTGCCTTGATGAGGCTCTGCCTTCCTGCCTGCACCAGCCCTGGGCCCGCACTACCTCGACCATCGGAGGTGCAGCCTCACCGTGTCCCAACAGGCCGTCGAGCGCTGGGAAACCTCCGTGGCGTCGTGTCGCTGACATGGTCTCTCAACATGATCGTGCCGTTGCACTGCCACCACCACCGTCGACGAGCATCACACTCCGAAAATGGACATGGAAGGTTTCAAAGCAAAACCCTTGCTCTCGCCATCAGAACCTGAAGCACCAGCTCAAGCACCGCAGAGAAAGACACATACTGTGCGGCTAAGAAAGCAAATCAATTTGCGCACATTCACTACCTTTTTCGCTGCGTCACTAGCGATACGGCATCCACTGCCTGCGCAGCCTGCGCAGCCTGCGCAGCCCACGCCGCCCACGCCCGTCTAGGCACCTCCCGCGTCAACGCATCGCCGTTGGGAACAAGATTCGCACTACTTATCATGCCTGAGTTTCTGGTAGGTATCCGGGGCTTGATTTTTCACGTCCACGTCGACGAATGAGACGGACACGGAGACGGATATATACCGGTATCCCAGCATGCTCGCCCCTCTGAACCTATAAACCTAACCAAGATAAAAAAAAAAAAAAAAAACTCAAATCCTCGTCGTGCGGATGCGCTGGGAGTCCGTGGAGGGGCTGGCTGGCTAGGTGCTGCATGTCAGGCTGACAATGGTTACGAAGGTTGAGAGGCTAGAGACGGAAGTGCGAAGGATGTCTTTGACATGGTCAAGATCGCCTCGCGGGAAGTCTGTGGTGGTATGCACAAGTCGAGTAACTGTAGCGAGCGTTCACGATATGTGATGGATGTACTGCAGAGTACACTCACAGAGGACGTTCCATGTTTTCCGGTCCATGTGTCATTCAGGCAATTCTACATCCACTCATTCGTCCAGAACGCCTATGCTCAAGCCCAAGCCTTATACATACCTGGGTGTGAGTTTGACATCCAACTTCCCAGTGTTGTGCGTGAAGCAGTCCCGGCCGTTCTTCTCCACCGCACTCCCGTCCTCGCCTTCCGCAAACCCAAACTCAAACTCCCGGACCAAATTCGCTGTGACGCTCCTCAGCTCCATCAGCGCAAGCTTCTGGCCCACGCAGTTGTAGACGCCCGTGCTGAAGGGCAGGAATGCGCGCTTGTCTATCACCGCGTCCGGTTGTTCGTCCGTCCAGCGCTCCGGGAGGAAGGTCAGGGGCTCGGCAAAGTAGCGTGGGTCGCGTTGGAGACAGTGCATTGGCATCCATATGTGGATGTTGCCGGGTATGTAGGTCCCGTTGGGGAGGGTGATGCCTTCGGGTGGAGTTTCGCGCTGAAAGCCGGAGGGGACCTGGGCATGTCAGTAGGCCGTCATGGCCGATGAATGAGGGAGAGCTCACCACAGGGTGCAGACGCATAGCTTCGTTGATGACGCCATCAAGGTAGGGTGTGTTCTGTACGTCCTCGACATCGAGGTGTGCCGTTCCCTTCGGAGCAGCGTCAAGCTTTTTGCGAAGTTTGGCTTGGACCTGTGGGTTCTTGCAAAGTTCGTAGGCGATGAACGAAAGAGTGATGGCCGTGGTACCACTGAAAGCGTGCGATTAGCAAGACTGAGCTTACCACCATCGTACGATCCTTGAATATTACCTTCCGGCAATGACGAGTAGACGAGACTCGGCGTTCAACTCTGGAGTGACATCTAGGCTTTCTGGGTCAATCAGCCTGCTAAAGATGTCGTTTTCTTTCGGTGTCATCTGCCATGCGTCAGTTGCGATCGAGTGCCACAGCCTTGCAAATTCGCGTACCGCTTTCCTCTCTTGCAAGACCTTTGCTGTCCAGTTTATATGCTCGATTAAAGGCTTTGCACCAACAGCCGTACGAGTAATCAAGTTCAAAGCCCACGGCAGGTGTCCGAAAACAGACATTGGCTCCATGCTGGCGTGTAAGAGTGTGATCATGGCATCTTCTTCGCCCTTCTCCACCATGCCAAAACTGCGACTAAAGCCGATATCGCCCATAACATCGAAACTGTAGAAGTTGACCCAATTGGTGATGCGCACCGAAGGAGTCTTAGCTTCCTCCTTCAATCTAGCCATAAGCGCTAGAGCATGTCTGTTTACTCTCGGTTCGTATTCGCGCAGTGCTTTGGCACTCAAGGCGTGCTCCCAAGCCTTGCGCCGCTGCTTGTGCTCCAGCTTATCGCGCGTCGCGTGTGTTGATTCGTGACTGATGTGGCTCGCACTGTCGTACCAGGTACCTTTCCGGCACCTCGACGTAGGGCCGTGAATGAGTGGAACGGCATCGGCGCAGTACACGGCAAGCTCTCGGGGCCCGGTTCGGATGACATCAGTCTGGTACTTCTTGTGCAGTGTCTCGCTGTACTTGTAGTACTGATAGCTGGGAAGGACGCCAGCGAAAATTGCATGAAGCTTTGAGAAGCGTGCAATGAATGGACCAGGGAACTGCTTAAGGTTAGCATGATTTAAAGCGACCGGAACAGGACTTTGTTACAGTGCGCAGCCGGTGAAATAGCACCCGATGAGCCAACACGCTCACTGACAGAGTAGTGAAATATATTCCGGCTGCTGTAGCTGTGACTTTGACAACAGCCCCAATTGTGTTGGCTCGAGGGTCCTGGATATACTCAACAGTGGCAATACCACTGAAGCCAAGTAACCATATCCAAAGGAACGTGACGATGTTGTTGTCCCATTCATCTCGGTGCAGAATTAGATGTGTAAAAAGGCCAAGGAAAGCAAGGACAGATGGGCTATGGGCAACCTTGAAAAGGTCAACGAGCTTCGCCATTGTTGTAGAGAAGATGAACTCGTCGTGCTAGAGGAAAGCTGCGACCTTCAGGTCAACTCGAAACTATATACAAGGACGGGACAAGGGGAACTTGAAGTTGTGCGACGGCAAAGGTGACTATCTCTGTCGCCACTATAGAGATATGTAAGATAGTCGCTAGATCTCGTAGGAGCAGTCCAGCGCGGCCCTGTTTAGGTTTGGCGCCGGCCTGAACCCTAGTTCGTGCGTATGTACCTTAGTCGAGGCAGAAGCACAAGCTGCAGGGGAATTTTCTTGACGTGATCGGGTTTATATGATTGGTTCTTAGCTGAGCAGTCGTAAAACCCGAGTCCACTATCTATGGGGCTGGCCATGGCGGCTTGTACACTATCAAGTCGGAAATTTTCCTGACGCTGAGTGGTTGAATTTTATTTTGTGTAGTTCGACAGAGGAATCGATCTGTAGGAGCCGATGTGGCCACACCCTAAGGCGCTCAGTCGGGAAATAAAGCGATCCTAATGGAGTTAGTCAGTGGGACCAACATGTTCCGCCTGTGCAGTAGGCGGCACTTCATGTATCGAAGCCTACAAAGGTTACCGTGCTGCACGCTTTGGCAGGGTGGCCGTTTTGTTGTGTCGCCTGGTTTAATTGTGATGGGCATGTTTGCATCTGCTGAACCAACAGCACGGCAAATATGTCCGGCTTCTCCATCAGCTCAGAAGCGCGACTCGGTATCCCTTGTTGGCGTGATGCGGGGCACGGATCCGGGGTATGTGAACGATGATCACAGAAGCACCTCCGTCTTGGTAGCATTCTGACAGCTAAAAGGTCTGTCGACTTCTGAGGGTGATGAAATGAGCTGCATAGCAAAATCATTGTACGATCAGCGACGAGAATAGCCAACACGTACCGACAACGTTGAGATTGGACACTCGGTCGACGCACTCATGCCCTGTATGTTGTCGGGATTGACTAACGTGGAACGCCAAAGTCTGGTTTGGAAGTGCCTGCCGTACACCCTTGTGATGAAGTATGCACATGATTTCCATAGTACATTAAGAAATCCTCGGCTCCCCCTCAGTTCCATTGGTTCAGTCGTAGCCGTGGTAGCTGATCTGCAGCGCTTGTGCGCTTCATTTAGTCAACACCCTTGGATCTCGTGGCTGTCGTCCTCGTAAGAAGATGTGCTCATGGCGCAAGATATAGTTAGCGGTGAAAGACGAGCTTGGCTGTGTAGGTACCAGTGCCTTCCACTGACTATCAGTCAAGATGTACCCCGCATGGTTTTCGATGCGCCACCCGAGGAGAGCACTTGCTATTGAGTTCGCAGTATGATGTATAGGCGCTCTTGAAGCCAGTGGAACAAGTCTGGTGCTCTTTCCATGTAGCCACTCCACACTTGTAGTATGCTCTTGGGTGTCTCGGGTCGTCCACATGGATGTGCTCAAGACCGGTCGGTGGGCTCTCGCAAAAACACTCTGCGCACTCGAAGTACTCTACCTGAGGTCTCGAGACAAGTGTGGTCGTAAAGCTGTTACCGTAGTCCTTGAATACGTCAAATTCGAGCTCGTGACCTCGTGGGATGTTTATTTGGGCATAATCCTTGCTACCCATGCACTGAAGCATGGATCGCTGTATCGCAGACAGAGTGTTTGACATCCTTCGTAAGCGAGGTCTGTCTGAAATCCAGTAGATCCTTATCGACTCAAGATTTTGGATCTGAAGCAATGGTTGAATCCAGGACGCGATCGAAGGCTTCTCAGGGTCGCTCTTCCCCATCTCCCATGCCAGACACTCTTCTAGTGTCTTTGGTTGGCTGTCACCATAGGACGACAGCGATTCGATTGTTAAGCATAGCGACCGCAACTGAACAGCAGACGATGACAATAACGAGCAGAGATCAGTGAAGAAATGAAATGCATGCTGTAGCACCAAGCAATCCGAAGACCTCTTAGTCGGTGGGAAATGAGCTTCAGCGGTTCCTCTCATGTTGTTGTCTTCAGTGAGGCCTAGCTCTATCGATGAGAGTAGATTTAGGGCGGTCGCAGGACGATCTTGAAGAAAGGTCAGAGCAGTCGGGATAGGAAATTTGCCTGTGAAGCTGAAGATATTCTTCTTGTAGAACACTTTTCTCGCTTCTGAATAAACTTTCCGGCAGACTGACAGCAGTTGTAAGGAAATCTTATCGTAACGATATGCGCCCTTTGGAATCGTGCATGGTGGAGCGAGCTGGTAAGTCATTTGAGCTCGTTTTGGTTCCAGCCAAGTGCCTCCTTGAATGTCGACTTTGAGGTCATATATGGGCAAGAACCAAGTGCTGCGATGAGCCCTGGGACTAACTAGCGGGTACGCTTTGTGGAGTTGAGGGGAATGTGAGCACTGGAAGCCGGTGTGTTTACGGTACCCAGGTCCTTCAACGACTGCGCAATCGATCGGTACGGTATCGCGTACGAGAGCATGCTCGTAAATGAGATCTCGAAGCTCGCGTGGTAACTGTAGGAGTCGTGAGGCCTGGACAAGCTTGTCCTCTGATTGGAGCTCCATTGCCACGCCAGAAATTTCGTGAAGGGCTTGTGTCTATATCAGGTGACGGTCTGCGGGTGGTAGACGAAGGGTGCAAAACGATGACGACGATGTTCGGAAATGTGTGCGCTAGGATCGACACTAGTGAAAGGAGCACCTTCCCATTGGCCAGTCCTTCTCTTAGTCAGCTCTGCATTCACTAAAGGAGCTAGTATTCAGTGGCGCACAGCACACAGACTTGATCGATGTAAGACCATACTAACTCTTTCGTATTATTCACGTCGATGTCTTTGAATTAATATGATGGGGTATCTGAGTCTATACTATCTCATAACTCGTTAATCTCTTTTGAACTACATCGCTGTGCAGTTTTCGACTTTGCACACACGCCGCACGCCCCAGCATCACCAGCATTGATGTAGACGCTTTGCTTACAAGACCCTCTGTTGCATCTCCAATGGTCAGGCATGAGATGTGGATTCAGTACGTTAGAACATACAGCGCAGGTTAGCGAACCCGATTCGTTCAACAGCGAGCACACGCCGCATGTGGTTGGTGTAGCTGCATATTCAACCTTGGCTGTCTTTGAAGTAAGTTGTTCTGGAGGCTCAAGCCGTCGCTTCCGTATTTCCTCCAGATGTACGACCTGCGCTGGTGGAGAGCCGGTGGTCTTGGACAGCGGCTGACCAGCAACCGAGCCTTGCTTCGCGGCACTGGGCCGTGAGGTAGGAGCTTTGGAAGCAGACGTGTCGACGATGGGCTTCTGCTGTGGTGCGATGCCCTGAATTTCTTCCATCTCTCGGCGTGCGTTGCCATCTTTGTCGTCTTCGTCTTCGCAGATTTTGACCAGGGCGCGGCCCTGATCGTCGACGAGCTTTGTTCCGTCTACATCGAGCGCCGCACCGTCCTGATCGATGTTCTCGTATTCGTCTTCCGTTTCGCTGTCCAAAATGTCCTCCATCTTGATAGTCGCTTCTTCTTGCTCCTTCTTTACAGGCTCAAATCGCGCCAATGCAGCCGCGGCTCTGAGCTCCCGGCCTCGAGCGCTACCCGCCACTCTAGGTTTGCCTTTCTTTGGCACTCCACCTTCCAGCTTGAGCTTCGTTAAATCGTCTGCACCCAGCGACTGACCCCCTGCGCCAAATTTCTTCAAGATGCGGCGTTGCTTCCTCTCTGCGTAGGATACCGTCTCTTTTTCTTTTCCGTATTTCCTCTTCTTCGACCTGCGCCCATACGTGCCACCACAAAGATGCTCAGGCACATCACCAACACCGAATTGGCTCATCTGTATGTTGCCTGTATGCAAACCTCTACCTCGCCCCCATATGCCCTCTCCAGTGTAGCCTTTTGCCCACAACGCCCGCAAGTCAACTGCGTAGGCATCTCTGACCTTCCAGAACGCCCTGGTGTGGTTCATTTGCTTGCAGTGTGCCAGCTCATGCACCATGACCATTTCCACCATGCGCTGAGGCAGCCACTGTCCGTTCCGATCTCGCAGTACGAGCTGTATTACTTCGCCAGCATTGAAGTTGCGGCCAACAAATTCGGTGTTGTAGGGAAACTCTTCAAGGGCTTGGACAAGGACCATGTTGGCCTTCATGAACGGATAGCATACTGCAGCGACGCGACTGAGGATCTGCTCGGCGGTGGAAGAGGAGGATCCGGGTATGGTGCGTATGAAGTTGATCAGAGGATTTGGGCGCTGCGTGCGCTCGTTAATGCGCTCAAACCCGAGAGGCATGACAATGGCACGCGTACGCCGCTGTTAATGTATAGGATATAACAAACACTGCTACTGTATTAGGAACAGGACCTAGTGGGCCTGAAAGTCACGGTGAATGCGCAAGTGTTTCAGGTGCTCGCAGACGGAAGTGGCAAGCGGCGTTAGCTACTAGCGCCGGAGCTAAGACACGAGACTGACGCGAGGTCACAGTTCACACTTAGGCAGCACGAGCCGCCGCACACTTTGTTGAAAGCCGAGCACAGAAGACAAGTCAGTGATCACGTCTCGCCTTGCTACTCTCGGTCTCTTCAATGCTCAGCAAACGCTTTCCATCGACTCACGTCTACAACACAAGCATTTGTCGAGAGTGCGTCAAGGTTGTGAACCGTAGTCTGCACGCCAGACTCCTACCACAACGCTACCAAAAGCTCACAGCTGGCTCAACAATGGGGCCTTTCAGTGTAATGCCTTGCAGGCCTTCCAAAAACTTCACAATTTGATGCTCGGCAACCCTCCAACTGGGCCAAAAGGCTTTCCCACAGGAGAGATTCTAAACTCACCCAGGAAATACACGGCCTCGCTGATCTTGGCTCCATCACCGAAGCCATGCTTGACTTGACTTTCGGGTGCTTTGCACATGGCATGCATCACGGGTGAAGCTCGAGGCTTGACTAACTCATCGGCGGCTCCCCGCACGGAGGCGGTCTTCGGTCTTGGCGTAGTTCAACACCGCATGTTAACGCCGCCATGGTCTTCCAGACGCGGCTGTCATTGAGTACCATATTCTTTGTTGAAGCTCGTGTATGCTAGGCTTATTTAGGAATAATTCCAGTTATCACTTTACAGGAACTAGAATGTAGCTAATCTTTATGAGTGAAATTAGACTTTTTTCTACTCTCTCTCAGACGGATAAAGTCTACAAGGAGCAGTGACAGTAGCCTCGAAGCCCCCGTCTTGTAAGTAGAGCTGCAGAAGAGGTTTAGACGTCCTTATCCCAGCCAGTTAGTAGTCCTCACTGCTTCTTAAAGTGGCATAGCATAACCGACTTTCAACAAAGAATGCGGTACCCACCTATCATGTTGGACGCACGATCTTCTGTCAGTGGGAAAAGCGGACCTTTTGCCTTCCGACAAGGCTCAGTTTTGACGGCTCTCGGTACCGCAGTCACAGGGAGCGTCCAGATCGGCAGCGCCAACGCTCCAACTGTGGCTGTCTTAAGCGAATAAGCCAAATCCAGTGCCCTGGGCAAGGTACCGGATGGAAAATGGTAAGCGGATGCCGAGTTCTAGTTCTTCTCACTGCCAGCCCGCCGGTGGCATGCAGCTGCTCGAAAGTCTTTGCAGAAAATATGCCTCACGAGAGTACCTGTGCTTTTGTTCCGTCATTTACATACAATTAAGGTTTATGGAGCCGGCATTCCAGCAGTCTTGACGTCTCGAAGGATTTGCAAATCGCAGTATGATTCGGCCAACTGACAGGAACCCAAACAAAAAGCATTGCCAGCCCGGCTCTCAGCTCCTAACCTCTGGGCCCAGGGTAAGGCTGGCCCTTACAAGAACAAGTAGCTGCAGATCTCTTGATATGCCGTTGCATGGTCGGCTCCAACTTGAGTGTTGACTTGCGTTTGATTGGTCGATAAACTTTGGCAATCAAACTTGGCACATATCTTAAGCTGAGAAAGGTAAAGTGACAGGCTACCATTGCGGTGCAAGCGAGCTGAAGGACCTAGCTCCGCTAATACAGGCACGTCGTGAACGGAGAGCTAACAGAGGCTGAGTATCCTGTGGCGAACAGAGACTCTTACGGGGTTTGGAAGGCATATCCCGAGAGAGACTGGACCTCAAATATGTAGAAGCATATAAGGTATGCCCTTCACCCTCTTACGGATCCTTGGTCTCTCGCCTCTCGTTCCCGATCGATCACAGCAGTGAAGCCCATAATCAACTGAAACATCGATCAGACAGTCAAAATGCTCCACAAGATTGTACTGGCATTACCTCTGCTCTCACTCACACTCCTGGCTTTCGCCAGTCCGCTAGAACAGCGCGAGGCTGCTCCAGGGCTCATCGATGATCTGTTGAAAGGGACTCTCTCACAAGTCCAGCAACTCATCAAAGACGTACTCTCTGGTACAAAACCTGGTATCGATAACACAAAGTCAAGCAAGCCAATTGTCTGTTTATCAGCCATTGACTCTTGTTGTGCTTGTATGTTCACCTCCAGCTTTCACTAACCAAACTGACACATCCTCAGCGTACGACGTATCGAAAGAACTCACCAGCTTGTTTCTTGAAGCAGATGGACAATGCAATGACAATGCTCGCGCAGCAATCCGATTTGGCTTTCACGACGCCGGTTCATGGAATAAAGATTCACCCAATGGCGGTGCTGATGGCTCCTTGCTGATGGACTTTGGGGAAGAAAGGCGACCGGAAAACAACGGCCTGCAAGGCATCCGTCAAGTCTTGAAGGGCGTACAATCCAAGTACAAAGTCGGGTACGCCGATCTCGCCCAATACGCACACAACCACGCCACGATCTCTTGCCCCAAAGGGCCACGCGTCCGAACTTTTGTCGGACGTAAAGACGCAACACAAGCTGCGCCGACTGGCCTACTACCAGACGTTCACGACAGTGCCGACAACTTGATTGCGCTCTTCCAGGCGAAAGGTTTCTCTGCACACGATCTCGCCGCTCTGGTCGGCGCTCACGCTTCAGCAAAGCAACGCTTCGTCGACACCACCAAAGCCAACAAACCACTCGACACCACGCCGGGTGTATGGGATGTAGAATTCTACAACGACACGCTGCAAACCACACCCAGCGACAAGATCTTTGTTCTGCCTTCTGACAAGGTGCTGAGTGTGCATCCCAAAATCAACGACGAGTGGAGGAGCTTTGTGGGGAACCAGCCACACTGGAATGAAGACTACGCGAAGGCATACTTTAGGATGAGCTTGAATGGCGTGACGAATCTGAAGGATCTCAAGGACTGCACGAAGACGTTGCCAGCGAGTCGGCCGAACTTTAAGATTCCGAAGCCGAGGTAGACGCAGAAGTAGTTTGAGGTGTTCTATCTGCGCTTTGGTACCCCAAATATTACGTCTAATGAGACTACGATGCCAACGCTCATTGCGAGACACAATCAGCATCTCCCTTACTAATCTGCCTCTTTAACCACCACTGCCTCATCAATCGTCCCCTTCTTGTCACCCGTCCGCGTGTCTCAATCTTCAAAGATGGTACAAATAGATGCGGTTAGCTTGCTGGAGGCGCAGCAAGTATTCGATAACTGGGTCAGGAAGCCGGATGCTGCGATACATGTATGTATCCCTGGTTCTCACCATCGTCAGACCAGCAGTCATCGGAGCCACATATGTCGATTATCAGCGGCCTAAGAAGCAGCCGGTGAAGCGACAAGACGACAGCAAACAAACAAGAAATATCGCATGAACACGTGGAGATAGCGAGAGCGACACCGTCAATTCACGAAACGAGTTGCGAATCAGGACTTGACCAAAACATCAACAAATAGATTCAACGCTGCCAAAACCACTAGAACTAACTATACTCCAACACCTACCATGACAATGCGGGTATATATCGCTTAAGACACAAGGCCGTCAGATCATCAGTCGTCAGAAGTCGTAAATCATCAGCGCTCCAGGAAACCCAATACGAAACGGACAAGGAAAGAAAGAGGCAAACCAGCCCAACGCCCACGAAGCACACTGACCCAAACAAGTTACTTGGCACAACCCCCCACCTCTCAAGCAGTCTCTCCGCGCTTCCAGAACTTCAACCCCTTCCTTCCCCTGTCCTTCCCCTTGTCGTCGCCAGTCGTAACGGGTACGAGTACGTTCACTTTAGCAGCAGCAGCAGCCATGTTGTTCAGCATCTCCGCCTGCTCATAATCCCACGGCCTGGCCCACCTAGTCTCCGGGATCTCGCCCAGCTTCGTGCTATCGCTGGCAAACGTGTACGAGCTGGGCGTCACTTTGTCGAGCCGCCGCTTCATCGGGGCCGAGGCAGGCACGGGCGGCGGCTTGCTGGCGCTCGCCATGGACGAGGGTTTGGAGGGGACAGGCGGCGCTCTCCGCGATGCTGGTGGTGCAGGGCTCTTCCTCGGTGTTGGCGCCAAGGTCGGAAGAGCTGGCGTTGGCGTGTGGACGTGCTCCGGCATGTAGCTGAAGTAGTCGTAGGGTTGCGCGTAGGGTGACCAGGCGACCGGGCGCACAACGTCAAGCGAGTCGACACGTTTGCGCGCTATGTTTAGCGGTGCTGGGACGTCTGCGTAGGCGCCGCGCGCGTATGCGGCGCTCCTGAAGTCTAGTCTTCCGTGCATCAATGGGTCGAGGACTGCGTACTCGGGCACTGGGGATTGCAGGGGGGATGCGTAGGGTGAGCTTGACTTTAAAGTCGGCTTTGATGTAATAGAGCTGCTGCTCGATACACTGTCTTTTCTTGATGTGTTTCGCGACTTGGATCGCACGACGCAGAGCTGCGGTTGGCTGGAGCTCTTGATGGGCATGCGCGTCACGTGCGAGCCGCTGGGTCGCCGCGCGCTCGAAGACTTCTTCTTGTCTTTGCTGTTACTAGAGCTGGAGTTGCCGTCTGAAGAGTCACAGTATTGGGGGGTCTTTGATCGAAGTGCAGGGTGGATCTGGAGCTGCGAATGGCTCAAGCGGTTGTAGAGTTGGCTCATACTGGTCAGCGCGTCACGTCTTGATGCTTCAGACAAGTCTGTTAGAGACTTGTAGTTCAGATTCATGGCGCTGTGGGTGCCCTTGTGGTCATGGTGCAGAAAGGTAGTGATGATGCCTACGAGTCCTGTGTTGAGTCTGATGAGGATCTCGGCAAGAGAAGCATGTGCGATTGCTGGGGACAGTTAGCATTGTGAACACTGCGTGGGACTGTACATGAACCTACAATCACCCTTTGCGAACCTGTGTCCCATTCCACTCTGTCCATAACACTCTTCGTACCTCTCCGCTAGGTCTTGTGGTCCTCTGCGCAACGAATTGGACAACTGAAGCTCTGCGCTATTGATGGGCTCAGGAGTCTGGTCCTGCTTGCGCGATTTGTGTTTTCGCCTTCTTTCGCGCAGTCTTTTGAAGATGTTGAGTCCATTTGTGAACGCTTCTATGAGGTTGTTTACGCAACTTGAGACATGGCCTTCGTCTTCAGCCTTCTTAGGCTTTTCCTGCACACGCACCGCCATGATTTCAATTCTTTCCTGAATGCATTGACAGAAGAGATTGGGAATACAGAAAACAAAGCGAAGAGAATATTAACGTGTGTAGTCGCTTTGCTGTCGAGGTCTTAGCGAAGGTAAAAGAGTCATCCTCAAAGCGCGCCCAAGCCCAGGCGGGCCTGGTCACTTATCCGTGAGCTTCATCCCGGCACATGGAGCCCCAGCGAGGCGAAGCAGCTCTGCTGTTCCTGCATCTTTGACTGGGTGTTACCTTTCACGCTCGCACCGTTTCAAGCTTGTGCTGCACGGACACTACTCGTAGACGCATGTAGCCGCCTCAAGGCCACGTCTTGGGGGCGTTCGTAAATATGAGTGGTCGGCGACATCCCGCCACCCCTGCACGTTAACGGGCTATGTGGGACTACGCATGCTGGATAAGCTCCCCGCACAAGTGCATGCGGTGAGGAGCTGTCGAAGGAGCTGTCGAGTGGACTACGATAAAGTGGAGTCCTGCGAGGCTGGAAGTACTTTGAGTGGATGCGAAGGCAAAGCTACAGCATCCTCAAGTCTACAAACGAACAGCGAATGTTGAGGTGGTTGGGCAGGCGTGCTTCACTCTGCGGCACGTGGGGGTCGAATCAGAGGGTGAGCTTGATTGCTTCGATTCCAAGTATTGGGTATCTATATACTAGTACCAAGGTGCACCGCTCACTCGTCAGCATCATTGCAATAAATCCAAACGCCACGCTATGCAATGCAGTGTTCATCTGCCTTCACTGTTCGTTGTCTTCGGCATCTTCCACAGTAACTGCCCGCTTTGTCACATTCTGGCCTTCTGAGCTGCCCCCTGCGACCGCGGAGGTTGAACCATTCGCCTCATTTCGCTCGGGTAGATTACCGAAGCTCCAGCTCGACTCAAGCGAACTGGGTTCAGCGGCTTTGGGTGACGCTCCTGAAGTTGAGACTGAAGCTGTCGGGGCCGTTGTTGCTGCAGTAGGCGTAGGCTTAGGCTGCACCTGCGCGGACTCTGCTTGTGGTTGAGGTTCTTCTGGCTGAGCTTCTGGTCCCGCCGACGCTGGTATTGCAGGTGCTGGTATTGCAGGTGCTGGTGTTGCAGATGCTGGCACCGGTTGCGGGTGCTGCGACAACGAGGCCAGTGCGTTCTCTTGGCCTGGTTGCGCTGCGAGTGCCATAGGTCTCAACGTCCACCCTTCTGGTAGCGTCAGGCCCTCGGGAACTCGGGCGTCGCCCTGCCTCAACACTTCGCCTCTGGAAAAGTATGCTTGTGGTGCGAACGAGCTCGCACTCTGCGGTTCCAGCGGAGCAACAGGAGGTGATTGCTGCCCAGTAGCGGACAAGGCGTTCAGGCGGTTCAACTCAACAAGAAGCCTTGAAGTCACTTCCAGCTGCTCGTTTTGCACGTTCAGTTGACGGAGCTGATGGATGATGTGTTGCTGGATACGCAGTATGTCGTACCGAATGTCGGAAGGCTGCTGTGCGAGAGCAGCCCCCATCTGATTTGTGGGAATGCTGAAGGCCGCATTGGAAAGCAGGGGCTGGGTTTGAGCCTGTTCCTGCTGCTGCAAGTGAGCAGACGCTTGGGGAGCTTGTCCTGCGTCGGCCTGTTGGCGCAGCTGGTCAATAGCGTTCCGCACGTTGTCTGGATTGCCTGCTTGTTCTGCGGGTAGACGAAGGTTCCCCAGAGCGACCCGAAAAGGCCCAAAGTTGAAGACGCGCATGTTGCCTGCAGGCCTGTTCTGCTGTGCGTTCTGCGGAGCTGGCGCGCCAGGTTGACCCTGATTAGCAGGAGCCTGCTGCGCATTGCCTGGCAGAAATCCGCGCAACACTCCCTGGAATGGCGCGTTCGGGAAGTTCTGCTGGTTCTGTGGTGCTGGGTTCGCTGCATTGTTGGGTTGGGTAGGTTGAGCTGCTGGCTCACCAAGCACAGGTCGTCGGCAAGTCGGGCAGACCTGTTGTCGTTCGAGCCAGCTCCTTAAGCAGCCGAAGTGCAGGATGTGTCCACATGGCAGCTTCTTTGGTCTTTGTCGCTCGTCCACCCTCCGCCCCGGCTGTGCACCTTGTGCGCCTGGCGGAGTCCAGGGTCGCATCTCCTCGCGGCAGACAATGCAGATGTTCTCTCGACTCAGGTCGTCTCCCGTGGCGTCTGGGTAACGGGTGTTCATGTCGCGTGTCGCATTTCGGTACTGGATAAAGTCGTTGATGCGCTTGACCAGCGAACGGATAGACATGAAGAGATCGCGCATAATGTGGATGGGGATGCCGTAGAAGGTCATGAGAACTGTGAAGAAACCCAAGTAGACCGAGGCTTTGACGAAGTCGGTGGCGAGATCCAGGTAGAACACCCAGCGGCCCTTGTCTTCCCAGCCAGGAACATCGACCTCGTCTTCATCGTCTTCAACCTCGGCAGGCGCTTCGGCACCGTCAGCAGCAGCCTGTTGACGCGCTTGTTCCCTTGCGAGCGTTCGTGCCTCGTCTCTCGCATTCTCTTGACGTTGTGTGATGGCGAGCTCAACAAGCGACAGGCCGTAGCGCATGAGAGTCGACGTCGAGGCGATGGTGAGTAGGACGTATTCGAATCCGAACATGACCATTACACCTGGTCGCGCTGCTGAGAGGATCGAGGTCACACAGTAGTGTGTCATGAAGACGTCGAAGAAGACGGAAATGAGCAGGGAGCTGGCTAGGCGAGCGTGAAAGAGTCGTGGATTTGCAGGCGGCTGTTGCTCGAGGAACTCGACTCTGCCCTCCCCGATCCACTGCCACACCTTGCCAGCCAAGAGGCAAAGGAACATGGTGAAGAACCACAAGCCGATGTCGTCTCTGAAGATGGTCATGGCCAGCAGTGTCTCGCTGACAGCAAACCAGGCCTTGTCGTACAGTTGCTCCGTCTCGATAGGGCGCAGCGGGCCGTAGAAGAGGCGCTGAAGCCCGTATCCGACGCTTGCCGCTACAATGAGCATCAGGTTGACCAGGAACATGAGGGAGCCGGTGCTCTGCGAGATGTAGACGGCAGCCGAGTAGAAGTTGGGACGCTCGTAGTAGGCGCGTGCAAGCACCATGTTGGCCATGACGGCCGAACCCTAAGCTTGTCAACATGTTTGCTGTCGTGATGGCGGCGGTTGCGGCCAGCCTACCGTTACATAGAGCTTGAGGCGGGCCATGGTGTGGTGGCAAAGGCGTCCAGCAGCTTAGGGTGCGCTTGTCATCGCCGTCTGAACAAGTGGAAGGAGCTCGTTGCCGTCAGCAAGGAAGCTCACTGGTGTCGAAGCAAGCTGCCACGTTTTCGGAGCTGCTGCCAATCAGCACGTGATCTCCAGCGATGGATGACATCAGCCACCTTGCACCTCCGTTTTCCGAGCTCCTGCCAATCAGCACGTGATGGCCAGCGATAGATGACATCAGCCACCACCCTGCACCTCCGTTTTCCGAGCTCCTGCCAATCATCAGCACGTGATCTCCAGCGATAGATGACATCAGCCACCCTAATTACACCTCCCCATTCCATGTTTCGCTCTCGCTCTGGCTCTCGCTCTGTCCATACGCGAAAATGCTTCTCTGCAAGAGCCTCATGGCTCCAGAGCTTTTGCACAGACTCCAATTACTCGGGTCTAGGTGCAGCTGGCTTGCTCAACCCTGCATCTGCCGGCGGGATTTCTGCGCTGCTGTGTTGCTGTGCTGCTGTGTGCACGCTCGGGAGATTGCTCGGCTTCGCGCCTGATCACGACTCGACACGGGGCCTTTTCCGGTAATTTCCAAGACAAGCTCCATCACGATAGCCTCAACTCGGGCGGTTTCTTGGGGAAATCTTCGCCTGGGCCGTTGCACACCCACTGTTCACTCGACGTTATGCGGAGACTTGCCCGCCGCCAGGAAGCCTGCTCTATCGCGCGTCAGCTATAAGTCGCCGCGATCGAAGCCACAAAAGGCTAGATAGGAGCCGCTTCACACGGATGCACGCCAACGCTTAAAGTAGTCGCGTGGCGCCATGAAGGGTTTGCGGGGATCTTTACCCTCGACGACAAGCTACTGCGTCGCGGCCCCAGCCATGCATGTACTATGAGCAGGAGGGCAGCCCAGATCCAGGTGGCCGGTGCCCAAGCTCTGGTTCTGGAGCGTCATGGCATAGCCTCTTCCGGTCAGGAGGATTCTACCTTGGTCCAAGCAGTACATAAAGCTCTTGCAACTCCCATCTTGTAGATCGTCAGCTCCAGGCTTGTCTTCCAACAGTACCTTCAAGAACAATGCATTGGTCAATCGCTGTATTGAGCTACGTGCTCGGGTCTGCACTGGCTCAGAACCCAGGCTCTGGCTACAACTCGACGGCACCGACAGGGCCCGCTGTCCTCACTGCGGACATGGTCTCGAGCATGGGCAACAACACCCTGTTCGATAGGTGGCGGCCTACCTACCATTTCATCTCGCCTGCTGGCTGGATGAACGTAAGTGACTGGAAGCATTCGAGTCTGGCATCGAGCTTACACACCTCAGGACCCTTGTGCTATGATGTATGATCCCACCACAGACACATACCATCTCCAATATCAGTTCCATCCCAACCACGTCAACTGGGGCAACATTTCTTGGGGGTAGGTAACATTCAACAAACTTGAATTCAACACGCTAATGCACGTAGACACGCCACATCCAAAGACCTCGTCACATGGACTGATGTTGGAGGTTGGGAGAACGACCAGGCACAGTCCGTAGGTACAGGTCCCGATCCTGACTCCAGGAACTCGTCCTACTACGGTCTTGGTATCTTCAGCGGTTCTGCTCAGCCGTACAACCTTACTGGCGGACAGGATGGTACGCTTATTGCCTTCTACACGGCAGTCCAGCATCTGCCCACCAACTGGGCTCTTCCTTATATCAACGGAACGGAGAAGCAAGCCATTGTCATCTCCAACGACGGTGGTGAGACATGGGAGCAGTATGAGGGTAACCCAATCATCTCGGAGCACCCCGAGGGATGGAACGTCACTGGTTGGCGTGATCCTTTCGTTGAGCCCTGGCCCGAGATGGATGCCATTCTCGGTCAGGACGAGCCACACTGGTACATGGTGTTGGGCTCCGGTATCAAGGGCGAGGGTGGTGGTGGACGTATCCCTTTCTACTCCGCTCCTCAGTCCAACCTGACGGACTGGACCTTCCTCGGCGCTCTTTGGGAGCCTAAGAGTAACGAGACCCTGGGATCGCTGCTCGAGACCGGTACCTACGGCTTCAACTTTGAGGTCTCCAACTTCTTCTCCTTGACGGACGAGGATGACGACGTTCACTACTACGTCCTTATGGGTACCGAGGGCGGCAATCTTACTTGGCACCCACGCGCGCAGTGGGGTCTCTGGAACGAGGGCCAAGTAACCAGGCGCGAGAACGGATCTGCCGAATTCACTCCTGTTTCTGGTGGTGTCATCGACTCTGGTCTCCTCTACGCTGTTACCAGCTTCAACGACACCAAGAACAACCGCCGGGTCCAGTGGGGATGGGCAGCTGAAGAGAACAACGGCTTCGGTATCCTGCAGAGCGGGTACCAGGGCGCTATGGCTCTTCCTCGCGAGATGTACGTCATCAAGACTCACGATCTGGTCAACGCCGATGGCGGCTTAACAACCAAGGGTAACACCCGCGTTGTTGAGCACCGTAACGGTACCTTCACAGGTTACACTCTCGGTGCCCGCGCTCTCCCCGATGTGGTTGAGGCTCTTCGCGGAGAGGAGAATGCTATCAAGGCCGTCAAAAACTGGTCCAGCAGTTTGCTCGTCGGTTCTGGCAGTGCCCACATGGAGCTTGCTGTTACTCTCAGCAACTTCACTGGCCCTGCCGGTGTTACTATCGCGGCAAGCTCTGGTTTGGAGGAGTACACCCACATCTACTACGACCCCTCCAACTACACCATCAACGTCGACCGCTCGCACTCGTCAACCATTGATGAGTATGCCAACTACACCATGATCGGCTACTTCTATCCCTACACCTTCTCCAACGGTACCACCGAGTCGCTCCACATGGACATCTTTGTCGATGGTTCGCTCGTCGAGGTCTACGTGAATGTAAGTCAAACACTATCACTACTTTCATTCAACACCCCCTAACGTGCAACAGGACCGCTTCTGGCTCACAACTCGCATTTACCCTGCACGCCTCGACAGTACCAACTTTGGTATCTACGTCGGCAGCAACTCAACCGTCCAGGTCTCTGACCTGAAGACCTGGGAGATCTCGCAAAACGCGTTCCCAGACCGCCCTGCCAACTCCAGCTCTGAGCTTGTCTTCGATACGCCAGAGGAGACCAACGACTACATCTGGTGGACCGGAAACTAGACTCAGCATAGGGTCTATCGGAAGAAGTCTTTATCTACAGTCTTTATGAAGTAATGCAATGAACGGTCGTCAACATGTATATATGTATCTGCGAAACGATACGACGAAAATATAAACAAGAGTATGTATGTAAATAGTAACAACAAAGAATTGTACAGGTACTGTACACATGTCAGGTAGCTTTATCTCCGAGACTCATTCCCAATACCCGGTCGCACAACCGCATCGCTGACAAACACAGCGCCAATGACTTGCGCCTTACGCCCTCTTGACTTGAGGTAGACGCCCTTGCGCCCCGCAGAAGCATCATCCTCGTCTCCGTATTCCCCGCGGAACGTCTCGATTTGCTTCCCCGCAGCCCTCCACGTGCGGTTCGTCGTATTCCGTCCACCGGGTAAATAGCACTTCACAACCGTAGCTCGACCACTTGCCGACGTTAACTCCAAACCACAGATCGATCACAGCTTAAATGGAAACCTCTTGATCTCCTTGTCTCGAAGCTTTTAAGTCTTGTCCTACTCTTGCTCAACTTGAGACTATCGCCTTCAGAGAGCTCGAGTTTTCAATATGGCAGACGCAGAACAGCAGTACCAGCTTTCTCAAGAGCAGATTGATTTCTTCGTGGAAAACGGATGGCTCAAGTTAAGCAACTGCTTCTCCAAGGAGCAAGCAGCTGAGCTGCAGTCGACGCTTTGGACCAGGCTCGGGATGGACGAGCACGACATGTCGACATGGTACGTCGCTGCCCACTCCATCAGATCCTTGTGCTAACCAATCCAGGCACACCGAACGCACCAACATGCCCCACTGGAAGAAATTCCAGGTCGAAGAGTTTGCTCCACGCGTCTGGAGCGGAATCTGCGGTCTTCTAGGCGGCTCGCACAAGATCGACGCCAACAACGCAGTCAGCACCTGGACGGACGGTTTCATTGTGAATCTTGGCACCCCGGAGAAACACAACAAGCTGGTCAGGCCGCAAGAGCTGGACAACTGGCACGTCGACGGCGACTTTTTCGTCCACTATCTCGACTCGCCTGAGCAAGCGCTGCTCGTGATTCCTTTGTGGACAGACATCGTTCCCGGCGGCGGGGGCACGATGATTTGTCCGGCCGCGATCCCTCACATTGCCAAGCACCTGTATGAAAACCCCGAGGGAGTGAGCCCGCGCATGACACCACGGAGCGAGAACCCCGAGTTCACGCAAGAGCAGGGGCTGCAGTGGTACATTGATCTAGCCAAGACGATGAAAGACGAGGACTTTGTGGAAGTCACAGGTGTGGTAGGAGATGTGTTCTTACTGCACCCATTCATGCTGCACAGCGCGAGTAACAACATGTTGAGGAAGGTGCGGGTCATCACCAATCCGCCGGTCAGCGTCAAGGATCCATTTGTGTTTGACAGGGAGGATGGTGATTACAGCGCGGTGGAGCGCAAGACCCTGCGAGCGCTGGGCAAAGACACACTAGTAGGATGGAAGATTGAAGCTGAGAGGCAGATGATCGTGCCGGAGAGGGTCAAGATCCAGGAGAGGATGAAAAAAGAGGAGGAGGAGAGGTTGAAGAAGTTGAAAGAGAGGAAGGAGAGTGCGGAAGTCTCGAAACAGGTACCTACTGTTGCTTAGCACCCTTACTCGTAAGCCCAATGAACATATGAATATATTAGTGGATACAACAACGGTTTCAACGGGCGCAGTATTTGCTATGCTCAGAAGAAGCAATCGAAGCTTATCCGTAATATTGTGAGGTCGTTCCAACCACGGATCTTGATCTGCAGTCGAAGTGTGTCCCCCGCTCTCTAAAAGCAGGAGAGGACAGTCATCTTCCGACATGTTTTCCAGAAAGGCTTGCTATATCTACAAGAACTCCCACACTATCCGTAAAAGGTTCCGCGGTCTACCAGTATCTTGTTGGAGTGTTGGTCGTCTGGAAAAGAGCATTGTATCCCTACACAGTTGGCCTTTGCGTCATATCATGCTGGCTGGAAGATAAGGTCCTCGCAGTTTCAGAAGCAGAGAAGGTCTAGACACCTTGGCATCTGACACTATTGTAAGACCCTTTGTTTGAAATATCCCACCTACACCCAATGCTCTGACAGTGCAGGCTCGTAGTGTTGCAGGATCGATACAGTATTCGTCCGCCTCAATATGGATTACCTCATCCGAAGCGGCGCTATCTGCGTCTTTGTCTACTGCAGGCTGTCTGAGTCATTCTTAGGCTAGGCTGATCTGGAGCGTAGAAGCGTCGACAGCTGAGGAGAACTCAGCTGCTAAAACTGACTCCATCCACGTTAAAGACACTGATGCTAACAGCGGGTCAACGTGTATTTCTAAGATGGCCTTCACAATGGATGGAAGTTCGGATCCCTCTCCACACCTGGCTAAAGATTGCACGACTCTCTCGGTTCTCGAGTGTCTTGCCAACAATTTTCAAAGGCCATTGTAGCATAATATGGATTATCTTTTCAGGAAAGCTGATACACTTACGTCCCGTGGTACAATCTGAAATGTGCTCAGCGTTCATTCTTTTTTCAGCCAGGTATTTGGAAAAAGAAAAAATACACTCGTACCACATCTGTAGCAGAGTAGTGGCTACGGAGTGGGGACCCGAGGCGTTTCTGAGGTAAGCTTACCCCCGATATCGTAGAGTATAGGGACTCATAGATAAGCTGATGTATCAACACAGATCGTGAGCCATCGCCTCGCACTGGGCTTGAATGTCGAGTAAGGACCCGACCAGAGGCTTGCCGATATCGCGATAGTGTGATCTAGAATTTAGGCTTGCAGCCACATACATATCGACTGTGAAATTTTAGCGGGTAACAAAGACGCTGCATTTATACGTACTCAATCCTCGTTGATTTGCCGAGCCGTCTTTCGTTCATGCGTCAGACAGTGAAGGTGAAAGGGGGGTTTGTTTGTGTCGCCGCGGTGGAGAAACATGGTTTAGAAAAATAGCAATGCGAAGCCTTGTGGTGCATCATTGGTCTGATTAACACATGGGAGTGACACCATAAAACAGAGTGCTGCATACTGCTGCAATCAACCTACAAGCGACCTGATTGTACAACCAATAAGTCGATCAGCTGGATTCAAAACCTCCACTTGCACCTGGGATTAACAATTAATGCAAAGCTTGAAACTAAGAACAGAACTAGATCTCTGCTCAGACCTTTATTTTGTCAAGTGGCTGGTTGGAGCTGGCACGATGCAGTATGGTAGCAGGCCTAAGTAGTGTAAGTTGGCCCAGCAGTGGCTAGTAAGCAAGATCCGCTCATTTGTTTTATTACAGCGATGCATAAGGCGTGCAACAAAGGCAGTCAGCCGCTTCAAGCTCCTAGTTGGTGTAAGCCCAGCGTTCAGAGGTTCCGTGTTCCCAGGCAAAATCCTGTTACCTTGACCCACCTACACTATTTATGCCTGATACTATAGTATGGATCTTCGAGTTTGCGCATCTCGAACCTGTACAGCATTGACTGCAATTCGGAAGCACGAAAGCACGTGTATTTTGGTTCGCACCAAGGAGCAGTCTGACATGATGCATGGGCCTCGAACGGTTAATGTGCGTAAGTATCTACGGTGCAATTGGTAGCTGCTTACCAGTAGATCTCTATACCCGGAAAGAGGTGTTGCTCCGCAGCACAGATATGTCGATGCCCACCCATACTTGCCATATTCCCGTATGAAAGCACCAGAAGTGACCCAAACCTTGCATGTTTACCAGATCTGGATGATTTCACTCCTGTTACTTCTTATCCTGCCACTGCATAGGAATTGCAGCGTTATGACGACGAAGAGTATTGTTTTGCGCCCACACTACGAATCGTCCGGCAGGACTCATAGCCAAACATCTGCGTAGTCAGTCTTAGTCTTCCATTGTTAAGCACGGCTTGCCTGCGGTTTATCTGTTCCCACCGTTTGAAGACTAGATATGGCAGCGCCTTTACCCATGGCGTTGGATGTGAGGCAAAATGCACGGATGGGGGAAATAGTACAGCACGGTGAAGGTAGGCGAACAAAGTGCGTAAGATACAGCCCTGCTGTACAGAAAGCTCTATAGTGTAGTGCAGTCAATATGTCCGTAGGGCGGACCATTACTTTTGGGCCGCTCCCGCAGGTCTGAGTTCCTGCCTAATCCATCGGGTTGCAGCATCAGCGAGTTTGCAATCGAGATGTGGCGAGCCGTTTGACGGTTTATGCATTCGATGCATCTGACCGTAGAGAATGTCGAATACATGGCGTCTCGAGCTTCTGAACTGTAAGTTCTAGAGGAAGCATTGTAGACAGAAATCTTTCATCGTTACGGGCATGTCAATTTTTCAACTATAGTGTTGTTAGTCACACCTGGCGACAACCTTGGCCTTAGAGTGTTGCTGGGTCTGGCGTATGAGAAATACTAGGGCCCATGCATGCATTCGCCTGTGACTAATGCGTTCTTGCTCGCCTATTCCTCTACCGCATGAGTACACTGCGGTGCGCGTTGAAGACGCACATCTCTTCCAGTCCAGACTTGTGCTTATGTTCTTGGCTCGGTGACTCCTTGGATCCATAGAAACAGATTCAGGCCAGATTGGAAACATGTGAAGCCATGAGAGCGGAGACTGTAACGGAGATTTGCACGAAAATCAGAACAGGACCAAGTCCTGCACATCTGCGATACTGTATACATTTTTCGATCGCAACTCGCCAATTGGGCTCAATCGTGCATGTCTTAGCTGAGCGGAAGGTACTGTCATTTTAGACACCTGAAGGTACTCGGCTACACCTTGAAAGTTCGACCCATAGCTGGGTGATGACTGAAAGGCGGGGCATTTCAGCCATACATTGAGCAGGCCAGCTGGTCCTGGAGGCTGGGAGAGTCGTTGCGTTGTTTCCGGATAACAACGATGATCCACATGATCGAATGTGGCATGATAGAGTTTGGTATGATCGAACTTTGCTGGACGTGCTCAGTTCTCAATTTTACTGTTCATGAATCGTGTTATATTACATAGCATTGTCTTTCCTGCCTAGCTTCCATCCTGGAGCCGTCCGAGCTCTTCATCCACACAAAGAGAAGTGAAGCATTGCACGTGTTGGGTGGGCGAACGGGTGTTCTCGGAAAATCCGTGGTCGTAAACTGCTCTATAGTCTACTGTTAGTCTATCTATTTCGGTAAAGTGTGAGTAATGCTTGCAGACTGCGGCGTATGGAGGATCTGAATTGGCATGGCCATCGGATGACCGGGCAAAAGTCGGCAGTGGCTTCGGGTAGCCGGCACCGAGCCACGAACATGATGCAGCTTGAGGTATTGCATTGGACTATTGAACGGAGGATTTTCGCTGTATCTGGCTCAAAGCTTGGCCGTAGAATGCAAGTCGCTGCGCGAAAGACCCGCCCAGGCTCAAGTGTCAGAGTGGCATTTTGGCTACGAAGAAGCCACGCATGTCATGGTCGTTGCTGAGGGCTAACGTCTATCGCAGACACCGCGTAGTTTTGCTTATCGATAGCGGTTTCGAACGTCATGGGTTACGTGGTATGGGATCAAGCGTTACGACTGTAGCCCAGCCATAGTAGGTGTTCGATCAGAATGGCGGTTATAGAGCAGGGATTGCGCAAGCGGGTGTGGAGTTCTGCAAGCGGGACGATCAACGATCTTCAAAACATCGTACTCGGAGAAGTCCCTCTTCGGGAACTGCGCCGGTACGATTGTCATCATCAGAACTGTTTGACTGATGGGTTGGTATGATCGTACTTGCGACCGGGATACATCCTGCACAATTGCGATTTTGGATTTTGCGAGTTGGAACCATAGATTGAGAACGGTCGTCGAGGCCGATGAGCGGTTGAACAATCAACAGCAGTGTAGGACTTTGTTGAGTACTGCTCGCAGACTTCAATAGGCGAATTCGATGGATAGCCGCCGTAACAAAGTTCCCGGTTTCGCATGCAGAAGCACTTAGTCGTCGTCTTCAAACGATGGACGTAGTTTCTAGAAGCCCTCGCTCAAGTCTTTTCAGCCTTATGATGGCCGAACGAACCCACTGTGGATCCAGCGTACTTGTGTGACATTAGTTATTTCCGAGCATCGACGCTCGTGCTGAGAGAGTGCTTTCCCATGGACTTGGCGGAACAGTGAGGCCGATACGAGACAGTTGTGCGATACCGGTCAGAGTGCACCATCGTATGTTGGGTCTCTATTGTCAGTCGTTCCTGAGATTGTTGATGATAACACTTGTCCGTGGACGTCATCCTGTGGTTTCAATGACAAGCCGAAGTCGAGTACCGTTACAATAGACTCCGGGTTACTCAGAGTAGTTGTAAGATCGAAGGCGATTTTTCCTTAGATCGACGCACCCAAAAGACGGTGTCGGGAATGCGATGCTGTTCAGACACGTGAGGTACGGGCAGCCGGAATTATTCGGTTCAGTCCAGGGTTATTTAGCTCGGAGCGGAGGCGAGTGGTCCGGCTGCCGAGCGTATGAGAGAGCAGATCCCGAGTATTTTCGTCCCTGCGCCCAGATTGATGGAAAGTCTTGAGGCTTCGCATCTGCGTGATCTTTCACTGTTGGGGCATACGTTGTTCTGGGGCTGAGATTATTAGGATGTCTTATAAATTCGACCAGTCCAGGCACATCAATGTTAGAAATTGCTCAAGGCTCTTGGGCCGGTTAGTCGCATTTGGGTTATGAGTCTGCTGTACGTTGGAAATCGTAGCGGAAACACTCCTATTGGTTCGTTCGTATTGCGCGCTTGATACACGATCAGAATCGTGAGGCGCTGATCGAAAACGAAAACGAGATGTCAGCCTCAGTCAGTTCTGCAGTTGACCAAGGGCAGCTTGCACATACCCCAAACATCTACATAGTATACTGGTGAACTACGACCTTGTTGTTCGTACATCGTCCGATCTTGACGTAGAAACAAGGCACAACCGCTGTTTTGTCTACTCGGCCCTCGGCGCTCTCGTGGGCCGCCAAAAAGTAATGAACCTGATGTGAGGCTACGTGGCACATATGACCAATTTCCTACAAAGCGCCGAATCTGGCCTTTGCATCTTCATAGCCAGTATGCACCTCCTTGTTGGCGCCTTGAAATGTGAGACATGTACTGTGTAGGTATCCAGGTGCAGGTGATGTTGGGCCAACTGAACAAGGACAGCCCAGTGCCCGAAGGCTAGGTCCACCCATGGTCAGTAGAACGACTACCCCTGATTGATGCCCATCATGATAAAGTGGAACGGGCCGTCTTAACGTACGAAAGCAAAGATGTTATTCTATGTGGCTGAGTGAACATCGGCAATTGCCATCCTTCCTATGGTAAAGCCTTTATACCAAGTAATTACCTAACCCTGGACCCGATACATGCAGAAGGCCCGACGTAGCTGATCAAGGTTTGATTTGCGAATGTACATCTTCCGCAAGCGCGGGGAAGTTTGGCTTGTGCGAAAGCAGAAGCAACGGAAAGTACCACCCCCAGGAAAGTCTTCGTTATCTCGTCGGCCTCACCGTGTGAAGCAGTACAGCTCCGGGGGTCTGGGATTGGATGACAAGTATGACTTAAGCACAAACACGTGGACTTTGATGAATCGTGTGGGCTCCATGCCAACCTCGGCCACAGCGCAACCTGTTTACTAATGCCGAGTCCGTCTCCTGAGCATTTCCAAGTATCAAGGCGCTGCGGAGCGTTCATGGTAATATGGATCAAGACATTGCGGACGAAAGCAATAGTAGCTGATCGTCGATGAGATCGATACTCCAGTGATTGAACGCGTGATCCTCCATAATGTGAGGAACGTCTTACAGCCTGGATAAGTGTTCTGCGCGTGTTCAGCCTGACCGCGTCGTGATTCCACAATAGCAGCATCGTAAGCTGCAGCAGCAACATTTTAGTAGGCCATTTAGAGCATATGCTGAGGAATACCCAGAGTGGGGTAAGCTGGCTGGTGGTAAGCCATGTGAGTGGTTCTCAGGCCCACAGATCGGTTCCCGCTGCAGTCAGATTAGCCATCGAGTGAGGAAATGTTCAGAACTGCGCTGCGTGTTGCGAGTGTGCTGATACACTCGTCAGCAAAGCCGACAAAACAAGTAAAGCTGAAGAGTTGCCAGCAAAATGACAGTAATGCTTGGTGCATAGCACGCTCGATGACAGGAAGGGGCGCGTGTTCTCATGGGTGCCTTACGGGCGTATAAGCCATACGAGAGATGCGGGTCGGTTCGCATCATTGTACGAATAGGTACTCACAGCCACACGCTTGACGACGGCTCCGATACCTAGTGGAATGCTCTGTTCGTCGCTCGCAGCGGGATGCTGAATACGCCTTGCGCTCAATCGGTACTAACCCCCGACAGTGGACGGTATGGTCCTTTAGACGAGATGCAGGGCATCTGTCAGAAATCGACAGGAGTGTCCAATGAAGCTGCCAGCCAACAGTCACCGAGTTAATGACGACTGTAAAGGCTACAACATGATTCGGAGAGGGCAGACACGGCAAGAAACACACCGATGTTGAGAGGCGACAGATCATTCTAGTACCCTGTTGTAGATTATTGGTAAGCAGACAGAAGCGCAGAACGAGTTATGTACTTTTGCACCGAGATGATAACGCTTTCAAAGAAGGTGACTGGCCCCGCAAAATTTGTCCGGAGACGGTTCGTAGCGTGCAGCAGAGTTCTGAGTGTATTGTGAGCAGCCGAGTGCGAATATGCTGCTGAATACACTATGCTGAGCACTTCGAACACTAGGTCAAGCAAAAAGAATTTTCAGCGCCGGCGCACGTCGTCGTGTTGTGAATGCGGTGATTACCATTGTCGTTGTCCTAGTCCTGGGCTGAAGAGACGTGTTGAAGAAGGCTTTGAAGATGTGACTGGGCAGTTGACGGGTCGCTGTTTGCGTGCAGTCGCAGAATCTGCTATTTCCATCACCTCGTTCTTTCCGCTTTCGCACAACCAGTTCTACTGCTATGACCAGCCGCGAGCGAAATTCCTCGCCTCAGGAGAAACCTGGAGTACGAAGCTTTCAAAACAAGAGGTCACTCGGACCAACCCTTTCAGTAAGCAAGTGGTCATGTCGTTCGGCCGAGATTGCGATTTTGTTCGAAAGCTAAATGGACCAAGAAGGGGTGGGAATAACGTTGTTAGTCGATGAGCCATCACGATGACGCCGACCATTGGGTGGGCTGAGCGATAACAAAAATCCTATGCTCGGTGAGGCGGCTTCAAGGTTCGATGCTGGTGCATCACCTGCGCCCCGTACAAGGTTCGCTCTCGGTGGTTGAGTGTGATGTTTAGTCCGCGCACTTTTGAACGTGGATG
Organism: Ascochyta rabiei; assembly: GCF_004011695.2. Lineage (NCBI taxonomy): Eukaryota > Fungi > Ascomycota > Dothideomycetes > Pleosporales > Didymellaceae > Ascochyta > Ascochyta rabiei. The sequence goes on from NC_082421.1 coordinate 236,266, forward strand.
TACGCCCTGCCGATTACCGAGTAATTTGCTCGGTGCCCAGTTTGATGCAGTCTCGCCCGCGATGCTTGGACGCTTGATCTAATCATTGTCACTTGTTTCAAGCAGGTAGTCGACCAGGCGTAACGGCGAATTTGGGCAGCTTCCCACGGCCACGGTCCGCTCGATGGCCGACTCCGCGAAACGCTTTGTCAACTGTTCCGCCGTTTGAGCCCAGCGTTTTCGTATGGTTGACGCTGTGCAGCCCCCCTGCATCCTTGCAAGCGGGCGAAAAGCAATCCAACGTGCCCCAATGAAATGATGGACAGGGAGATGGGTGGTTTCGCTGGCCAGGGTGGGGTGGAGACCAAAATTACGGTTCCATTATAGAGTTTCTGCGACCGGAACTGCGATGAGTGGTTAAGGCCGAACGTCCGCTTGGAGATGCCCTCTGACGTGCAAAAGATATAACGGCATGCTACCCACATAGGCATGTCCGTATTTATGAGCCAAGTTCCCACCTCAGCATATTCTCCAAAAGTCTTATTGGATTTTCGTTAAAGATACACACACATCTCGACCAATTGGGCTTCGAGTGATCCTCCTGGTACCAACATAGCAAACGTCCAATTCAATGTCATCACAGAGATTGAGCTCGATGGAGGCACAGGACAACATCAGAAAGCGGGTGTGCAAAGCTTGTGACCGTTGTCGGTTGAAGAAGTCAAAGGTGTGTAGAACCTTGACTCAATTGTCTTGAAATTAATCTGACCGCAACAGTGTGATGGAGCAAGTCCCTGCAGCAGGTGTAAAGCTGATAACGCCATTTGCGTCTTTGGCGAGAGGAAAAAGTCGCAAGATAAAGTGTATCCCAAAGGGTAAGTCGCTCACTTGCTGGTTGCATGGTTCGAGCGCTAATGTCGGTAGCTATGTTGAGATGCTCGAACAGCAACAAGCACAGCTTGTCGCAGGACTACGTGAATTGTACACTCGTCTGCAAAGCGGCCAGAGTTGGCCAGGTCAGCCACTGCGTGAGGCTCAGAACGGTCACCCATTGACGCACGACATTCTCGAACGACTTGATCTCTTGCATGGATCAAGCGAAAACGGCAGTAACTACGAAGGCTTCGAAGAGGACTGCAGTCGCATGCAACACAAACTGCTTGAGAGGGGCGCGCCGTTGTCCCGTAGGCGTGGATCCGTGAGTTCGGATTCAGAGCCCGGCCATACATCGTCTCCCTCGTCGTACAGCGGAACCCCGACCACGAGACAGTTCCCCCTCACCGATCCATTCGCTCGTAACAACGCACCACCTACGCCGCCTATGAACAGCCCCTTTCCTAGACAATCGCAGATGATAGCGCCGATAAAACAAGAGCCGCCCTTGGTGTCGTCTACCTTCATGCACACCGGTGCTCTGGACCCTTCGTCACTATCTCGAGCAGCTTGGATGAACGATTCGATGATGATGGAAGAGCCGGTGGACTTCAGCAAACCCATGTATGGATTCGACAACTTCAACACCTATGACCAGATCATGATGGTTGACCCAATATCGATGGACCCCAACGATCCAATGCTGCCCAACTGGAATGGCACAAGCGACCTGGACTTCAACAACTTCTTACAGAATCCGGTTGGCGCATGAATTGGACCCGTCGGACTCTTCTCCTCTTCAGCGTTCTTTGTCTAGCGTTCTAGCGTTTTGATTGGTCCACACGGCTTATGGACCAGGTACTGGCAATCGGCGTTAAACGGACAAATGCTGATATGGCATGATCAGCATTGCACGGGGTTACTCTGATATCACAACTAGCGGGACAGTAATGCTTCACTATGACGTGGAGATTAAGCAGTCGCGCTGTCTACGGACCGACTCTGAGCCAGCGTTATATTTAGTTTAGTGAACAACAATCGGCTCATCAAGATTATTTGGTATTTGTAGGCAATCATCAATGATATTATCCTCAAGCCCGAAGATGAAATTTGCACTTCACTTGTGATTGACCTCCTGTGCATGTTTCATGGCGAGACTGCTAAGCGCACAGATCTGCGCTTAGTAATAATGACAGCCTGGCAAGAACCAATCCTTGGCTTGTCAAACTCCCAACCACAAGTCACATGGCTGTCTCGTTTAGGTATACCGCGCGACCGTGTCGGGCTTCATACTCATTGTCAAGATATTCCGTGGCTGTCGCTCGTGGCACCGACAAGACGGCAGAAGGAGCGAGCTCCACCCGCCATTAGCCTAATGAACAAACATACATTTAGTACAGCTGTGTGCACCCACTTTCTCGGATTTATCTCCGAAGTGATCTTTCGAGTCTGACTGAGCTTTGAACTCTGTACCATTTTCAGCGACCTTCACTATATGATTAAGCGCAGCGCCCAGGTGAGCGTTACGAGCCTTCAATCTACAAGAGAGTAAGTAGCAACTACCCCTCATTAGAACGCGCCGAACCTCACCTTCAGCCAACGAGATTAACTCACGACGGTCTTTAAACTAGCTCAGAGTGCTCTAAGAAGCTAATTTCATACAGGAACGCACGGTTTTTTTTTTATAGAAAGACGAGATTAGAGACATGTCGTCGGCAAACGCTTTCACGTTCCTTCCACTAGGGGCCATCATCCAGGAGTTCCGTGTGAACGGCACCAATATTGTTCAGGGGTTTAAAACCGCTGAGCAGTATAAGCAATATAACGGTCCGTACTTCGGCGAAACCATTGGACGCATCGCCAACCGAGTTGCAAAGGGCAAGATCAACGATTTGAACGGGCAGTCATATCAACTCCCCGTAAACAACGGTCCTAATTCCCTACACGGCGGTGAGCAGGGATGGGGAAAGCACGAGTTTGAAGGCCCGGTGAAAGTCGAGCGCAATGACCAGGACGCTATTCTGTTCAAATTTCTGAGTAAGGATGGCGAAGAAGGCTATCCCGGCACTGTGCAGGTCAGCGTCTGGTATGTACAAAAGAAGGAGCAAGTCGACGGCGCTCAACAGGAGGTTTTGTACATCGAGTACGAGGCCGAACTGGTCGGTGACGAAGTTGAGGAAACAGCCATCAACATGACCAACCACAGGTACGCGCTGTGCAGGTAGTATTAGTCTGACTTCTGCTAACATGTCGATAAGCTATTTCAACTTGACGGGAAAACCGTCCATCGCCGGCACCGAGGTTACGCTGATCACAAACAAGTATCAGGTCGTCGACGACGGCGGTATCCCCACTGGACCTATCGAAGAATACCCCGGCATTGCTGCAGGAAAGACCTTCACATTGGGTGTAAACGAGCCAGATGTTGATGACTGTTTCGTTGCAAACACAGATGCCAGCAGTGTCCCTGTTGACACTCGTTCGTCACCTCTCCAAAAGCTCGTATCCGCATATCACCCAGAGAGCAAGATTCATCTCGAGGTTTACTCTACCGAGCCTGCCTTCCAATTCTACACTGGCAAATATATCGATGTACCTGCGGTAGAAGACTTGCCCAAGAGAGCCGCTCGCTCAGGCTTCTGTGTCGAGCCTAGTCGATATGTCAATGCCATCAACGTTCCTGAATACAGGTCCATGATGGTGCTCAAGAAAGGACAGAAGTACGGGGCCAAGATCGTATACAGAGGTTGGTCAGCGTAGGACGATTCATCTGCCCAACCACCCGTAGATCAATGAACACGAAACAGAACAAACGCATGACTTGCGCAACTCATCGCCTCGATTTTGGAAGCTCTCAGTATGGCGAAACCATATACATTACTAATGGTTGACGACGCCGAATACCAGTCCTCGCTGTCCAAAAGTCCAAGCCACCACCGCTTCAGCCTGCACCATTATTACCACCTAGATCGAGGTGACTGTAGGGGTACCGCCAGGGACTATATGACAATCGCTGTACAGTCTCGAGCATGTCTAACAAAGACGCAGATTGCCAACGTCTTAAGGCCAGTGTTGATCGGCCTCTACACCAAGGCACGTCTACACAAACAAACAGACACCATTGTGCTCACCACTACTGCAGTTGACGAAAAAACAGACCTATACCCACACCTTTTCACAATTGCCGCATCACCAAGCCTTGTCGCTGGTCACATCCCAACAGATCACTACTACGTCACTACCCGTTCGCCCTACACGTCCTACCTTACTACGACATCGATACCCAGAGGTCTGGAACATCGAAATGCCTTATCATGTGGGCCTCTCTCCCTCTCCGCAAAGTCGATAACCTGGCGGCCCAAGGATAGCAGGAACCCTAAAAAGCAAACGGTGTGGCCGAAGGTACCGAATCGTGCACCTCAAGGCTCATGCACGACGCTGACCGCGCGGCCCACCAAGCAACTGTGGCTGCATTCTGCCGACCTATTGCCGGTGTGACTGGAGTTGGGTATCAAAACGGCCTCGTGAAACATAAACCACCAAAAGCATTTTCTACAATCGAATGAGGACGCCACAGTGTTGCTGCCCTACTGCATGCTAGAGGGCCTACGCACGCAACTCATAGCTATTTTCGAAACATGACAGGTCGCGCTCCAAACCCCATAGCGATGCTGAATACGGAATTCAATACAAGCAGAATGCAGGATGTGGTGTTCCTGTTTGGGACAGTGGCTGAGCCATAATCAGGTATGGAGTCGCGAGAGAGCAAATTTGCTCCATGTCGATCTGTCGATCTCCCGAACTTCTTCGGATGGGCCTCTTGAGGATAACTTGTTGCGCACAAGGGTGCGGATGCACTTCAGAGCCGACATCCGAGATGGTCTTCTGCGGGCATGACGCTGAAGTCTTAGTGGCTGATGGCGCAAACCCCGCCGCGCACGCAGAGCTGGTATGCCGTACGTCACCAAGAAACGATAATCCTACTGTAATGACGAGGTGCGAACCTGAACATTGTCACAGCCAGAACGGTTAGCCCCGAGTACTATCACACTTGACTGACAGAAGCCAAGGTGACTCGATTTGATCTCGGTGTTGATTAATAATCAGACTGCAAGATGATGAGCTAATTCCGTCCCCCACACCTTCCCCCACACCTTCAGGGCATCCATCACAGCCCCTACTCCGCATTGTCCGCAATTTTAGTCAACACAGTATTCGCAAAGAAGAAACGCTCTGTCTCATCGCAGTAACCCATTCAGTACTGCGTTTATCACACGTGCTCATGAAACGACTGTACCTACACCCAGTAAGCGAAATACATGTAGAGACAATGCTTCAAGCCGCTCTCGCTTGCCATGAACAGATCTGAAGATTGTTGTGGTGCAGCTCATAGCAACATCACCGAAGAGCTGTCACTCTCACCCAGAACCCTCCATGGCTCCTACACGTACTCTTGCCGTCTACCATGAGCTGAACATGCCCCCTTGGTGCAGAAACCGTGCAAGACAGCCTCAGCAAAACGGGGTTTCTCTACAATGATACAGGGGGGATGCCTGAACGGAGTAGAAGTATGGGTTGCCACAGCCGGGGTTTTCTTCTGGTAAAAGATCACTAGAGGCTCAGTGTAAGCAACTCGTGTTTCTGCTCCGTTCAGGCACCTCCCTTGTACGTTCTTAGACTATGAGCATATGATGGAGCAGATCATACGAGACCTTGTGTGATTCCACACCTCGGACCACCGCTGACTGATACTCTTGTTTACTCATCAGATAGTCTCGAACCGACCTGCAGTCCAGATGATCCCTCAGCTGACTGCTCTACGTAACCACTCTACCTGTGTTCCTCACCACTGAGATATCCCACTCCCTACCAGCATTCTCATAGACAGGTATAAGCAAAATGCCACGCCTTCCACCGCTGCAGGGGCAGACGTGTACATCGTACAAGAGCATGTCGGAGCTTGCTTTCAAAGCACGACGGCTCGATCCGCCGCTTCTCGTCCGTCATGCCACACGTGTGTAGGAGTCGAGGAAGCATGCTCTTCCCTTGCGCATGAGATTTGCAGGATCGACGGAGAGAAAGAAAGAAGAGAATGCAGATGAACGAGTGTAAGCAGTGGCAAGGCAGTTGATTTGTCAGCCAGGTGGTGACCATTGTCACACAACACGCTTTCTCGTTGTGACTTGGACCACTCCCTTCAGCTCACACACCATGCTCTGAACGATGTGCTCCTGCTAGCTCGCACGATTGGAACTGCGTTCCAGAGAAGAAGTCATACAGCTCAGGGTGAGAGGGGTGCTTTGCATCTGCTTGGTGCATATGATTTGATGATGCAGGCTCGATGGTTCTCACCGTAGCAAATATACCTTGATTGACAGAAAAAGGGTCCAGCTTAGAAGATCAAGTGCACGATCTACCCTCAGGCTGGAGACGTGGCGTTTGGCGACTGACGGGGCAAAGCGTCGGCGTGTGGGGTATCGTGAGCAGCCGTGGGATTGTGGTGTTTTGTGGGGAAGGTGACGCCGGCGCGACCGACGGACGGGCTGCAACGACTCGACGACCGGCGTCATGCTCATCTTAGGCTCCACCCTGCGGCTCATCTCGTCTTGCAGCGACAACGACGCCCGTCCACACCCCATGCCCGCGCCACACCGTCCTCTTCATGTCCGAGACCGGAAAGGCTGAGCGTCCGAGCCAGGCGTCAGCGAGTGATGCGCTGAACAAGCCCAGCACGGCGGCGTTGGACGATGCGCCGAACAGGGTGGCCGGCGTGGAGCACCAGGACTTCGCCAACCCCACGCTGAGCATAATCGGCCATGCCGCACGCGCTCCTTCGTACAGCGGAGTCTCGTCGCCCTCGAGAGAAGGCACCCCGCCGCCGCTGCCGCCTCGATCACAGCTCGGCGTGCCCACTGCTTCGTCACAGCCAGCTTCGTCACAGCCAGCATCGTCACGGCCCGCATCGTCACGGCCAGCCTCGTCACAGCCCGCATCGTCACGGCCAGCCTCGTCACGGTCGGTAACACGAGCGCCGTCACGGCCGCAGCTGGTGTCCAAAGCCACCACGCAGCTCTCCGTCAGCAACACGCAGGCCTTTGGCAACGACTCGCGCGACGACTCTACGTCGCCAGCCTCTTCGAAACCACGCAACATCCTCCCCAATCTGCCGTCGAATGGAACGAGCGATGCGGACGACAGCGCGAGTGTCATGAGCTTTGCCCCCACAATCGCTGGGGGCGAGAGCCTGCTGGGCGAGGTCATGGGCGCGGCCGAGAAGTCGAACCAGGAAGAGACATTGCTGCACTCGCTTGGCCATCGATTCACGGATGCAGAGTCCCAGAACATGTTCCCTCCCGATCCCGAGTTCGAGTCGTCTTTTGGCCGCGAGTTCGATCAGGTCGACGACATGGCCGCAGACGGATCCAACGAAGGTTTGGAGCACGTGCTGTATCCAAGTAGGGAGTGTGCTGACACAGGCAATAGAACAAGTCATGCGGCAGTGGCGCGCAAAGCTGAAGCACTTCCTCGTCCTCTCGAGCGCCGGCAAGCCCATATACAGCCGCCACGGTGACGACCAACTCATCACAAACTACATCGGCGTCGTGCAGACCATCATCTCCTTCTATCAATCCACAAACGACACCTTGCGTGGCTTCACAGCAGGACATGTTCGCTTCGTCGTCATGTCGAAAGGGCCGCTGAACCTCGTCGCCATCACACGCCTGTCGGAGAGTGACGCTCAGCTGCGTGCCCAGCTCGAGGCGCTGTACATGCAGATCCTCTCCACGCTCACTCTCCCCAGCATGGAGCGCATGTTCGCAGCCCGCGCCAACTACGACCTACGCCGACCCTTGCAAGGCACCGACACGCTTCTGTCCGCACTTGCAGACGGCTTTACAAGGGGCTCGCCGTCCACCCTGCTTTCAGCACTCGAATGCCTGAAACTACGCAAGTCCCACCGCAACACCATCAACAACTCTCTCCTCAAGACTCGCTCGGAGAACCTGCTCTACGGCCTCGTCGTTGCATCAGGCAAGCTCGTATCTGTCGTGCGCCCTAAAAAACACTCCCTCCACCCCGGTGATCTGCACCTCATCTTCAACATGCTCTTCGAAGCAGGCAGTGTCAAGGCTGGAGGCGGCGAGAACTGGATACCTTTGTGTTTGCCAGGATTCAACAACACCGGATACCTCTACATGTATGTGAGCTTCCTGAACCTGGACAAGCCGGGTGAGCAAATGGAGGAACGGTCGAGGACAAGAGACGGCGGCGACGATGACGAGGTCGCTGTATTACTCATCAGCGCGGACAAAGAAAGCTTCTTCGAGATGAGGAAGATGAGAGACAGTCTAGTCGAGGTAGGTGCATTCTATTTCCTTGTTGACAAGATTGTTTCCACCTGCATGGTCCTGCAAAAAGCCGGCGAAACGCCCGACGTCGGATCCAAAATCGCAATGAAGCCGTATATCGAGCTCGATCCCAAGCAGAATAACCGTGCTCGATCAAGGCACAAACGCCACACAGCTGTGTCCGCAGCATTAGCCAGATGACTGACAACCTGCGCTCATTTAAAGTCATCTGCCTTCACGGACGGTCCTTCTTTGTACGAGCTAGACAGGCTCTTGCAAAAGCCGGGGTCCACCTGTTCGGACGAACAGCGCGATGGTACATGTGTCAAGTTTTTGTTACAGAAAGCCACCCTACTCAGCTCAAACCCACCCCTGGACGACTTGCACACGGATCGAGATCGACCCTGCTTGGGCCTTGTCGAAACCGCACTGGAAAATTCCGCTGGCGTTCCAGCACGGCTTTAGCTCGGGCAAATCACCTCTCGTACAAGGCGGCAAGCCATCGGTCTCGGATTTGCCGAGCTCCGCTCGTCAATGACCCCCGACACTCACGGGAGTCTCCCCTTGTCTGCATGTGACAGATGGGGCGATGGAATGCAGTTCGGCAAATCCTGTCTTGTTGTATCTGCGCTGAACACGTGAGAGTACACCGCTGACATCGCACCACCAGACTCTCACATCCAACAACTCCATCGCCTCGATCCGCTCTGCCGTGCAAGCAGGTCGTCCGTCGTGCACAGACATAGTCCCTGGCTCGCCTCTGCGGCACTTTCTCTACAAGTCGCGAGGAAACGTGCAATTCTGCATGCCGAGCTACGGCCCCTACTTCCCATGCGCCCTCGACCGCAGACGCCTGCTCACACTGTACGCACACCTGCACGCGACGCTGCACGCCAAGCCCACGTCGCTCAAGGTGCATCACGAAACGAGCTCCTCGTGCATCGCGCTGGCGTGGAGCACGCCGCTGTTCGAACTGTACGCCGTCGCGCCGCCGAACACCAGCCGCGCCGCCCTTGCGCAGGCCGCGATGAAGATTGTGCAGTGGGTGCGCAGAGAAGAGGAGCGCGTCTTCATCATCGGCGGCGCGGTGTTCTGAGCGCGGTGGACACCCGGACGGAGGGCGTCAGTAAGCCTCTGGTGAGTACGGCGCTGCATTGGAGATGGTGATACCCAGCCATCAAATGAGATGCGTAGTCATTCGTGTCCGCTTCTTTCTCCACCGTCTGCATCTTTGCTCTGTAGGTCGTGACCTCGTGTCGGTCTCGCGTGTCCTTGTGTTGGCCTCGCACATCCTCTTCGTTCCATGCTATTCCATCGCCCTCGCAATCGCAATCGCAATCGCAATCGCATCCACACCGCACAAAGCCAGCGAGCAAAGCAGCCCCCCATCTCTCACTTCCCAGCCGGGCGTCCCATCCCATCCCAGGCAAGGGGGGTTCGGGCCGTGTACGCAGCCGAGGACATTCGCAGCCCTCCAGCCGCCCTCCGCCTTGGACGCGAGGGACGGGGCCTCGTGTCTCGACGGTGGCCATGTAGACCGTGAGTGCGATGCGTCAACGCGCTGAACAGGATGCCGTGGCACAGGCACGGTGACGCAACGCGACACAACGCTTCGCTCCGCTCTCCAGACGAAACACAAGGTGTGCAATAGCCGATCGATCGATCGAGCAATCCAAGTACTACAGAAGGAACGGTCTGTTTGTATCTTACCCCCCTTGTTGGCGCCTCTCCTCGACGGATCTAGACGCGCCACGCTCTGGACTGGATGGAACTCCATCTGCAACAGGTATCAATCAGAGTGGGATTGTGTGATTGAAATAATTAAGCACCGTTACTACCTCCCTGCTATAGAGTCCCCTTTTTATTTCTCTCCGTTTAAATAATGGTGACGCATGCCTCGTGTTAGATATGCAAGTAAAACTAGTTAGATAAAGAGTAAATGTATAAAGTAATTATCCAAGGACTGTACTTATATGTGCCTTGTTGGCTTTTTAAGGAGCTTAAACGTGCTAAGCTCTAGGCTGGATGGTAGAATGTATTAACAATAATGGGATTGTGTATTAGAATAAGCATCGTTACTACGTCTGTGCTATAGACTGCCTTTTTATTTCCATCTATCTAAATAATGGTAGCGTATGCCTTGTGTTAGATATGCAAGCAAAAACAATTGGATGAAGAGTAAATGCATCAACGTAATTATCTGAGAACCGTGTACTTTTGTGTGCCTCGTCAGCCTCTCAAGGAGCCCGAACATGCTAAGCTCTGGGCAGGATCCTGGCTTTTCGCAACTCATCAAACACTCCCGCCAAGCTCTCCCATGTATCTACGTACCCCGTCCAGCCCGCCTTTCTTGCTTTGCTCATGCTGATGATGAGGTCGTAGTTCCTGCCCAGCGCAAAGCCGAGGAAGCTCCATGTCGCCTGGTTGAAAGCGTGCTCCTCCAGGCCCTCTCTTTCGGCAATACGGCTCCATGCATCCTTGACTTCCTGGCGTTGGCTCCATTTCTCGAGGTCGACGTGCTGCTCGACGGTGGATTGTGCAATCGCCGGGGTGCCATCGAGGCCGGCGGCGGACGAATGCACCGTAACGGGTGGTTCGGGGACAAGTTTTGATGTCGAAGACGCATCATTTGAAACGTACTTGAAGAGTGACAAGCCGGCACGGCTCTTGAACTGGTTGGGCTTGACCTTGGATCCGAAGTAGTTCGCAACCTTGGGCCAGAGGTTCTGCCACGACTCGGCATCGCCGTTGACGACGTTGAATGCTTCGTTGGCGGTGTTTGACTCGAGAGCTGCCCACGTGCAGAATTGAGCATGAAGCTTTGCGCTGGTGAAGCAGTCGAACTTCGTATAGAAGTTTGGCGATCCAGGGAAGACAAGACCTTCGTCATTCGAGTCAAGCTCTTTCGAAATCAGAGCGTACAGGGCCATGGTAGTAGCGAGATTCATGTAGTTGTCGACTGCGTAGCCGATGACGTCGTTTGGGTACGTGACAGTCCACTCTTTCTTGTGCTCTTTACAGAACGAGTGTAAGATGTTTTGCTGGTTGTAGTAGAAGTTGGGCGGCCATTTGCTGTCGGTGAGCCAGGGATCGCTTTCTAGCATGGGCTGCTTGGGTACACCGAGATGCACGCCGTATTGCTTTGCGCCGGTGAGCAGGATGATGCGTTGCACCGAGTGGATTGCGCCTGTTTTGACGAGTGCCTGTAGGAAGTTTGACAGGATGGCGCCGTTGACATCCCAGTTCTCTTTCTCCGTGTCTTTCTGTATGTAGGCTGCAAAGAAGACATAACTCCCGCACACACCCTTGAGGTCTTTGGCCATCTCGTCCGGGGATGACATCAGGTCAATGTGGTGGTGAACGACAGTTTCGGGATACTTCTCCTTCTTGCTGCGCGACAGGGCGTGGACGGTGGGCCATTGTTGGCGATGTTTGGCGAGCTCGAGAACGATCTCTCGGCCCTGGATGCCAGCCGCACCTGCGACGATTGCTGTTGGCATGGTGTGTGTTGTGGAGGTGAGAAGGGTGCGAAGAAATGAGATGTGTGGATGCAGTGTTCCGTTCCTGGTGTTGTTATGGAAGGAACTATGCACCACTGTGACGTAAAGAAGCATCATGAGAGGCACTACAACATGCGCTGATTCCGACACATAATCGTGACCTATGGGCAAATCGGCCAGGCTGAGCTAAATGGTCGGGCTGGAATTGTCACCAATCGCTTGCACAACCCGTAACAATGTTGTAGATGCAATCGATATCCCACCCGTCAATTTGTAACACTTGGGTGCTCGATTCTTGACAATTCCTATGATACATCAGGGAAGCCTGGGATGTCCCTCTTCAATTATCCAAAACGCATTCAGCTCGCAAGAGGTGAAGATTCTCAGTCTTGAGCTTTTTGGATTCGGTGTTGACGGCCAAGGGTTGTGAAGTCGAATCGAGGCCAGCAGGTGGAATGGGCCATGGTGCCTTTGGGCGCAAGTACCCCATCGCCACCTGCGAAACAATAACTTCCTAATGCAGCGTCGAAGCATCTCTGTTGCAGTGTGTGGATTGCTACATGGAGCTAACGCAACTGGCCCATGGCGCGGCTGTTGGTGTCGAGCCGTCGAACGCCGAATGGGGGCGGGAGTGGAGAGGATGTCGATTCAACGGCAAGCTTCATTTGGGAGGCCCTCGTTTCTGCCATGTGAGGTCCTTGAACTGATTCTTTACTTCGTCCCTGAAGTGGTCCAAGGCCGAGGGGCCGGTGCCTGCTGCAGTCAGCGAGGGACAGGTGTAATCGTGTGGAAGAACACACGGCCTAGTCCGTTCTTTGGCTCGTGGTCTGGGATCTTGTTGATCTTGCGGTAGGCTTTCTGAATCGCTCGGTTGAAGGTTGGACTGCGGATGAGCTGTTTCCGGGCGGGTCAGCGGACGGTGTGGTGGGGGGTGTCGACGGAGCTGGACGTACTGCCGCGACGGCCCATGCCTGTGGCGTCTGTCAGTCTGATGCTTCGTTGCGCGCCGTGCGTGGCGGGAGCTCTACCTCGACAAGTGCAAACCAGGGCGCCATGACGGTGTGCGCGCAAGTGCTCTACACTCGGTGGCTGCTTTCCAGCGCAGTCTGGGGCGTGCAGACACGGGTGGTGGTGTGAAGGCGGCCGTGGCGTGGAGGGAGGAGGGAGGAGGGAGGAGGGAGGAGGGAGGAGGGAGGAGGGAGGAGGGAGGAGGGAGGAGCGACGGGCCTCGGCGGCGAGCGGGAAGGCGGCACGGGCGGCTGGATGACGCCTTGGGCAGCCTGCGGTCTGACGGCAATGCCCCTCCACGGCACTGCGCACCCACCGCGTCCATGGCGGGACCTGCTTCCTGCACGGCTGGAGGAAAAAAGCTGGGTGGCAGATCATTGCCGTGCTGGGACTGCGCTGGACGTCTGGCACGCTCCCATCGTCACCTTCACCGTCACCGTCACCTTTACCGTCACCTTCACCGTCACCTTTACCTTCACCGTCGCCATCACCATCGTGCCGTACTATCCATCCATAGCGTCTTGATCTTCGAGACATACACCGGTTGTGCTACCACGCCACCACGCCACCACGCCTGCACACCGCCTGCACACCGACTACCCACCGACTACCCACCGACTACCCACTCGCTGTCGCCAACCGTCCGCCGACCGCCTCGAGTCACGAGCCACGTCGCAGAGCCTCAGGCCGTCTCGCGCCACTGCCTGCGTGCCGCCCGCTGCCCGCCGCCCGTCACGATTGCGTCTCCGAACCTCGTGGGTCCTCCACCACCGGGACTACAAGTGCGCCTGGAGACGGACAGGAGCGCCTTCACGCTGCATAAACTCCGCGCCCTCCGCCGCAAGGCCAGGCTCAAGGGCGGCCATCTCAGCACCGACCCAGCTGCCACGGGCACCATGTCGGCCCCCAGCTCCGTGCCCGTCTCGCCTGCGTCGTCGAAGCGCTCGCGCAGCAAGGACAGCACGCGCTCAGCCACCCACGCCTTCCTCCACACCCCCGCCGAGAGCACCACCAGCACCAGCACCAGCACCAGCACCACCACAACCACCGCCGCCCTCCACACCCCGGCCATGAGCACGCACAGCCTGCTGCCGCCCTTGAGCGTCGCCCCCTCGTCCAACGGCGACCACCCGCCCGACAACACCCCGTACCCCGCCTTCCTCGGGCCACGGGGAGCAGCGCGCCTCGACAGCAAGTGGAACGACCTGGAGTGGGCCCAGATGAACCGCCTGCGCGAAGCCGTGCCCGCCACCGACGCCGAACAGCCGTCCCCCTGGGCCCGCTGCTGCGCCGACGCCTACGCCCCTCGAAACCGATACGTCAACGTCGACCCGTACCAGGCGAACAGAGTCCACTTGCGCGTGCCCGAGGGTGTCTTCGACTACATCAATGCCTCGCCCATCACGCTGCACGCGACCAAGTCCAAGACTGCGCTGCGCTACATCGCAACACAAGGCCCCAAGGCCGACACCTGCTCGCACTTCTGGCGCATGCTATGGGCCGAGAACGAGTCGCCCGCCGTCATTGTCATGGTCACCCGAACCCACGAACAAGCACGCGAAAAGTGCTACCCGTACTACCCGTCCTCCCTCTCCGAGCCCGACCTGCGCATCAACGAACACGACGAGTTTGGCGACGGCTTCGTCCACAATCTGCACCTGGCAGCTCTCTCGCACGACGACGCATCGAGGACGGAAATCAGGGAAATCGACATGACGACAGAAGACGGGAGCGAGTCGCGCAAGGTCTGGCACCTCTTGTTTGAGGGCTGGCCAGACTTCTCCGTCCCCGAAGGCGCGGACAAGGCAGCGCTGCTCAAGATGGTCGACCTCTCCCGCCAGAAGAACAGCAACAACTCGACCAATCCCCGCATCGTGCACTGCAGCGCAGGCATCGGCCGCAGCGGTACCTTCATCGCGCTCGACTGGCTCATCCAAGAGCTGGAAGAAGGCTCGTTGGACAGCCCAGCCGACGACCAAGACCCCATTCTCCGCGTCGTGGAGACGTTGAGAGACCAGCGTCCCATGATGGTCCAGTCCAAGCAGCAGTTTGTCTTCATATACGACACGCTCCGCGAACGCTGGCGTGAGCGCTGGATCAGCCTCCACCCGGACGAGGCGAGTCGATTGGGCATCTCGCCTGCACCGTCCGACGACGAGCCGGCGCTTAAGCGGCAAAAGTCGAATGCAGAGGGCGACACAGAGGGTGCCTTTGTGAGTGAAGAGGAGCGCGCAAAGCTCGAAGCTGAACTCATGGCTGCCGATTACGAATGAAGAGACTCTGATTAACGACTTTTGCGCTAGGCCCAACGTCTCGATGGTGCAGCAGAGAGCCGTTCCAGCTCCAGCGCAAGCAGCTTTGTCACCGCATGCAGTCTGCCTGAGGATAGTAGCGGCGGTGGAAGTGGCAGCGGCAGCGGCAGCGGCAGCGACAGCGACGCGACCCTACGTGCCAGCGACCCTCTCTACGCCCTCAACAACTCATCAGAAGAGATATTGCGCTGGTCCGACCTGGAAAGACAGCCGCTTCTAGGCCAACCAGCCCGACAACAGCACCGTCTCGGTCGCCAGGCCCGCAGCACACCAGACGAGTACGACTTTGACGGCTTATTCTCAACGCCCTGCTGCACGTGGGTTTGTTCCGTCATCGCCGCCTGGTTCGTCTTGCTTGCCGTCCCGCTGTACTTGACGGGTGGCTTCGATCACACTGATCCGGAGGTATAATCTTCGCACTTGAGGTTTAGGAACTGCATAGCGTGCGCGTTTTGTGTCTTTCATTCATTCTTTTTAGTTGGTCTCGCTGGATTTGCATACCCCACTCTCGTCAACGAGTGGTTGAGGAACTAGAGGAGGCAAGGGAAGGAAGGAAGGAAGGAAGAAATGAAGAAAAGGGGAGATAGATTCTAGATGTCCACTACTTCAACCGCCGCTGTCTGGCAAATCATCTGATCCGTTTGCTCTCTCTGCACGTTTGTTGATCCAGGTATCCGTTTCCAATCCGTCTTGTCAATAGACCATTCTGCTGTACTCGACTCGTCCCATCACACACGAGTCCAGAAACATGGATACTTGCTTTGATCCTACAACTAGAACCTGTCGTTCTGTAAAGCGTCTACATCTGATCTTCTCTTTCCTAACCTTCTCTAGGCTCGTGGGGGATTCATGTATACTGCTACTAACACTCTTCTACGCTACACACCCAAGTAACTAAGCGTTAGACTCCCAAGGAAGGATCACAAGGGTGGAGGAGATGGGACGACTAGGGCGGTGTATAGAGAAGCGTGGTCGGCATGCTATTTGGCGTTACGCAAAGCCTAAAAGAGAAAGCCACGCTCACGGCTACGCGAGGCTAGTTAACGCGGTTCCAGGCGGCGAGACTCGCTGCCTCTGTTGTTATTTCTCGTGTTACCAGGCTTGGCTGCATCGGTTGGTGTGGAATGAACAGCGTAGGTTGGATCGAGAGAATGGTGGCGGACGTAGGCAGCGTACGTCTTGTTTCGTAACCCTCGTTGCTTTGGCTGTCGTTTGATCGCTGGTTGGGAAACGCTGGTTCCTGCACAACGCTGTTGCATGGGGAGCTGGTTTCTTTAAGGCAGCATTGCTCTGTTTCTACGATGGAATGGTGTAGAGAGGGTAGAGAACCACTGTTGATCTTGTTATTACGTTGCTTGATGCTTCCCCGCTTCTTGGCCTCTTAGCCTTCTAGCGCTTACTTCACGCATTTCTGTCTCTCCATCTCTACACTCCCTTTACACCTTGTTCTAGTAGAGATGGAGTAATTCGGCTTGTATGGTTTGCTTGTAAAAGCAGTGGCTACGTGTAAATGTACTACCACAGGCCTGTGACAAGAGCTGCGTAATAGCGTTGTGTAGGCGTGCCTGTGAAAGTACTAGTTGATTATCAAATTTAGCGACTCTACCTGACCTATCGGAGGTAATGCAGGTACTTCACTTCACATCCAGTCACACCCAAAACGTAACAAGTGTTCTGCCTCGCAAAAACGGGTCCGTGCAACTTGAATCTGATTGTTACACCTACCCTATTTGGCAGGTCTTAGGAGGACGGTGCACCGGTTAATATAACATGCTGCTTACTGTGGGCTGGCCTTGGTACATTCTTCGTGTCTCACCGAAAGTGGATAAACGAACAACAGACTTCGTATTGGTACCACAGCACTGGATGGCAACAGGCGTAGTCCTCAGAGACAGAAGCAATGTATTGTACTGTGATGGGGGACCTTCAATGATGAACACACGATGGTTGATCTTTCTCAGCTTACAAGTACATTGGATCTTGCAAATGAGAGTGATCACCCCATGATCCAACTCGATGCCGGTAGCACAAGTCCAGCAGCTGGGGTGGCATACAGCTTACTGTTATATTACATTTTCCCGTCCCGGCCGAGTTAAGGCAACCACTGCCCCATTTTACTGGCTGTGGCACATTCAGGCAACACGACCTGTAGAAGATCAGCCATACATGGCTTGGCCAGTGATACGACTAAAGATGGAATAGCATGAGCGTCTGTAGGGGATGGGATAGAGGTATAAAGAGCCTTCTTTGGCACGTCGTTCGCAGAAGCATCTCACTACCTCGACTATCCTTCCCTCAAGACAGTCACTTCTTTCCAGTCTCGAACGATCTTTGCTATAACAACGAAATCTACCTCTGGGTCAGCATGCATTTGTCTTAGTGCTCCAATCCTCAGACTGACTTTAAATGTGTAGCTATCATGAAGCTCACCATCGGATTTCTTGCCCTCGCTTTCCAAGCTGCTGGAGTGCTCTCTGCGAGGACTGCAGAGGAGCATGCGGCTTTGGTTGAAGAGTGCGGAGATCTTGGCGTCCTCGAGATTCCTGAAGGCGCCGATCCAAGCTTGTACCGTCACTGTGCCGAGCATCCCATCGGAGCAGAGCGTCAGTGGGAGGACGCGTCGTTGGCACCGGAAGCCAACAAGCCTCGCAGCGATGTTGCCAACATGAAAGGTGCGGAGTTATTTGCTAGGGCCTGCTACTCTGGAGCTCCTTATGGCTGCGACAAGGGTTACTGCTGGAAAATCTGCGGAGACGGAGGACAATGGTGCTGGACTGCCTTGGGCGATGGAGGGGGTGCCTGGCGCACTTGTTCTGTGTGGTCTCAGTGCTCGGACTCTCAAGACCATAAGTGTGGAAAGAATTGCAAGGAAGGAAGCAAAGCATGTGGTTGCAGCTGTTAACAACAACTCTGGAATTAACGTGCGCTGGCTGCCGTCTGAGAGTCGACAAAGCTGAACAGCGGAGGTTGGAAAATGAATGCGAAACATACTTGACCTATGCATTTGAATGTTCGTTCCATGATTTGTGATAGCATTCTTGACGGAGGCCCTCCCGTGTGGACGATTGCTTCTGCATCGCTGGTCGTTCCCTGCACACCAAGTCAGTTCTGGATCTCCCTTGGTCATGATGTTTGTTCTGAAGTTTGTGCTGCTTGCTGTGGCTCTGATACAGATACCAAGCAGCCAGGGCGGAACTGACTACTGCGTGAGTAAAGCAGCTCGCTTAAGGCCCGTCTTCTCTACCCAGGCCAAATGTCGTACAAGTCTCGCATCGACTCGTACTCGAGTTTGAGGTCGTGCTCGCTGATGGCCGCATCGCCACCGCCAGCAAGACGCAGAAAACCGATCTCTTCACCGTGCTCAAGGGTGGAAACAACAACTTTGGCATCGTTACCCAGTTCAAGTTCCGCACCTTTGACTACAATGGCATGTGGGGTGGTCTTGTAGTCTACCCTGAGACGACGGTCCAAGACCAGTTTGAGGCGCTCATCAACTTCTCCAACAATGTTGACAAGAACCCCAAGTCGGCTGCCATTGTTATGCCTGTCTATCAGTCAAACATTAGCTCTAGCTTAATACTCAACGTCTATGATCATGCTGAGCCTGTCATTCGCCCTGCAGCTTACGATGAGTTCCTTGCAATTCCTGGCAACATCTCTGACTTGACCGCATTAACAAACATGTCTGATCTTGCAGCTGCATTGACTGCACCGACAACCTCGAGATTTCACTTTGGGACTCTTACCTTCGCCAATGAACTGCGTGTCATGACGGAGGCCCACAAGATCTACATGGGGGTGTTGGAAAACCTCAAAGCGAAGGCAACAGGCGAGTGGCAGATTGATGGTTTGTACCAACCTCTCCCGCCTGCGTATTGCAGGATTAGCGTCGCAAGAGGCGGGAACATTCTTAGCTTGGAACGATTCAACGGTCAAACTCTGTGCTGTAAGTGAGATTTTGCCTGTTGGGAATCACTTCAACTGAACCTCCACAGTATACCAGCCCTGCCTGTCCTGGCAAGGCGACCAGCAAGATGAGCTCTTTCAACAGGCTGGTGCAGATATTGTCAATAAGACTCGTGCTTATGCTGTGAGCATTGGTGCCAACAACAACCCAAACCTGTACCTAGACTATGCAGACAAGACGCAAGACCCTCTTGCCGGCTATGGAGCAGATAGTGTCAAGAAGATGAAGGCTGCTGCGAAAAAGTATGATCCTCTTGGTGTATTTCAAAAGCTTGTTCCCAGCGGCTTCAAGATCTCCGAGGTTGCGCAGCGCAGTGGTTGCAATACACCAAGAGCTGACGGCGAGCAGTGCGGAGCTGCTAGCAAGAGTGGGCAAGGTTAGGTTTGCCTTGTTGATGGGGCAGCCTCTTTGTTGCAGTGTACCTGTCCGACATAGGTGAATTGCTTTGCTCGAGGAGGTGCATGTTAGCAACAAAATAATCCAATGCAAGCTCAGCGGTGTTGAGGTGTAGCAGGCACATGACTTTTCCAAGAAAAGACGGTGGGTGAGTGTGCCTGATCGCGTTGAGCTTGGGTGGTATGAGGTGGAAGAACACCGGAGCTTAAAGGGCAAGGCGATAGATTTAAGTTCACTACGTCATCGCAAAAGCGAAACCGACACGCTTACAATTCCGCAAAGCCATCAGCGGACAGAGGCCAGTTTTACCAGCATGACATGGAGGGGGAGCTCCAGCGTGATCAACGCACACGATATATGGCAATACCGAGGAAGGACCACAGATCGGCAGGGCAGCATGTACTCAGCCACGGGTCCCCTGAGGCGGCCATCAAGAACAGCGCGTAACTTTTCTTTCACTGGAGAGACAGTCCAGTTCGTGCAGCTTCCCGCATCTCAGATATCTTATTTCTTGTGCGAGAATTGATGCACAAAGCCGACATTGCGTTTGACTGGGCAGCTCCAGGCGATCAACGCTCGGCTGCGGTTGCGGGAAGTAAAGCCGATCCCTATGGTGCTCCACATTTCGGAAACACAGCAAAGTGCCGTCCTGGATTACGCGCAAGCAGCCAAGCTGTCGTTGCTAGTGACCCCATGCTGGGCGGAGTTGGTATCATGCGTGAGGCGGGCATGTATTGTCATCCTCAATCCGTTACGTCCTCTCACTGTTCATTTGCCGGTATAGCCGAACGCTTTGAACAACGCCTCTCATCATTCACATTCGGCATTGTACCTACTTCTGACCCGAGCTCTAATCTACCGGGAATCTTTGGACATCTTTAGTGTCAAGTGTTAACGTTTGCTATTGTTGCTTCCAGTTCAAGCCTCCCCGAAGCCTCAAAACAACTTAGTCCCTAGCCGCTGCCATTCCAACCAACGATACATCACCGTACACAATTCAGAGTTAGCTCAAAGAACCAGCACCATATCCCAGACCTTCACCCAACATGGATCTTTACCGGGCAACATTCGCAGGATTGTTGTTGTTGAACAGCTGTGTGCTTTTGCAAACATATCGCTCACGCCAAGTCAACTCTCCAGATGCCGCGACCCCAGAGAAAGTTGAGCACCGAGGTCGCGTGGAATCTGACAGAGAAAGTCTGCGAAAACTTAAATGGCGTTTCTTCCCGATATATCTGCTCGTCAATGCTGCAGATTGGCTCCAAGGTCCATATATCTATCCAATCTACAAAGGTACGTCCACCAGCCTTCGGCGGCTCGATAAAGTGCTAACGCTTTGCAGACGAAAAAGGTTTGTCAGAAGAAACCGTCGCATTTCTCTTCCTTATTGGATTCGTCTCAGCCGGTGTGTCCGCCTCGTTTGCGGGAACGTTTGCGGATCGCTACGGCCGTCGAACAGCATGTTTAGCATACTGCGTACTGTACTCATTCTCTAGCTTCACTCTACTTGCCGACGACATCCGAATACTCTTCGTAGGTCGCGTACTTGGAGGAGTTTGTGGAACTCTGCTGTGGAGCGTATTCGAAAGCTGGCTGGTTGCGGAGTTCAACCAGCTCATGCTGGAGGACACATCAGTGCTCGGTGGTATCTTCAGCGCAATGACTATTCTCAACAGCCTTGTCGCCATTTGCGCCGGAATCCTAGCAGAGTGGCTGGTTGGTACAGCAGGTACTGCTAAGGCGCCCTTCCTCGCCTCTATCGGATGCCTCTCTGCAGCATTTGTTGCGATTGCAAAGTTTTGGGTAAGGACAGAGGCCCATTTCGGATCGCAAAGACGCTAACATAGACAGGGCGAGAATTACGGTGCTAGCCATCGTGATGCATCTGAGAACGCAACACTGCTTCAACAAGAAGAAGCAGAGACGGTACAATCGACCATGAGCACTACAAAGTCGACTTTGAAGTATATTTTGAGAGGTAGGACTCGACGTTTCCCTCAAGGTTGCAAGCGCAGACTGACCGTTCAGCAGATACGAACATACTTGTGCTCGCCTTAGCATCATGCTTTTTTGAAGGATCCTTGTTCCTATTCATCTTCTTCAAGTTCCCAGCATTGAAGTTGTCACATAAGCTGGCAGGCTCGAAAGAAGGTATGTGCTGAGCCTTTCTAAGCCATGCAGCCGGATACTAACCCTTGAATAGAACTTCCCTTTGGCCTGATCTTCGCGATTCTCATGTGCTCCATGATGCTTGGATCTTTGCTCTACAACAACATCACGACGGCATCCACAACCTTCCCAGCAAAGAGAGTTCTTATAGGTACCCTGACGGTTGCTTCTGCGTGTTTCTTCATTCCTGGCCACTTCCGCGATGAGCGTATCACACTGTGGTGTTTCTGCGTGTTTGAACTTTGCTGCGGTGTCTACTACCCGGTCATGGCATCGATCAAGGGTAAGCTCATAGACGATAGTTCACGAGCGAGCGTGTATACGGTGCTGCGCATTCCGCTCAATGCTTTCGTCGTGCTTGCGTTGAGCACGACCAAAGAAGGTAAACACTCTCTCCAATGTTGATAGTGAGCATAACTAACTGCGCCAGGCGAATCACACCGCGATACCGTGTTTACAACATGCAGCGGTTTGTTGTTGGTAGCCGCGCTTGCTGTGCACAAGATCCTGGCTTAGCCTCGTTGTGAACTGCCGCAAATAGACTACTGAAGAACCCTGTTCAACCTCCACATATGACCACCACCAATCTATCTGTGACGTCGAACAAGCTGCTGCGCCTTCCAGAAGCGTTTCGCGAGCCACGCAACACCTTGCCGATCCCGTTGGCTGAAACACGGCTGTGGGGTCCAACGGCCCATGCTACCCGCTGTTCGGAAACCGAGCATGAGCACCAGCTGGGGTCTACTTCGACATCCAGCTCTGCACGGAGACTGGAGGGCATGAATGCTCGGCATCTGTCGCACCAGTCTTATCAGTGCGGCTGATCATAATACCACCTGAACTGACAGCCAACGGTGCGGCATGTCAAGGCGCCTGGGCGATACCCTGCAAGTTGCAGATGTCGGTCTTACAGAGGCATCCCGCTGTTTGCTGCGCTTGGCAGCAGATGGCTCTTGCCCGAGACCGAGACCGTTATGACCTGAGAGAGGCCGCTGTACTTCCATTGCAGTCGCATTCACTCCTCAACTCCCATTTGTAGTCTCGTTCAACACCTGAGTCTACACAACCACCATAGCTGCTTACCTTGTCCTTTCATCATCCTCGCGTATACCCATATAACGTAACGCTATCATGAGTCGGTTGTCGACAGGTTCGTCCGCCCTTCTGGTACGTTGCGACCGTTGGCTAACCGTATGATCAGGTCGAATTGCCGCCATAGTAATCATTTTCCTCTTCATTGTAGCTCTTTTCCAAAACGATGATGCTGGAACATACGCCTTCCTCCCTTCTTTTTCACGTACAAAAAAACTCCCCTCATATCCACCGACATGGCTGCGCGAACGTATGGCTCTCTCAGAAAAGTCCTGGAAGAAGAGCGTGGAGCTGCGCGAGACAATGGCTGCCTCCCACCCTGCCAACCCTAAGATTCCTTTCTTCCCAACAGACTTTTTGAAATACCCTTTCACAGTCTGGGACTTCTTCCCGGCTACTTGGACATGTCCGCACGACTTCCAGCGCGTCGGTCGACTCGGCGACGGCGGGAAGTGGGTGTGTGGAATGAGTATCTACGAGAGCATACCCACTCCCAAGCCAATTAGTGCCGAGGATGTCGAGGTGCGCGAAGCAGCGATTCAAGCCGCAGAGCAAGGTCTTGTCATCTATAGCTTCGGTATCAACGGTGAGTCCTCGTTTGAGGCTGAGATGCTGGAACGTGCGCCCAGTGCGCGCATCTGGGGCTACGATTTCTCAGTCGAGGGATGGGGGAAACAGATCCCAACGACAGAAAGACACCGCACCTTCTTCAAGAAGGTTGGACTAGGCAAGGAGGATAAGCATGAAGAGAATCCGGCCTTCTGGACGCTGCCGACATTGATGAAGGAAAACAATCACACATACATCGACATTCTGAAGATCGACATCGAAGGCAGCGAGTACGACGCGCTTGATACTTTCATGGATGCTTTTGATGGTGTCCAGAGCGCAAGCGGAAAGAGTGTGCTGCCTATTGGGCAGGTCATGATTGAGCTGCATCTTGGTAATGGCGATATTACAGACAAGGTTGATTTTGAGAGGTTCAGGAAGTGGTGGGAGAGACTGGAGAAGATGGGTATGAGGCCTGCGTGGATCGAGATCAATCTCTTTGCTGTTACGCTGGGTCAAGAGAAGAGCAACCCAAGGTGTACGGAGTATGTCTGGGTCAATGCAAAAGATGAGAGGAGCGTGCTTTGGAGATCATAGTACTTCAAATGTCGTCAACATAGTTCTATTCATGCAATCTCCTACTTAACACCGCGGCAGTGCAACTTCCGACTGCGATAACCGTGGCGGCAATAGTAACAATGCGGCGGCAGACATCACATACCCAAAAGCAACAGTAGAAAACAATTTCGTGAGAGATAAAAGGTGGTAGCTTTGATGTTGGGCAAGCGCATCACCAGTCGGCTGGCTTCAACGCGTTCTTGGGCTGAGTCGTGAGAAGTAATTGTGTACGTTTAGCGTGCCGCTCCGAGTGCATGTTGTCAGCGTCTCTCCTCATCACCACCTGTGCGTTCAGATCTCTACAGATTTTGTCTTTTGAGACGCTCCATTGCCGTGAGGCTAGATTGTAGATTACTTTGTACAATGTGCGAGGTGGCCTGAAAGCACCACAGGGTTGTGGCGCAGCAACCTCTTCTTCTTTCGTCGCTAGCGCGGATGACTCATTTTGGGTCACCATACGCACCGCCATACGAAACTCCCTACGAGGCGTGAGACTGCTGCGGAGTCATATTGTGGATCCCGAGTTGGTGAGAGCTGGATCATCGTAACAAAGTGTAAGGCTGCGGTGGTTCCTTTGGGATGTATAAGTATTTGGTTGTATCCCTCACGTTGGCTTCTTCAATTCAAGTGTGGAGTTTCTGTCTTCTTCGCATTCTCAAGATACCCATCATTTTTTTAATTAGCGTGTCTACAACTAAAACAAAATGGCAAGCTTTCCAGAAACCTCAGATTCCTACCCCATTGCGGTGACCTCTTACGACACAGCGCTATGTGTGCTGCCACCAATCGAACAGTGCGAACACATCGACAGCTTACGCGAGCTTTACGACATGGCATACGGGAGATGGCCAGCTCATATTAACCTTGTTTATCCTTTTGTTTCACCCGAGCATCTGTCTCAAGCGCGACAGCAGATTCAAGCTCAGCTTCAAAGGAACGTGGACTCCAGTAGGACAAGGCGCATCAAGCTTGACTCGGCGGGGTTGATCAAGCAGCGACACAACAGCACAGCAATCGTCCAAGAGCCTCAAGGTTCTTCAGATGGACCTTTGAAAAAGCTTCGATCTTTAGCCTTGCAGGCCCTCGGTCACCGACCCAAACCGCACAATTTCCACTTGACGATCGGTCAGACTGAAGATAATTCCGTGTCTTCGCTTGAGTTTCTGCTCTCTAAAGTGCGGCTACTGCCGACGCTGGAATTCGAAATCGGCTACTTGGCCATCCTGGTTCGCGAGCGGATGTCGGGAGAGCATTCGGTGAACCGGATGCGTTTGTGGGATTTGGTCAATGTTATTCCTCGAGGAACTGCAAAGATGACTGCTATACCAGATTATTGGCTCAAATATCCCCTTGCTAGCTCTGCCGACATGTATCAAGACGCCGACAGGGATGATATGTCTGATTCAACGACAGCTTTCAGCCGTGCCATACAACCTGGTAGGACCTTCTTCTTCGACAAAACACTCAGTCGGTGGTCAAGGACGACAAACTTTGGCCGAATCCCTAACCAAACAGCGCCTCTCACGGTATCAAGCTACAATGTCTTGGTCGACTCAGAATACCCTCCAGCACAAGACCGCGATCATCTACTTCTCAGTACCTTGCAATCGGACTCGGCAAAAGCAGACGTCTTGATCTTACAAGAAGTATCCGACTGCTTCCTGTCCTCTCTGTTAAACAACGCCAAAATTCAGAACCAGTACCCTTTCACTTCGCATGGACCACCAAGCCAGTCGGATATTGGACCTTTGCCGAGTCTTCGGAATGTGATAGTGATTAGTAAATGGCCGTTCCGCTGGGAGTTGGTTCCTTTCCAAAGAAAGCACAAAGGTGCCATTGTTGCAGTATTCGACACTGTCGTGCCTGGTGGTTCTTTGATTGTCGCTGGTGTACACCTAACATGCGGCCTGACTGACGGCTCCGTTGCCGCGAAAAAGGTGCAGGCGCAGAGTTTAATCAGACATCTGACCCATCACTACCTTAATTCTCCATGGGTAATTGCTGGAGATTTCAACATCGCCACATCCACACACACGATACACCAAGCGCTACAGAATAAGTTGATCTCCAGCCAAACAAACAATACACTAGCTGCTATCGAAAGCCTGCTAAGTGAAGATGGGCTTGTAGATGCTTGGCTTGTCGCTCGAGATGAGCAGTGCAGTGAGGCGGATGGTGATGATGCTGATAGACTGTTCGATGGGGAGCAAGGCGCCACATTTGACCCAAGGAACAATATGCTGGCGGCGGCGACTTCTGTAACATCCCACAACCGACCTCAACGATACGACCGTATCCTTGTTCGGCCACAGAGGGCATTGCGTATTACTGGCTTCAACATGTTCGGGCTTCCTGCAGAACTAAATGGGGCTAGCGTAGTTCCTAGCGATCACTACGGAGTGAGAGCTTCTTTGCAGCTTTTGAAGCCGACTGAACAGCTGTCTCCTGATCATTGCGAGACACTCAATAGCCTCAGAGTGGAGCTTCGTCGAGTTCCTCACCTAGCTACTCGGGAACTGGTCTCCGTTCTCTCAAGACATTGCATGTTCCTGACTGAGGAAGAGAACACGAGACGTCGATTAGCTTTCGTTTTACTTGAGGAAGTAGTTCTTGAAAAGTCGCAGAAGGGGTACCCAAACACAGCAGATATACCGCTCGTTATGGTGGCAGTGGGCTCACATGCGATGAATGTGGACACCGCGGGTTCCGACATCGACTGCCTTTGCATCGGTACCATAAGCTCAAAAACCTTCTTCAAGCTTGTGCGCCAACGACTGCATAAGGCTGAAAGCCAAGGTATTCGCATACTCCGGAAAGTCGAGGCAAGTACAGGAACCATGCTCGAGCTTTCAGTCAACGGTGTTCCCATGGACCTACAGTATTGTCCAGCAGCCCGAGTTGTGGAAAGGTAACTACAGATTTCGTTGTTATTGACCATGTGCTGACCTCAATAGATGGTTTGAGTTTGACAATTTGCCTGCGTCTGACCCGATCTTCAATTTGTCGATTCTCTCTCTGCGGAAACTGAAGCCTTACCGTGATCTGCTGTACATCAAGCGTACCATACCGGACCATGCTACCTTCAGCTTGGCATATCGATGCATCAAGCTCTGGGCCACGCAGCGTGGCATCTACTCGTCTAAGTTTGGCTTCCTGGGTGGCGTGCACATCACTCTAATGCTTTCTTGGGTTTACAAACGGATTGCTCACGACATCGACACTCAAAATTCAAGTCCCATTAGAACTGATGACTTGGTGACATCTTTCTTTCACTATTACGCGAACTTCAATTGGGTAGATGACATCGTATTCGACGCCTTCTTTCACAAGCAGAAACCACGCTATCATCGCACCGCGCGAGAGCCTATGGTGGTGCTTGGTTTCCACGCGCCAAATTCCAATGTTGCACATACTTCTACAGTATCTGGACTGTCACTACTTGTACAGGAGTTCAAGTCCGCAAGTCTACGATTATCGGAGCCCGGTATGACTTGGCAAGACTTTTTCGAGCCACCTGGCATGCATAGCTTCACTGGCATGGACCTTGGCGAGACACAGTTCTTACAGCTTTACAGAAGCTATGTAAGTATCGACATACAGTTCTGGGGTCGTACCTTGACGAAAGGCAAGAGCCTAGTCGGTTGGGTGGAGTCTCGATGTCTATCGTTGGTTGTTGGTAAATGAACACCCTCTCCGCAAGTGCGTACAGCGACTAACGTGACCAGATATCAACAAGTTTTTCTCCAACACTGAAGTTCGATTATGGCCCGCACGCTTCACGAAGTCTGGCTCAACGGCTACCAGTGACAACAATGATTACCATGGTTGCTATCTTATCGGCCTTCAGAAGGCCACAACCGTGCCATTGGGTATGAGCAGCTCTGATGAGCGGAGAGCAGCAAAGCAGTCTCTGGAGAAGGTGATCGATAGGTTTCTCACTCAGCTCCGAATGGACGAGAAGAACTACGATACAAGCACATCCTGGATTGATGCTTCGCTGACCACACAACACGACATCCAGACCCGAGAGCTCCGACTGGACGACCGTGAATGGGGTGACTATGCAATGGAGATTGAGCCCGACTCGGACGACGAAGAAGGATTGGACGAGTTAGACGATGAAGACGCCGACCTTCCCAAGCTGCCTGTCCGATCTAAACCCAGTTCAACATCGACACCCGTGTCTACTACAAAGCTGCGACCTGCCTCCGATGTACTCAATCGACTACGCTGGGATCCGAAGCTTGATCCAGCTGACTACATTATTGGCTACGAAGACCGCTTCCTTGGCACGCGAGAAACCAGTCTAGAGAAGTGGAAGACTGAACAAACAGATGAGGAATTCATCCCGCAACACCGCATCTTGTACTTCCGACGGAAGTTCAATAATGAGGGAGATGGTAGAGGGGAGCTTATCTGGGAACGAGCAACAAGAATCGATAAGATATTCGGTAGCGGCGCTGGTTTTGGATCGTAAGGCTAAGATGTGGCTTGCAGCCTACTTGGCTCACGAATGCAGGTAGTGTTACTTTCTCATGCCTCGTGGAATGACGTCAGCGTAAGGTGTGAAAGATTTAGCCTAAATAGAAGCTTCACTACAAAAAGCGAGACACAATGTGAAGTTAAAGACCCAACTGCTAATTGCTACTGTACCTTGTCCACTTCACACGACTCGTTCGGCAAGAGAAGACCCCAGAAGCTAGCAAACATGGCTGTTACAGATTCTTTCAATATCCTAGTGTTTAGCAAGACTGCCGGCTACAGACATGCCTCCATACCAACCGGCATTACTTCTCTGAAGCGTCTGGCGGATGAAACTGGCTTCTTCACAGTGACAGCAAGTGAGGACGCTTCTTTTTTCACGTCTTCGATACTCTCACGTTACCGCGTCTTAGTATTACTACATACCTCAGGCGACTTCCTCACAGACGACCAGCTCAGCACTCTACAAGAGTATGTTCGATCCGGCGGCGGTGTGCTCGCAATCCATGGCTCTGCTGCCGGCATGCCGTCCTCTTCCTGGTACGCAAAGCTAATCGGTGCACACTTTGACATGCATCCCGACCCTGAACCTGGCTCCTTCTTACCAATCCCACAATCGGTCTCTTCGCATCCCATCATAGCTGGACATGAACCTCCAAAAGAATGGATGGACGAATGGTACAATTTCAAATCCCACCCTTCTGACAACGAAAGCCTCCAAATATTGCTGCGAGGAGATACGAAGAGTTTCAGAGGTGGCAAACATGGGGACGATCATCCGCTGGCATGGTATCAAGAGTTCGACGGTGGGAGGAGTGTGTACCTTGCACTGGGTCATTTTGATAACGCGTATGCTGATTCATGGTTCATGGGCACGATGGAAAGGATGTTGATGTGGGCTGCGGGACGAGGAGAGGCCAACAATAACTGAATGTATATTTGCGACGTAAGTGGATGTTTCGGGAAAGCTGTCGCAGCCGACAGACACTATAACGCAATATGAGGTATGATTCTATGAAGTCTATATATGATTACAAAGAGCTTGGGTATATATCGCTAGGTACTGAATTAAACGCAACAAGCGCGTCTAGTGAGGACCACCAATAGCATCTCTCTCGTTGTACCACCTAAACACCTCCTGCGCCTTCCTGACTCGGTTTCGTGTAGCCAGCGGACTCAGGCACTTCATCAACACCAACCATACCGCAAGTACAGGTAGAGTGTAGCGTAAGTTGTTGTAGCCACCCTGGGTGATGATAGTGATGAAAGTCCTGTACCAATGAAGACTTGGGAAGAAGTAGTTGATGCGGTACCAATGATTCAGCATCTCGACTGGTCCAAGAGCTGCTGCAACATTGAAGATGATCCAGGTAAGGAACATAAACGGCACAAATGCCATCGATGTAAAACCCGTGATGATATCTAGGACGTCGAAGTTGATCATGCTAAAAACCCACGTAACAGCCCAGAACGCAAAGAACATCTTTGCATCGATATTATAGCTCCCACGGAACGCGAATGTCCAGCCAGCTGTACACAAGCTAGTGAATATGGGCCAGAAAGTGCTCCAGAATAGGCGGGCAAGAACGTGTGTGCGCATATCGTAGGCGGCATAGAGGTGCATGCCATTACACACACCGTTCCAGGCCATGATGAAAAAGAACTGCATTAGAATCGGGAACACAGAACCAATAGTGTTTATGAACGCTTTGTCGTCCAAATTGGCGAATAGCTGTGGTGCGGCGGACATCTCGACAGCTCGTGCGGGACCAGCAAGGGCAGAGAGGGCTGCGGTAGTATTGGCGTATTCGCCACGCGCGAGAAGAGGTGTGATGAACTGGGCATTGAAAATACCAGATGCTGTCGATGCGGTGGTAACAGTCGTTGAGAGGATGCTTGAGACGTAGAAAGTGTAGTACCGCGCCTCAAGCATGTAGTACGTGTAGACGTCATTCGGATCATAAGCCTGAGCAGTGCCGTTCACCGCGTTCTTAAAGCGAGCCGTCGCTCCGGGTTGCACTACGATCGCGGCCCAGTATGTTCCCTTGAAAACCTCGTTTCGGATCTGCTCAGGGGTCGAGCCAGCAGTATCGACATTAACGTAGGTGGGATATCCGAAAGTTCCGTTGTTTGTAGCTGCTGATTCTCGTAAAGCCTCGCCAAAATCACCTCCATCGAAGTCTGCCAATGCCACCTTTGTTCTGTGGACATACTCTCCTTGGCGGAGGAACAAGCCGTAGATATGGGCTGAGTTAATCCAGAGAACAGCGAGGATCAGGAGTGCCGCGGGTATCAATGCCTTCATCATCTCTGGGATAGAGACGTCTGGCCCTGATTTCGTCTTTCTGCCCGTGATAGTACGCTTCAACTCTATAGCGGGTTCCCGGTCGCTTGAAGAAGGGTCGATGCCCACGTAGGGGCCCCGAAGTGCTGAAGTCATGTTTGTGAAAGCTGTGTTGTTCGTCGGCGTGTTGTTGGTGGTCGAGTATCTTGATAGGGCAACGTTGCTGGGCGCAAATTTGTATATAAGTATCTGGTCTGAAAAGGAGGTCAGAGAGTATAGCTGTTGTGATGAAGGCTAGGGACTACTGCCTGCTGGCCCAATATATTATCATGTATGAGCCCGCAGAGGCTGAGCCCGAGCGTAGAAAGTGTCCGTCAATGCCAAAGAAACTCGTCCGGTTGATTATCATCAACGGCCCACACCGAGATGATGGCTCTCGCAGAATCCGGACTGCATGGATTCTGATATGGTACGGAACCCTTGCGCGCCGCGACGCAATAGGTCGATGAATGTCGGAGATCGGCTTTAAGAGACGCCCGAAAATGCCCGGAATCCGGATGTACGACATCAGGCTTGGCAGTACACGTGTTTAAGATTGCTTTGTACTATTCCGGCGAAAGTGGGGTCCCATGGCTAGTGCGGTGGGTCTTGGGCAGAAACGCCTATTGATGTTTATAACCAGCGCGCACAGATGCTGTTGCAGATGACAAAGAGAGAAGGTGTTTGCTAATTGGTGTAAAGCTAAGAAAACTTCGGAGGTCTCTGCTTTTCCTCCACATTGCACTGGCCATGGGACTCTACTTTCGCCGGAGATCATAGTACCATCCAGCAGCCAGAGTACGATACTGCAAAACGTGCTCTGCTCCTAAGCTGCGATATACTTTCGAAATACCAGGGGCTATCTGAACGGACTGGAATACGAGTTTGCTACACCTGAGTGTTTATCTTGTAAAAGATTAGTAGATGCTCAATGCAAGCAAGCTCTCGTATTCCAGTCCTTTCGGGCCTCCCCCTTGTACGGACGAGTGCCTGGCACAGCCCCGTTGTTGTTCGAGTGACAAAAGTGGCTGGCCAACTCTACTCTGACATCAACTCGCCCATTTTGCACATCGAGCCCCTCGTTCTCTAGGTATCCCCAGACCTGAATGCCCCCAAGGAACGGTGTCATGAGGCTGTTAGCGTACTCAATCTGTTCATGCACGTCTTTCAGACTACTCGCCAACACCCCTCATTTCGAAAATTTTTAGTCGAGTAAGGAGTCCTTATTCATGAAGCCCCTGAACCTTTCTCGACGACATGGAAAACGTATTGCTGCGTGAGAACTTCGTCCGCAGTGCGATGGAAGTTGTTCGATATGAGTAACTGGGTTTCGAGAAGCGACACAACGACCTTGGACAGAGTGTCAAGGGCAGATGCTGGGAACGGATTGATGCCCTTGTCTGGAAGAAAGTGAGCCTTGTGGGTAGCAAAGTTGGAGTTGACGAATCGACAGAAATCTTTGCCAACGATCGCGTACATACGAACGACCACTTGCAAAGCTTGGGAAACACACCCGGTTAACATACCGAGAACTTCAGCTTTCATTCTGCTGCCCAACACAGCAGATAGTTGTGACCCACTCGCTTTGGTGCCGACACAATGTCAGGTGGCAGAGTAGGTTCATGCCCATCTTGAGTACTGCTTATCTTGCCAGAAGTATCTAGCGCCCACTCAGAAAGAACAAAGTACTTGGCGACTGCATCTATTGCCGCATTCACGAGTACAATATGCTCCTCATCCAATTCAATCCCCAGTACAAAACTTATGAACACAGTATAAGCGTCATAGGCTTGATGGGGCTCAATGGGTGATTTGTGATCCGAGCAATCGCCCGATTGAACAGAACGAAGCCCTTTGGGAATTTAACGTACGTTAATGCTCCATTCCGAACGAGTCGCTTGACGGTGCCATTTCCTGCTGTCACGACCTTTTCGAGAAGGCCAAATCTCCTGGTCTATGGTAAACACGTTAGACGATTGCTCACTAGAACAGCAACCACTGACCCCAACCCAAACAGCATTGTTTCAGATCGTTCATTGTACAGACAATTGCGTTGGTAGGTTTGTGAAGAAGAGCCAACAGCTTGTCTGTTTTCGAGGAGAGAAGTCAGTAAAGACAGAGTGTTGGAAAGACCGAACTCTCGCAGATTATTGTCATGTTTGAAGACTGTACCGAAACTATAGATCGTGCGTCCAGCTTCGGAGGCTGGAGTAACAGATCTACAGTTTGCAAAAAGTACGCGCTAACAATGCAGCCGCGTTGTTGGTTGGCCAGCAATCACCTCAGTGAATGCGCATTATCTGATTGGAAACCTCGGGTCTCACGTACAAGGACTCTCTCGATGCATCTCGCTCTTGACGTGGCTGTTAGCTTGTATCCGCCATCAACCAAGTGCATCTAGCATCGTCGATCTTGCATCCGCAAGTGTAGGATTGTCCTCTCCACTCACGACCACTGTACGACACACACATCGATCCACAAACCATGTGTCTATCTCCGCGCATCCAACATAATACTCGTGTTTCTGAAGCCGTATTGGGTTGCCCATGAGGCGGCCCAAGGATTGATCCTTCGTACTTACGCTTCACTGGTATCTCATCGCCTTACATGGATGCATACCCTGTGCGATCCACACGCCTTCGCGGATTCCTCAGATAGAGCAGCGGACAACCATTAGTACAACTAGTTCGACATGGGCTTGGTTTCGAAGTGTTGCTTGACCGCAATTGCCCCACTATAGCAAGGGGCCCCCTTTCACTTTTCATCGGTCAAGCCTCGAGATTGGCGGTGAGTACTACGCCACAACGCCGCATCCTTCGCCTGAGTCGTGCTTTCTAGCCGACGGTAAGAAGGTGAAGGTTACATGTAACAATATGAATGGTGTGTATATGCATGATGAGAGCCTCAACCTTTCAGGATTCCTCCATCAGCCATGCGTCCTCGCTTTGTCCACCTCCTGCTCGGTATACCGCTCTTAATCATTGGCTCTACCGCAGCGGCTGAAAAACCAGCACTGATTCTCGTCCCCGGAACCTTCCACAGAGCCAGTGTCTACGATGAAGTCAAGAGTCGGCTGGAGGATGTAGGCTACGAATACGTCAACGCCGTCGACCTACCGTCCAATGGCTACGGTGTAGCAGATGTAGAAAGAACAGCAGACGTGGATGTTGTGACGCAGCTACTAGAGACCAGGCTGGAAGACGGCGAAGACGTAGTCCTGGTGGGGAACAGCTACGGGGCAACAGTGATCATGGAAGCTGTCAGAGACTTCGAGGATCGAAGTGCAGTCCCGGCGGGCGAAAAAACCGAGGGCAAAGGCCGGATCTTGGGACTGATCATGGTGCGCACCAACTCTCCACTCTCACCTCGAAAAATGAGAGACTGACAAACCAGCTCTCAGGATACATCCCCACCATCGCTGAAGTCAACCACTGTCCTCCCCGTCCAGATATACGCGTAATCGGCGCCCCCTTCTTCAGCTACCACGACTTCCTCAACAGCACACCCACGCTTGTATCATGGGACAAGGACCTCGCTGCGTACCCGCCGTCCCTGACCTTCTACAACCTCCTCAACGCATCGGCAGCGGAGTACTGGACGTCTCAACTGCTGCCATCGAGTTTCAAGGCGCTCAATGCTACGGGTACCTATGTTCCCTACAACGGCAGATTCAGGACTTTGTATGTGGTTGGTGAGCATGATAACTGTGTGGGCCCGGCGTTTGCGCAGGGTTACATTGATCAGGAGGGTGCGGAGTTCGAGGTTGAGGTGATTGATGGGGATCATGTGCCCATGCTGAGTCGGCCCGAATTGGTGGTGAATGTCATCAGGAGATTCGCTGAGGAGACTGTTGCCGGTGAGAATGAGGAACTATGAAATGCGGTGTTGATATCTCAGGACGATGAGGGGTGGTTGTGTGCTGTGGTCTAAGTTGGGAAGATTTTGAAGGTATCTTGAAGGCGTATATTTCTACCTACGTCAACTTGAAGTTTGGGTTGAGGAATCTTCGACTCTCGTATAAGGCATAGTCCAACTCGAACCATGGCCCAACGTTCGACTCATTGCTTGTCAGATATTCTCGACACTCCTATTGGAATGCCAGCGCATCCTCACGTTGGCATCATAGTGCAGCTTAAGCAGGATGCCGCATGGAGAGCCGGGACTGCTGGCAGTGCACGGCACACGTGTCGGTCCCGCTACGCAGTTGGCAAGAGACATACACTGACGCGAAGTGCTGCAACGGTAGGCTTTGAACAGATTGCGTTAGTGGAACTGCGTGACGGCTAATGTTTTTCATAGGTCCACTCCTTGGATACAGGAAATCGATGCGCAGCTTCCAGTCGTCAAACAGGATAGCACAATCCCAAGTTAAATCAAAACAGGCGTGTCCAGATGATGCGAGACTTGTGCACTGATAACACGCATAACCTCATTGAGAACTCGTGTCCTGCATCGAATGTGACTGTGTTGCCAGACACACCCGAATGTTGCATCCAGACGAGACCAGTTGGACCTCGCAGCAGAGATTGCAGATCGGGTGTATAGCATGATGCTTGACACTACTGTTTTCAACCTCACGAACTTGAGTGATTGAAAATTGCCGGATGTGGATGCCGTAGTAAATTGTCCGAGGAAACATGTCGGCAAACGGTGCGAGCGGATTTTTCTGAGAGCGATATTCCCAAGCCATGGCACGGATGCGGATGATTGCTCCCCACAGCTTTGGCTCTTCGTGGGAAAAAACGGCTCCTAAGGACTCTAGAAAAGGACCACTTCAGCGGTAGAGTGGACATGAGGACTTCGAGGAGGTTTCGAGACAGCTGGTTGGACGGGTGGCAGTGTTGTCAGTGGAGAGAAGCCATCGTTATCTTCCGCACGAAAGCGTTGAGTGTTATGCACACTGTATGCCGCTTGCGTGTTGTTTGGACGGCTACGCGTTGGAGTCAAGGGCTTTCGAATGTCAATCAGGAGGTTGAGGTGCGAGCAGAAAGTGCAACACCGATCAAACCTCCTTCGAAGCGGCCAGGCTCGTCGTTCTAGGCTTGCATGAGCAGGTAAGGACTCGATGGAACAGGCTGCATACGGGAGGTTTAGAGCGCACATGCAAAATGGCGGAGCCTGGATCTAGCGGGAAAAGCAATGGGGTGGTGTAGTTCTGCCACACTGAGGGTCGCGCGTGCACCCAGCACCGTGCTGGGTTGTCACGCTTTCGTAACTGCCGACCAGCAGCCTACCAAACATTGAAGGAGTGGCGTCTGGAAGCCTTATCAGCAAGCTCCATCCAAGAGAGGGGTGCTGCGCCCAGCTTGATCCACGAGGGGTGAGGCCGTTACCGTGTGGCCACAGGCATCTACTCGATCTTGCAGCTAGGATCGGAGCTAAGTGCTCGGACTTGCCTTTTCAGGTGGAGATTTTCGCAACGCAAGTCCGGTTTGTCGAGCTATGGCTCTACGCAAACATGATGTAAGTGGATGGATGCATCTGTGGTGTGCTTTCCAAACGGTGAGGAAACAAGATGTGGGGAGTTGTGTGTCAACAGTGTCCATGAATCCAATTTCTTTCTCTTGATAGCGAAACAGTCACAGGCAGAAGTAAAGATGCAACTTCAAGCACCGATTGTTACTCGTTGCAGCTGCTGAGCGATGCTGGAGTGTGGACGAGAGCAACTAGAGCGATGATGCTCCAAGAAGAGCCAGAGGGCACGTTGGAGCAAGAGAAATGCTCACGTAAACATGCGAAGGTTGGTTTCTGTGACGTACCAGCTAAAGCCGTTGAGCTTTGCTTCTTTCGAATGCACCGGTCCCGGAGAGTATCACGGCAATCGCACCGTGACAGGACAGCCTGAGATCTGTCATCCTCGTCGATAGTCGACAGCTTGCATCGGACTCCACAGCGGGATGGATGAACTTGGCATGATTCCAGATCTTAGCTCCATCGCAGGAAGAGTCTGTTCCGTCCTCAACCCCTTGCGACTGGGGAGGGTTTGGGTCCCAGAGATCTGGCATGTCGTTGGGCGGGTCCCGCACAGACCAGCCCAGGAACCACCAAGTTTACCCTGTGTGACGTAGTGGGTGCGCTTTTGAACAGGTACAGAATAGGTACAGAATAGGTACAGAATAGGTACAGCAACGCATGAGGCAAGCCTCAGGCAATGGTACAGCTGGATCGCTGCCTGATGAGTGCTCACTCAAGCCTGTCGCTGCTGACGCTTGGGGTTGTGAGTTGGTAGAGGGAGAAGAGGGTGCAGCGGCCGTTCCTGGAGCTTCCCGTGCGGGCTCGAGAAAGGCCTTCTGTGACACAGGCAGGGAGAAGGGCGCGGGTGGAAAGCTCCTAGGAGGGGCGGATGACGCATTCCAGCCAATCATCTTGAGAGCGCTGAATTGCGGCGTACTCAGGTCTGAAAAGCCTGCAAGCTTGAGGGATGATGGTCAGGAGGAAAACGTTCCATCAGATCGGAGCTAGCCCGATCCAACGCTCGTTTATCTGCAGTCGAATCTCGCGATAGGGACTGCCCTGCGTTTGAATAGCACTAGACGGCAGTGCGATTGGGAGTCCGCGTCGCGTTTGCCTTGCATCATCTGTGTGCAACCTATGCTTCTCGCAATAACTAGCTTTTACCCCACACCAGTTTGGAGACGAGTTTGGTCTGGGCCACTGCATTCGTAAAGGCTCATGCTAGAGGCAAAGAACGGACGAATGAGAGGCCTTCCTGGCTTCGATCCCGTGCCGTTTCGGATCCACCTTGTGTACGGTAGAGATGGGATTCTGCGTCTTTCCGATATTCCTTAGCGCTTTGCTTTGCTTTGTTTTGCTCTGCTCTGCTTTGTTTTGTTTTGCTCTGCTTAGCTTTGCTTTGCTTTTGCCTCTGCCCGAAGCGCCCGTACGAGCACTGTCGAGCAGTCACGACAGATACGGTTGCTGGATACAGGGCAGCGTTGCCAAAACCGGGGCACAATCGAGGCTGTGAGTTGGGTATCACCGCGTCCAAAGCTGCCAGTTTTGTCAGCTCAGTGGCGGAACGCCTGCCCCCTGGCTCCGCGGTGAGAGGTGCGCGACGTCAGTCGCCGAAAACTCTCTTTCAGTGCTGTCTCGTTTATCGTGGGGGAGGTGCTACCAGATCCTAGCGTGCTCCGATCGCCATATTACCCAGCGAGTGCGTGGTGAGCTGTCTGATCCATGCCTGTCCCGTTGCTGGGCATTGAGGCCGAGGCGTGCTGTAGCTCCCTGCCCCTCTCCACATTCGCCGCCGACCTGCAACCCTAAGCTGTCTAAGCGGCGGACTGGCGCCGGAACCGCAC
This sequence comes from Ascochyta rabiei, assembly GCF_004011695.2. Taxonomy (NCBI): domain Eukaryota; kingdom Fungi; phylum Ascomycota; class Dothideomycetes; order Pleosporales; family Didymellaceae; genus Ascochyta; species Ascochyta rabiei. The sequence continues at coordinate 274,181 of NC_082421.1, forward strand.
GCGCCGCTGCTGGTTGGCTTGAACGCTCCGTGTGCTGGATCGCCCTTTATGAGGCCGTCTGCCCTCAGCTGCATTTTTGGAATGTTTGCATTGCGCATTTTCCCCCCATCCTCTCAACCTGTCAATCGATAGCGAGCGGCAACTCGTTCGCGTCTCTTTGCTTCCGCTTTCCCACGTGCTTAGCACACTTTCTCGACCTCGTCTACACGGGAAGCAATCGTCTGCGGTACTGCCAGGTACACACACGATCTGTCTTCCGAGCAGCCAAGTTACTCAGGTTCTTTCCATCTGGATCAATTTGTTATCGAAGGATTTGATCTGATCGACTCTGCAAACTCGCGAGTATCGAGAAGCGTGAGCATCGCAAACAGCGCACTGTTGCTCAGCATCCAGGAACCCTTGTCACCGTCACCCACAACCACCCTCTAAACTACCTGGGTCTCGCGCCATCTCATTGTGATCGCTGATTTCAATTGGGACTCCCGTGGCCGCCATCTTGCGTTCCGATTCGAGGCGGTCTTAAGCTGCATAGCTCCGTCCTATCGGCCCACCAATTGTCCCTGTTCCCCCTGCACGTGCCACGTTTGGCCAGGATAATCGCCACTTTCCCCCTCTCCGATCTCCCTTGATTTTTCAACTGTTTGTTTGCCTCTCATCATCGACGCAAGTCGTTGGTTGTTTGTTCTTGTACCTGTTGGTCAAGATCAATTCCCACCGTTCTGGTCAGGAAGTTCCAGCTTTGTGCCCGCCACCCTAGCCCCGCACCAACTCCCGCGCCGACTCTCACACTCGCCACACACCTACTGAATTACTCCATCAACTCGTCTGACCTTTCATCATGCCTGCCGAGCGTCGTTCATTCACTGCGGCCAGACCGGTCAAGACAGAGCGCACTCACGAAGAAAACCAGGAGCGGTATGTTTGTCTCATACATATTACATTTTGCTGTTGCTGACTTCTGGTAGTGCTTACATCGCTGCCTCGCGACGCAGTGACCGTAGTCTGGAAGCACGCATTGAGTCTGCCAGAAGAGCATCTGAGATTCACAAGAAGCGCACTGGCCGCGCTCTACGTGTCACTGAGCAGGATGTCATTAATGAGGAGATGTATGAGGAAGAAGACGATGATCTGCCAACCCAATATCAAAGGCTAAACGCGCATCTGCACACGACGTCTGTCATGTTCAACAAGAAGTTGCACGACTACATTGCAACTCAGCATGGCGTCAGAAACATGTTCATGTCGCAGTATCAGAACCAGCAGTTCTCGCAGCTCGGAGGCCAATACCCACCTCCGAACAATGGCTCGCTTCCTCAGACGAACAACTGGTTAAACCCTACTACGATGCCGCCTCAGCAGTTCAACCAACAGCCAACCAACAACAACACCAACCAGCAGCCGCAGCCTTCGCACGTTAACACGTCTGTCCGTTCATCGCCATATCACATTCCACAGCGACCCCAGCCTCACCAGCGCTCCGCATCCATCGCTGTTCCGGCTTTCGATTCTTCCATGCAGCAAGGTACTGTCACGCCTCAGGATGCCCGTAGGATGTCGCTGCCAGCTCAAGCTGGTGTTGATGGACAGTCGCGGCCTGCCTTGTCGCGCGGGTCTTCTTTTCAACCTACCTCGCCCACCACTGACACTTCTGCTTCACCTCGGTCTGGGTCAGGTCAACACACCCCGCATTTGCAAGTAGACACCGACACACCTGCTTCCGCTCCTTTTGGCGCTATGAACTTCCCCATGGGCTCGCAGATGCTCGGCGGTCCCAATCCCTTGTCCATGTCACTCCCTCCTGAGTCACAGCAGTTTGTTGGTTCGATCCTCGACCCTACCGATCCTCGCACCGCCATGTTTATGAGTGGCAGTGAGCACCTTGCACAGCCATTCACGCCAACATACACCTACAACCCCAACTACTCACCCAAGGCTCTAAAGTCGGGTGGCTCAATGACACTCAGCATGCCGCAGTCTGCTATCAAGTCTGAGGCCGGCACTGATTCGTTTGCGCCCATCTCCTCAGGTCTATACACCAACGACTCTTTCCTCACTCCAGGGAACGAAGGCTATAGTGCTTTCTTCGATTTCCAGTCATCAGATTTCGCGCAATCCACCGACGAGCAAAACAACAACGAACAGCTTGTTGATGGTTCAAGCTTTGTCAACTGGGACTAATTGACTTGTCGTTCTGCTTTGACTTGGTTCCAGTTGCATGCAAATGTCGCTTGAATGGCCGATCTTGTATAGCATGCTTTTCGTTATGTTGGGCATCGTGCTGGTTCACATACATTTATTTCAGATGGACCCGAGTGATACCCCTTGTGTTCACTTCATTTTCACGGAAGTTACGAATTTATTTCCATGGGCGTCTGGCGCGGTGTCTATAAACGATACACTGCGGTTTTCAACATCGTCGCTTTTGGATCGCCCTGGGGCGACTTCTCCCCTCTTCGCAACCCTATGTTGGGGCGCTTAGCTATACCACAATAACTATAGTAGCCAACTGGCTGCTTCTCCAACCTCTTAGTCTATTTCTTCTACTCGGTCTTTGATGTGTGTTGCCGACAGCCAACGACTGAGCAGGTCGCTTGGTTTCTGGGCATTTCTACACACCCTCTGCATAATGAACGGTGCTTCTTGCGTGGTCCTCGACATAACGCGATCGCGACTAGTATCTCGAAAGGCTATAGACTACCAAGGGACGCAGGTGTAATGAAGGCTCGAACGGGATCTACCAAAGAACGCTCTCCCACAGAACGCAACACCTGCCACAATGCTGGAACGCCGTCCTGGGTGCTCCGTTGGTCGACTACCAGATAGAGCAGTCGTTGCCCGAAAGTCAGGCCAAACGTAGCTGTGTTGTTGTTCTTGTGGTGATCACCGCCTGCGGCCGAATTCGCTTTTAACATACAGCGTCCGCTAGGGAAACAATCACAACCCACGCGCACGCCAACGAAAACAGCTCCAGAAATAAAAGAAACGGTCACATGCACGTATCTCAATCGCCTCCCCAAATGTAGAAGTTACTATCGGCGAATGAACACAAGTTAAGCATGTGCGTGCCTGCAATCAATCTCCCAGAGCACTGTCGGTTACTGTTACTGCCGTACGGACCGTTAGTACCTATGCACGTAGCACAGGTGCGCAGAGGTACACATTGCGATCCCGCCAATCGCGTCTGAAGAATACACCGCACACTGTAGCACAAGCCAAATGAAACACACTCATATCGAGTACCTGTAGCCTCGAACTGAATGACACGTGATGGCGCGCTTCAATGTAGCGGTGCGCGTTCTTTGCACCTTGTGCACAACAACAACAACGGTGTTCACAAGGCAACACCAACAGTGCCGGCAATGACGCACGGCTCTTTGCATTGCCGTCAATGTACCTGAGCCTGTTCTACGCTGCGATGTCGAGGCGGGATAGCGTCGAAGCTAGCGACTCGGTGTTCCTTTCTTCCTATCGCGCAATTAGCCGTGCGACCCTCCGACCAGAGACAGCTTCATCTGTATGCACGCTCCCTACAGGCTAGCATCGAATTTGCCACGATGGATTCAGAATGCGTCCTACCGGCTTTGACGGCGTGAGCCTCTAACACATCTTTGACAGAGGTACTTCGGTACTTGTTGCACGTTCTGAGCTTATAGTATCAGCACGCTATAGGAACCTTAAACTGGTAACTTATTACACTCGTTCCCACCAGATATTGGAAGCTTTGACGGCTAAATGCACTGCCCCGCATTGTACACGGATAAGTCGACCGACTTAAATCGGGTTTGGGCGACAAATGAGCAATCCCACAACCCTGTCCGTCCGCGCATGCAGTCAGGACAGCTACATACTGTCGAAAACTCTGGGGTGTGATCCCCGGATTAGGCTCCTGTCATTCTAGTGTTTTGGTCTCCGTCACCTCAAGCACGCACTGTTCGCCCACAATGGCTTCGAGATACGCACTTCGAACACGAAAAGCATCAGAGCACAGGCTTGCAACTACGCTCTGCCTCAAGTAGAGACTCGTGGTCTCGTCAGTATCAATGATGGTAGGTCTTGTCATGTGTGTGCAATGCTGCTATTCTGTTCTGTCAACGTTCCCTTTCTTGCCCATACATGCACAACGGTGCTGCAGTGTAACGTCCGTAGATGAACATCTTCCTGTATCACCCCACCGCTTCCCAGGTCTTCTTCGCAAGACTCTACTACTCGTTACGTCTTCGCTGTAAGAAGTAGAATGCACTCATTCAAGCCCTGTTGTTAGTCACCATCGCAGTACATCGTCCGAGCGTTGGCCATCTTTACATATTGTTGCTACGTCCTCTAATCCGGGCAAGAGCTGAACGGGAACCACGCACTATTCCTGGAGGTTCGAGGACCCGGAGATGAGGGAGATTATGTACAATACTCGAAAGCACGGTTCCGCATTGTGACTTCATGTGTGGAACAGGCAGACAACCGCACACCTTGCGGTACCTTTGAGCAAGACTGGCAAGACTTCTTGCGGCAGCCAACTGATATTCATATATAAATCCCTCTACGTTGACTTGACATTTTTACTTCACAGCTACAGTTGTGTCTGATTTGACATTTCCTCTCGTTTTTTGTCTGAAGCTTCTTTCACTAATCCCCTAGACAACACCGATCACCAGCCAAGATGAGGCTCAGTACTTGCCTTTCCCTGGCTTTTGCCTTTGTGGCTGGTTCCGCTGCGCGCGAGCCATGTAGGTTGATACGAACCTTCATCTCCCCCTCTTCTTTCCCTTCTTATCTCGACTAAAGTCTATGTCTGCGGTATGCAACCCACTGACTACGATGAAAAGTGCACTTTCCGCATGTCCACCCCCGTCAATACTACGATCCTCCACCTCCTTACTCTCCATCGGTCCCCAGCACTACTTTCGATGTATTTCCCCCACCAACATCGTCCTTCCCCGGAACCAGCAGGTCGTCCTCGACTGGCATTTCATCGTCGACTAGCTACGCAAATACCACGGTCCCGGTATCTTCAGGGCTGTCGAACTCAACCACTGTCCATAGTACTGTAATTATTACCAGCCTTGTCGTGATTACTGTCACCACCCCGGTGCCTACGACTTCTATACCCGTTGCTACGAGCACAAAGTTAGTCACCGCCACTTCCTGTAAACTCAGTAATGAAGGGGTGATATGGTGCACTAACATACCATCTTTCAGCATGACTGCACCGACTACTTTTGGCACTTTCACCGACGGCACTGCGACGAGCTTCCCGGTCGATACCCCGACCTCCTCTGCTGTTGTTCCACCACTGTCCACCGGGGTTTCGCTGTCCACTGGTCCTTACTCTTCCTACTTGCCATCCACAATACCGCCCTACGGTAACGGTACAAGCTTGACTTCCAGCTGGGGTACAGGCATCACCCCCACCCCTTCATCAACCTTCACATCTCCTTCTAATGCAACAACTTCTGGCTACTATGGCATTCCTAGTATTTCCATTAGCACCCTTAGCTGGAACCAGACGAGCTCGGTTGCCACTGATACGCTCACTGCACCGACTGACACGACTGTGACTGAAACTGGCACTGCTTCCAAGTCTACAGTGTTTAGCTGGAGCTATACCTACACTGGGCCCTCGTACTCGTACTCTGAGGTCACTCCATCTGCATCGGAGTCGTCAGCTCTGTCATCGAGCTTCCTGACCAAGCCAACATCGTCCGCATCAGGTTCATCAACCGTATCGTCAAGCTTCCTGACTACACCAACACCATCAAGCTCGACAGTCTGGTACACGACACACTCTTCAGTCCCTGACATCCCGTCCTCAATCACGTTTGAATTCACCTCTAGCTCTCCAACGCCATCATACAGCAGGCGCTCAAGTTCTTCTGCTTCTCCTTCGTCGTACTCGTCGAGCTGGAGTTTTAGCTGGAGCTACAGCAATACGCGCTCCTCGACTCGGACGACTCGGACGACTCTGATAAGCACGCGAAGCTCGTCTTCCTCTGTTTTCTCTTCACCATCTGTACGCTCGTCATCCTCTGTGCGCTCGTCGTCGTCTACTATATTCCCACCGTGGCCGCCGGTCTTCACACCTACTACTACCAGAGCAACATCCAGCTCAAGCGCGTTTCCTTCCCCCTCCTCGTCAGCAAGCGAGACGACAAACACACTCTCCGACTCGATCCCAACATCCTTCGGGTCCAGCAGCAAAAGCTACTACGCGGCGCCTCCGACCCCGACCGGTACCTTCACAGACGGCACATACAGCTCATGGCCCATCGACTCGTCGACCGCAACCCCAACACCAACACCGAGTGAAGAAAGCTCAGTATCCAAGCCCTCCTCCACGCCAACAGGCACCTACACAGACGCAACCAACAGCTCCTGGGACGTACCTACGCCAACGCCCTCCACACTATCGACCGCCACAAGCCCCCGCTCCAGCAGTGCCGAGCAGAGCGAGACAGACGGGTACTACGGGCCGCCGCAGCCTACGAAGAAGACCAGCATGGGCAAGCGCGCAATGCAGGGCACTGACAACGACGACGGCGTAGCCAAGATGAACGTCGCCGTGGATGGCGCAATGCAGACGGAGATGCAGAGCGCGAACGAGAAGCCGAAAGAGGGACTCGTGAGTACCATTTCCCCCTTTGGCTGAAGATGTGGGCTGATTGCGGTGTAGATGCTGTGGTTCATGTGACTGCATAGGTGAAGCTGAGGTCTACAATGCGGTAGTTCACTGTGGTACATTGCAGTGCATTGCAGTGCAAGTTGGGGGTGCGGATGGTGTGTACTGGAGCCTCGACACCTCTGTTTCGTTTCTACACAGTCTTTCCTTTAAAGAGCACTGTCTCTCCTCTCTCCTTTTCCATCTTCTTCGTCTTCTCGCTCGGCGTCGTAGACGCTGGGTGTTGTAATGGGTGGTTTGGCGCATAAAACAGGAGATTCGCAGATGGGTGGATGTTGGCTACGATGTATCGATACACAGTGAATATATGACATAGACCCGGTATCTGGCCCTGAACAGCGCCCGCGTGCATGAACAGTCCATTCGGTGCTTCAGGCTGTGCTTGATGATGAGATCGTGCACGTTGCTGTGTCTCGAGTCGACTGGATGTCTCTCTGCTACTCCTCACACCACCCACAACGCGTCCCATCGCCGCTGGGACCTAAAAATTACCTCATCGTTACTATCCACTTACTCACATCCAATCACCCACAATCAGCAAACCCTACAACCGCGCAGCCATCGACACCTCAGCAGCGCGCTGAGCATCGTCCAATCTTGTGGCGTTCTACACACACGCAGAGAACGACCTTGCGCAGCGCGATATCTCCAGAGGGAAGCATGAGTAGCAATAGAAACTCACGGGCGCGAGGCCGTCTTTATGCTATAATGCTCCAGGTGTTCCAAGCATGCGTGAGTGACGCACCATTACGTGGGACTAAGTAGTACGTTGCTGATGCATGTGAGGATGGCATCATTTTGTTCGTGGGTAGAGATAGCCGAACACGGGTTTGGTAGATGGAGTGGAAGATTTTGTTCTTTTCAATTGGGTGGTTTGCGTTGTGCTGGACTGGTCGACTGACTGGCTGATGCTGACATCGCGGCCTGCTTTGTACAGGGGGTTGCGTTCGTTGCGAATTTTCAAGGTCTCAAAGCTGTCAACGAACCCTTGTCCGTCTGGCTAGGATGCATGTTGGGTCGATGGGTCAGAGTTGGACTTGAAGATCTTTGGGAGGAGTTCCATTGTGCATTCGATGGATTATGTTGAGATTCTTCTTGAATGGCCGTGCGAAAATTCATCACACAGCGTGATATAATCATATAAACTCTGCCTCGAAGTGAATTTGCTCTTGCGTAGCCTGGGCTCCTTCTGTTTAATCCACGTACGTCGATACCTCCATGCGAAATGGCTTCGACCCCAAGCGTGCCATGTCCAAGACTGTCCCGAGGTCTTCCAAGAAATCTCGCGGGAGCCTGTGTGATGCTTCTAAAACGTCTTTGAGGCGAAGTTCTCTCCACATAGCTACAATGAGACGTCGCATAGGGCTTCCTGTAGAGGTTCCTTCGTAGACGAGCTTGATGGTAACGGTAAAAGGTGTGCGAAAACACTCACTATCCAGAAAGGCATGGGCTAGTGTTGACAAGACCCCAGACTTGACCAGTGAGTTCTGCAGTCGGTCTGCAAGAACATAAACCTCAGCAAGAAGGTGGAGCTCATCTCCTTTCTGCCTCAGACATGTAGGTCTGTCTGACAATTGAGTACTCTCGTCTTGCGTGTTCATGGTCTGATTGTTGGGCGAGGAAGGATTCGTGGACCATGAAGTCCTCATGACTAGTAGGTGTTCCTCCCCGCGCGGTCAAGATGCAAGCTTGCTTGAAACTGGTACATGGCTGGTCAGTTGAAGTCGGAGTGGCTCGCTCGCTGCCAGGGTGATAATTACCCAAGGGCGCTGCCTTGTGGAGCTCACACCGGCTTCACGGGGTTGTTCATGATATAGAGGAACGGGTTGCGGCAGACGCAGGTGAGTGGAGGTAGTGGATGAGAGTCTGAGGCGTACAAACGCAAGTAGTCTGTGGTTGGAGGTAAGTGTATTCCTGGTCCTGCCTTCACCTCCGCCTAAGTAAGTTTAGCAGCTGCCAATCACGTCACTTCTCCAGTTGTATATCTTCTTTACTCCCACCTCTCATTTCTTAAAACAGCACAAAAAACAACATACAAACAAGCACCACTCATAATACACTCGATCCACCCATTACCATGTCTATGCTCCACCTCTTCAAGCTACTCGCCCTCCTCTCGCTCACAACCTTGATCCTCGCTCTCCCAACAGGACCTCCTCCACTCTCCACATCAGCAACGCTAAAACACCAACCGAACCACCCCAACAGTGCGCCACCCAGGAAATCTCTTACGGTAGCCCTCTCGACAACCAAGCTCGAAGCAACCAAGAGACCTCCACAATCAAAATGCATACTGATCTGCACACACGCCCACTGCGACCTCTTATGCGCCAACCCTCACACCACCACTTCCCTTCCCGTGTCCACATCTTCAGCTAACCCCACGATCACCAACACCACATCCACATCGTCAACCGCTTCTACGAACATCAACACCAACATCACCACCACTGTCCCACAACCAGCCCACCTCACCATCTCGTCGCTCTCGTCAGGCATGGACGCCGTGATACTAGACCCGAGATCCCAGACGGGGCAGATGCAGAGATGCGCATGGACCTGCAGTGCAGCGACGGGAGTATGTGAGGGGAAGAAGTGCTGGGCCGCTGAGGATGTGGAGGGTGCAGAGGGTGCAGAAGGTACGGGTGCTGAGCATGTTGACGAAGGAGAGACGGATGGACAAGGGAAAGGAGGAGGAGGAGGAGGAGGAGGAGGAGGAGGAGAGTGCGAGGTACTGGATACAGAGGGTGCAGGACGGGTGGTTATTTGTTTTCTTCCGTCTGAGGAGGGAGATGGCAAGGCCATTGACGATAGACAATGCACGCTCTTCTGGCGAGGCGGGATGCCGCGTCTAGTTTGTCGCTGGGAGTGAGGGGCCATCACACCCTCCCTACACCCTCCGCTGCTAAAGCGTCTCGGCCGGTGAAGTGAACAGGATGAGCACTTCGAGGCCGAAACATCAAAGATGTAAAGTGACGGACCGGCAGCTAAGAAACGAGGCAAGTCAACATGATACCTCGAACCGTGCAGACAGACCCCTCCAATCCATGCATTCACGACGTTTGTTCGTTCATTCAGGAGAAAATCTCATTCCACGTCTGTCTATAGTACAGCATCCATCGCGCTGTTACCAAACCCCAAACCCCTCGTTAAAAGAAAAAGGGGCTCCAGAAAAAACACACACACACATACACACAAGAGCCGCGAGGCCCCACACAGGACGCCGAGGGCCATGCATTTTTTGACGAAGACAAATGATTTCCATTCCACTTGGACGCCCAGTCGGTGACCTTTGTGTTCCCGCTTGCTGCGCCCGCCACGCCCTGTGGCGTTGGCGCAGAAGCTGGAGGGGTCTGATATTTTGCTTCCGTTCGCTTCACTTCGCTTCGCTTCTCTTCCTCATCTCGCTCATCGCTCGCTCGTCGTTTGGTGGGTGTCGGCTCACTTTGCGACAGCGGCGCTCAGGACCTGTGTGCGGAAGAAGCCGCCCTTTGTGCGCTCGATGACCTGCTGGTAGACGCTCTGCGGCGGGTGGTTCATTACGACTGTGCCGGCCTGGTAGTCGATCTTGGCGTCGACGCGTGTGTCGCGAATCAGGTTGACGATCCACTTCTCGCCCTCGTCTTGCGAGAGGCCGAGGCGGGTGGAGAGGTCCCTGCAGAGGGTCAGCATGGGTGATTGTAGAATTGAAAATGACAAACTCACTTGATGTCGATCCGCTGGTGGATCTTGCAGTAGCTCTCCGAGATGAGATGCCTCGCGGCATCGACGAATGTGTCTGCGGCGCCGAGCAGGAAGAAGTCGTTTTTCAGAATCTCCTCGGTCTCGCTCAGCTTCTTCTGGGCCTCCTCAAAGTCAAAGTCAATGTACAGGGCCTTGATGAAGTCGGTGACGGGATCGGTGTACTCGTAGCCCTCCTGGCGCACGATGCGGACGAGGTCCTTGAGCTGGCGCTGGTACTGATTCGAGTTGCGGGCCTTGTTGCGGGCAGTGATGACGGCGGCGGCCAGGTAGCGCAGGATCCAGGGGCAATTTGTCTGGATGGTGTTGATGTAGGCGGGGGAGAAGAACATTTCGGTGAGAGGCTCGCGGGCGGGCTCGTGGTTGAAGAGGGGGAAGAGGGACCAGTGGAGCAGCCAGGTGCGGTGCTGGAGCTGGGCGAGGGGGTTGTTGAAGAGGCGCGTGTCGATCTGCTCCTTGATCTTGTTGATTTCCTCGATGGCGCTGTCCCAGTTGACGGACAGGATCTCGCAGGCCAGCTTGCCCCAGGTGGCCTCGCGCTCTTTGTCGTTGTCGGTGGTCTGGGGGTGTTAGTCAAGTTAGGAGGTGTGGAGAAGCTCCCCTCAGGTGGAGAAGGTCATCTCAGGGAGAGGAGGTCATCTCAGGGGGAGAGTGGGTAACGCACCAGCACGCGGAAGCGGTACAGCAGCTCGGCGGCGTGGGGGTAGACGCCGCAGCTGTACTGGAACTGGCCAAACTCGTACAGGCGGTTGACGTCGTCGAGGGTGATGCCGTGGCTGTCCTTGAGGTACTGCAGGTTCTGGGCCTTGTCGGAGCGCAGGTTGGTGACGACGTTCTCGTCGTCGAGCAGCTCGGAGATCTTGGCAGTGGCAGCCTCGAGCTCGTCGCGCTTACTCAGGACCTGCTCGCGCTTCTGGGCGAACTCGGCGGGCAGGTCGTCGAGGCCGTGGACGTCCTGGTGCAGCTGGCCGACGAAATCCGTCATGTTGGTGGGGCTCAGCAGGGCCAGCAGCAGCTTCTTCTGCTCGGGCGTCTGCTCAGCGTCCTCGTCGCTGGAGAAGTTGAGCAGCGGGAACAGCAGATGGCGGTCGAGGTTGGGCATGAGCCGGGGCAGCAGGCTGTACTGCTCGGCCACGGAGCCGCTCGGTGTTGTTGCGTCGGCCATGGTTGGTGTGGGTGTGGGTGTGGGTGTTGGTGAGGGTGAGGGTGTGGGTGGAGACGCAGGGGGGACGAGGGCCGGTTCGAGCGAGAGGGCGGATGCGAAGACGGCGCAGGTGTCGAGGGCGCGCGTGGTGCTTGACGGGCGGCGGTCTTTACGGGCGGCGGGCTTTGTGGGCGGCGGTGGTGGGGTGCGCGGAGGACGTCGAAGGAAAAATGACTGTGCGTAGCGAGCACCCCTGCAACGCTAACTTTTGGTGTTGAAGACCTCCGCCGCCGCCGACGACGACAACGACGACGACGACGACGACGAGAGCGAGAGCGACAGCCGGACATCACCGCGCCCAAAGCCCACTCCCACGTCTACCCCGCCCCGACACAACCCGCGGCCATGGCCAGGATACAGCGCCCTCTGTCGCTCTTCCGCGCCTGCACCGCCCCCAGGCCTGCCACACACCGCGCCGCCCTACACTACACCACCACAGCACGAGCACAAACACAGACACAAACACAACCCCCCGCCTCGCGCGCCGCAGACCTCGCCGCCGCCGAAGCCATCACCGAGTCCGACAGCGCCCAGCCCGCTGCCGCCGACCCCCTGCGCCCCTCGCACCCCTCCATCTCCAACTCCAAGTCCAAGAACCTGAAGACGGCCGCGCGGGCCTCCAAAACCGTGCCCTTCACCCCCGCCACACAGCCGCAGCTGCCCCTCGCCCCGCCGCGCTACCACGTCGCCCGCTCCGCCAACAAGAACCTGCCCATCTACACCGACTACAAGCGCGGCGGCAACCTGCACCTCACCACCGTCCGCAAGATCACAGGCGACCTGCACGCCCTGCGCGACGAGCTGCAGGCCTGGCTCGCCAAGAAGGAGGACCATGTCAAGGTGAACTCGCTGACGGGGCATGTGGTCGTCAAGGGCCATCACACGAGCAGCATTGCCGAGTTCCTGAAGGCAAGGGGCATGTAGAGGGTGGACTGGCGCAATACTCGGCATCGCGCTGGACACTGCGAATACCGCCAAGACATGTACCGTTTTGTTGTATCATATGTGTAAGAGCTGATTGGGCTTCGACATGGCAAGGGTGTTGTTTGTTTTTGGGCGGCGAAAGGCGCTGTAAGAACATGATATTTTCAGTCTCTGCCCAGCAATCCTCTGGAGAACCTTGGTCCTGTCTCATGTGACGACGAAGCAACAAACAGCTGCTAATCCATCTCTTCACGACTAATCCATCTCTTCACGGCTAATCCATCTCTTCACGGCTAATCCATCTCTTCACGGCTAATCCATCTCTTCACGGCCTATGCCATCTCCTGGCCAATTGATATGGCTTGATCTTCCACCAGAAAATGGAACGTCTTGCGGGTAAGTACGTCTACGCATCATGTCAATTTCTCACACCTGGCCAATTGAAATGGCCTAATCATGTCAACCTCTCACTCTTGGCCAATTGAAATTGCGTAATCATGTCAACCTCTCACCCCTATCCTCGTCCACTCCTGCACATTCCTCAAATCCATGACCTTAGCATCAGCCCCATACCGTCCCTGCGAGTCCCACCAGTCCCGATCCACCGCCGTCTCGGGCCTCCATCTCAGCATCTTCCTCACACGCTCTTCGACCTCGCCCTCGCGCTGCAGGACGTCTGCTACCAACACGCCAATCGCAGGACACGTCATGAAGCCGTTGCCCGAACCACCCACAGCCACAGTCAGGTTCTCCACCTCAGGATGCCGGTCGATCAGGAACCGGCGATCGACTGTATCCGCGTCCCAGCACAGGCGTGCGAAGCTGAACGCGCGAGAGGCGAGCTGCGGCATCGTCTCGCGCAGGAGGAGGCGCATGCGTGTCTCGGCCTCGATGGGGATTTGGTGGCGCGCGACGGGGACGGAGCGGAACTTGTCCTTCTCCATCACTGGGTTGATGTAGCCTGGGTGCTCGTCGCAGAGCTTCATCTCGTGCTTCTCGGCGTCTGGCTCGATGAAGAAGCCACGGTCGACACCGTACAGGACGGGGAGATCTTTGTATAGGGCTGCTTCGTCAACCGACAGAGGTATATGTGCGAGTGTCCAGGCTGTGGGTCGAAGCTGATTCTTGAAGTCTAGTAAGCGGTCGCTGTTCGCGCCGGCAGACAGTATCGTGTGCTTCGCACTGTGAAAAGTGCCATCAGCTGTACGTGCCCCAGATACCGCGCTCTGGTCCAGGTTGAAGAGCAACGCCTCTACCTTGCCTTCTGAACCGCCAGTCACGAATCGCACACCCAGCTTGGTAGCCTCTGCATGCATTGCCTTCATAGCACCGCTCGCAAGGACCCAGCCTGCGCCGCCTTGCTTCCAGAACCCGCGCCAGCCTGGGAAGTCGCCTTGCAGAACACCGCCAGGCATCGTCTTTTGGAAATCTTCCTTCGTGTTCAGAGGAACCAGTGTAGCGTCTTCGCTCTTCGCGTACCCGACGCAGCGCTGGTAAGCATCCTCGTTCACGGCAGCATCGATGAAGCCGGTGGCGTGGTAGAAGGGTGCAAACAAAGGGTCGTGCTTCCACGCCTTCATAGCCATTTGGTGCACGCGGTGCCAGAAGTAGTCCTCGTCGGAGTCATCTTGGGACGGCTCATTCGCTTCTTCTGCGATCTTGTTAAGGTCGTTGCCTGCGGAGATGGCCGAGGGGAACGAGCCGCCGTCGAGCACTGTGATGTCGGTGTGGCCTCGTCTGGCGAGCTCGAGTGCAATGGAGCAGCCCCAGGTACCGGCGCCGACGATCAGAATGTTCGTGTCTGTTTGCGACGCCATGCTGATGGACGGTGGGTTGATGCAATAAATATCGCTGTCGTCACGGTGGGCTCCGTAGGCGAAATCCACCTTCCTGATCTGGCGTTCCACAGCTCATCTGAGGTTTATGGCGAGCTCCAGAGGACGACGTCAGGCCGCCTCTTGACTAACATCCGTCATGCTGAAGGAAGCTCGCTGCTGCAGGGCTGATGGCAGCACGTGGGCACGTGTCATAGAATGAAGACGTTGGTCCCAAAGCAGACTAGCCCGCCGTTCGCCGCGGTAGTCTCCATCGACGGCGAGGCGTCACTGCGCACTGCGCTGGAACAACGACTCGCCCACTCGCCTTGATGTTTCGCATACGTCCGTCGATACCACGCCTGGGTCCACGTTCCCTGGAAAGCAGTAGAGCATGGATCTCGAGCTCGGCGTCGGTGTCAGCTGGCTCAAAGGCCGGCATGATGTCTCATTGGACTCCAGAGAAGCTGGCGACGACTGAGAAGTACCCGCTCACGCTGGAGTTGTTCGACAAGATGCATCCAAACACCGAAGAGCCTGCCAAAAAGATGCAACAGAGCCAATCTCGGGCGAAGAAGAAATCCATAACGACCCGCCATGCGAGAACACAGATTGTAAGTCCAGACCTATGTGGTACGTCGCGTCTGGAGCAGCAGCTGGTGGAGATTGTGCATGTGCTGACACCGGCGGCCTCCCAGATGACGTCTTCGCGTATTACGGCAAGAGCCTGGAGATACACAGAGGGTGCGACATCCTCGACATCAACCCTGGCGCCGGCCTGTGGTCGCAGAAGCTGCACGCCT
The DNA here is from genome assembly GCF_004011695.2 of Ascochyta rabiei. NCBI lineage: Eukaryota > Fungi > Ascomycota > Dothideomycetes > Pleosporales > Didymellaceae > Ascochyta > Ascochyta rabiei. The sequence continues at coordinate 289,337 of NC_082421.1, forward strand.
TCCTCCAACCGCGCAGCCATGTCCTTCTAGAGCCGAACCCCGACCGATTCCGTTCGTTCCTCGACCCCCTGCTCAACGCGCCCGGCTCCAAGTACAAGCTCGTGCAAAAGGACACCACCGAGCTGCAGTCGTACACGCAGCTCGTAGACGAAGGCGTGTTTCCGCACCAAACCCGCATCGACCCCGACGACGGCAGCAGGCAGGAAGTGAACACCACCCTGCTGGTCACCGGAATGCTGGCGTGGGACCCAACGCTGCCCGGCATGGCATTCGACTCCATGGCGAAGCAGCTGTACAATTTCTTCGCTTCCGCCGTCCGGACCAACGAACTGTTCCACGCCTATGGTCGCGTGCGGACGCTTCTGTGGATGGCAGCGGACGACTTCAGGCCGCTGTTGGCCGAGTCCTCGGCTCAGTTTGCAAAGGGCAACTGTTTGTTGGAGATGACCCACGACACGCAGCAAGTCGTGAATGGACCGCGCTCGAAACGAGGAATGGGCAAGGGCACTTCTGGTCGCGAGCCGCAATACGAGATCGAGAGCATGATCGGAGCACTCCGGAGGGGAAGAGAGAATGGCATGCCCCTGCCCACACATCGCCAAGACACCATCCACCAGATCGCTGCTGAGATTGAAGAATTAACAGCCGGCACCGGCCGGACCAGGTACACATGGCTCCATGACTACCTTGTCGCGAAGCACCACGAAGGGAACAGCGCAATCGGGATGCTGCCCGACTCCTTCTTTACTCACGCGGATGAAGCCAAAGCTGTGCAGGCAAAGTACCCAGATCTGGACCTGGAAGCTATGGGCAATGCAAGGGTGAGCGGCGTACGACGTGTCGGTAGTTTTTGGGCGGATAAGAAAGACCACCCCGGCCGTGAAGAAGTTCAGAGCTATGTCGTCACCAAGGCGGCCGACCGCGCCCTGGTCACTAAGAAAGAGAGCATAGAAGCCATCGCGGACATAGGCGAGGAGATGTACCACGCCGAATGCCGCGCGCTCCGCATGTCTCCAGGTCCCGAAAAAGACGCTCTCCTCAAAGAGATTGCAGACCTCGAGACCAAGTGGAACAAGCCACTGGCCAAGATAGGCGTCAACTACAGAACCACGCCCCACTCTGTCCTCGACGACCGCCTGAGCTTGCGCTCCCCGCCCTACCCACGTCTGCAGTGGGACCGCCGCCCCTTCGAACCCCTCACCATGCACCCAGACGAAGCCTGGCCCCCGACCCGCCTGTCCCTCATCTCCAGCACCCCCTTCCCGCGCCCCGCCGGCCAGACTGCAGACTGGTACGAGTGGGTGCAGGACTTCCTCTACGGCCTCTTCTCAATGGGCTCGCAGTCGCTGCCAGAGGCCCTTGACAAGATGCAGCACGGCGCCTCGCAGATCATCGACTCGTGTCCCAGCCTGCGCGACCCGGATAAAGGCGGCAGACTGAACATGCGCCATCTCAGGGTCCGCATGCTGACTGCCGAGATGATCGAGCAGCTTGTCCTGGCCTATCGCGATTGGCCCTTCAAAGAGCCTGGGAGCGACCATAATAGGTATTTCCGGTGGAAGGGCATGAACAAGGGTGGTGATAAATTCGGGGGCATGTAGTAACTTGTTTCTGTAGTCTACGTGTTGGAATAGTGATTGCTTAACTATCTGTGCATTAATTGAAGCATTCAAACCCTCAGATACGTCGAGTACAAACAGTCTGACATACAGTTCTTACGTACAAGTACTTCCCCTGCAATAGCAAGCGCCCACTCCGCACCGCTCCGCACCGTCCAATTCCCACCCGTCGGCGTCTAGGCATAGTATCTCGGCTCATTGAACACGTGGTATCTGTGGCCTCTTACGCCCTCGCCCTTGAACAAGTCCGGGAACCTGAGGCCCGGCGCGACCTGGCTCTCGTGGATGAGCTCGTGTCCGTTCTCGGGCTGGTCGACGACGAACTTGCCGACCTGTGTGGGGTGCGTTAGTGGTTCGGTTCTACACGGAACAGAATTGAAAAAGAGAAGATAGGAACGTACCTGCAGCTCTGTGTCTGTGATTGTGTGTCTGCTCACCCGCGCGTATCCCGTGCGCTTCAGGCCCTTGTACAGAATGTACTCGCACCACCTGTCCCAGTCGGTGGGGTCGATATCCTTCATGTCGCTCTTAGCGCCGACGTACGTGTTGTAGTTGCCCTCGCCCGGCTTAATGACCAGGTACGAGAGCAGGATGGCCGGGCGTGGCGTGGCTTTCATGCGCTCGGCCAGGTACTCGCTCTGCAGCCGGCGGTCTTCCGGATCTTCTTCCTGGCCCGAGTGGAAGACGAAGATGTCGACGAGGGTGCCGTACGCGTCGATGGTGGCTTCGATCGCGGGCGCTAGCTCGCCCACAGGAGAAGGGAGGAGATGGTGCGTTGAGTTCACGATCGGGAACTTGGAAAGCAGCGCCGAGCCCCAAGTGTGCTTATTTGGACCCGGACCAAAGTCGACGTACATACCCAGATCTTCAGCAAGGAATTGGGTGCTGTCTCGGTTGCCCATGATGATGCGCTGGAGGTCAGATTCGAGGAGGCCAATGACATCGACTTCGAGCTCTTTGATCAGGTCGCGCATGCGGTACTCGGACGACCACATGTCGTTGTCGAGAGAAAAGTGGATTGTCCAGATGCCAGCTGTGATAGACTTGGTCTCGGGATGGTAAGGTTTGTAGTCGTAGGATGGGAAGCGGAGGAAGGCGGTTGCAATAGCGAGAAGCTCGAGGAAGCCGAGGACGTACAGGTAGTACGAGCGCTGCCTGCTTGCAGCAGCAGTAACAGCAGGCTTGCCCTTGTAGCTCTTCAGAGCAGGTGGCTGAGCAGAAAGACTGAAGATACCTGCGCCGATGAGGAGCATCATGGTGGTCATGACCCAGTCAGTGCGTTCACGGACGAGATGACCACCAGGGACAAAAGCGTAGGCGACGACCCAAACGTGGAAAAGGACCATGAAGTTGTAGACTAAGAAGCCGAGACCGAAAGTCTTAGCTGGGGAGTGGCGAGCGGCCTGAGAAATGAGGGCTGGAGCGACAGCCATTGTGTAGACAGCCGTGATCAGTGCTCCATAGTATCCAGTCCAGTGCTTTGAAGTGGTCAAAACGGCAGCGCCAATGGAGCCTACGCCGTAGAACGCCCACGAGCGTGACAAGCTTGGTGCAAACAGACCAACTATGAGTCCGAGACCCATAGCCAGCAGAGTGACCGCACCGTGGGGAACGGCAAGCGGGCCTCGGACAGGATAACCTTCCCACACCCACGAAATCATGGTACTGGAGTCCGACAACAAGGAGTGCATAGCGAAGAAGAGGCCCGCAAGGCCGAAAGCGGAGAGGGTGGAGGAACCCTTGGTAGGACCAGGGGCGGGCAAGTCAGCGCCAGAGCTAGCAGTACCCCTTGTGGACCACAGGATAGCAATGACAGCAACAGCAAGGCCAGTCTTGTTCCAGCCACCGTTTGCCTCATGCATAATTGGCCAGATAGGGTTGTTTGTGTAGAAGGCGAACTTGGCGACGCTAGACGCAATCAAACCAAGAGAAAACGCCGAGATCCTTGCCTCTAACCGATGAGGCTGTGATCTCTCTCCGTAGAAGGTTGCAGCCCAGGACAGGCAAGCCATCCAAACACCGAAGCCAGCTGAAAAGAGACGGTTTTCGGGGGACTTGGCGAGGAAAGAGAGTAGCCCGGAGAGCGATAGCAGGTGACAAATCCGGACATGGCGAACAATGAGGAAGCGGAGCGATCGTACGCAGAGCAGGAACGGAGAGATGGTGCTCATGACCATGACTTCGTAGCCTGAGATACCCATGTGCCAGAGGGGGAAGTCTGGAAAGTTAGTTTTGGAATTTTGTAGCAGAGTGAATGCACTCACACCAGACACACACCCCAAGAGCAGTCAGCATGGACCAGAAGACAAACTGGTATTGTTAGTTTTATCGTTGGCGAGGTTTTGTGACAGACTTGCCCCCGTGTAAACATCGGCGGCCGCATCGAGGAAGCCAGCCCAGGAAAAAGCACCGGAGAAGACAGTGCCGATCTCCTTGTCCTTTCTGCACAAGCATTAGTATAGCAACGGTAAGGGAGGCCTGAAAGACGTACTCTTTCTCAAGGACGGCGTCGGAAATGGCTTTGTTGCCAGCACTAGAAGAGACAGCAGATCAGAAGAGGTCGTGGAACATTTGCATTCGTGAGGGGCGTCTATCTATATCGGGAGCCGTGGAACGTACCCGCGAGATACACCTCGGACATCCTTCACAACGATTTCAAAGTTGGCAAACTCAATCATGGTGACTGCGTCGAATGCTACATCGAGCAGAACAAGTGACCATTCGAAGAAGGCGTAGATGGTGTAGGCTGTAGGTGGTCAATCCGGGTCTAGAAGCCGGTGTAGCTGTGACATACCTCCAGGAATGCGGTGCACTTTGTGTTGAATGAAGAAGTAAACGAGTGGCACCAGTGTGGCGAAGAAGGAGCCGGCAAAGAGCTTCCTGTATTTGATAGCGGTGGGGTTGCGAGGGCTCAGGGCGAAGCAGCCGAGGGTCCACGGCAGGGTAGCCACCAGATATGAGATCATGAAGATGTCGTGCCAGTCATGGTCGTCAGTCGAGGTTACGTATGTCCATCCTCCACAGGTCAGTGTTCGGAAGATACCCACGCCAGCGACGAGTTTAGGGAGGGTCGAGTTTGGTCGGCGTGTGAGGATGTACCAGAGGCCCACGAGGGCGAGCCGAGGACCTGATCACGGTAAGCTTTCGCCTTGGAGGGTTGTGCGAAGTGGTACCGGAGGTGAGGGCGATGAAGAGCATGAAGACGGATCGCTCGGGATAGCGGTCGCCAATGGTGGCAGAGACGGAAGGAAACCATTCCTCGGGGTAGCCCTGCGTAGTTGTTGGTATGACGCAGATTCCCAGTGGTGGAGAGTACTGACTGCAATCTCATTCTGGACAATCTTGTGGTAATGCAGCCACCTGTATGTGCTCAGTCACGGTTGGGAGATGTTGATGGAGGGGGTGGGTTTACATTCCAACGATGAGGGCACCGAGGAAGGCAGCTTGGAGGGATCAGCAGAGCCAGGCGAGATTGCAGCATCAGAATATACCATAGGCCATAGCCGTGTGCGTGTATGACACCCACTTCCCATTGAACTGTTTGCTGTGAGCTTGCGGAGAGCTGCGGAGGTGCGAGAGCACCCACTGACGCGATTGTGTCGCCATCTCTGGACTTGGGCGCCATGGCGAGTCAATTGGGAGCACGGCGCGTGTGTGGCCCAGACACGAAACGAAGGAAGAAGGAAGAGAGAAGAAGGGAGAGAGAAGAAGGAAGAAGGAAGAAGGCGAAAGGCGAAAGAGCGGCAGTGCAAGAGAGCGGCAGTGCCAATGCAGACGACACACGACCGTCTCCTGAAGCATCTGAGGTCAGGGTTCTGCCCGCTGCTCACTGGACATCACCGCGGGCCAAGCCGGCGTCCTGATTGGCTGGTGGGGCCGCAACTTTTTTGCGAGAGCGAGCGCCGTTGCTTGTGCTCGGACGACAAGAACCGAGAACGAGAAGCACAACACCGCGATACCGTGACACCGCGACCATGGCAGGCCCCAGTGACAAGGCGCGCTTCTATCTGGAACAGGGCGCGACGGAGCTCAACGAGCTTGAGCGCAAGAAAATCTTCACCAGGGTGAGCGTCCAGCACAGCGCCGCGCCAGACCAGGAACCGTACTAATGCCTCGCAGGAAGAGATCAAGTCGATAGCCAAGAAGCGCTCAGACTTCGAGCACATCATCAACGCCAGAGGCGCGCACCCCACTGACTACATGCGCTACATTGAATTCGAGAAGAACATCGACGCGCTCCGCCAGAAACGAATCAAGCGACTCGGCATACGGCACAAGGGCGCCGGACAGCGAAGCATCTACTTCCTCTACAACCGCGCCACCAAGAAGTTCTCGGGCGACCTGACGCTATGGCTGCACTACATCGACTTTGCGCGCAAGGACAAGGCCTACAGGCGCCTCAGCGACATCTTCACCTCCGTCGTCCGCCTGCACCCCACCAAGCCCGAGCTCTGGACCCTTGCCGCAAACTACTTCATCGACTCCCAGGCGGACATCACCAACGCGAGGAGCTACATGCAGCGAGGCCTGAGGTTCTGCAAGAACTCGGAGCACATGTGGCTGGACTACGCCAAGCTGGAGACCATTTACGTGGGCAAGATTGCAGGTCGAAGGAAGATCCTGGGTCTGGACGTCGACCGCACGAAGAAGCAGCAGACTGGCGGCGGCGACGACACCGACACCGACATGATTGCGCTGCCTGACGTCACGGCAGAAGACATCAACCCGAGTTTGAAGCAGGACGACGGCGTCGACGAGCTGGCTCTACAGAATCTGGCCTCGGCGCCAGTCCTGACAGGTGCGATCCCTCTGGCCATCTTCGACTCGGCCATGAAGCAATTCCAGAACAGGCCCAAGGTCGTGCAAAAGTTCTTCGACATGTTTGCCGAGTTCGATCAATTGGCATGCATCCCGCGCATTCTGCAGCATGTGCTGGGTTACCTGCAGCAGACCCACCCTCAGGCCGTGGAAAACGCAATCTGCACGTTCCGCATGCAGCTCTTCGGCCAGTACCCTGGTAGCCCAGAGTTCCCCGTCGTACTGGGCGATGCGTTGGATGGTGTTAGTTCGGCCATCGACAAATACCCAAGTGAAGCTTCCCGGCTGGCAGAGGTTGCTGTTCGCCAGCTTCTGACTATCCAAACATCATCAGCGGACATCGACCCCGCTCTGCAAAAGGCAATCAGATCGACTCTCCGCAAATACGTGAAGGCGCTAGGAGGCACCGATGGTGACAAGATCGCAACTTTGGCCAGAACGCTGGTGCACGAAGGAAGGAGAGACGATGCAAAGGCGTTGATCGCACCGAGCATAAAGGTCTGGGCTACGCACGAAGAATTGCAGGAGCTGAGAGCAGCGTTGGAAACATGAAAAGTGTCAGAAGACTAGGCATACTAAGCGCACCCTGCCTACTGTCACTTGGACAAGTGATTGGACCGCACGCCAGAGCCTCACCGCTGCTGCTACACGAGGACGATTGTGGGTTTTACGACGGCAGTCTTTGCACAGAGTTTGACTACGTCATCTGCAATGGTACTGTGTACTACGCCCGACGAGCCGAAGCACACTATCTCTTTGGGGTCAATACACCCCTCGGGCATCTTAGTCATCTCCGCGGCCTCTTCTCGAACTCTTCTTGGCGCTTTGCTGCTTCTTACTTTTCAATCGGCGCTCGTTGTCGGCCTTTTGTCTGCGCTGAGGTCAGTGCTTGAGCCGTAAGCCTCGACATGAGCCGATTCCTCACAGATTTTTGACATGGCGCATCTGCTCCGCAGACGTCTCCTTTGGGACGGCAACGTGCCCGGCCTCGACAATGGCATCGTACAGTCGCTTGTAGCAGCTGTGAGCGTTGTCGTTCTGCTTGCGACTATCGTCTGCCTGGACTATGATGTCGTTCGACTTGGCCGCAACGTAGCGCGAGCGGCCGATTTCCTCATGGAGAGCCGTGGGGACGTGATTCAGGAGCGCACCGAGAGGTACTCTCAAAGTAGCTTTAGAATTGACTCTTTGGATTCATGTTCAGTATAGCGCGCCATTATCTGCTCGGGATGAAATCGGTCTCACTTGTTCACGTTCTGTCCGCCCGGGCCGGAAGACCTGCTGAAACTCAATTCGCCAATCGTCTTCAGTGGAATCACGTCTGCATGCAGCGCTGCGAGCCACGCCCGTGCCTTTTGCAGCTCCTCGTCAGTGACGGCGCTGCTGCTGCTGCTGCTGCTGCTGCCTCCGCCGCCACGAGCTGACAGCCACCTGGGTTGCACAGCTTGCGGGGTTCTCGTGATGGCAATGAATATGACTCCAGGGCGACAGGGAAAAAATGGCATGTTTTGTTGGTCACGGTGAGTTCACGTCCAGGTCGGAGCTCCCTGCGCCAGCCACTAGTGCGCTCATGTGATCTCCGTAGTGTGCAGAAGCTCTAGGAAAAGCCGTGTGAAGACAGACGTGCGCGGCCAGCTCTCCCCACTCGGCCCAACTACCACTGCTGCTGCTGCATCGCGCCTTCCTGTTCTCATCTGCCCTCTTGCCACCTCATTGTATGACTGCACCGCGACCGTCGTCTTTCTATCTGATCTCGACGCCTGCTGCTGCTGCTCTAACCTTGTCTCTGCACATCTACTAGCTACCTCCCAGCCCCACTTTCACAGCAGCTCCAGCTTGCCTCTCTGGCGCGAGTTGCAAAAACCTCTGCACAATTTACTGCCGCCAGCGCTGCCAGCGCTGCCAGTCCTGCTGCGACGAGTGCTCCGTACATGCCCTGAGTTGACCACCCCATTCAAACCCATCACCTGTGTTGCGGCACTACGCGCCGGCTTCGCATACATGACCTACAGTCCACCACAGCAAGCAGAGCATATCCGTCACCAACAACTGACCCCCGAGTCGCCGCGCCCTCAACAAGTTCCCTCGCCCGCGAACATTCCCATCCTGAGCCTTGACAAGCAGATGGACCCTGTCTTTGACGAGTCTGCCTACCACACCCAGAATGCCACTCCCGCGCCGCAGTACCCGTCCGCCGCGTCGCACACACTGAACGTCCCTACCAACCCTGCACCGCACTTTGCCGACCACTCGCACGCATCGGGCTTCCAAAGTGTAGACGCGCAGTCCGCTGGGAGCTATGCGCCGACGGGAGCGCCCTCTCCGGCATACAGCGGCGCCCCAGGTACGCAGACGCAAGATACCTCTTCAATCCAGAATTACTCTGTCTCGCACCAAGCAGCCGCTTCGTCCACCCATGATGCGCAAGTGGGCTCCTCCCAGGACCACTCTGCGTATCCATTTGCCCATAACAATGCGTACCCCGCCCAGCCGGCTCCCGTCCAGTCTGCCCAAGGCGCTCACTATCAGACTGAGGCCAATGCTGGCGGCAATGTTGACGTACAAGCCTTGTTGGATTCTTTGACGTCTTCTGCAAACGATGTGCCATCCGGCCACTATGCTTCTCAAATGCCACTCCAGTCAGCCCAGCCGCAAGGCAGCGCCTCCGCTTCTCTCCCCCAGCCGGCGTCCAACCTCCCTCCTCGACCACCGGCGCAGGAGAAGCCCGCCACACATCCCAACTATAATCCCAGCGATGATATTAGGTCATATCATCCTGGCAGCCAGATGCCGTCTAACACACAGCAGCGCGGCAACGGGCAGTCCCAAGCCCCAAACTCAGGAGGCCAGCAGTCGTCTGTGACGTCACGACAAGGAGCTCAGAGTCCAGCTGCGCCGGGGCCCGGTCAACGGCATGGAGGACGTAGCGAGACACCGGATGATGAGGATGTTCGATGGGGGCCGGAGGTGAACAGGCTGTATGAGGCGTTCCTCGAACAGGAAAGGAAGTTTGTCACAGAGGGCCAGTGGGATCAGTTTCCAATGGGTTCGCGCCTGTTTATCGGTAAGCATGCCCAATCTCTCATCATCTCTAACTTCTCTAACTCGCGCTAGGCAATCTCCCGACCGAGAAAGTTACGAAGCGCGACATCTACCATCGATTCTATCGACACGGCAAGCTTGCACAGATCTCGATCAAGCAAGCCTACGGCTTCGTCCAATTCCTCGATGCAGAATCATGTCGAAGAGCATTAGACACAGAGCAGGGACAGGCAGTGCGCGGTAGGAAGATGCGTGAGTAGAGTGGGTTCTTACCAAGTAGTCTCCTGCTGACCACTACAGACCTGGAGATCTCGAAGCCTCAGCGCAATACAAAGAAGGCAGAACCGCAGGCGAACAACGGGCCTCGACGACGTTCACGATCTCCCGACTATACAAGGGGTGGTGCAGGGCTTGGCCGAGATGGACGCTATGGTGGACCACACAGCTCTCAGTCGCCAAGGGACCGAGACAGGCGCTTCCGCGACAGAGACGACTACCGTCCCATGCGCTCGCCTTCACCTCGCGGCCCACCACGAGGAATGCGATCAAGAGACAGGAGTCGCGACAGGTACGACGGCCGGTACCGTAGCCGATCACGGACGCCGCCTCGTCGATACAGGAGTCCATCACCCAGGCGCGACCCTGACGACGACTTGGGACTACCCCGCAGGCCTCCACACGAGGTACCTGACGTCCAGGTCCTCGCACTCAACGAAGGGCTACCTCGGTTGGTGTTACTTTTCCTTCAGTTGAGACTTTGGTGCTGACTCCCACAGTGATTTCATTCGATATGTCGAAGACACGTTCCGCACCCAAAACTTACGTATCAACGTCCTTATCATGAGCCCTCGTCTTCCCGAAGCTGCAGTTGTGCGCAGGCAGATCATTGAAGGTGTTCTGGCTATCGTAAGACTCGACACAGGATCGCTCGCCAAAGGCAAGGTCAATGTGCAGGTCTTCGATCGACGCGGTGGTGCTGGCAACGTTCAGTTCAACGGCAAGTCCTGCTCTATCAGTGGCCAATCAAATGCTAACCGTCGTAGAATATGCCGACCTTGACATTGTCACCGCTGCTATGCTTATCAACAACGCGAAGCAGACCGCACAAGCAGTCCAACCCGTCATGCCTGCATACGGCTATAACCCGCCTGTGACGCAGTACGCGCAACCTACGCCCGGCTCATTTCCTCCTGCGCCTGCTGCCCAGCCCAACAACATCTCCAACATCATCTCCTCTCTCGACCCAAGTACGCTCTCGCAGTTACTTGGCGCCATGTCACAGCAAACCGGCATGACGCAAAATTCTCAGCCCACACCTGGTATCAGCGCAGACCTCGCACGCCTCCTTGCTCAGGTATCTACTCCTGCCCAGACTCCCGGCTTCATTACTCCTGCCCAGCCACAAACCCCCCAGCTTGGTCAGCCGCAATACTCGGCTCTTGCCGCCATGCTCGGTGGACAGGCACAGCCCACCGCTCAACCTGCTCAGACGCCGACACAGCAAGCTGGAGCTGCTCCTGATATGAAAGAGATCATGGCACAGTTGGCCAAGTACCAGCGCTAAATGGCTTGTCTTTTGCGTATCTAATTGACACATCGCAGTGCCAATGGTGCGACATTGTTGCCCTTTGCTGACCTCCCCGGCGGCCTCTTCCTGCTCCTGATGATTCCAAAGGTCTCGCCAGCTCCCGATCTCGAGGCGAGTCTTATCAAGAATGACGGCACTGCGCATCCGTGCAAGATCGTCTGACCCACCGTTGCCAGATGCTGTCAATTTCTGAGGCTTTCTGAGGCTTTGCATCTGATTCATCTTGTACCCTTTGGTCTCATGCTTCGATCTGCTCTCACCACCTTATGGGATCACTACCTGTCCACTTCCTGCATTGCGCGGTCCTTGTTTCATCGCTCTGTTGCTCAATCGTTGTCTCTCTGTTTGGCGTTCTACCAGCCTGGCGATAACCATCGATCGAGCGTTATACCTCATTTCTGCCACTCACATGGTTGTCCGTGTTGCTGTGCGACATCGCTTGTTGATCTCGCAAGGCAACGTTGGCATTCGCATGCACTGGCGACCATGTGTATTGTCCTTTTCTGTGTGTTTAGCGAGCGTTGCATATATCTTATCTAGACGGTTGTAAGTCCCGCGCAGGCGAAACGGAGTCTGAAAAAAAGATTGCTTTCATTTCCAAACCCCGTTCTATGCAATTGGACGCACCTTTACAGCATGACGCGTGAAGCACTTGGTGTCCTCAATACGGCCTAGTGTAAGTGATGATGTCGCGTTCGCGTATCGTTGACAGGGGTTTGGACATTTGTCGGGGCCGCGGATTAAAACGTCACTCATTAATACGCCGAAATGCGTTCGCTATATTGCTAACGTAAGCGGTAAGCGAGTCGCTCGGGCAAGCAAGTCGCTCACCTTTTCAAGCCTTAGACCTTTGCAACACTATAACTCAACACCACAACGTCGTACTGTAGCTTATAGTACGTTAAATTAATCTAATTAGTCTACAGTATCTTTCTTACATGTGCGCTTGTTGTGCCCTGCCTTACTACACCTCCCACAGCGTCAAGAACCCTGTCTACCACCACCCGTTCGCATCCTCTCCTTACGCCTCTCAGCCTTAACTAGCGCATTAGCATCCCTACGCTTAACTATCTCCTCTGCTTCTTGCTAAGATAGGGTCCTACTATGCTAGATCTGCTTCTTTTTACGTGTTTTACGCTTAGAAGCAGCTTTATTTGCTGCTTAAAGCTTAACTATCTTAGCTGCTATTAGCACCTGGGTATACACTATTATTTCAGCTCCCTTTTAAAACTGCTGCACTATCTTACAGATTAATTCTGTTAATAAACTTCTATATTCCCTGATTCTCTTTAATATCAGCATTAACTAAGCTCTAATTTCAGCAGCGTTGCTTAGTGTTTTAGGTTGCTAGGGGGTAGGCCCTGGTAGAGGTAGTGATGGCGTACAAGGCTTTACTTTAAGCCTTAATAGCACTACCTCTAGGTTATCTAGAACTAAGCCTGTTGCTTGGAAGCTTAATTAAATATTACTAGATAAGAACGCCTTATTAAAAACCTAATTAAAGGCAGCTAGGAACGCTTTCTTGTTAATGTAGGTAATGTAACAGTTTGCTAAGATATTAATTTCCTTCTTATACGCCTGCTTTAATGGGGTAAAACACCCCACATTAAGTAGCTGTAGGATGTAGGAGGTGTAAGGAGGCATACAGAGAGTAATAATCTTACTCTCCTTACACAGATTCTAGAAGGTAAGCAACTTATAGCTCTTGTGGCTATTAATAATCAGCAGCTGGTAGCTACCTACTGTCTGGGCTGTTGTGTGCTGGATGAAGTGCTTTAGCCACTCTAGGCCCAGTTCATTCGTTGTCCAGCCATTCTTACTAATACTAATCTGCCAATCCTTTAGGTTGTAATACTAGGCTTAGTTATAGTTCTTTGCTTTAAAGATAATAAAGGGTAGGATAACCTACCCTATAGCATTAATTGCGGCAATTAACGTTGCCTATTCACAGTTGCCAGGCTGGACCTGCAATGGTCTAAGACGCCTCTTAGACGCAGTTACTACCTTAACAGACCCCCTAACACCTATCTAGAAGCCAGTCTTATTAAAGTTGTAGGTATCTTTGTCTAGGATACTATACTTAGCTTTAACGTTACGTATAAGGTTAAACTAGGGGCTAATAATAGCTAGGTTGCTGTATAGGACTCTCTAGTAATTACGCTGTCTATTTACGTAAGACTTAATCTTAGGCTTCTAGCGTATAAGGTTCCTGGCCTATTTTTCCCTAACCTGGCTACTATAACAGGCAGCTAGTAGTTAATTAGCTATTTTACGTACATAGCTAAGCGTAGGGGCAAAGCCTTATGTGTTAAGCTTCCTTATATATTGTATAATTGTGTCCTCTTCAACCCTAGTAAGCTGGGATGAGTTGGGATAGGAATCGCGTCGTGAGGTGGTTTTGGCGCGTTGGTTAGAGAGGGTCCTTTAAGGAACGTTATAGATAGCAGCAGCGCGTTGCTAGCTTAGCAACGCGTCAGATTTTATAGCTTAGATAGCAAGGACTATCCTATCCTCACGAGAAAGCAATTCGAGATCAGGTTGTTGAGACATTGGATGAAAGGTTGAAGGAGGTGTGATCTTGGCAAAGGTGAGCGACTCGCTTGCCCGAGCGACTCGCTTACCGCTTACGTTAACACCACTCCTTGTTCAGTCGCTCTTTTTCACGCTCCATTACGAGTACCCTTGGTAGTATCAATTTCACGATGAACCCACAGAGAACAATCTCGACGTTCGTCGCACCCGCGCGGTCGAGTTGCATGTTTGCGCGGGCGCAAATGAAATGTAGCAGGAGTGCGTGTCTTCAAACCACAGCATTGCGCACCCACACACAACGACACAACAAGAGCTGGAACCTTACCCTGCAATCAATACGCTGCGCATCCACATCCACATCCACACCCACATCCACATCCACAAAACCGCGCTATGGCATACAACCACCTCCCCTCCCCAGGTCGAAGACTGCGAAACCGTCCTCCATGCCAGCGAAGACGAAGACGACTAAATCCTCACCACCCGCCAAACTCCATACAGCGTCTGCGACCGCCACATCCTCCGCCGTCCCTGCAAAGCGCGCCGGCACGCCGCCAACCAGCACGACGACGACAACGACGGACGCACTGGTGAAAGCAAACGACAAGCTGAATCCCCCGTCCTTTACATATCCGCCCGAGCTGTCCGTCCCCGCCCGCAAAGCTGGTCAGAACTACGCATCGTATCTTTTCAGCTGCGGCAAAGCGTACCTCACCTTCTACAAAACGGGCATCTCGCACACGCGACAGACGCTGAAACTCGCAAAGGCGCTGCGCGCGAAGCTTGCAGAGCAGGGGAAAGGCATCAGCAAAGACGTCGCAGGCAACGGCATCCTGAGCAGGAGCGAGTGGCAGGTGCTGCGAAGGAGCAGGAGGGACCTCCTCCGGCTGCCGGTCATGGGGTTCTTGATCCTCGCGCTGGGCGAATGGCTACCACTCATTGTCGTCTACCTGACCCCTGTGATCCCAGAGGCGTGCCGTATCCCCACGCAAGTCGAGCGGACGCTGCGCAAACTCGAAGACCGCCGCAAAGACCGCCTGACGCGCATTGCCATGGACGCGCAGCGCCTGCAGGCCCGCAACCGCACGCCCGCCACAGACGGCGACGCGATCCGCCTCGCCGCCGCAGCAGAGGGGCTGTTGAGCCCAGAGACAAAAGTCGGCAAGGCCGGCGGAATGGCCATGGCGAGCGCCATTGTTCCCCCGGAGGCATCGCAGGAGCTGAGTCTCTTCCACCTGCTGCTCCTGTCTGCGCGGCTAAACTGCCACCCCCGCATCCTCGACACCCTCTACCTCACGCCGCCCAAGTGGCTGCTGCAGCGCAACGTCAGCAAAACACTGGCATACCTTACGCAAGACGATGAGCTGATCCGCAGGGACGGCGGGAGCCAGGCGCTGGACAAGCAGGAGTTGCTGCGTGCGTGTGTCGAGCGCGGCATCGCTGTGCTGGGCAAGGCCGAGGCGGAGCAGAGGAAGAGTCTGGCGCAGTGGTACAACATGTGAATCTGAATACACGTTTCACCGAGGAAACGGACGTGTCGAGTGTACCATGGACGATGCCGTGCATTGTGTTATCCTCACCTCCTAGTTTGCAGGGAAAAGTCAAGAGCTAGTTCTAGCTGCGGAAGACTCTGATAGACCACGGCATGTACAATACGTGTAAGAAAGAAGTATACCTCGTCTACATACACAATGAAACCCAACCCGCCAAACGATACGTCGTCTCCATGTGCCACCATGCGTGAGCCGTGATTTGTTCTCCTGATATGCGTCTAGACTGCTGATTCATGACGGAGTTCTACATGTATAAGAGCTAGCTAGGCTTCGACGTAGCAAGGGCATTGTTTATTTTTGGGGCTTTGAGAGGCGCTGTAAGAACATGAAATCTCCAGTCTCTGCCCAGCAATCCTCTGGAGAACCTCGGTCCTGTCTTGTGTGACGAAGCAACGAACAGCTGCGAATCAGTACTGCTACGAGGTCGACTGTCCTGCATGCTGATGAGTCCTCGCGAGATGATAAGTCACGATGCGCATGTCTCTCTTGCATCGGCCGGTGTCTTTGTTGCGTTCTCGAGACGCGGTTCGCGATGGTGGGGTTCACAAGACAACGTGGTCAACAAGCAGGCAGAGAGTGCGTCGCTGCGCGGAATCACGATGCTGAATAAACCAGCCAAACGCATACCGTGTACGCGAGGGATTAGAAGGGGGAAGAAAAGGCGCCGGACTCGAGACTGGCTGGCAGAGAGTGCATTGATTGTTCATGCTGAAGACGGCGTTGATCGATTGGTGGAACGGGGTTGTTTTGAGAAGTTGGAGAGAGTGAAAAGCGTGGACTTGGGCTGTGGCTAGGAATGCTGACTCTTGCGGTATAGTACGGCTTCTCGTTGCACAGCAGTCTGTTTGATTATCGCTCTCGCAAGACGACGTGCCCGTGGTACCAAATGATAGCGTGCAGAGAGTGTTCTCCAAGTCTGGAAGTCAGGTTCAACGGAATGGAGATGTGGAAACTTCTTGTAGCTTCTCACATCTTGGCAGATTCCTTCTCCGCCATGGGAGAGTCTTTTTTTTTGTTTTTTTTTTCGTTGCGCTGACACTTCGAGAGCGAGGCAGTCCAACTAACTCTTCCGAGGACGAAGTCGAAGACATGCAGGATTTAGCGGCGATTGAAGACGACTAGCGCCAAGACCTCAAGGATCGAGAGATCGAATATGATGCTGGAAATCAGACTTGACGAGGCCTAGGATCGTCGATACGCGACGAGGATGCCGGAGTCTGCAGTGGAGTCTTGGGGGCTGCCAACATGTTGAAAAAGGATGTGATGCTCGTGTACTTCACTTCACGAATCTTGAAGGAGATGCTGTGAACGGAGCTCAAACTCTTCTCGGAAGACCCTTACCGTCTGAGTACCAGGGCCGGACCTTTCTGTCTGGCGTCTTTCGGGTTCGACACGCTTGTGTTCACGCCCGCCGGCGACCCCTGCCATTCAGGGTCCATCTTCCCCTGGTGATAATCGCCACTAAGAACGATAGCTTGCTCGAAATTTCAAAGTACTGGGCAGGTCGCGTACCCTGAGAAAGGACTTGAGCTCAGTATCCAATGAATAATAATGTACTAGGAAGGTGTGGTGGAGTCTTCGTCCCCGGCAGTACCGGATGAAGTAAATATTAATGGACTTCCATTGTGTGGTGTTGTCTGTTCGTCCACCATGCCGTGAGTGGGGTATTTCAGGAAAACAAGACGATTCTTTCAGGTTAGCTGAGTTGGATCGGAATCGACCGGCTGACACGGGGCACTGTTGTCGCACACAATTAGGAAGCGGCAACGAAGGTGTTGGAGCACGAGAAAACACGCCTCTGGGTAAAGAAAAAAGTGATGCTGTCAGGTGTAGGTGTTTCGTAGCAGTACCGAATATGGCGACTATTGTGTGTTTTTGGGGCTCTTGGAATGTCGAGGGTCCGCGATGCCAGCCCCGTACGAAGTGAATCGGCGATCGTGCTAAGCCCAGGATTAAAACCTGATCTACGGCCACATTGAGAGGCTCGGTGCAGATGTTAGTTAAAAGTGGAACGTTTTTTGAGTGTGGACGAAAGAGTCAAGAAAGCGTTGGACCCCAGATTATGCAAGGTGTCAAACACCCTGGTGGTGCCTTCCTCCCGGGGCTGCTCTGTGATACATTGTATAGAGGGGGTTCCTGCGAACTATTCTTCAAAAGCCTATTCGATCACCGAACTTTGAACGAAAAGCTTCAGAGTGCCGTTGCAGCGCGAATCAATCCAGTCATCAGGCATCACTGTTGCTCCTCAATCGAATCGTCACCACAATACCTCGGTGCAGGTCATCACAGCCGCTACTGAATGCGAACATACTCGAACACCGACTACAGCACCCTACAACACCGAAAACTCAGTCACGAACCGACAAGCTCTACCAGCACTCGAAAGCGAGATTCGGAACACCTTGTGTACAGCGAATGACGGGTTTCTTGACCCTCATACAACCGCCCGAAGGCCCTTCATACATGCAAACATGTCATATGACACCTTCTTCTTTGGATTCACACTACCACGCCTCAATGAAAATAGCCGTTAGCTTTTCATGAACACTATCTGAGGTCCTTTGCAGCGCACTGCGGAGTTATTAGACTCCACTCCAATACACGAAGCTGTAGGGGAGTATCTGCGTATCTTATAAGGAAAAAAAATACAAAGAGGGCGGACATAAAAATTTCACAGAAATCTTTGGAGTTCTCGAGGAATAGCAGTGGAAGAGCAAGAGAGTCATATCACCGGGGATGTGCACCAAGTTCGACCTCAAGCACGTCACCTGCAGCCATCACTTTTGGGTAAGGCGCCTCTGTCATCGAGGCTCAGAGTGTACCTTGCAGACCGATATCGCGAGTTCTGTAGGAGGAGAGTGCTGGGATTGCGACCCTGGGCAGGCGCCACCTGCTGCCATTTTCTCGGATTGCAAGAAGACTGAGGTTGTTTGGGGAAGGGTGAAAAGAAAGAGCAAAAGCTCACCAATTGTCACAGGTTCAGCATGAGGAGCACCTCAATCTGTGGTCGTGGCGCTCATGTCAAGCTGGATGGATTAAGAAGAGGAAGGTGCTGGTGCCACTTTCTCACTAGAATTCGATGACGAGCTTACTTTCCTTCTCAATACGCCTTATATGCAGTGAAGTGAAGGTGAGATTGAAGCCTTGTACGTCCGTTTGCTCACACACCCATAACGGTTAGGTGTCGAAGCTTTATCCTCTCCCAACTACGACCCCTCGTCCTTGCACGTACTCTTCAAGTCCTCACAACCTCTGTCTTGCCACAACGTTAAGAGCCTCAAGCTTTCCAAAGTTCATCCCTCATGGCTGCTAGAACACCAAGTCTTGCTGCACGACGATCAACAAAGATACCACTCGTAGATCGCCGTAGTTCACAAAAAGACCGTAAAGGGTAGGTTTTGGCTGGGAATACATCAGACAAGCGTGCTGACTCTTCTTTTCTAGCTACTGCGGGATCGTCGAGGTGCTTGTCGGACAAGATGAGAAGCAACAAAAATTCCACGTTCACGAGCAACTTCTCACCACTGGCTCACTCTTCTTCAGGAAGGCAATGTCAGGAAACTGGTCCGAAGCGAAGGATCGAATCGTTAGATTGCCGGAGGACGACCCTCTTCTTTTCCACATCTATGTTGATCTTTTGTACACCAACCAGATCGCCGTCATTCCGGACTCGAGCTCGAGGGAAGCCACCATCGCTGATAGGCAAAACGCTCGGGCCATACAAAATACTCTCGCCATGCTATACATTCTCGTTGAGAAATTGCAAGATATCGACTCAAAGGACAAGACTATTGCCGCCATGGTTGCAAGCATGCACGAGAAGCGCTCTGATGGGGGCATGTACAGCCCAGGACATATGATCGTACAGACTGTCTATAACGGCACTCCTCCTGGCTGTTTATTACGCAAACTAATTGTGGATCTCTACACCTCGAAAGCGACCCAGTTTTGGGTGAGCAACGCGCATGAGTTTCCTGATGAGTTCGTACGGGAGCTTATGATCAATGTTGTAACAGAGCGAAGTGGCGTGCCAGGCCTGATTGATGTCGCTGACCTTACTGCTTACATGGAAGATACGGTTACAAAGAAGTCCTAGCAAATATAAGTCAGCTTGCGCGGTCCCCACGCCAGATCCACCGCAAAGGGAGGTGTCGCTTGAGTAGGATCTGCACCTGCATCAGGCAGGGCGCACAAGGTGCTCAGCATTTCTCCAACGTGAGAAAAGGGTTAGACGGAACAATCACCAAGGCCTAGTTTGAGACAAGCGCTGAAACTAGCTCAAATGAGAGGGAAACTCAAAAAACTTTACACTACGTATACTCTCTCTCAGCCAGCTGATTTGACTAACTGCTTGAATCTGCGAAGTACACTGTGACCTCAAATACAACCCTCCTAAGAACCCCTTGTCGCTCAATACTTCGATGCAACTTGATGGTATCACATTAGCCAAACAATTGTATCTCTAATCCAGCTAAAGCGCCTCCGTGTTGAGCTCTTGTGAGCAACATCATGTTAATACTTCCCAGTCACAAAATCTGTGGGTGTGAGCACCCTACAATTTTTTTCCCTACATTTCTTTTTTCGCCAATCTATCGTAAGAAGTTCTTGAAACACTTCCATATCATCACCGCAGTCTCCCTTTCTTCACGAGGTGCTTTGCTCCATACCAGCCGTTACACCGAGGTTGCCAGTCTGCAGCATGAGTTGCGTATAGGGCCCGTGATTCTCCACGCCGACCCGTTTCGACACTTCGCTCGTTTCGATTGCGCCGAAGAAGTACGTTTGGTAATGGAGCGGGACCATACCTGAGATTTTAGGCGGGTACAAGTCCCCATCGATGAAATCGACTTTGCAATCCTTCAGATGCGTTAGCTGAGTGCGGAAAAGGATTAAGATGTGGTGCCACATCATATCATTCGCGGCATGTGTGATGCTTGCTGCAACTTTGCCTGCAATGGGGTATAGTTCGTCGTCGAGAACCATTCGTGTCTCAACATGGACGAGTATTGGGCACTCTGTCAGATATAGCGTCGTGAGGGTGTCCTTATGCGCAAGAATCCAGTCGATTTGCGCATAGTGAGAAAGTGTCACGCACGACAGCTCCAATATTTTCAAGCGAGGATAGTTGACGATTTGAAGGTCCAGCTTCGGATAGTAGCCTACGTAGTCCGCGAAACAAATGTAGAGTCTATTCAGATTGGCTTGGTTCTGACCAATCCACCCTTTGAGGTTGTGCACAAACGCGTATGCTTTCTTACTGACCGGGAAATCTTGTGGGTTGGCATGTTGGTCATCAAGCCAGTCTGGATCGGGTAACCATACATCGAAATGAAGACGCAAATCTTCTACCGTACGCATGGTCTGCGTAAACCGTGGGTCACGAGTGAGTGGGGCGTGTATGGTAGGTACTCCCCTCAGGTCGAGCTCGCTGAGCGTCATTTTGCTTGTGACATCGAACAGACGATACAACATATTTAAAGGTTCTACTGCAGATAAGGCGCTTTCAGGCTCAGTGTCGAGTGCGCGCAGGTCTATGTAATCCCAATACAGGAAACGCAGAAGAACGCAGCGAAGGCCGAGAAATTGGGAAAGTTCGTCAAGAGCATCACGGAAATTGTGAATGGCCCGATCGCGGATCATAACCTATCCCCTTATTAATCTTGGTCCAAGCAGCTTTCAAGGAAGACTTACCGAGCAGGAGTCTATCTGTACTATACGCACAGTGCGGACATGCTGCACCATGGACGTCCGTGTGATGTCGGATTTATCGCGCTTGTCGCACACCTTAATGGTGACAGTTCGGAGGCAAGTCAAAGCAGAGTCATTGAAGCGTCTACAGACACTCCGCACGACCTACAGTGTCTCGTTGTCCAGCTTTTCGAAGATAGAAACAAGCAATTCGTCTGGCAAGTCAGTAATCATCATCTTCGTTATCTGGTTGCTCAGAGTAGAGTCGTTGTGGTTTAGAGTTTCATGAACTGATCACAGCAGACATGACAAAGGGTAAGGTCCAAGTAACATAGAGTATGAACAGTACCGAACCTCAAGTGGAAAGGTCCGCCTCGGATACGGGATAATTTGGTGAAACATCACGGTTCTTCGCTTTGACTAGAGGCTCTGACCTGATCTGCATCATGATGTTAGTTATTTAGTGCAGTGACTTTCGATAGTGATTGTACAATAACGCGCTGAATCTTTCACAATGTCGATACAGTCAGCGGGCGCCACAGTGTATATTATAGCAATCTGTTACGGACTGTCAATGAAGTGATAGTGGTTGATCAGACGGTTCTTGATCGTGGGAAAATTATTTGAGGCATGGTTTGACATATCATGCTCATTTTGATGTCATTGCGGTCCGTACAATGCTTGATAGCTCTAACCGGTGAACCCACCTCTTGCCATCTTTTTGTCCCGCTGAGCTTTACGGTTATGATTTGCGCTTGAGCTTTTGTTTGCTTCTTTGCGCTGCCGCGAGATCTGTGTGCTCTTGTCGTCGGAAGGGCCTGCGACATTGCCACCACCTCGTCCACCACCACGTCCACGTCCACGCCCCCCGCGCCCTCGATCTTGGCCACGACCTCTGCCTCCAAAGCTACCCCTTCCTCCATCACTGCTCCCCTCGTCTGCTGACCCTGCAGGACTATTTTTCCATGCCGTGGACTGCAGCTGCTTCTGTTGGCCCTGGAAAGTGGAAAACTTGGCCTCAAGACGCCGTAACCGCTTTGGATCACGGCCCATCATGATGCCCCAGCCCTCGATTGCCTCGTCTGTCATACCAGTCTCGCTCTTCAACGCAGCGCGAGCCTTGCCTCGCTTCGTTTCTGAGTCGCGACTGAACACATCAGGGCTCATACTGAATGCCCGGAATAGTGCTTCCTCGTTCTTGTTCGACAGGTCAGAATTGGCGTCACCGTCGGGTGCAGCAGTGTCGACAGAAGCGCCGACGTCTTCGAAGTCGTACGTGTCGTCTCGCTCGTCATCGTCAGAGTCGAACGCTGCCAGTGCAGCAAGAATGTGGGACTTTGCAGGTGCTTTGCTGCGATCTGACAGGACCTTGTCTGCGGTAAGGTTTTGATATCTGCGTCCGATATGAAGACGTGATGTGTCAACAGCAAGTTTGTCGAAGTCGTCGTCATCGAATACGTTACGTCGCTCAGGTAGTTGCTGACTCGACCTTGGAGGAAGGTGTGACTGTGGTGCTGATGTTGATATGGGTCTGAAGAGAAGATTAGCGACGCGCTTCCTATTATGAGCTTTTCTACATACAATGGTTCGCTCCGGTCAGCTCCAGCAAGATGTGTTGGCAATGAGTTTTCCAGGAGATGGATGGTGACTTCCTCAACGTTGTCGTTGTACTCGTCTAGCAGCTTCACCACAAATCCAGCACCGAGATCCGGAAAGAGGTCCTGTATCTGGGTGACGACACTCATGCGGTGGATGTGCATCTCTCCAGTGAAAGCGCCATGTCCGTATTCATCGTCTGCTGCCTTGCTCTTGCCCTTGTCTACCTTCCGACGAACAAGCCTTTTGGGTCGAGCAACGCCCGATTGACGGAATGTGCTGAGTGATGCTGCTGTGTTCTTCACTCTTGATGCTTCAGGTGCAGTCGCCCTATCCCTGATCTTCTCAAGTAACGGCGTATTAGTGACCAGGTCTGCGACGAGCGTCTTCTTGCCCGGATCCTTCTTCTGCTCCTGTTCTTCGCTGGATTTGAGGGAATACAAATGATCGGACAGAAGAGAGTAGTTCGGCTTCGCACCCTCCAGTGTAGCCATAAGCCCCAGATATGCAATTGTGACTAGCTTCTTCTGCATCGATTGTGATACCTTGGGATAGGCGCTGTAGAGAGAGTCGAGGAAATCGGAACCAGTAAGCATGTAAATGCTCGTGTCTGGTGAAGCCTTCAGGAGTGGTGCTATTCGATTCAACGTGCTCTCTGCCTCTTCCGGTCTTTTTGAATCCAGATTCCGTATCAAAGAGGTCTTTGCTGTTTGTAGTGACTTTTCGATCGCCTCACCTTTGCGCTTCCACAACTTTTGCAACAGTATCCGTAGTTGTTCACTCTTTGTAAAGACGTGGCATATGTCCGCCAAGATCGGCCAGCTGAGGAAGGCATCTTCGATATCCTGCCCCGACCATATCCTGTGGAGCAAGAAGAACGACTTTTTGCGCAGAGTAACGACCCTTGCTGCAAGGCTGTCGTCGCTTGCTAGCTCGTGAAAGAAGGAGATAAGAAACAGGCCCAGTGAATCAACACCTTGCCGTGCTGATGCGAACTGTTGATCATTTAGGCGCAAATAGAGATCTGTCAGTGACGTCCATGAATCCAGGTACAGCTGCCACTCGTCTGGCAATATGCTCTGTCGAACTTTAGCGTCAGGAAAGGGCGCGAAATGGGGCAGAGACATGGCCGTTCGATCATGCAGCTGAGAGGTGGAACTCTTTGATGTTTATGCGACTTCGTCTTCTCAATACATGACGACGTCAAAGCCCCACGTCGAGGCTGTCATGATGGCTCATGCTTGCGCGAAGCCGCACTCTAGACCCCGCATGGTTAGTGTCGCCGCAAATCTTGGCAGCCACACTGTGAAAATTGAAACTCGCGAACACATCGAGCTGCACGTACGCCGTCGCTAAAGCAAAACTACGCCAGTCATCACATTACCGTGATCCCCGCTCGATCCAGGTCGTGACTGCCATTTGATTCTATCAACACCACACTCCAACATCAAGCACCATGTCTTACAGTAGGTTGTCTCACTTGCGCACACAGCGCGCCTGCTAACAGCGCGCAGACAAGCCTGAGAAAGACTTCGGCGAGGGCCCCAAGATCCACAAGATCCGCATCACCCTCACCTCCCGCAACGTCAAGTCGCTCGAGAAGGTCTGCCAGGAGCTCATCGACCGTGCCAAGAACAAGGAGCTCCGCGTCAAGGGCCCCGTCCGTCTCCCCACCAAGGTCCTTAAGGTCACCACCCGTAAGACCCCTAACGGTGAGGGTTCCAAGACCTGGGACACCTACGAGATGCGCATCCACAAGCGTAAGTCACCTTGAGCAACGTGCCTACGACAGTAAACTAATAAAGATTAGGCCTCATCGATCTTCACGCCCCCACCGAGGTTGTCAAGCAGATCATCATCAACATCGAGGCTGGTGTTGAGGTTGAGGTCACCATCGCCGCATAAGTGCTTAGCTGGGACATAGGAAGGTGTGGAATGGTCTGAACAAAAACGTGGTTATGACAGCTTAATTGCTGGTTATGAAATGAAATAATCAGGACCAACATTTGATATAAGTAATCCATGCTGTGACCCTGCCTCAGGTGTGTATACAAGGAAACAGTACATAGGCGCGCAGTGCCCAGATCCCGTGTCTACACAACCCGAATCAATTATCTGAGCAACAAGTCCCCCATCAACACAAAGATCCTTGGGCTTAAAGGAATTCGAAACATCAAACTTACGATGCATGGCCACAGTACGGTGGCTTGAATCGGTTGTTTGGTGGGGTGTATTTATTTGGAGGACATGGCAAACTGACATCTGCATAGTGTGCGTGTTCTATTGCGTACAGTCCGTCCGTCTGTCCAACAAATCATGCAGAGGTTCTCTAGAGTCGGTTCTAACGGGTGGAGTGGAACAATATATGGAACAAAGGACGTAGTGATACAGCTTACATCGTGATTGATCTGTGATTGTCCAGGCTCACTGCTGCACGGCGTCTTTATTTCCCTCAGGTCGCTGCTATTAATAGTGGACTTATTGGGCCTATTCTAACGCGTCGCGATACCGCACAACTGCACGAGCAGGACATCGATTGAATATCACAAGGTATATTTATTTGACACGTGTCATCGAAATGCAGTATCGAATCCCAAGTCAGCCATTTACGAGACTCAACTCACGCTCCTGGTAGACGAGCGAAGACATAACAATGTTCCTACGCGAGGCGAACGGCGCTAGCTTACTAGCGCGTTCATGTTCTTTCCTTCCTCAGCATGAAGTCGACCCACTTCAACAAACCGCGTCGACAGACTCACATTTGTAGAATCAAAAACAATGACAGACACCGCACCAACCAAGAGGAAAGCTGACTCAGACGCACGAGGTGATGGCGATTCAAAACGTTCTAAGGTGAGTCTCCTCTGGATGCAACATAGCGTGCTAACACACTTCATCTGCACCTCCATTTGCTTGTTCACACTTTGATATTCCGCATGAAGCTAACTGTCAGTCTAGAGTAGAAAGAGGTGGGATGTGCCAAGAAGAGGAAACGCTGAGGCCCGGCAAATTAACCCTGGTGACGTGGGCATTTGGGCGACCTGCGCCATGAAGAAAGAAGCACCGACTGTTGCGGATCTGCGAGACCTGTTCCAAGTAGTACGCTGATTCCGGGGGTCTCCACCAAGCTACGATGACTGTTTCAGGGGCGTACAAGACTGACGATTTGCAGTACGCCACAAAGCTGTATGGCGAAGAGGCTGTCAGTGGAGCAACGGAAGACACTGATTCCGATGCCGGTGGTGATATCGAAGCTGAGATAAACAAAGAGCTTGCCGATATTCGTAAGCCAGTTGTCAAGCCTCTGTTCACTTCGGTCAAGCTAGACACCCAATGCTGTAAGCGAGCTGTCCATTTATCGGTTATAACGAGCATTGGACTGACTGAAGCAGTGGTCTTCTTCAAGACACGATCGCCTGTGGACCCTGTATCATTTGTCCACAAAATTTGCCAAGACACCGCAGACGGTGTCCAGCACAAGAATTGTCGTTTTGTAAAACGCCTGACCCCTATAACAGGCATCGAGAAGGCCAACCAGAAGGGCCTAGAGTCGGTTGCGGAGCAGGTCCTCGCACCGTATTTTCATGGTGAAGGTAACGGAGGAAAGAAGGTGAGCTTGACTTCCTGCTCTACACCGTCGTCAAATGATGGACCCTCCGCATTTAGACTCGCTAACGCTGTGTAACCAAAGTTCGCGATCCGACCAACGATCCGAAACAACAAAGACTTCAAGAGGGATGATGTTATCAAAACAGTGGCGGCTGCAGTAGGCCCAGGTCATAAGGTGGATTTGCATGGTTACGATTTGCTCATTTTTGTGGAAATCTACAAGGTACGGCAACGCCTACGGTCCCGCATGCCGTTTACACCAGCGAGCAGTCCAATCTTGATAGCCGCTGACAAATTCTAGAACATCATCGGTATGAGTGTCGTAGGTTCTGACTTCGATAAACTCAAGCGTTACAACATCGAGGAGCTTCGTCAAACACCCTCTGCGAGTGCGACCGAAGTGCCAGCGCCTGCTGCTCCTATAGAAGGTGCATGATGTACTATCTTAATTCGAGAACACCTCAGCTTGACTAGAAAGATTGTAGGTTTCGATCGAGGTCGGGATGAATGGGAAGATGCTGGAGTAGGGTTGAGCCAAGCTTCCCATATCACTAGATGACAAGCAGCTAAAGAGTAGGCTCTGCGCTACGTAGTGCGCAATTACAGCTCGCCGGACTCAAGGCAAGACTTACATACGTTTCTTTTGGATTCACCGCGCCCGCAGTCAGGCCATGATCAGGCCTGACCAGGCGGGTGGGTTCTTGATTTACGGTGAAACATTGAATACACATTCCGCTTATCCCGGTCATCTTTGCCGCACGAGTCCCGCGCATCAACCCCTGCTTTCTAGACGAACTCACTCACTCACCGATCTTTCTCTGGCACCATCGCTTTGTGTCATGGTTGAATCGTCGAGTTTGAAGATGGTGGCTTCTTTCTGTCCAACACGGCCAATGAGAGCGTACAGCAGCCGAATAACATCTCGGAGGGTCTAACCTCAAGCAGACCTCTTTGACGAACGACCAAGACGCTGGTCTGGTGCTTGTGAACCCTTTCGCATCTCTAACCATGAATTAGCTCTCATCGTGGATAGATTCGCTACAATTCCAGCCATGGTTCTAGACCATAGCTGCATGCGTACTCCGTACTTCGAAGGTTAACAATTAGCCTACCGTGGCTTACGGGATGCTTCCAGATGTGTGTGCCACGTTCGAATCATATGTGTTTACCGACATGACGCAATGTGATGGCTGCCGGTTCACAATGAGGTCACAACGGTCAAGGTAGACTCGTACTCTCGCCTCTTGACCGCAATTCCATTTTTGCTTGATTGCTAGCTTCGACCCGTCGCATATTCCCATCGATCTAGCATGCTGTAGCTCCCGAATATTCGACAGCTGTCCAAACCTGCAAATATTCGATCCTTGACGCTGTGCGTTTCTTAGACCACGGCTCGACCCTGGGATGCAGGCGGTAATCTATGCTATATGCCAGCACTTCGCTAAACTTCCCGTCTTGCCGTACTCATTCATTACTCTGACCTCAGCCCTCATAATGCTACTGCCACCGTTGGATATTACAACTTATCCCACCTTCACCATGAGTCGTGGGATCTGTGCCAGTCGTCCGCCTCGACCGTCTTCTACAGTCTCGTCAAGATCATCGTCGTCATCGTCATCAACATCCCCACGAGCATGCGCGGCCTCGCCAGACTTCATGAACATACAGAAACTCATCCGAGCTGTCTTCCGATCTCCGAAAACCATAGTGGAACAAACAGAACGATTGCAGAGTCAGCTCCAGCAGGTCTTTCTCGCCAAGCTCACAGATGACACTTTACTTGTACTCAGGTGCCCGCCTGCAGTGAACACACGACTTCTTCGCCATGAGAAGAACACGCTGGAAACCGAAGTCAAGACACTGGAGATGTTGTATGAGTGCACACAACTTCCAGTGCCTCAGATCATCAAGTACGACAGCCATGGGGGCCAGTTTGGCTCGCCCTTTGTTGTTACGAACCACATTTCGGGACGCAAGCTCTCTGAGCTATCGAAGGACCTCACAACTACCGAACGAAGCGCGATCGACCGATCTCTAGGTTTTTATGTCCGCCGCTTGACGTCTCTCTCCGCAAAACAGTTTGGCACGACACACCAAGTTTTCGATCAGAAGGGATGCAAATCCTGGCGAGAAGCGTTTTTAGCGCTCTTGGAAGCTGCTCTGCGAGACGCCGAAGACATGTTAGTGACAATACCGTACGACAGCATTCGCTACTACATTAGCAAGCACAGCCATATTCTCGATGAAGTCGCAGAACCTAGACTTGTCGCTTTGAACGTCTGCAAGCCGGAAAACGTACTTGTACATGAGCACACAAAGCATGTCACTGGCCTTCTCGGCTTCTCAAACGTTATCTGGGGCGATGCTCTCATGAGTGGAGGAGTTGCCAATGGCAGCGATGCGTTCTTCGAAGGATTTGGCGAGTGCCCTATGGCAACCGATGGTGCAAAGATCAGGATTTTGATGTGAGTTGTCGTCCCATTGCCAGCATAACTGTCCATCAGTACTAACCCAAGCCAAGATATACTGTCTATCGTTCAATACTGGAGATTGCTGCGCATCACTACCGTCCAAACACCAACGTCGATGAGCTCGAAGCACGACGCGAGCTTGTGCGCGCACTCAACGATCTTGCACGGACGTGAACGTACGATCATCTTACGACCCGCATATGCCTGTACAACAACGCATCAACAGCCTCGCGTACCTTTGGGCTAAGTCAAGTAGCATTTGAAGATGGCATGCTACGCAGATCCACCTGGGTGGTTGCCTGACATGTCTCGCATCGTGGACGAGGACGTCCGCTGTTTCTTCCTGTGTTTCTCACGATACGCGCGTGGTTGCACATTTGAAGCGATTGCTATGGCTTGGATTGTGGCTTGCCTGGTGTACGGCGTCTCTTCCCCTTTGGGGTTATGCACATAGCTCAAAGGCGTCCATGACTTTTCAGCGTTTCCTTATGCTGTTAGAAGCCACGATGGGGCCTGGTATTTGTCTATCTAGCGTTGAGCAAAATGGGCATTTGTGGCTTTCGCCAAAATCTGTTCTAGAAAGGTCTAGCGAGGGACTAATGGTTTGGAGCATGCATCCAGACCGTGTGCAAGTTGGAGCTCAGCAGTTGAATGAACAAGTCTAATGTACTACTTCCTACAGATTCTCTTCGTGGTATCATGGCTAGAGACGCTCGTTGGTAACTATGCAGTTACGCGTTCTCAACACGACCTGATCTAGTCTTCAGGATATGCAGTTGCAACTCCACGTCTAGGTAGGATCCTAGTACTTCAGCAGTACTGGTTCTGCTCGTCAAGACATGCTGCCCATAGCTCGAAGACCCATTTTCCAAAAGCATGCAGGGGCAATCTCTCCACTCTGAACATGTCAGAGAGGCATTTGCACACCATTCAAATTCCGATAGCGCAGTACGTTGATACATGCCACGCGCCTTCGCTTCCATCTCGCGCACCCAGATCCTGCTAATGTAACCTCACCAAAGCCACACCGTCTCCACAGCGAGCCGTTCCCACTCTGCCGTCTCCACCGCCTCACTGCGCCACCATTGTGACGACCGCGCTCTTCTCGTCTCTCGAAACACCACCAGATCTCACCACGCGTAGCGCCACCCCGGCCCAGGCCAGGCTGCTTTAGGAGTAAAGTAGCGAAGGAATGACATCCTGAAGATCTGATTGGTTGAGCCGAGGCACTGGAAGCGAGGGTTCTGGAAGCCGGCGGGTCGTGAAAGACGGAAGAGGGCAGGACAGGGGTGAGCGAAAGGAGCATTTGGGTGCCAACGGTTGCAGGGAGTCAGGGGACATGGGTAGGCGAGCACGGCGGGGGGTTTTGCACATTGCGTTTGCGTTGACGACGGTATTCGGGTGGATAAATGGTCATACGGGGGTTTGTGCTGACTGCATGCGACAGGCATATCACCATAGGAAGTGGAGACAGCGCAAAGCAATTGTGAAAATGGTGCGGGCTGGTAACGCTTCCGCGTGTCGCTGTGTGCGGTGCATGGGACCACGGGATGTGTAGATGCGGTGGGCTTGGAAAGTGCAATCAGCCTAATTTTACCACCATTGCGATTCCTTCGCTTTCCCTGGTCGCTGCAAGTCATTGTGGATTGCATGTCAGCGATGTCGAGTTGTGCCATGTCGCTTTTGTGCTCTGCTTCTTGTTGTCGTTGATGACGTGTACGGCCGTGTTGTGCTCGCTTCTCCCTGACAACAGAATTGTTAGGCGACCGCGCCCGAGAGTGCGAACTGTCCTGCTGTGGGATCATGAACGCTTGAGTGTTTGTTGTTATGTTACTTCTGGATTGTCATGCGAATACAAATGTCTGTCCAGACCAACTAGACCACCTGGCTACTCTACGTCTCTGTAAAGCATGATGCTAACTTCACAAAGGCTCATCACCCATCCAATCTGTGTCTTTCGTGCCGCTTGAACCCAGTGTGTTCCCCCTTTTGGTGTCACTTCCTGCTGTCTCCGTCCGCATCCTAGCCTCGCCGCTCTCCTGAATGGTGCGCAAGAATGTATCAGTACTTCTACACCTAGGGACGCGTGACCTTCTTCTAGCACGTTCAGTCGGCGCTGTTCTTGAGGATGACGAAGATCCCGCCGTTGCTGTCCTGGTTCCGGCACCGACGTGTGTTGTTTTCGCTGCAGTCAAAGACTCCTCTAAAGCAGTCCTAGTCAGGGAGTCGCTAGAGACTCGTGCATGGTCCCTTGCAGTCCTTGGCTTTCGCTGAAGGTCGCATGTCTTCTTCCTGACTTGTTCAACAGGGACTTTTTGCACTTTTTGCGAATCACCTACTAGACCGCTTTTGCAGCCTGATTGTTCCATGTGGTGATCTTTGAGATGTGCATCGTGGTAGCTAGGACGTTCAGTAAGAGATATAGGGTTACGCTCTCTTGCGAAGCCTTTGAGATCATGACGTGGGCGGTCCTTGTAGTTGTCCACAATGCTACTAAGCCGGTGATCAGAGGCTGTGTGCCCTACATCGTCTTTTGTTCTGTAGCCTGCATCTAGTCGATTGCATGTAACAAAGTCAACAAGTTGACCTGGGTATACTTCTTGCGTCTTGAATCCCTCCTCGAAGGATGTGTATGCTGATCGTTTAGACTGGGGGTGTAGAATCGGAATTGGCGAGCTTGTGGAGTGTAGTTGATCACGATGTGACTTCGCCACCATGTCCGCAGTAGAAGAATCATGACGCATATGCCTCGAAGTCTTATGCTCGATTTGCGAACAGAGATCTGGGAGTGGGCTAGAGGAAGAATGAGGGCTGAGAGGCGGTAGGTAGTCGTTCTCGTCTTCATATGTCTTCGGTCCAAAACTGAAGTCCTCGTTGAATATCGCCCGTGGCTCTTTCTCTTCTAGGTGCCCCCGAATGAGATTTTGCAATTCCTCATCGTCCTCTCTCTGTTTCCGCCGTATATCAGCTTCTGCAAGTTTCCTGGCGGTGGCTTTTCGCCTCAGCTGTGTTGTCCAATGAGGAGGTTTAGGGCGAGGTTCCTCCCTTTTCGGCTTCTTGTAAATGAAGTGCGAGTGATAAGCTGACAACCGAGCCGATTTCGGAGGTGGCGACCTGGGTGTAGAGTACAAGTTAAGATTCCAGAAACGTCCTCTCGGCATATGTACCTTTTGAGGCAGTGTTCTCCATAGTGGCGGTGACGGTGGTCTCGGGGGTAGTGAAGGCGAAATCGAACGAGGTGATGGCTGGCAACTGGGCCACCAAGGAAACCTTGCAGGAGCCCAGATAGGCGATGGGGGTCTCCACGGCCGCTTGTCATCTATTGGGAACCTGTCAATGTCTGGTGGATATTGAAGCTCCCAATCGGCGATTCGTTGGGCAAGATCCATAGGCTGCGTGTGTTGATCGCAAGGGGTCGTTCGTCTCGTAATGCCGCGAATTGCTGCTTTAGAGAAAAAGAGGAATCTCGCATTCCGAGGACGTGGCCGTGGTCTTGGAGGTAGTCCCATTCCGCTCGTGATGCTGCCGCGGGTTTCTCCTGAAGTATGCCTGGCAGTGACTTCGTGACTGTTGAGTCTTGGATACCAGACTCCTTTAGCAGTACGGCTCTGGTTATCGGAAGGCATTAGGGCTGTATACCTTCTTGAGGTTGTCGATTAAGTGGAGGCTTTAGTTTGCGGAATTTCAGGTGATCTAGTCTGTCTCTTATTGCGCACCAGGGGTTTCTTCGGGGTTCTAAGGATACCATGGTCCAAGGATATGTTTGACGTGTTGATACCACACCCCAGAGTTACCAGCAGGGTTTTCGTGTCTATATCGCGCAACAAACCGACCAGTATCAACGATAATCAAGACCTGCAGCAACAGCCTTCCGGTAGGCCAACGTCTTATCAATAGCTCAGGTGCTATCTTAAGTACCCACAGCTGGCCAATCGACAGTTCAATTGATTCCATAAGCTATACGTAGCTACGCATCGTACCAGAAAACTATCCAGTGGGTCGGCGTATCGTGATGCGTGACGAGCCGTAACGTTGCGTCGTTGATGCGGGACAGCCCGGGAGCTTGATTCGACTTGTTCTATGCTATCGATTGGAGTTAATGAGGTCTAGAACTGGTCCCGATCGGTGTTATCGTAAATGTTGGTTTGAATGACGAGACGCTGATGAAGGCCAACAGAAGTAGTAGCAAGTCTATTTACGACGCCAGAGTTTTCGCCAACATTTGTCTTGACTTGGCTCTTGATATTCATGTAGAGCGGTCACAAGACTGTTCCTGCGTCCGTAACGACACATCACTACAAGCTCTAGTCCTCCTTTTCCAATACCTCTATCGTGATTCCACCCATATACGCTTCTTATGGCTGTCGCTGTACCATGGGTGGGAAGCGGGGTTGACCGTAGCTGAAGATGCGACCAGTTGATCGTGACCAATCGACTCCAAGATCTAGAGTAGGCGAACAACGGAAGAACAAAATTCTCGCAATACCAAGCTGGGACTTTCCGTGGATTGCAGAGATGTCGTGAAATCACAGTAGCAAGAGACGGTACGCGGCATAGCTGTAAGGCCGAGACCTGATATCGAGTCCTCAGCTCGATAGAATAACCTGAGGAGTAATAGAACAAATGTCGTGATTATGTCTAGGCATTGGTAAGTGGATATGATGTCAGAGTGGCTGCTGGAATGTTTGCCGTTCATGGGGCGGGTTGGAAACGATGCAGTGTTTGCCTTCTCAAGCATCAAGCTCAGCACTGCGCAACGTACTCCGGAGCGTAGATCTGACATTTGTAAGATGAGCTAAATCCATATGCTTACGTTGATGACCTCATCGCCAGCCTTGCAACCCTAGCTGACAGCATCCTTCACAACACTGGCCCAAGCCCCCTTCCAATCCGGCTCACCTCCACCGTACCTAGCCTCGAAGGCTACCATCGCCAGATTCCCTAGGAATGGCTTGATAACTCTATCCACTAATTCTC
Source organism: Ascochyta rabiei (assembly GCF_004011695.2). Lineage (NCBI taxonomy): Eukaryota > Fungi > Ascomycota > Dothideomycetes > Pleosporales > Didymellaceae > Ascochyta > Ascochyta rabiei. Next base: position 322,830 of record NC_082421.1, read on the forward strand.
CCCTCGCCATATCCAGCACTGCTGCACCCTCTTCCTCCTCCAGTGCCCTGATCAGAGGATCCAGATACAACCTCTTCAGTGGCTCACCCTCTGAGCTCTCGTTCTGGATGACCGGTGCGACGATGGGCGCAGATGAAGTTTGTGCTAAGGCCTCATTGATTTCATCAGTGAGACTGAGTAAGGTGGGCGGAGAAATAGGTTTATACACCGCATCAATAGTGTCAGTGAGGAAGAGCCATTCTATAAGTTGAAAGTCGTCAGGGTCAATGACGACGATCTGATCGAGCAGTTTGCACGCTTGAATGATCCCAGCATTGTTGTATTGCTCCTTGTTCATTGCATCCGGTAACAGTGAAGACAGGCTTGACGTTAGTTCGCCATTGACAATAGGCCAGATCGATGCAAGGTGAATGGGCGATGTTTTGAGGATGATAGATCGCAGCAGTACAAACACATCAGCACGTGTGCTGGAGGACGGTGACGAAGCGGGTGTTGCCGTGAGGAGCTCGACAATCTTTTCGAGAATATGCGGGATGTTGGGCGTGAAAGCGTCTTCTGGACTGGCAAGAATGAGCAGTGAGATCCTTCGTAGCGTGGTTTGCGCTTTGCGGTCGGCTTCTTGCCGTGCGGATGCGGCACCTACACCGAACATGATGCCTGCTGTCGTTGGCGCAGTCAGACGTGTCAGTAGTTCTGGAACACGTTCCTTATCTGACTGCGTCCATTGAGATAGTATAGGCAGCCATGCATCTCTGATCAGATCGAGAGGCGTATTGAAGAACTTCGGGTCGTTGAAGGCATCGTATATGTCCTTCTTCAGCAGCTTGCTTCCTTGTGCTAATTTTGTCAACTGATGTAGGAGATCCAGTGTGTTGGTAGACACGTTGTCTGGGAAAGACTTCGCACGGAAAGTGGGGCCAATGACTGATGTCGATATGTCGGACACCACCTTTGTGACACGGTCTGTATCTGCAAGAACGGTGGGAAGAGTGGGTACGATCGATGTGAGTATGGACACGACATCAGATGCACGTTTCTGCGCTCGGCTGCTGTTCGTGACTGCAGAAATCTTTGCACCTGTTGTAGAGTGGTTCATGTCTTGCGTGTAGCCCATTGGACGTGTTGTGAACGTTGCTGTCAATATGCGCGCAAAGATATCCTGAAAAACAGGTTAGATACCTGGGTGCAGTGCGGCTGTTGAACTTACTGCGAGCTCTCTCCTCATTTTCCGCTGCTCGCCGAACGTCGTGTTGTCAACTTTCTGGCCGATGACAGCAGAGAACTCGAGCAGAGTAGGTAGTATCTGCCGATGAGGAAGAGGATTGGCAAGCACATCACGCAAGAACAATGTGCAATCCTGCCAGATCTCGTCCATCGCATCGTCCTCAAGCGACCTTGTGTACTCAACCAAGAATGCCACGAGGTCTGTATCAGATAAGTCTGAGGTCAGGGTGGACATCCGGTTGGTGTCCAGAGCATTTGGGTCCGTACGACTGTACAAAGCGTTGAATATAGCTGGAATGGTGAGTTTTGGTCTTGACCCATTCAACACATTGAGGAGGCCCATGACGGCTGTTTCATGTGTACCTTCCTTAGTCGAATGAGCCCACAGCACGACCAAAGTCTCAAGGCACTCTAGCGTCTCTGCAGCAAATAGATGCTCCAGAATACGCCTTGCTCGATTGCGCATACGCAATGATGTATAGCTGAAGGATGATGCCGATGTAGGATCCTGACGGTCTTGCGTAAAGCCACCCCATGACCAGATGGCGAAACAGATTCGCACGGTATCCTGGAAACAGAGTAGGACTGTGAGCCTGCTGTTGGCAGTCGGAGTCCTTGTTTGGTTAGCCTCTGGCGCGAAAACGCCCGAGACCACGTTGCTGAAGAAGCCTTGAGGAGCCTCTGGAGACTTGTTGACCGAAGCCTGGGTCTCCTGACTCATCAAACGATCATGTGCCTTAGCCAAGATTTGTTCCAAGCCATTGATAAGAGAAATGAGAGTCGATTCAGGAGAGCATCCAACTGATGCTTCATGTTTAGCGAACGTTGTTTTCAGTAGGTTGAAGGTGGTGTTGATCTCTTTACAAAAGCACTCTACAAGAGGTAGTAGATTTTGGAAAATCGTGTCGGCAAACATGGGAAAAACCTCTATGAGAAACTGCACCCAGTCGTCAAGGACAAGTCGGCTTGACGTAGATGAGAACCCGAATTTGAGGCAGTCCACGAGCTGAGATGGTGGAGGCACAGGTGCTGGCGTGTGGTCTACGGAGTCCCTATTCAGAGCCAAAGATAGTCTTGACCTCTGAGCGGCGTTGTGCGGTGGCTTTGTATCTTGTGCTTTCTCTTCAGGGGATTGAAGGAGGCGTACGCGGAGGGCGGACAGTATTGCACCGAGCAAAAGGCTTTGTAGAGATGGCACCGCAGTCCTGAGCCTGACCATGAGCGGCACTTCGATTTCGAGATCCCTCAGATTTGGAGCAAACGGACCCTGATAGATCTGCGAGATGATCGAGATAGCAATTCGATGCAGCTCGTAGATATGTGGCTCAAGAACTGCGTCTGCCACACCAGCTTGGATCGACAGGGCACCGAGGCACTTCCGTATGAGCCATTCTTGGAGTGATATTCCATTGACCGAGCTCGGGTCCCACGTAGCAGCTGTCTGTGCTAATATTCCCCAGGTAAATTGCGATGGCCGTTTCAGCATGTAAAACACGTGTCCCAAATAGTATAGGCACTCTCTCGTATCGTCTCTTGCCTCAGCTGCCGATCGCAACCTAGCACTGTTTTCGGGCTTCAAGGTCTCAGTGGATGCTAGGCATCGCAAAGACTGAAGGTGTACAGCCAAAACCTCAAACACCCTGTTCAGAGTGGGGAGATCGAGGAGCCAGCTTCTCATGAACGTGGATGTCTCTGTGCCCTCCTCGGCCAAAGTGTCGAGAAGCAGAAGCAGCGGTCTTGTCAGAACTGAGTGGAAAGTTCCTGGTGACAGTGTAGGGGGCGGTAGGGACATCCCACTCGCACGCCGAGTGACGCTGCCGCGCTTCTCCGATTGTAGGCTCAACTCGTGCATCGTATGAGTCCAAAGTACTGCAAATCGTCGACCACAGTCTGGCACCGGTGCAGCAATCGAGTGGTGCACAATCTGCTTAGTTATGATGGCAGAAATAGCCGCTTCGACCAAGCGATCAGATGGCGAGATAGAGTGCAATTGCAGCACGCACAAAGTAGCTTCTACGTGATACTTCGGCATTGTCGGTGAGAGGTAGTGCCACAGAGAAGCAATCAGCTGATGCAGGAGCTCGGAAAGATTGGAAGCAGAAATGTACGGCTGCGACGGGCGAGCCACTTGCACTGCCGCAAGTATGCCAGCGATGGCGCTCAAGTGAGAGAAAGGAATCGTTTGAGTGCCAGAAAGAGATTCTTGGAGTACAGAGGAGAACTCGAAATCATCAATAACATCCAAATCCTGTATCTTGAGTACCAGGTTGGCCAGGATCCTGGAAGGCATCTCTGGAGAGTAGGACCACCCATCTGCTTGAAGCGTGGCGAGTGTTATGTGCGAAGCCTCTCGCAGAGCGATATGGCCTAAGAAAGTGGGTTCGTAGAGAAGCTCTGCTGACTCCAGGCCAGCCTGAGCATCTTCGTAGAAGGTTGCTATCTGCTGCAGCACTTGAGCTCTCGGTGCACTTATGGCAGCGGATACTTGCTGCTGTTTTGTAGCTTGCTCAAATTTCAAAGCTCGGTCTGGGACGATCTGAACAAGCGAATCAGCTATTTCAAGAGCCAAATCGATAACCTCAAAGTTTATAGCCTGCGAGTTACGGGATTGAGAGACCTTGCCAAGTGAAGTGAGCGTAGCGACAATCATCAACGGCATGTGATGAAGTAGCATGTCTTCTTCTTTGAGGTTGAAACGCGCAAGGACAAACTTTGCGAGCTTCATTTGCCGCAATGCCTCCTCTTTGGTGGTTGAACAGTCTAGTGATGAAGCGACGAGGTGGGTCAGCTTGCCCCAGATCAGGCCGCTGTCGACACCATCAAAGAATGCACTGGCGCTTCTCATGACCTCGTCCACCTGCTCTTTTGATGCGTCCTCGCTATAGGTCTGGACGCTCTGTAGCGCGGGTAAGAATAGCTCGGGAACGATTAGGCCACCGACTTCCCAGCGATCCATAAGTGACAGACAGACTCGAAACGGTCGTGCTCGCTCAGCCGGAGTTTTCGTGCGGCGGCTGATCATCTTGAGTACACTAGTCGTCAATGCTGCTAGCCCGTAGCGAGAGAAATAAGCTGCGTGAACAGTCGAAGGATCTGCTGCTGTGCTGTGTCGTTCTTGAGTAGGCGAGTCAGCACCTTCGCCAACATCAGCAGCAGAAGGATCTGGTCCAAGAAACCATGCCCACAATCTTCTGTTCAAGCTCATGTCTCTGCGTGACACGACGCCAGCAGCAGCTGCCACAAGCCGTTCGAGATCTGCTTTGCTGATACGCTGCTGCAGGACTGGGGAGTCGAGGGGCAAATGACTAACAATGAGGTCCAGGAAACCTCTTTGGATCAAAAGCTGCGGGTCTGAAAGGCCCGCTTCGAAGCATCGAATCAACAAACCGGGTTCAGGATGAACAGCCGCTTCAGCCTCAAGGGGCAGACTGCCACTCTGTGTCGTGCTCTTCGATACTGGTAAGCCGAATTTGGGGAGTCGGCGGGTTAAGAAAGCAAGCGCGCCTTGCCTCCTAGAAGCATTTGTTATGCTCGCAAGGAAGAAGCACTGCCAGAAATGAGATGCATGCCCGTTGTTACTTTTCGCATCTGCCATGTCGTTTGTCTGATCCTGAACAGCTTCTCGCAGTCTATCAAGAGCTGACACCATACGCTCGAAATCCTCACTTGTCTCATCTTCAAGGCCTGGGAGTAGAGACAGTATGATAGCTTTCAGAGCTGGTCGTAGGGCAGGGCCGTCGAGTTTCAGAATGTGGGTTTCGAAGATGGAGAGGAAGAGCGGACGCACCGAGAGCGAGGCGAAGGATAGGGTCGTGGAAAGGCCTGGGAGGTAGAGGTTCAGGTCACGAGCAAGGACATCTTCCTGGGCCATTGGTCAGTGTCTGCCGACGTGGGATTGGAGCACGTGCATACTCCAATTGCTGTGAAGATGTAGGCATAGACCTCGAGTACTTTCTGGTGAACACCTGAGGGCAAGGCTGGATTCAAACACTGCGCTAATCGCAGTGCGACTGTATCGCTATGTGGAATGACAGGCGTCTCGGAAGGATGCGCTTGCAGTGCCTACACAATGTCGTATAAGCGCGCTGCCAGATCTGGGGTATCAAGGAGTAATTGACCTTCAGCAAGCGCCCAAGAAACGAAATGTAATCTGCCCATTCCTGCTGCGCCGTGTCCCATAGGGCAAGCGTCCGTTCGACACCGAGCGCATACCGCCGGAAGGACTTGTCCTTTTTGTACAAAGCTGGCCGCCTGGTCAGCCTGCTGTGCTATGCTAGAGGTCACCCAAGGCGTGTACCGTCTTCTGCAGCGTTGCGCGTTGCTCGTGGCACTGGTGCTGGCGAGGAGCGCCCAGAGCCTGGTGGGGAGAACAACTGCAGGTTAGCAGTGATTTCAGCGGCCATGCTGGGTATGACAGAGGGTCGAGTATCCGTTCAGTGCGCTATGTGCACGGGACATGTCGTTGCAATGCGGAGTGCTATTGCTCGTTGCTCGTTGCCTGTTGTTGCGAGCTTCAACAACGTCGCAAGCCGACACGAAGCACCATCGGCAAATGTGAAACAAAAGCGCCGACATCCGTCATTCACATGCCGATGGATGCGGAAGGAGCGACCAATACTCCAGCACCAGCACCAACACCAACACCATCACCAACACCAACACCATCACCAACAGTCAAGCCCTTCCTCATGACTTGACCCCCCTCATGAAGGCCTTCAGGGCCCCCCACGTTCGTCATGCACAATCCTGTCGCAGTAAGTATAATGCGCCCACAATGCCTCCACATGCAGCTAACCACCATCAGGCCACACAAGGCTACCCTTCCCCACGACCGCAGGGTTTCGATGACCCCGTATATGCCGCCCCTCCTCCAGAAGAGCCACCACCTTCCTACGACGAAGCGATCCATTCATCGACGTCTCCTCTATTGGTAGGGCCACCGCCAGACTATGGCGCCTTTCGAGCCTATGTCGACCCAGATGAGTCTTCTGAGGCTAGCAGCGAGATAGAGGGAACAGATCAACCTCTGCACGAGTGGCTTGGACAAGCGTTTGGCATTCTAGTATTTCTGGGCATCATGTATGCATTCTGGTGGACCATCAACCAGCCTGATATGGAGCGTTCTCCTGGATGAGCATATAAATTACCACATCCACCATCACCACGGACCGGCACGCACAACGCAGCTTCTCGAACATCTCCTCGACTCCGGTTTGGCAAACTCACAAAGCCTAGATTACGCCTGATACGTCTCAGATGGTAATCAGATGATAGAGCGACAGTAGACAGTGGCTGGGTATAAACCTTGCCTTGCAGCTTCGATGTCTACAAAAACTGCAGGCTTAACGTCCATCACTGTTGTGAAGGCCTCCAGTTCATGTTGTCCTTGAAAGGAATGTCTCCCTAGGAATGGTAAAAGTGGCTGGACGTATGTTGGACGCTTTACCGGATTGAAAGTGGACTGTGCCACTTCGTTCGTTGACGGTCAATGGACAGGCGCTACACATGCAAGCAGCCTTCGTCGAAAAATACGTCAGTACGAGTATGGATCGACGCCGGACCAACTCATAATCACATCAGTGAGTGCTCAGCATCGAGACAGGGCGCAGTCGAGGCTAGTGGTAGCAGGCGCAGCAGCGCACATGTCTCAGAGCTCTTGAGTGCGTGATTGAAGGCTTGCAGACGACCGTCGCCACTGCCTTTGTATAGCCCGCCCTCTGCTGGTTGCAGCACTGCCAGCCAATGTCTGGGCCTACAGATCTCACCCAACGCTTACTGTACTCTACGCGTGCTAAACAAAGCATGCGTTGGAAGTCAGCCCTACCAGCGCGCGCGCATGTCACCATCCAGCAATACCTCACGGAGGCGCTCCGTCTCCGTTCTATATCAGGCACCCAAACAAACGTTGGTTTTTTTAGCGTCCACGCCCGAACGCCTCATGAACAACATCGCGATCATAAGTCGTCCTCGAACTCTTGGCTCTCCGTCGCTCGCCAAAAGCTTGTCGCGATGGTCACATCCCCGCACTGAGGCTTCTCGACAACACACAAGGTCCCGCCGCCGCTCTGTCGATCTCGGTCTCCCCGAGCGGCGATCTGCAGTTCTTGCAAAATCGTTCTTACGACTTGCTGATCGACACAGCCGGACTGACTGTACGATAGCCCCTGTGTGTGTTCCCACCGCTGCGGTGTCTAGTACGGCACCGCGCGCCATCCCGTGGCATGAACCAGACATTCGTACCGCTGGTTTCGGCCTGATGACTACGATAGTCCACCGTTTTGGGCGTTGCTTAGCGTTAGATACCGCATATAGCAAGAGTGGGGTACGAGCCGGATGCCGTCACTGCTTCTACTATTTCGCCGGACTACACTGAAGAAACTAATTAACGTCACTGACAAATCTGGCACGCGGTGCTAACACACGTCTGTGGCTGACCGACGGAGCTACCAACGCCAACGCCACTGCATGCCGTGCGCGCCAAAGAGCTGACCGAGCTATTGGACACCCGGCCCTGAATTCGCTGCGACATTCTCGCCCCGCGACTGCCTAGTTCACACTGCACCTTTCCATGGCGTTCGCTCGCTTACCGCCGGTCTAGTGTACACCTGGTCGCCGCCGTGCGATTCAGACTGTGTCTCGGCGGATACGTTTCCGTTCCCATGCACCACGGCTGGACCGTCTCCCGTCCAGTCGGACGGCTTGCTGCGACTATGGCTGCGTGCTGGAGTACCATGGTGGATCGTTTCTCTGGGCAGGGTCGCCTGGAATTAGGGATGTAACTCCATCGCGGATGTGACGTTGTCGGGCTAGGCTCTTTTCGGGGGAATGATGATTGGTGAATGTGGTTTTAACAGAAGTGCGATGCGAGGATGGTCACTGTCAACGTCTGTGTGAATTGGTTTGATGAAATTCTTTCTGCTCGAGCATACTGCGCTGTGTCTCACGAGGGTATAGTCAACACACGAAACCTGCCTCTCCTTCCCAAGTCCATCGTACCCACCAGTATCTACCTCCTAGCACTACAACACACAGATCCCCAATCACCGCATCTACCCAGCCCATCCCTTATTTTTCTCCTTAGTGGGCGGCGGCGGCCGCCGCCGCCTCCTTACTCCCCAATACCCGCCCCTCCCCTCGACCTCCCCCTGTCCTCTACAGCGCGGGGACTTGTGATCCTCAACGCTGCCCCTGGGCCAAATAGGCACGAAGCACACCTCGTCATCTGCACAGGCGCCGCATTCCTTCCAGCTCGTCCACTGCAGCCACAGCACCAGCTCGCCGACCAGCTCGACTGCGTCCGCGGCGTGCGCGGCGTGCGTGGCGCTGAAGCGCGAGTGTGGCGTTGGCGGAGGCGCGCTCGCGATCGAGAGAGCGGTCAGCAGCGTGTCGCAGATGCGTGACTGCACGGCGTGCAGGGCGCGGTGCGCGAGTGGGGCTACGGCGCCTGGGCTGGTGAAGAGCGAGGGCAGGGGCGGGAGGAGTTGGGACGTGCAGCGGGAGGTTTCGAGGGAGGCGTTGCGGGCTGTTGTGTCGATGAAGGGCTTGAGGAGACTTGTGAGGTATGTGGCGAGTTCGTTTTTATCGGTGCGGAAGGAGGTGTGTGTGGCTATGCGGTGCAGTGGGTGCGAGTAGCGTGATAGGATCATGTCGGTGGTGGCTTGCCAGTCTGTTCCCTTGTCGTCTTGCCAGTCTTTGGAGAGGATGAGCGCGGTGACGTCGTCTTTGATCTTGTGTAAGATCGTGGGCGATACGTTGGTGAGGCGCGGCATGCGGTGGTCTGACTGCACGTCGTTGTCCCACAGACCTTTGATGTTCCCCTGCGCAAACACGCTCACAAATTTGTCGTAGTCGATGTGCACTCTGTTCCCACCGATGCCGTGGTAGCGAGACGTGATTGCTTTGATGTACTGCCAGTTGCCCATTGGACCTCGTTTCCGCCTTCCCTCGGCGGTGACGCTGACGACGTCAGTGCGTTCCAGATGATTCTCAAAGTTGCAGAGTATTATCTCAAATCCGCCTTCCAGTCGCAAGATCCCGTCAACCTTGTTTTCCCAGATTGTGGCAGCGAGCTCACAGAGGCCCTGGGCGCGCTTATGTTCCCCGCCCATTGGTCCACCGATGTCTTCTGCGGTCAGGTTGAGGAGTAGACGGTCTTGTGAGTCGAGCGTGCCGTTGGCTGTCTTGCCTGCAGAGAGGCCGTCGATGTAGAGCAGTCGTAAATGATGTTTGGGGACGTAGGTATGTAGATAGCCCACAGGTTCCTTGTCTTGGGAAATGGCTTCTCTGAGCGGTTGCTGCACTCGTCGTTTCAGATTCGATCGCAGTTCTATGGACTCGAAGTAGTTACGATGATCCTCATGGACCGGTGGTGGGTCACGATGCTTTGTTGGTAGCCGTTTACCGTCGTCTGTGGGTGGGCCATGGTGATTTTTAGGATGCGAGGGTCGTTCGGGTCCCTTGTAAGGTCGGTCCTTACGAGGTGGCGGCGGGTAGGGCCTGTAGATGTGACCTGTAGGCAGAGGTGGAGGGGGGCCATGTTCGCGATGAGGTCCGCCCTTGTGGGGACCATGTTCGCGATCTGGCGGCGGTGGAGGCCCATGCTCATGGTGTTGGCCAGGAGGGAAACGCTCTGTACCGTTACATGGTAGTGGTGGTGGTCTTCGCTCGTGACCAGGCGGTGGTCGGCGGTGTTCGCGATCTTCATCGGTGTGGTGAGGCGGCGGAGGCGGCAGGTCATGATCGTGATCTGGTGGCGGGCCGTGATGATCCCAGCCGTCTCCATCGTGTGACATGTCCTTCATAGCAGGCCCATTGCCATCTGGATGATCCTCTCCTTCGCCAGGAGGAGGACCCCCTGACCCTTCCCGCGGTCGGGCAAAGATGAATGCGTGTTCAGGCTCAAAAGCGAGCCACTGCAGACCCTGTATGAAGTCTGGTTTCGAGGTGCCATGATACAGTTGTGTCCCGGCCGGCACAGTTGCTAGAAGGACATCCCATTATGATTGAGCGACCCTCCCCACTGCCGCATCGAGGAGTGGATCGCATTGAAAATGTGGTTCGCATTGCTGACTGAGGTATCGCTGGAAGTAGCAAAGAGGGGGCTGAGAAACAAGAAAAGTGACAGCAAGGAAATGGACGTTATGCGATGCATCTTGACCAGCTGCACGCTGCTCACGAGCATTGAAACGAAACAAGACGATTGCTGGAGTGCAACATTGAGAAAGGAACAAACGCAGAGACAGAAGACGAGGGAAAAGGGTTAGCCTACGTATGCAGTCTACGTGGCTATACGTGTACATGGTTCTCGTGATGTCCTTTCAAGCTTCACTTACGCGGCCTCAAGCAGATGTGATGGCGAGCGAAGCTCGAATAGGTTACTGGCATCGCACTACGCGATTGATAAGATCGTTAGAATCCATTGGTTGGTAGGGACAGCAGACAATGCAGCTCCTCTGCTGACCCCTGATACGGAGGTTTACATGTGCTAGAGTTACGGAGAATTCATGGCAGCTCGTTTGCGTCGCGAGTTGACAGTGCGAGTTGATAGTGCAAGTTGACAGTGGTGAGTGGGGTGTGGTCGGCCCGATCGGGTAGTACAGGCGGGTATCTGTCCACTCAAGTATGCTTCGGCTTAGGAGCGCGTCAAGCACCGGGGTACGGCCTGTGCTGTACGATTTACAAAGGTGCACCTTGCAGACCGAGAGGGTTCGAGAAGAGGAAGCTGCGCGATACAGAACAGGGTAACGATGAGGATGGTGAGACAGTCAGGCTTGAGCGCCTCGTGTCGAGATGAAAACATGGGAAGCTGAGCGGAAACAGCAGACTGCGCGAGGCGAGATTTGCTTCCGGGTTAGTTTGCATGCACAACAAATGACTACTCCGGCGCCCGCTCGCCCTGTGCCGTGTCGTGCCGTCTGTCTGTTTTCGAAGCTGTGGCTAAGGTTGCTAGAGAGCAGAGTGTGGAGCTTCAATAAAGCACTGCTTTGTTGTTGAGTCAGTTGTGGTTCGATAGGTTGGAAGGGTTCCAGATTGTAGAAGCAACAGAAGGATTGACACGCCATCCCGAAGCGGTTGAGAGAGCAACCAAGGCTGAACTGTGACTCGTGGAGAATTCTTCTTGGTGTGGTCGAGTTCCAGGTGGTGCGTGAGAGGAGAATTGTTAGGGAAATTGTGGACTTGAGTGTCTCTCGGAAGATGCAAGCGAACATTAGCTGTGTGGGGGGGGGCTTCTGTCTCCGAAGAGTGGTCGCCGTCGCCGTCGCCGTCGCCGTCGCCGTCGCCGTGACTGTGGCGGCTGGACAAGGTAGGTAGGTGGTAGACAACTTGTGACGACGGGAGCATCATTGGCTGTGCTGCGAGGTGCGAGAAATGAAAATTCCCCAACGGGTCACACCGACTGCATGGTCTGTCGTTGGTGTCGTTGATGTTGCAGAAGCGCGTCATTCGAGGCCGCTGAGGACACACACATGGAGAGACCCAGTAAATCGCATTCCCTCCCCAATTCTGTTAGACACCCAGGCTAGAGCTCGTGGACAGGCGCGTGCTGGGTTGGTAGTGCACATGGTGGTCGTGCAAGCGGCCAGGATCATCGCTCGAAATGGATACGCAGGAGCGCAGGGGCGGGCAAATTGCACCCTGGGTGGGGGGCCAGGATGGGAGTGCGTTGTGCCGCGGAGGGGAATAGGCAAGGTGGGGAAGAGTGGGTGATGGCGTTGGACCGTCTGGCGGACCCAAAGATCGTCCTGTTACCTAGATGCACTAAGATTACCGAGTTAGGCCCATCACGAGCAAGCCGCCCAGGGGAAGGAGCCACTGTCAAGAGACGACGTGCATGACGCAGGCACTCGTTTCGATTGTCTGACAGCTGCACGCTCAGGCAGATGGGGACATGTGTTGCTTCTGGCACCTGCACGTGTGCGCGCGGAAGCGTTTTGTGTGTCGTCCGTCTCGCACCATGCTTCCCAATCGGGAGTACACGGCGTGGCACAACCACTGCGCTGCTGCGGTGCAGCGACCCGGTGTCTATGTGGTTGGGTGGCTTGCTTCGACAGTGGCAGGATTGGGTCGCCGAAAGACTCTCATCAACGGCGCAGTCACAACGATGGCAGGATTCCCGTCTGGTACAGACGCCGTCGAGCTTAAATCTAAAAATTGTATGCGACGCCATGCCGCTTTACACTCTGCGCCTGCCAAGCTGCGAGTTTGCGAGTTGTGAATTACGAGTTGCGAGTTGCGAACTGCGAGTTGCAAGTTACGAGTTGCGAGTTGCGAACTGCGAGTTGCAAGTTACGAGTTGCGAGTTGCGAGTCTCGAATGGCGAGTTGCAAGACGCCATCGTCGCTGACTACCTATGATGTAGTTGTGCATCTCGAGCACAGAGTACCAGCGCGGTGCCGCCAGCCACCTCCCATGCGAAAGAAACATTAGTTTCAGAACGAACAAGAGGGCGCGATTGGCCATGCATGGATCCTCTACCAGCGCGTGGGCATAGAGTAGCGGGATGGACCCGTTTGGGCGTTCACCTTGCATGAAAAAGTAACCCGGCGGGCTTCATCCAACGTGGGCATCCTTCGCATGCAGTGCAAAGCACGTCTGACTGTGTTGCAGTGTTGATGTTGCTGATGTTGCTGTTGTTGTCTCTGATGGAGTCTTCCATAGCCGCCGCCACCACCGTAGTCGTGCTGCCGATGCACCCCCCCCCCCCAATCCGTAGTCCACCACGTACCCACCCACCACACGGGAAGAGACTCCACGATGCTCGACACAGAGACGAAGACCTGCTTCAAGCGGCAAGCACTGGTGCGCGTGTCTGTGTGTTCTCGTATGATGGCGGGCCGGGCGGCGGTCCCCTTGGTTCGCAGGCCAGCATCTGCTTGGACCACCAAAACCGGTGAGCTTGACGGAGCAGCACGCAGAGCCACTGCGGGATTACACACTGGGGGCTATGATTCGCCAAGGGACCCTTCCCACTTGGAGCGCGGGCATGGCCAGGGTCTCGACCACTCAGCTGTCGGGTGGAGCCCCTTGTCAAATCAGCCTTGTTTGTACAACCAAGGCCACCACCCAGCTAGAGCGCTGTGGGTCTTACACCGAACACCGTAATCGGATAAGCCTATGCCGCTTTCTTAGATTCGGCATGCACCTTGGCTATGCGAGTGCCGATGGGGAAAGAATCATCCCAAGTCAAGGCATTTCAAGTTCGCGCCTTCGTACATCGTGGCATGATGTTGATGCGGGCGGGAGAGCTGTCAGGGGAAATGAAACGGGCCTCAATATTGGAACGTAACCGAACAGAGAGCGGAATAACATGACTTGGGCTAGCTAGTCTAGGCAGCAGCGCCGCCGTTTGCGTGCAATCCACATCTTGTCCCAACAGAGTCTACCAAGAGTATGGGTGTATAATATCTCCACAAAAGGTCATGTAAACGCCGGGTATGCAATGCAAAATGTGCAGCCAGTCGGCGACTGCGGGTATACAATGGAGCGAATGTTGAAGGGCGGAAAGCGAGGGTATCGTAATCGTAAAACGGCGGTAGACCAGCTACGTGGCGTGGCGTGGCGTCATGGTCATTGTGAAGTCGGAAATCGCAGCTTGGCAAAACGCTGTGCGGTCGTGTCCGAGCCGAATGATTGTCGAAAGCACACATCTGAGATGAATCGTGCAGGCTGAAACGCAGGAGGCATAGTGGTCACCGCTGCGCCGGCATCGTGATTGGAACTCGCTACGACGCTGCCGATGACTTTCTAGAGGCTTTCATGTGTATCCTCTTGACATGGTCTCTCTGTGTCACATGGTTAGCGAGTCGATCGTCTAGCTGCAGGGAGTGGGCTCATCGTACCATGTTGTCGACGCGACTGAAGACTCGGTCGCATCCGCCGTACTCACACAAGACACCGGGGTTGTGCTTCGCTTCGTGTCGTGCCAGATCTTTTTTGCTCGAGAAGCCGCCACCGGTAGCTTGAGGGCATTCAGAGTGTCTGCAGAAGTAGTTTTTGCTGTGCCTCTTGTGATGTTTGCGAAGGTCGCAGCCTCGCGTAAACACTGCTCTCGAAGTACATCCTGGATAAGCACACGACCAGGTCCCGTTCTTGTTAGGGAAGCCGTAAGCTCGGAGATCTGGTGAGGTGGGAGAGAGCGAGCGAGGTGGTGTCCTCTCTGAAGGTGCGCTTGATGGAAGTCCCATTCCGCCAGAAGAGGAAGTGGAGTGCGATCTCGACGTCCGTGAGCCGACGAAATAATGTGGAAAAAGACTCGCGTCGGGCGCTAGAACGGGGCCAGCGGTCATGCTTGTGAAGGGAGGGTATGAGTATGATGATACTGGCGGCATCGACATGGTCTGCGACGACCATGGGTTATGTGGTGGGTAGGGAGAGTTCATGACCGGCCTGTAGTGTGGTTGTGTGTAGATGGGTCCGTTGCTACACAAGGTTGTGGGAATGGGATGTGCCATTTGGTGTAGTGGTGGAGAGTACATGATACTCGGAGGTGATTGACATGTGCTGAAGGGGGATATGGCGCCCATGCTCTCTTCTGGGGCGAGCAGAACCATGTCCACTTCCGGTGAGTAGTATGACATCCTCATGTAAGCACAGTGGTGGGGTGGTCGGTAGAGGTTGGACGAGGTTGGACGTTGTTGGACGTTGTTGTGACGGTACAGGATGAGGAAAGCTGCCGGTCTTCAGACGGTCGTCGGTCGGAGTATATGTGGGATAGGACGTCGTGAGGGGAGGCCAGTGCGTTGTGACGGAATTCTTAGTGAAGTGAGAACGGTCGAGTGTCTAGCACAGACCCAGTGTACAGGGGAGTGGGTTCCCAGCAACTAGCCCGGGATGTAGAGCGTTAGTGTGCGAGCGTTTCAGGGGCCTCTCCGCAGAATAAGGCTGAAGTCCTTAGGCGTGTCGCAGCAAGTGGCAGGTAGTCGTGGCGGTGCTCAGATGTCTTGCAGTAGTAGCCTGCCGAAGGATGGGCCCGTGAGAGTGAGCCTTACTGTCACCAAGATAGAAACTGACGGCAAGCAGCCAGCCGGACAGTGAGCATTATCCACCGTGGATCCGCGGCGCAGACAGAAGTCGTAGCCTTTGTATGCCTGAGAGGCGAGCATCATCTCACCCAAATTGCACGTACTCGATAAATAGAATCAGAGCTAGTTGCGATGATCCAAGTGGGTAGGTAGGTTGGCTAACGCTTGTTGCGCTGGCTTCTGATTTTGCTACTGGTCCAAGGCTGTTGCCTCCCGGCTCAGCAGGTGCATAACCCGTTCACAAGTGCGGTGGGCGCTTGAGTAAGCCTTGGGCGGGTGAGTGGTACAGGCTCAGCTCTAGCGTTGGTCACCTACTCCTGCGGCCTGCCAGGGTTGGTCTTCTGGAAGGAAAGCTTCGCAGTCAGTGAGCATTTCGCTTGCAATTGTTCACCTGCATCTACGCGCCCCTGTCAGCAGATGCACGCGAATCAGACATGCAGTGTCACCAGAAGCCTCGCCGACTTGTCCAATTGCGAAGGATTTAGTCTCCGAGCACAACACTGGCTGGAGTGGCACCCCAGCGCAGCCACGGGCAAGAAGAATCGGCGTCAGAGGCTGCACGTGAACGGCGAGAGGCTTCCGCCCTCTGCTTCCAGCGCTTTGGCGTTGGAGATGATGGACAGTCGATCGCAGCATGGCAAACGTAGTGTCGGTGTGTGCGGGCGGGTGCAAGCTTGGGCTCTTGGGTCGCTAAGTCCGGTCGCATATCGCGCGCTGGGATGCTGGGATGCTGGGATGCTGGGATGCCGGTGAGCCGGTCGTAGGTCGTTCGTCCCCAGTGGAGATGAGGGCGAGGTACCTAGCCGTGCACGCAGCTAAGAATAGCGCCCACCAGAAAGAGAGACTAAGAGAACAGCCCTGCTTCTAACCTCCTCCAGCGTTGTCACGCTCTGAGTCAGTTGTTTCAACCGTCGCGACTTTTCTCAGATTATGTTCCGTCGCTGTCGAGTCTGCCTAGTCTAGTGTCTGCTACCCATGCACTCATTCCACCGAAGACCGGCCGTCTCAGTGACCTCAGTCGCCAAGACGGCTGCCAGCCGCAACGCAACGTTCAACGTTGGGATTGCAATTTGACAGTCACCCTCGAGTCACCGGGTCGTCACTCTTGCTGCTCACACTTGCTGCTCACATTTGCTGCTCATACTTGATGCCTGCAGGGATGCAGAGACCGAAAGAAGAAACATAGCCAGCGAGCTCGCCTCGCTTATAACCCACTCCTCCTCAATCGAACGACCGCGCCTGCTGGTCCATGGTCCATGATCCATGGCCAATGACCATTCCAATAGATGCTCAGATCAGAATCACTGCATACGCCTAAAGAGGCATTGCTAGCATCATGGCCCTCTCTATGGCTAGCTTCACCCTGCAAACACCGCAGGTTTCGCTGGACGATCTGGTCACCCATGTCCGCATCGATTGCATTGCTTCGAACCAATGCGCTCCTCCATGACTGAAGACCACATGGGAAAGACTGGTTCCACTCTGCATGCAGCGCACGAGTGAGCACCTTCCAAACCCACACTCATTTTGTTGGCCCACTGACGAGTGCGGCTTGCTGTTTTGCTGGAGAGCCAGTTGGCTGTAGACCCACCAGCGCTCGAGATGGTCCTTGGTATTCGCATTACATGTTTCTGTTCATGTCGCAATGCCACTGCATTTGCTCCTTGTTGAGCTGGCAGCCATTGTGGGAACCACATCCCAACACGTGAGAAACGCTGACCACAGGACGTCCGATAATCTCCCTTCCACAAGATGCTAGTCGCCATCGTGGTATTGGCCCAATAGTCGCCGGTAGCCATCTAGCCTAAACCAAAGTCCATAAAAAAAAAGCATACCAACAATCGAATCGAGATGCATCTCAGGCCGGTAGCTGTACCGGATGTCTGAAACAATTGCGAACTCCCAAAACCAACAGCCTGGTCAGACAGTGTGCTAGGCCTCCGTCTGGACTTTATCGTTCGCACTTCAATTCGTCATCTGCGAAACAGGCGACTCGATCCGTACGCAATTACTGTCACTCCGCACTGATGATCGTCAAGCACTACAAGGGACTGCATCGGCAGAGACGCTTTGTCCAATACACAAGCTCTCGAAAATGTTCCCCACAGGTATATGCTACGTTTACGCATCGAAGGACCCTAGTGCAATTCCATCGTCATGCCCTGTAGCCTGCGGCAACTGTGGCGAGCGTGTCAAGCCACCACTCCACCACAAGCCGACTATCGGCGAAAGGATACCGACCTCTCCGTGGACGACTCGCCAGTCCAAGAAATCTGAAGAAGAATATGCTTAAAAAGTTGTGTCAAGCTCAAATCTGACGGGTTCAGCTGTTGGTGGCCTGACCGAGCCCCGGCTCCAGATACTCGGAAGAGACAGACCCTAAGGCGCAATCCCTAGCCGCTGTTGGAGCTCATCACCATGGCTCTACAGGTGTCCACGAGCATGATCCAGGTACAGAGCAGATCAGCTTTGGCCTGGACAATAGTGGACCATTCATCATTGGAAAGACTTATTGTCAATGGCTATGCCTTGCACATCTCAACCCTTGTGTCGACTGTCCATCATCTCAATTTGAAGGAGCACCTTGGTATAATGCAGTGGACAGCATTTGGACCAAACTCAGCCGGGAACAATAACTATCGCCTCAGACACAGCAAGGTCTTCCAAGATGGTTGTTAAAAAAAAGGGTCTCGCTTGCCCCTGTCGTTCAATCTCTGGTGGATCAGTGATGATCACAGCATCATGAGAATGAAATCACCAATAGTTTTAGCAGTCGGACCCACCACCTTGAAGCGCATCGAACCCGCTATCCGCAAGCCTCACTCTCTAGGCGTAACGCCATATACTCTGAACCAAACACTCGGGATGTCGAGAAGAAAGACCTGCGTTCTTTGGTTTCATCGCGAATCGCACTGCCTCAACTCTAGGCTTACTTGCCTACCATGGCAGTAGCAAGGGCTTTTGCTCATCGGAGACTCCGGCTTGAGAATTAATTCACCGTGCTCCTCCATAGCGGTATCGCGCTACAATGGTACTTCATCATAGCCAATGCGAGTAGAAACTTGTCACATACATAGACGCCATAATCGCGATGATTCAGGAGACCATCACACGGCAGTAGTATCCCAGGTAGGCGCGTAATGGGTCTTTCGATGTGTCAAACGCAGCACAGCTTGCCCATTCCCAATTTTTCCAAACTCTCATCAAACTCAGGGCCGTGATTTGTGATGACGCGGCGAACAAATTTTGGATCGGACTCCTGCTCTCTACAGTAGAGCCCAGCATCTCTGCATCCCTGGCTCAGGATCAAGGAACTCGTCTGCCCAGCGTAACCCTTGAAGAGATAACGGTCTCATACTCTCAGACCCGTGCCTTGATTTCTGGGCCATTCATTCAATCACTGACGCATACACAGTTTCTCAGCAATCTCATGTCACCTCTGTTCTCCACAGTCACAGAGCATCAAGGCAACGACACCACTGACCATGTTCTAGGCAGGACAGGCCTTCCGTCATCCCCTCGCCCCCTCGCTGAGCTCACCCAATTCAAACCCCCCTCCTCTCGAATAAGGATGTATATAGTAATGCCAGTCACACACGACCCCCGACCTCACTGTGCCAGACTACACCCAAACTGCACACGACAGCTCCAGCATCTGAGGCCAGAGCACTCTCTGACACCTCATCGGGCTGCACCAATCTACCCGTCCCCAGCTCTGCAGCGCATCCCCACCCACCCGCGCAGAACTCACTTCTCGCTCGATGCTGACTAGGTTGCTACGCTTGCCACGTCTTGTTGCGCGATGAGAAGCAAATCCACGGAGAGCTTGCAGGGAGCGTGGGGGGATGGGCGGTGGAATGAAAGGATGAGCGTGGATGTCCGAGGTGAGGAGGATTGCCTCGTGGAGTATGTTCTTGCTGATATTATATTGACTAAGAGGGGATAGCGCTGCAGATTTGTTTCCGCAGCGTGGTGGTGGTGAGGAGGAGAAGCGGCGTGCAGTATTGAGTGCCTGAAGGATAGGAAGTTGATTTCGACGCGGTTCAGTTTGGATGAAGGACGATAGCCGCTCGTTCCAAGATGGAAGATGAAGAAACCAGGATTGTTGATGCGAAGCTGAGGCTAGGTAATGACACGCATCTACACGCATCAACGGAGCACACCGCTACATCTCGCGCCTCTCGCAAAATACCACTTCCACTCACCACCGCCCGCCCGGTATCGAAACCACACTGCCCCTTAGACTTCCACTCGCACTACTTCCAGACCCCATCGCCTCCCACTTCGCCCCTGTGCTGATAACACCATCCAGCCTCTCGGCCTCCTCGATTACATCCGCCAAGTAAGCGCCCTCGATTCCCTCATCACCCAACGCATCACTGTCCTGCAGCGCACTGAGACAGGAAAACACAATGTTGCCCAGATACACGTTGGTCCTGCGCTCCACCTCGGCCGCAAGCTCCATCGCACCGAGCGCTTCGGTGCCGTCGAGAAAGACTTCAACCGTGGCGGTGGCCGCGTCCAAGGCGATGCGCGCGATCGAGGTTTTGAAACAGAGTTCTGCGAGGACGAGGCCGACGCGGAAGATGTGGACGTGTTTTGAGAGATGGATGCGGGGTTTGTGCGCTGCGAGGCAGGAATCCAGCGCGCGTGTTGTTTGGGATTTGACGTGTGTACGGGTCAGCATGATGGTGTGGTTTCGGTTGGCGGTTCGGCGCCAGCGTAGGTTGGTGCTGGAGAGGTGGTCGAGCCACGGGCTGCCGAGGAGGCGGAGGGAGGAGCGCGCAATGCCGATTGCGATTGCGCACTGGTCTTGTGGGTAGAGGATTTGAGAGCCGATGCGGGTGTTTTGGTCGCTGAAGATGGTGGAGAGCGGGTATTTGAATTCGAGGTTGGAGAGGAGGTTGGTCGGGGGTATACTGAGCTCGAAACCGTTGGAGCTGCGTGAGGATGGTTTGACATAGCAGACATCGTATTTGTATTTTGCCTGCATCAGATTGGGAATTGCAGTGGCTAGGCTGCTCTTCACGCGCGAAGACCCGCTGATGGCTTCGATCTTCACAGGGTGTACCAGCACCTCGTGAGTGCTCCCATCTAGCGAAAGCAAGAAAGCGAAGTCTTGCTCTCGTATCTGTGGTACTGACAATCCGATGTGCACTCTGCTGTCCTCACCGGAGGCTTTGTGTAGCATTTCAGCATCCTTTTGCGCAGAAAGCGCATCGAGAAGCTTGATCTGCACAGAACCTGACCGTCCATCGCCAGGTTTCAGCACAGATTTCCTTCCAGGTAGACGCTTGAGTCCCAAGAAGATGCCTGGATGTTCTTTTTCGAGGTGATAATCGGAAAATCGTTCCAGCATGGTGAGCTTCCGATGCATACATCCCAGACGTGTACCCAGATTCTCAGCCCTTCTGAGGACGCTCAGAACGAACTTGTGCGACCAGGAAGTTTTACGCCATATCCGTTTCAGACAATCCTCGACGAGCCACTCGTCAGTGTGCGAATGCCCTGGTCGAGCACGCAACGCACAGCCAACAATCAGATCAATATCTTGTCTCATCGACCCTGTAAGGACTTGAATCTCTTTCAAGGTAGCTTGCACGCGTTCGCATCCCAGTCTTCCGAACAAGACCTGCATGTAGATGATGGGTTGCCGTTCTTGGACGTTGAACTTCCGCTGCCAACTTTGGAGAGAGATCTCGGCGGCATCTATGCCCTCTCTTAGATCGAACAGTCTGTCGGAGAGGCGTCGCCATCGGTGCGTCTGCTGCCCGAATACCTCGAGTCTCCGACCGGCTGCGGTAAGACCTGGGACTATGCTCTTGACTTCCGTCATCGTTAAACAGTAGATAGCGTGCCAGTGCTATGCGTACGGACGATCAGTCTGCAATTGTCTGTTGACCTAGATAGAGATGTGCGAGCTGAGGGCGGCGCAGTGAGTGACAGAGGTTTCCGGAAAGTTGCGTCTGTCAGGTCCAGATCTCACAAATAGAGAAGCCGGCCTCATGACCCTCAAAATCAAGGCCAAAACCCATGCAAACCACGGCTCTGTGTAAGCAGGTGTACTGCGATTGGGTGTAAGCAGCGTGTGGGGTGGCTGAACACCAGTTCGTGACGCTCAGCCCTAAAATAGCTCCGCTGGCCCCCACAACATCAGCAGAGTGTCTGCTGCCTAGACCTAATTCGTAAGTTTGATGATGATGTGGGACGGGCCGGACCAGTTCTGTCAATTTCGGTTGGATTTTCAAACACATTCAGCAATGTGAGACGGTAGGAAGGGTGGTGTTGGGTACACTCGCAGTTGCGTAGCCGCGTCGTGCGCCCAGGTCTAGGTTCAGCTCGGTCCTGTTGTGCACATATCTGTCGCGATGCTCGTCAGCATGAAGAGCTGACTTGCTCTCTCAGGCCGTATGATTATCATTGCTGCTACAGGATGACGACCAGCTCCCATGACTTCCTAGATGTCGACAAGCCCGCTCCAATGCCCAGACAACATCGCTCGCGATCAAGTGGCTATGTCGATCAGCTTGAGGAACATGCGCGAAGGGACAGGCGTGAGCGTGAGCTGCAGATGAGGCGCTATCACGAGAACAGTAGACACTCATCTACTGCCTACCATATAATAAAGTCCGATCATCTTTGCGTCCCAGTGTTCGAGACAGCCAGGCAACCTCGGGACAGCGAACAAGTTGAGCAAAGGCGTGAGAGTCAGTCGCCGCGTAGCTTCCGTGTAGAAGAGGTTCGTCCAGGGCCAAGACCAGCATACAACTACAACCTGAACACTGAGCCTGTCCTGCCGAGCCAATCGCCAACAAAGCATGAGTGGAAGCCGCACCAACATTCAAGCAAGCCGAAAATCAAAGTTCAAATCATCCAGGACCACCCACCGATTTTTGACAAAACATCCGCACGCACGCCAAAGCGGAGTCCGAGTGCGAGTCCGAAGTCATCGACCGCACAGCCAGAGTTGCCATTCCAGTACTCGACGTTGCAGGTAAAGCTCGCTCAAATCTGTGCCGTCTGCTTGCCGTTCAAGGACGTCGAGCCTGCCGACCCACGCGATCTGACGTTCGAAAAGATCGCAGCGCAGGTCGAGGGGTTTGGATTTGATCTGCGGATATGGAGTCAGGTTGCGAACGTGAATGGACTTGCCATGGTCGAAAAGAGCAAGAGGAACGTCGCAAACGCTGCATCACGTAATCTGGCTCGCTTGATCGTTCGGGTGTCTGAGCTACATGATGCATGCGCCGCAGCAAAACCCCGGGATCTAAAGTTGCCTTCACTGCCCACTGTGACTGACAAGGAAGACGAAGAGGAGCTGTATGATGATGATGAAAGCGAAGACGACGCGTAAGAACACGCTCAGAATGAAAGGCAGTCGAGGCTGACGAACGACAGCAACATCGACGACCCCACGGAATCTCCAGGCTTTGTGATTCACTCGC
Source organism: Ascochyta rabiei (assembly GCF_004011695.2). NCBI lineage: Eukaryota > Fungi > Ascomycota > Dothideomycetes > Pleosporales > Didymellaceae > Ascochyta > Ascochyta rabiei. The sequence goes on from NC_082421.1 coordinate 345,520, forward strand.
TGCTTCACAGCATCGAAGTGCAGATCCAGACACTGAAGCGCCTGTCACGGTCACTGCAAGAAGCGACGCCGGATGCAAAGGACGAGGTTGTAAACGTCACTAGGCTGGTCGATGAGACGGCGCAGTATTTTGGCTCGAATACCGCATTGCAGCTTCATTTGATCGACTCGAGACTCTCAGGACGGAAGGCGTTGGTGGCGGCACGTCGCGCATGTAGGATTGTGTAGTCGAGTAGGGAGTCGTCTCGAGTGATGTGATTGTACGGCATTGTTCGTGGGCCGGGCGAATGTAGTGGAAAGGTAGAATTGATGTTGGGTATCATGCAAGGTCCAGTGCTCTCAACAGTCGAATACATCATCTCAAGCCCACTTCAGACACCTCGTAGCTTCGTGTGCATCCTTGCACTCCAACCCGCAAACTCTCGCACCGCACTTCCTGCACCTGACTGTCCCCCAATAGCCGCAGTTGTCGCAGAACTGCCTCTGCGGGGGCGCTCCAGCGGGCGGCGACGCAGCATAACTCGCAGCATACGGCAACGGCGGAGCGCTGAGCAGGGCGTCGAGCACCGCCGGAGTCAGTGCCGGAGGTAGTGAGCCAGACACATCGAGAAGGGCATCGTCAGAGGCAGCATCGATGTCCATGCGTGTCGATTGGGTGGGGGTGGGTGCGGGCGTAGCTTCGGTAGAGGCGGGCGGCATGGAGCTCTGTCGATGCAGCGAGTGTGCATTCCGTGTGTTGGCCGTGTCTCTGCGTAGCGGAGGCGCTTGTTGATGTTGTTGTTGCTGTTGTTGTTGCTGTTGTTGTTGCTGTTGTTGTTGCTGTTGTTGTTGCTGTTGTTGTTGCTGTTGCTGTTGCTGTTGCTGCGCAAGCTGTGCCTCGTCGTCGTCGAGCCAGTGCTTGATCTGTCGTTGATACTGCACGATCCGCCGGGCATTCTGCGTCTTGGGCACCGATGGTCTGCCTGGTATTGCAATGGCTTGCTTGGGGTCGTTGTCTCTCTCGAGCTCGGCAATGCGCCGTGCGATGGCTGTCTGCTGGCGTGCCGAGAGCTCGTTCTCGCCGCGTTGGCCGCCCGGTGCGGCGGCGGCGCGTTTCTTGTTCTTGGGGTTGATGGCGACTTTGGACGGGTCGTAGCCGGTGTCGACCACGTACGTCCATCCCGGCGCGACGGCGGCGGCCTTGTTGGGCAGGACCTCGACGTGGGGCATGGCTGGTCGTGCAGTGGGCAGTGGGCAGTGGGCAGTGGGCAGTGGTGTAGTGGTGCGCACTTCGTCCGGCGTTGCGGAGAAGAGACGGAGACGGAAGGGCCGGCGCACGTGGGCACGCGTTGACGCGTTTCCGTTGTACTCCAGGCGTCGGAAGGAAGGGGCGCGCGCCTCGCAGATCGACAGGACGCCGTTGTCCGACTCCCGACTTGGCAGGTGGGTAACGCAAACCCCATACCGCGCGCCTCGCGCCTCGCGCCAATACTCCCTTTCTTCGGCCTCAGAGCGCGTGCGATGTCTTCAGCTTCCCCTGTCTCGCCTCGTTCGTACGAATTGTAATCCACCATGGCGCTGATACGACGATACGGCCTGTACACAATACTGGCGGCTGCATTCGTGTACATGCTGTACTCCCTGAGCTTTCCATACGAGACCGACGACCCCCATGCGAGACCGAGTCCTCCCAAGAACGACGCTGGAGCGCACAACCCTGAACAGCAGCAGCAGCAGCACCAGCACCAGCACCAGCAACAGCAGCAGCACCAGCCGTACCAATCCTTTGATTGGGCAAGGAAACCCATTCAGCACCCCGTCAAGGAGTTCACGCAGCTACCCACAGCTGCGCCAGCAAAGCTGCCCAAGATCCAGTTCGACTTCAAGAAAGAGGACGCTACAGCGAAGAAGATACGCGAGGCAAGGAAGGAAGAAGTCAGGAAACAGTTCTTGAAATGCTGGACCTCATACCGCCACATGGCCTGGATGCACGACGAGTTGAAGCCCATTAGCGGCGAGGTCACCGACCACTTTGGAGGGTGGGCGGCCACGCTCATTGACGCGCTCGACACGCTCTGGATCATGGGCTTCAAGGGAGAGTTTGAGTCTGCCATCAAAGACGTGGAGAGGATTGATTTTGGATATACTGCGCTGCAAAAGGTCAACGTGTTTGAGACAAACATCAGACATCTCGGCGGCCTGCTCGCAGCATTCGAGCTGAGTGGAGAGAAGCGCCTGCTCAACAAGGCCAAGGAAGTCGGTGAGATGCTCTACCACGCCTTCGACACGCCCAACCACATGCCCGTCACACGATGGGATTTCCGCGCTGCAGGCGAAGGCAAGAAGCAGGTTGCAGACACCCAGGTTCTGCTCGCGGAGCTCGGTTCCATGACTATGGAGTTCACACGCCTGTCTCAGCTTACGGGCGACCCAAAGTGGTACGATGCAGTGACTCGTGTCACCAAAGAACTGGAGAAGCAGCAGGACAGCACAAAGCTGCCCGGCATGTGGCCAATTGTCGTCAACGCGAGGAATCTCGACTTCACCGAGGACAACGCATTCACCTTGGCCTCCATGGCGGACTCCACCTACGAGTACCTCGCGAAGATGTATGCGCTACTTGGTGGTCAGGATCTTACGTACAAGAAGCTGTACGAGAAGGCCATGAAGACGGCAGCCAAGCATGCCATCTACCGTCCTATGACTCCGGGCGAGTCCGACTTGCTCAGTTCAGGCATGGTCCGGGTGGACGGCACCACGGTATCCTTGGATCCAGAACTGCAGCACTTGGGCTGCTACACGGGTGGAATGTTCGCTTTGGGAGGCAAGATGTTCGCGAACGAAGAACACGTTGCCATCGGACGCAAGCTTGCGGATACGTGTGTATGGGCGTACAAGAGCAATCCGGCAGGCATCATGCCCGAAGTGTCGCATCTTGTCAAGTGTGCGAACACGACTGAATGCCATTGGGACGACAAGATCTGGCACGCCCAAGTCACAGCAAGGGCCGATCTGCAGAGAGAAGCGGACCCACTGAGGAACATTGCAGGCCTCAGGCTCCCTCCAGGTTTCTCTTCTATTGAAGATCGTCGCTACATCCTTCGGCCCGAAGCCATTGAGAGCGTTTTCATCATGTACCGCATCACAGGCGAGCAGTCATGGCAAGCAGCGGGCTGGGACATGTGGACTGCGATCTTGAGAGTAACAGACACCGACATTGGCAACGCCGCCCTGCTCGACATCTCGGCAGACACGCCACCGATGACGGATTCAATGGAGGTACGTTTGTGGTCTTTGCATGGCACTGCCGTCGTCGCTAACCGCGCCACAGAGCTTCTGGATGGCAGAGACCCTGAAGTACTTTTTCCTTTTGTTCAGCGATCCCAGCTCAGTCAGCTTGGACGACTACGTCTTTAACACTGAAGCGCATCCTTTCAAGATACCCAAGGCTGAGCAGTAGCGGATCGTTGAGCTCGTCTATGCAGCCTTTTGCCCTTTGCTATCTCGCGCAATTACACTGTTGAACAGCAGAGAGCATGTACGATAAGGAGAAATCTGAATATGAAATGACGAGACTGAATATGAAATGACGAGACTGAATATGAAATAACGAGACTGAATATGAAATGACAAGACTGAATATAAAATGACAAGACTGAATATGAAATGACGAGACTGAATATGAAATGACGAGACTGAATATGAAATAACGAGACTGAATATGAAATGACAAGACTGAATATAAAATGACAAGACTGAATATGAAATGACGAGACTGAATATGAAATGACAAGACTGAATATGAAATGACGAAAGACTGAAAACAAAAGACTGAAATGTTACATGACGAAAGAGGTAGCTCACGCGAGTCATGTTGTGGTGAAGGCGCCAAGGCGCAAGACGGCGCGGAACCGCTGGACCGAGCGTTGGGCGTGTTCGGGTGCAAGCTCGCCAGGCACACGCTCGCCAGGCTCACGCTCGCGACAGGCATCGAGCAGGCGGCATGTCGAAAGAAGAGGAGCCGTCGTACCTGGACTACGAGGCGTTTCTCGATGCTGATTTCTCCGCGACCGCCTTGGCCAACACGCTCGTGCTCGCGACGAACAACGCGTCGGACACGCCGCTCGATCTGTCGACACCCCTCTCGCGCGTGCTGTTCGACGTGCAGGAAGTCGATACGCACATCGATACGCTCACCACCCAATCCGCTCTGCCGCTGCTCCAACACACACGCGACCATGCCGAGTCGAGCGGGCGGATACTGGCCGAGGTGGAAGGGCAGGTCGCGAGCTTGACGGAGAGCTACCAGACGCTCGAGAGGGAGGTCATCGAGCGGTACGAGGTGGCTGAGCAGGTCCGTCTGACGGCGGAGCGGCTCGTGGAGACGGTGCGACTGGGGAGGGCGGTGGCGCGGTGTCTGATGCTGGGTCGACAGCTCGAGGTGCGCATGTCGGAAGTAGGCGGCGTGGGGAGCGCGAAGAAGGAGGATCACAGGGCGATGGTGAGGAGCGCAGACACGCTCCTCTCGCTGCGGCAGATGTTGACGAGCACGCGAGCGGGACAGGAGGGGGAGGGGCTGGACAAGGTGGACGTGGTGAAGACGCTGAAGAAGGAGCTGGTGGTGCCGGGGGAGCGAAGCATTGCGTCGAGAGCGCAGCAGGTGGTCAAGGAATTCAGCCTGTCGAGCTTGCTCTCCTCGTCCGGACCGACGTCCGCCAGCACGTTTGCGCAGACGGAGGAGACGAAGAGCCGAACCAGGTCGGCGCTGCAGACGCTCTACCTGCTCTCGCCCACGAGCGGGCAGACGACGAGCGGGCAGACGACGAGCGAGCACTTTGAACCCTCGCTCCTGCTCAGCGCACTCGAGGACTATCTACAAACGAGCCTGAAGAGCTCGCTGGCGAGTCTGGCGCGCGCGCTCGCCCAGCTGCCGCTCCTCGACCGCACCCTGCTCGAGATCTCGGCGCGCTGCCAGAACATCGGCGCGCTGCAATCCCTCCTCGCCTCGACGCCGCGCCCGACGCACCCTCTGCTCTCTCCGCCCGCCACGCCACGCCCGTCTCGGGCGAGCGACAACTTCCTCGAGCCGCTGCTGCAGGCGCTCGACACCAGCTCGCTGCCGAGCTACTTCTGGCGCAGCCTGGCGTCCAACGTGGGGCCGCGGATGCAGGAGATGCTGCACAAAGGCGGCGTGTCTGCGCGCACGCTGCGCAGCAACAAGGAGCGCGTCCGCGAGGCGATTCGCGAGTGCGTGGACCGGGGCAGCCGGGTGCCGGGGGAGAAGGCGGAGAGGGCGGGCTCGGGGTGGGAGAGAGAGGCGGCGGTGATGGTGGGGAGTGTGGTAGGGGGGATTCCCTAGATTTTTCTTTACTCCTATGCACTTTTTTATTTAACCCTCCTATACACTTTTTACTTTTTAACCCTCTTATACACTTGTTATGATATTTAACCCTCCTATGCACTTTTTTATTTAACCCTCCTATACACTTTTTACTTTTTAACCCTCTTATACACTTGTTATTACATGTAACCCTCTTATGCACTTGTTGTATTTAATCCTCCTATACACTTGTTATTATTTAACCCTCGCATACACAGAATTATTTTCATGTTATTATTAATATTATTAATATTGTTATTATTTTCATATTTCTATTACAGTCTCGTCAGCAGCCTTCCCAGGTAGGACAGGGATCCCTTCGCAACCTCGAGGCTCAGAGACACACAGGGCAGGACTGCAAACGGACGGCGGCGGGGCGTGCCAGAGAACGGCGAGGGATCCGGAACGTCCGCTCAGGCGCACGGAGCCGTCCAGGGTTTCCCGTGGACCCCTCTCTGAGGCTCTCTCCTCCGGTCGCCTAGGCGCACTGATGCCATGGCCAGCACCGGCTGCCCAGGGCGGCGGTGGGTGCCGTTGTAACTTGTTTGATCGCCGGCGTGCCTGGGCCTGCAATTCAGCGCTACCGTGCTCGGCTCCGGTCAGGGCGATGTGAGGAGCGGGCTGTGGTGGGATGGTGGGAGAGGCAGAGTGGATTGGATGCTGTCTTGACGGGGTCTGCGTGGTGGTAGAGAAGGGTGGTCAGGGGGTGCTGGATGCTTGGCACTGCGGTTGTGAACGGGGCGTGATTTTGGTGATTTTGGATTTTTTTGGGGGAGCAGAGTGGAGGTGGTGGATGATGACACGCGGCGGTTGCCCTGCCGTGCGAGTGCGAGGAGGAGGGAAGGCGTGGATGGAGTCGAGAGAGGGTCCAGTGTCGCGGTTCCTCTCCACTGGCTCTCGGTGTACCTACGGCGTTGGTTGCGCAGACACAGGGTGCGGCCTGATGATGCACACAGGAGACAGCGGCAGTCTGATACACTCGCAACCACACGACTGCAGCACTGGTCGCGGCACATGTATCCTCACCGTGCAGCGCGTCGTCGAGTCGTCGAGGCCGTGGCTGTCAGCAGGAGACGAGCAGGGCTAGCTGGCTAAACTGGCTAGCACAGGGCTGCTGAAACGACGACCAGGACGTGCTCGCGGCCGGTGATTGGCTGCGCTAAACGTGTCTGCGTCGGTTTTCCGTCGACGGACGACGCTTCGAGACGACAGAGGCAGTGCTTGCGTTTGCGCTGCTCTGCTCTGCTCTGCTCTGCATCCTTCCCTCTTTGCCTGTCCCTCTGTCCCTCTGTCCCTGTCCCTCTGTCCCTCTGTCCCTCTTCCCCCCTCTCCTCTCCTCTCCTCTCCTCTCCTCGCCTCTCCTCTCCTGCTCGTCCACCTCGCGCCCTCTCTCTTTCGACCGTGAGCTTGCCCTTGACGCCTGTGCCTGTGCCTGTGCCTGTGCCGCTGCCTGTGCCTGTGCCTCTGCCGCTGCCGCTGCCTGTGCCTGTGCCTGCCACGCCCCTCCTGCGGCCCGTTTCCCTTGGTTGTATCTTGCCCATTGGGAGCTGTCTGCTGGTTACGGCATAGCACGCTGCCTGCTCGTGCGTGTCCTCCGCCTCCACCGACCGAGCTCCCCGGACGCTCGTGGCTTCTGTCTTTGCACACCTCGACCTCGCCTCGACCTCCATCTCCACTTGGACGCCTACCGCCACCTCCGCCTTCGCCTTCGCCCTCGCTCTCGCCTTCACCCTCGCTCTCGCCTTCACCCTCGCCCTCGCCTTCACCCTCGCCCTCGAGCTCCTTTGAGGCCAGCTGGTGCTGCAGGAGAGTCGTGCGACTGCTTCCCACACGCATACCACCCGCCCGCTACTGTCCGCCGCCCCGACCCCAGCCTGTGTCCTGTGCCTGTGGCTGTGGCTGACCGTGCTCCAGAATATCCCCACCCCACCCACGCCCACGCCTGCCCCTGCCTCTGCCAGCCACATGGCCGCCAACCGCAACAGCACCCCCGAGGGCTCGTCCTCGCTGCGCCCGCCCGTCAACCGCACCTCGCTCGGCGCCGGCCATCACCTGCGCGCCTCGGCCGACACGGGCGGCTTCTCCTCGCCCCTGGCCAACCGCGGCATCCGCCCCGCCTCGGAGGTCTACTTTGGCCGCCAGAACACGCAGTCGGGCAACCCGGACGAGATGGAGCGCGCCGCCCAGCAGTGGCTCGCCGACATCGACCAGTACGAGAACACGCTCGAGGATATGGCCACCGCCACCCTCGACCAGGACTTCAAGGACGAGCTGAGCGCCATCGAGCAGTGGTTCCGCGTCCTCAGCGAGGCCGAGCGCACCGCCGCCCTCTACGCCCTGCTGCAGCAGACCACCCAGGTCCAGATTCGCTTCTTCATCCAGGTCCTGCAGCAAATGTCAAAGAGCCTGCCCATGTCCGGCGTCCTCTCCCCCGCAAGCTTTGGCGAGAAGGGTAACCCTCTTCCCTCTTGACCCACCCGCGAGCCCCCTGACTGACCCCCCACCCCAGACCCCATGACCCAGAAGCTGAGCGACGCCATGAGCAAGCTCAGCACCGGCGAGAACCGCCACTCCCTCATGGGCCGCCCGCCCCCCTCCCCCGGCGCCGGGAAGCGCGCCTCGGGCCTCGACCCCTCCACCATCCACCGCATGTTCCCCGACGCTGCCGCTGCCATCGCCAAGCAAAAGTCTGACTTCACCGAGGTCGTCGGCGTCCCGCCTGCCTCCAACCGCAACAGCATCATCGGAGGCGACCGCACCTCGATGCTTGCACCCACCATCTCCGCGCCCGAGGACACCAACGCAAGGGAGAACGTGCCCCCGGCCTCCCCCTGGAATGAGGCTCAGTCCGTCCAGCGTCCCAAGTCCTCTGGTCAGCAGCACTCGCAGTCGCAGTCGCAATCGCAGTCGCAGTCGCAGTCGCAGTCGCAGTCGCAGCCGCAGCCGCAGTCACAGCAGCCCGCCATGGGCCAGTTCACCGCCCCTCCCCCGTCCGCCGGCCTCCGCTCTCCCCGCCTCCCCCTGCAAAACGACAGCAGCCACGTGCAGACCACCACGCTCAACGCTCTCGAGGCCAATTCCTCCGCCATGCCCCTGCTGTCGCCCGCCTACGCACCCGGTGGGAGCTGGGCCTCGCAGCTCAGCACACCCATGGTCGCCAACTTTGGACAGCAAGCCAACCAGGCCGACATGGTTGCCAATGCCACGGCCATGAAGCTCGCCGCCCTGTCTACCGTCAACAACCGCATCCAGCTGGACGACGTCCGCAAGTACCGCCGCGCTCGATCCACGGACGGCCACGGAGCTGGAAACGCTCCCATGTCGCCAGGCTTCCCGCCCATGGGCAACAACATCCTCATGACCAACGAGCTGGGCCAAGTGCTGACTCCCCAGCAAGCCGCCACGCTGCAGGCCCATCAGCTTGCTGCCATGAACGGCCGCCGCTCCCGTCCCGCCTCCCCTGGCATCGCCATGCAAGGTGCCATGGCTGGCATGGGCAGCTTCACCTCCCCGCAGGCGAACGGGTTCCTGGCCGCCGACTACGCAAACGCCGGCTTGATGAGCAACGGAATGGGCTCTCTGAACCTGAGCCAGTTTGGCCTTGGCGGAGGCTTCGACAACCACAACAGCGGCTTCTTGGGCGACGAGATCAACCGTGGCCGCTCGCCCCGCGGTCGCCGTGGCAGCTCCAAGCCTCCAGAGGACCCCACCGACCCCAGCCTTCTCCAGGACATCCCCAACTGGCTTCGTAGTCTCCGTCTGCACAAGTACACCGACAACCTCAAGGACCTGAAATGGCAGGAGCTTGTCGAGCTGGACGACGCAGGCCTCGAGGCGCGTGGCGTCAACGCCCTGGGCGCCAGGAGGAAGATGTTGAAGGTGCGTTGTACCGTTGTAGTTTGACAATCATCGCTGACCCCAACGCAGGTCTTTGAACAGGTTCAAGAGGCCAAGAACGAAGGCAAGCTCCGATAGGTTGGCCCGCCAACCACGCTTCATCTCGGCGCTAGCACCACCCCCCTCACGCGATGAACACGCCCTCATTCAAGACACGAAAGGTTCCCACTCCATAGATGTACGATGGAACACCCCCTCGACCCAGCTGGCCACGGACCCCCATCGATCCGTCAGGTCTGGACCGCCTACGATTTCACCTTGTATGCATTGCATGAGACGCGACCTGATCCGACCCGGCCGATTTTGTATTTGGATCTGCACTAGGCTCTGCCTCTGGCTTTGGCTGCGGATTTTTGGCTTTGGTTTTTTGGCTGCGGTTTTCATCTTGGGCTGCACAGGGCAGGCTCACGAGCGCTTTGTCTATATATAAATCTCTTCTTTATATACCGCTGTGTTGTTATAGGTATATCATGTCTTTCTTTCTTCCTTTCTTCCTTTCTTCCTCCTCTACAATCACGTGTCTTTCAAGCGTGTATGCCACGGTATGCCATCTCTGTGCTACACCTCTAATACAGCCTAGTACAAAAGCGAATGCTCAGACCTTCGTATTACTATCCAATGCTAGCTAACCATAGACGGTAATTACAGGTCAAAGTTATTTCCCATACGTGATCCCAATGTTGGCCGTACATAGCCGCCAGCCCCAGTCGTGGTCAGTCATACCTGATCGATTAGTGGGCTCTGGCAAGTGGCAGATCAGACTGCTTCATAATCATTCGTAGTACGCCCCAGGCCAGTAGTCACTGTTCTCGTAGTCCTCATACTCGTCATCCGCGCTCCAGCCGTCGTCGCCATCGCTGTAGCTGTCATGCTGCCACTCCGCAGGCGTGTTGGCCGGGGCCTGCAGATGAGATGAATATGTCGGTGCGAAAATTCTGGGTCGCATAATCGTGGTTATTCGGGTACCGCTAGTCGTCCATTGTGCTCAGCAACGGTTCGCCGTAGTCGACGATCGGCGAGAGAAGCTTCGGATCAGGTCGCCTCCCTTGTGCCACAAACGCTTGAGATGGTCGAGGAGGCGGTGGCGGTGATAGATGGCATTTGGCATACCCTCAGCGTCGCGGAAAGTGTGACGGTTCGAGGTAAAAGCACTTGCTTCACCTGCAGTGTCCTGGATAATCGATGTTGCAGAGCGGTGAGCTGAAACGGGTGACGTGAGCTCGAGAGGGTCGTTCGGCGCGGTGAGCGACTTGCTATTTGTTCCTCGAGTGCTGTCGTCAAGTGTGGGGTTGCGAGCAGAAGAGAAGCGCTTCTTGAGACTGAACTTGCCTTTGCGTACAACACGCAGCTCGGTGTCGTCGTCAGACGTGTCAGAAGCAGAGAAGTTGTCTCGAAAAATGGCCGTAGGCGGTGTCAAAGCTGAAGTCGGGTAACGTTCGCCAACTGCGTGCGGCTGGTCACCACTACGCCCAAAGACGCTGAAGTGGTGGAGCTGTCGAGCGTGAGCACTGGACCCAGAATCGGTACCAAAGGGCGAGCCAACTGGCGTTGTGAAAGTGCTTACGGTAGACGCGTCGGAGATGTTGTTGCGGAGGTGGGAGGGGCCCGGGCGCGGAGAGTGTCTGACTGCCGTTGGCGGGGGCAGCGAGATATCAACAGAGGGGACAGTTGATGTGGCCCAAGGGTAGTTCTTTTCCAAGTTCCAAGGACGGGTGTCAGTTCGTGTGGGTGTTGACGCAAAAGATCTCAAGGACCTCGTCGTCAACCCCAATTCGCCGGATGCACGCAGGTTTTGGTGACCAGTTGTGAGGGCGCGGTGGCGGGTTGCAACAGGCGAAGGCGCGTCAAGCTCGAAGGGAGCTTTGGGCCGCGTCGGGCTGTTGTCCTTGGTCTTCTCACTTGCGCGGGCTTCACCGTGTGCGCGCTCAACCCCCTCGTCACCCTGGGCGACCGCAACATCAACATCCTTTTCTTTCCCAGTGAGCTCCTCATACAGCGCATCCTCGATGACTACCATATTTGGGGAACCAGCAATTGGTCGCAGTCGAGCAGACGAGCGCTTCTGCGCAGGCCCACCCACCTCATGGATGTCCTCCATGGCATGGTCCATGATCATCTCCTCGCAAGCAAACTCGCTCTGATCGCCGAGCCTGTAGTACTCCCTCAATGACGGCAGAAATTCCGAGAGACGCTCCGTAAGACCCGTGACTGAAGGCACAGTGACTTGGTCAATCTCCGCCAACAGCTCGGGGGACAGCGCGCGCCGAAGCAAATTCGTCACCTCCACACGCTTAGAAACGTCTTTGGGCGTGTTGAATTGATCCAGCTTGTCACAGAAACTGCGGTACTTGTCGCGCATCTCGCCTGCGGACATCGGTCGCTGCGGAGTACCTTCAACAGGCGCCGGCAGATCTAGCGCCAAGTGGTCCAACGAACGGGAGTTGCGTAGACCGAGCTCTTCCTCGAGCTTTTCGAACAAGTTCATGCGGCTGAAGTTCATTGACGGCAAGCCGTGTGTAGGACCCAGAACGCTCTTTCGATACGAACCCATGGACGACCGCCTTGAGAACAGGGCACCCTCATCGACTGACGCACGCACGCCAACCGGCACACCAAAGGGGAACCGGAAATTCGAATTTTTCAAGTTGCTAGCGCTAGTGTTAAGACTCGAGTCTTCATGCGACTCCTCTTTCAGATCCGGAAGATAGTGCAGTCCACCGGGATACTTATATTGGGACAATCTGAGATCGGTAGTAGTGTCTTCACTCGACGTCGGCATGGGAAGGTGTGGCTCGCTGACGCTTGCGGCTGGGATGTTGAGGTTGAGGGATTTGCGACCGTGCCATATCAGGTGCGTAGTTGTCTGACTGTCTCGACGATCATCTGCGGACTTGGGAACACCAGCCGGAGAACTCTGAACGCGAACTCTTAGAGAACTGTCCTGGGGGGAGTACACGGACGACAGTTCGGCGATGACAGGCGAAAGACTGCTGAACGAGTGGTGATGCAAGGGAGGGGCGACACTCGCATTGTGTATTGGTGGTGGAGCGCAGTCTTTCAAATTTCCCGTCTCTTTCGCACGAACAATGACCTCCTTGAACACTGTCTTCTCCGGAGTCTTAATGGTATCACCCAAAGAGTGTTGCGACGATGCTACGCTGTTGGTGCGGCGAGGGTCCTGCAGGGTCTCTCGGGAACTGCTCTCAGTCAAGGTCGAGCCTTCGTCCTTGCTGGGCCTCTTTCCCCAACGTCTGAAGAGCATCCAGGACGCGACTCCCATCGATCGCTGGGCCTCTTTGGAAGTACTTGACTCCCGTGGTGGTACAGAAGGTGGTTGGTGGTTGACACTGAGAGTGGACGAGGATCCCGATATCGATACCGATTCTTGCTTGACGCTTGGCTTGGAACTTGCCCAGAACTTGCTTGTGGGTGGAAAGCTCGACTCACGAGGAGGCACGCGTGACTTTCGAAGCACTGCTGGAGCCGGCCTCAAAAGAGGTATCTGAGACGCGGGCCTCCGTGTCTGCACATCCGCGAAGACAACCGGTGGAGGCTTCGATGCCGGCATCGACACGGACCGACCGGGCGTTGTGTCGTCCCGGGCAGTCTTGAACGAATGGGCATCTGTCTCCTTGACTGGGAACTCCCTCTCAATCGCTGGATTGGTGGCAGATTTATAGGACTTTGCATCCTCCTCGTCACCCTCTAGTTCGTTCTCAGGTAGCTCAGAGTCCAGAACGTCTGTGGCAGACTTGAATGACTGCCCATCGGACGACTTCTGGGCATGGCTGCTCTTGCTCTCAACAGCTTGGCCTTCACCAGCCTCAGCACGCGGCTCTTTCTCTTCCTCTTTTGTGGCATTCTCATCCTCATGCCTGGACTCGGTGTGTTGATAGCCAGCCAGTAGGTCCGACATATCAACATCGGTACTGGGCGCCATATCTGGGGGCAAGGGCGAGTCACAGTCAGGTACAGGAGGCACGTCAGAGCTGACATGGGTTCCAGTGACAATCGGTATGGAGTAACGAACGGCAAATTCGAGTGTCGAAGAGTCCACCACGCTTGAGTTGGCTTGGGATAAGATGCTGAAGCGCTTGTTGAGGCCCTGATCGCACACATTCGATTCCACGTGCGTAGAAGTGGCCGTACCATGCGGCACCGCATACTGCGTAAGCCCCTCGTCGTCACCACTAGTAGGAGCTTCTGCAGTACCGTCGACATCTCCTGTAGTGGAAGCGGGCTCCAACGCTCGTAGGATCAAATCCCTGGTGATACGTCGAACAACAGGAGATGCGGGAAGTTCCACAATGCCTGGAATAGCAGTATCCGACATGCGTGTGGCTCCCGATGCTGGGGCGGAAGGTGACTGGGAAGAACCACGTTCCTCGTATATGGTCTTGATGCTGTTGACGAAGTCAGTGTGGATAGGGTTGACTTCCGGTTCTGGGATCTGTTCGCCTTCGAATTGCTCACTATAGTCGTAGTAAAGCGGATGGTTGGTGACTTCCTCTTTCGAGACGACTGCAGTGCTGGAAGCGACAAGCACCTGAGCACCTGTTGAGCCGAGGATCACCTCCAAAGACGACCCATCCCGAGGCGTAGGGGGCGACGGCAAGTCAGACGAAGGAGTGTCGGGATCATTGCGCATGCTTGTCGAACCACTGGAGAAGGAGCCTTTGATGGATCTGTGGACCGCACGAGGCCGCTCGAGAGGCACGCGAGGGTGGAACAGGGGCGGCACTGGAGGTAGGTCGCCCTGAAACCCGTTGGAATATGCAGAGGGGTGACCACGGCTCGGACGACGGGGCATGCCAGGCACCCTGTCCTGATATCCAAGGCTTGTGTCGGACGGGATCCTCAGCCTCATTCGTCCATGGTGGGGGATCTGGCCTTGACTGCCCTGACCGACTGAGCGTTGCGAACGCGAGCCCGTGTTGTCGCTCAGAGCGGGAGATGCGGGTCGGTACGAGGGACGACGAAGTCGAGTGGGGTAGATGTAGGGCGACTTTGGACGCTGAGCGTATTCGTGGCTGCGCAAGCTACCCAGCGATCGGTTGCTCGACAGTCTGAACGCCGGCTGAGTGCTGTTGGTCATGGAGAAGGAGCGTTGACTGTCCCGGTTGTTGCGACTGCTCCGATGGCGCGTTGGGATGAGAGGCGACGACCCGGGAAGGTTCATCAGCGTAGGTGAGAGGGTGTCAGCAACGTACGGCGGACCAGAGGGCTCTCGTGTCGAGGGGTGCCGTGGTGCCGAGGAAGACGAGGGCCACTGTCGATGGTGCCTGCTTGCACGGCTGGAAGCGCCCGACATCGAAGACGCGGTGGAAGGCCTGCTACTGGCGCCACGGCGCTGCGGAGCTCGAGGCACGTTGCCCATACCAGAAAGGTCTCCGGTGAGGCCGACGATGTCGCCCATTTCCGTCGAGGTACGCAGCATGGACATGACGCCAGGAGCAGATGTCAGAAGATCCTGCTTGTCCGGGCCGCCCTGTTGTCGATAGGTGGCTCGGGACCTTGCAGACAGGTTAGACGCCCTGCTGGTGCGCCCGCTGGCGTTGGGGTCTCGATCGGCGAGCATCGCGCGGCCCTACCCAAGGAGATGCCGATCTGGATGCTGTGCTGAGCGTGGAAGGCGCCGTGATAGGGGCGAGTGCAGCTGGTGATGATGTGGGCGATAGTCGCATGACCAAACAAGGGAGCGCCGGCGAAGCTGAGGGTATCCAAAAGCAAACGAGTGACTGCGGCACCGCCCTCACCAACGGTCGGCCCAAACGAGAGTGATGCTGACGACAGAGAGGTCGAGTGCAAAGGAAGAGAAGAGGAGAGAGGGCGGAATATCAAGCAGATAGGACACTGCCCTGCCGAAGTCGCTCCTGCCTGCTTTGCGGAGGTAGGAGCTAGCCTGCAATGCCACCAGGTACTTACGCGGCGACTGAAGAAGGCAGCAACGACAGCGTTGTGATGAGATAGGAGAGCAGAGGTAGATGGAGTCGAAGACGAGAGGCAAGCGCCAGCAAGAGCAAGCAGCGCACCGGTCTGATATTGGGTGCACGCCAACTGCTCTTTTTCGCAACAGCAGGCACAACAGCAGGCACAACACCTCGACCAACACCTCGACCAACACCTACCTACGCTTCGGCTCTCACCCCCCTGCTTGCATGCCAAAGTCCCTCGAGACGAACGTGGGCAAGGCTACCCATCCGGACCAAGAAGGTTGGGCAGGCAAGGACATGTTCGCAAGCACAACCGCATGGCATGAGCTCAGGAAGAGCAGCAAACTCGCTCGCTACATGGATCCATCCACCGCCACTCCGCGTTCGGCCAAGGGCTGCGCACGCACTCGACATTACGACATTGACATTACGGCTAGGAGACACGAGGACCGTGTGCAGTTTGTAGGTACGGCAGAAGCCAAATGCTGGAAAAATCCTTTCAAGACGGAAGAAGAGGGTATAGGCAATCCAAAGGGAGACGGATGAGCAAGCAAAGGGGTATATGGCTGCAGATGCCAACGCAGACAACGCCCGCTTTCAACGAGACAAAGCAAATGAGAGAGTATGCCCTTCACTCGGCAATGGTATGTATGTCGTTCTTCTTCTTGGTGAAGAACCGCCTGAGGGATTGGAGGCTGCCCCTTTTGAGCAGTCTCTTGCTGGTATCGGCATAATGGCTCGTGGACGTGGGTGGCCGATCCGGCGGTTCGGCAGACTTGACTGATCGCAGGTTCGAACTCGCCGACGACATGGTACCCAATCGACCAGACACGGACTGCTTGGGCGTGTGTTGAGCACTGCTGGGGAACAGGCCGAATTGAGCGTTCGATGACGCCGAACGCGGTGTTGCTACGCTGGCCGGCGACATGATGGAAGCTCCTGACAATGAAGAGTAAGCTGAGTCCTTTGCTGTCATAGACGGACTTTCCCCGTCATGGTTAGACACTTTGCGCCGATGGCCGTGCTTGTGGCTGATACGATTCGATTCTGTTGGGGGTTGTACGGCAGCCTTACGTTGTTCTTCACTGTGCCAGGCTTCGTGGTGGTATTCAGGCTGCTTGGGGGTAGGTCGACTTGGCACATGTATCTCTGGGCGAGGGCTAGGTGCTGGAGCAGGTACGGGAGCAGATGTGAGAGCAGGTGCGGGGGCAGGTGCGGGAGCAGGTGCGGGAGCAGGTACGGGAGCAGGTGCTGGAGCAGGTGCTGGAGGCGTGGCGGGAGTTTCGACTTTGCGCTGAACGTTTCCAGCCATGTAAGGATTGACAGGCTCGGGCTGGGGCTGGTAGCGTGGTACCCGGGAGACGGGGCGGCCGCGAGCTTCTGCGTCAGAAGGGGTTCGACTGTCCAAAGGGGTTCGACTGTCCAAAGGGGTTCGACTGTCCAAAGGGATTCGACTGTCCAATTGTGGGGTGGCGAGTATCACGGGTACTTGTGGGGTAGGTGGCGTAGGCAGGGGTTTGTTCTGCGAGCGTTTCCTGGACGATCGACGGCCGTTGTCGCGCAGGTTGGACTTGGAAGAGTTTCGCGAAGAGGATGCGGTCGCAATCTGGGCGGTGGTTAGCTTGGACCCTCTCCAGCTCTGGCTAGGGCTGCCTACCAGACTCCGGCGGCTGGCGGCACCACAGCGCTTCTCGATCTCGTTGCAATAGCTGCTCACTTGTACGAGCACGAGGCCAAGGCGTTCAGCTTTTGTCACCAGGCTCTGCAAGAAGTGCGCCCAGCCCCCCGTGTTCCCGCACATGGCCGAGTAGATGCGGGCAACATCTTGGTTGTGGTAGGCCCATTCGTTGCCAATGTCACGGAGATACAGCTCGAGTTGGTGGTTTGCGTCTCGGTAGATGCTGATGTCGACGAGGTAGTCGTTGAGCAGCTGGGTCATGCGATTGATGGTGCGCTCTATGGTGATGTTGCCGTCCAGCAGCGAGGAGCGGTATGCGCGGTCGTCGAGCAGGCGGTCGAATTCGTTGACGTGCTCCATGGGCACCCTCAAGCATTTGTGGCGGAAGAGCATGTCCTTCAGGCTCTGCTCGACGTCTTCGTTCGCGCGCTGCAGAAAGGCGTCGAGCTCGTTGACGTGTTTCAGGAGGATGTCGGCGACATCGGCGGTCGATTTCTCGAGGCGCTGGTGCAGCAGGTGGACGCCGAAGACGATCTGGGTGATGGTCTTGAGCAAGGGGTGGAAGCTGCCCTTGGGGTGGTGACGCCAATGGCAGCTGTACGTGTAGTTCCAGGAGCGCTCTTCGGCGTCGGCGTCTCTGCACAGCAACTGCTGGCGCGTCTTGACCCCTCGGCCGGGCGTCTTGAAGGGCACGAAGCCTGTCTCGCCGGTTGCGTCGAGCATCGACTCCTCGAAGGCGGCCTGCATCGACGGCAGGGGGTGGATGGGGAAGGCCGCGGCCATGATGGGCTCGTCACGCGCCTGCTGCCATTCAAAGAGATCACGCTCGCGTTCGAGGCTGCGGCGCTCGCACTGAGAGGCTCTGCGAAGCGGAACCATGGCGACGCAGCGCCCGAGTGGCCGGGCCTGATTGATGGGCGCTCGTGCTGCTCGCTGTCCGCCGTCCGCTGTCCGCTGGTCGCTGGTCGCTGGTCGCTGGTCGCCCGTCGCCCGTGGCCTGGATCCCGAGGGGGTTGTCGCCCGCTGTGCCACGCAGACAGTCCTGAGCCCAAGCTGGCAACTCGCGAGGTCAGGTTCAGGTTCAGGTTCAGGTTCAGGTTCAGGTTCAGGTTCAGGTTCAGGTTCAGGTTCAGGTTCAGGTTCAGGTTCAGGTTCAGGTTCAGGTTCAGGCAGGTTCAGCTTCAGCTTCAGCTTCAGGTCAGGTTCAGGTTCAGGTCAGGTTCAGGTCAGGTTCAGGGCTGAGGGCTGCGCATAAGCACACGCACACGCACACGCAGGCACAAGCACAAGCACAAGCACAAGACACCGCCAGACAGGAAGACGGGAGGCGCCAGGGCTGGGCAGTCTGTAGCCCACGCGCTGTTCTAGCAGAAGTCGGCGGCCGGCGGCATGTGCCGCATGCTGCTGCGGAGGGTTGGAGACTTGGAGTCGCGGAGAGCGCTGCACGGCTGCACGCTGCACAGGGGACACACTGCGGGAGTGCGTGGCCAAAAAAAAAAAACGAATGTGGGCCTGGGGAGGGAGACGAACTCTCCAGTCGGTCCGCTGCAGTCAGCACTTCACGGCAAGCATAAGCAGAACTTAGAAGCAGAAGCAGGAGCAGAAGCAGAAGCAGATCGACCAGGACGCAGGATGCGGCCGTCTTCTGCTCGCCAGGAGACGCTGCACTGGCATCCGTGCTCCGCAGTAGTGCCCGGCACCTTCAGCGCGCAGTGGGGAAGTGGAAACGAGACGGGCCACTCGTGCCACTCGGGCCAGACAAACGCGCCGCTAGGGATGGATCGTGGGTTTCAACGCCGCACACCCTCCAGGGCCTCCACCCAGCCCGCGCCCTTTCGCCAAACACACTTTCTGCTCTCGGATCTGAGCCTCGTGTGTCCGCCCGCTGGCGCATCCATGCTGTGACCCCTCTCTGTCCCACCCACCCCAGCTCGCCCACGCTTGCAGCAGACCCCGTCATGCAGCGCTTTCTGCTCAAACATCGGGAATCAATCCACGCACAACCTCTGTTGCGCCGGTCTAAGCAAGATTCGCACAAGAAGAGCAAGTGCCATCTTGAACCACTGCACTCACAACGTTCAGGGGCTCCCTTTCGCAAACCCGCCTCTGCGGCAGGAGCAGGTCCACGTGATGCGTCTTCATCGCCCCATGTCGTCCGCCGAGAAGCAGGCCTCTTAGCACGCAGGCAGCACCACCAGTAGTTCCCACACAAGCTGCACGGTACGCTCCACACTGCATCGTCAAGGACAAAGCAGGCAGACCCAGGTCAGAATTTCACCCGGATAACAGGGTGCGGTCCCGGCACACAGAATGGAGGATCCGTATGCATACCTTCCTTCTCCAGCTGGTTATCGCCGCGTGTTCAGTTGCAGATGAACAGCACAACACACTTCTAGAGGGACCGTGTCCCCCAAGGCGCTATCTTGGAACGCAGCTCTACCAGCCCCTCCATCTTAGCCACACATCCACAACCTTGTCTCCTCCTAGCTCTGAGTCGACGACAAGATACCACCCAAACCCAGCTCCAGCAACACAAGCATGGTTCGGCCAGACCTCGATCTTGTCTCCAACTGCCAGCTCGTTGCACTTCGACCTGTCCCCCTCCCACGTCAAAATACCATGCTCCTGACTGATCTTCCCTACTATCCATCCCATCTTCTCCTCTCGTTCATCGTACACCGATCTCGTCTTCGCGTTCCCCAGCGACCCCGTCACGATGCCCCACCCAGGGTAGCTCTTACAAGGCTCTCTCCCCATCGCCAAGCTGCCCGCTGAGACTAACGCTTCGGGCTTCTCGCGCTCAGAGTATACAGAAGTGACCTCGACGAGTAAGCGGACCGCGATGCTGTCCTTGCTCAGCGGCTGGAATCCGTCTCTCGCCTCGCCTGACGACGGACGGGCGTGCGTGGCGACTTGCTGGCAGTCGAGCAGCGGATACACGCCAGCGTGCAACTCTACAGTGTACTGCTCTTTCATTCTGGCTAGAGTGGCGTGGAACTCATCGACACGCGGCGAAGAGGAGGAGAGCATGTTCTGCGCTGCCGTCGCTGTAGGCGTAGCTCCGATAGACAAGATGAGCCCTCTGCGTACGGACTCGGGAACAGCGTGCGTGGCTTGCTCGAGGCCGACGAGTTCGTCGATGAGGCCCGAGGCGGCGTCGTCTTCGGATGAGCCCGCGTAGCTGTGTCCGAAGTGCGAGTAGAAGCCTCTCAGAGCTATCGCTCCCTCTCCTCCTTTCGTATCGTCTTTTGCGAGTATGGCAGCGACGAGTGGGCCGAATTTCGGGCTCGAGGTCGTGATGCCGGCACGGTGGTAGCCGGTATCTATCTTAACCAAGACGCCCATCTTCTTCGAGACATCGAAATCCGCATGCGCAGTCAGACTGTCGTGGAATCGAGCAAACGCATCGGCGTTGTCAACAATGACATGGATCGACCCCGGCGCGAGTCTGTTGGCCAGCGCTACCAACCGCGATACAGCGCCCTGAGGCACCGGCACGCCATAGAGAACCTACCCCTCATCATCATCAGCAGAGCACACCGCATTGAACATGAACGCGTGACATACGCTAGCCTCCCGCCCCTGCTCCTGACACTGCTGCACATACGGCGCCAGATTCTCCGCCTCTGCAACCGTGCTCACGATGAACTGTGCACCCCGCCCGTGCACGCCCTGCAGCCCATCGCCGACCATCAGGCGAGCTAGCTCCAGCGTCTTGTGGCTCTTGACATGCGCCCTGAACCCCAGACCGAGCCTTGAGCATATCTGCAGCATGGCCGCGCAGTTTTTCTCGACCAGGCTGCGGTCGAGGATGATGGACGGCGAGGGCAGCTCAGTCAGTTTCCTGCCCACAAACTGCGCCCTGAGCGACGCAAGGTCAGAGAGGGGATAGCCAGCCGCCATGATGCACAGCGAGTCCGACTGCTCAGTGGTATGTGCGTGTGCGTGATGGTTCGTTCTCACTCCAGAGCCCGACGGTCGTAAACGAAAAGAAAAAAATAAAAATAAATAAAAAGCAATCCCTTGTTCCACGCTGTGTTTAACAGAAGCGGCATGCTACTCTTATATATACATATACATATATATACTTAAAATATACCTACCTTCTCCTGCTATCCCCTCTCCTACTAGGCGGCGTTCCCCGCTATAGCACACACGCACTTAGCCGCGCAGGTGCACAACCTACTCTACACCCGCCAGTGTTGTCGCAATCTAACAGTCTGGTGGTCAGAACGCTAAGTCTAAAGCCAGGCCTGCGGCTGTATTGCAGATCTACAGTTGTAAAAAAAAAAAAAAAAAAAAAAAAAAAAAGCAATCTCTTATTCTACGCTGTGTTTAATAGAAGCTGTATGCTACTCTTATATATACATATACATATATATACTTAAAATATACCTACCTTCTCCTGCTATCCCCTCTCCTGCTGGGCGGCGTTCCCCGCTACAGCACACATGTACTCAGCTGCGCAGGTGCACAACCCACTCTACACCCGCCAGTGTTGTCGCAATCCAACGGTCTGGTGGTCAGAACGCCGAGTCCAAAGCCAGGCCTGCGGCTGTATTGCAGATCTGGATAGCTAGCCGTGCGAATCGCGAAAGGAAGCCGATTTCCTCGAGGTGAGGCGTTTGGGTCTAACACGTCAAGATGGGTGTGCTTGACGTTAGGAAGTAAGTAGGCTGCGGATCTGATGGGACTGGAATTGGCATCATCCGCGGGCTTGGGGTGGTCTTTTGTGATGGGTTGGGGGTAGTGGTTTGGTGTTGAGGTTGCGGCCGATGTTCAATGTTGGATGTCCGATTCCAAGTGGGGCATGGTGGGGGTTCGCGGTCATGCTCCTACGTGACTACGTCCAGGTCTAGGTGGTCAGCGTCCTTCAAAGAGCACAGTAGCAGGCCGGGAGGGCGGAAGAGCTGGGTGCGAGAGAGACCATAGTTGTTCAATGAAGGTCGTCCCATATAAGATAGAGATACTTGCGCCCTACAACGCAGAAGACGAAAGCCCGTGCCCATTTGTGTACCGCATTTAGCATTTACCGCATCACCAGAAAAAAGCACCCTCAAGGAACCGGCCCCGGCCACGCGCTGCTCAACCTTCTACGCCTCGTCAACACGCTTCCTGGGCTGATACTTCTGCGATCACCTGCCGCTGTGCCCGCAAAACTGTTCTCGAGGATCGCATCTTCCAGATCATCTTCTTCTTCCATCCTTTCAATGATCTCTCGCGGTGCCTCTTCCTCGAAGACGGTCTGCAAATCGGCGTGCGGATTCATCTTGCTCAAGCTCCAGAAGCCGCCGTCAAACAGCCATTTAGAGCGCTTGCTGGGTCCAGGTCCACTGATACTGCGTCTGCGTGTCGACTTCCATAGGGTGCGACGCTCGTGCCAGGCAATCGCGAGTAGGAATGGTGCATTGAGGACACGAATTGCTGTGATGTTGATCTTGTGGAACCAACGAGGTGATAGTATGAACTTCAAAGGGAGCAACACCACAAAGGCGAGCAGATTGAAAGGCGGTCGGTAGGCGAATAGTGTGTCGGACTTTACGCCTTCGAATGTCATGACCGCACGGCGAAATTGAATCTCTGCAGTTGCGTCGGCAGCGATTTTGGAGAAGCTATTCGAAAGGATAGACACCAACACTGTCAAAAACAGCGTGTTGCCAATGAATGCGTAGATGACCATCAGTACTGGGCCGAGGATCTCATGGAACGTAGGTGCTTCATCGATACCAGTACCATCAAGACCAAACCAGATCCAGAGCATCCATTTGGAGATGGTGATGACATTGGGAGCATCTGCATCCGTTGCGGGGTTGCTCATGCTAAGCCACTTGAGCGCAAGCAAGAAGCCGCCGAAGCACCAGAAGGCAATGAGACTGAGCGCGGTGAACTCCTTGACCATCGCTCGCAGGGCGATAAAGAGCATGTTCTCCGGCATGAGGTTGAAGGCAATACGTGGAAAGAGGATAGGCGACGCTATCGCCAGAACGTCCAGTGCTTGTCTGCCTGTCTCATCGTTGCCGAGAACCCAACCGTGCACACGCATCCAGAAATAGATGATGTATATAACAGAGAAGGTGACGTCAAGGAATGCCCAGAGCTCTTGTGTGTGGACTTCCCAGCCGTGTTCCACACACGAGATTAGCTCGTCAAGCACCCAACCACCTCCGTATAGCAAGAAGACAACTTCGGCTGTTGTAAGTGTGTGATCAACACGCTCATGCATGCACCAGCAATAGCAGGCAAGGAGGATGGCAAACTGCCCGACTTCAATGATGTTTCGTGTACGAGGTACCATGAGACGGTATTGATTCAGCACCGGAGCTTTGCGAGGATCATATAACGATATTGGCTTGTACTTATAGTGATCCGGGATGATGTCGATGAAAGTGGTCGGTGTGTACACAATGCGCCCTCGGTACACAGCATCGATCACCTTCTGGCTTGCAGAGCTACTAAGAAGCACCTTGCTTTCAGAGACGATGGCAACCTCTAAAGCTGTCAGCTTGCCTTCGTAATCCCCTTGGCCTTGGTATTCCGAGATGTGCCGGGGTGGACAAACGTCCTCTGGAGCACCTTGGAATGGCTGAAAAGGTGCCACGAGGACTTGTGCAAGCAACAAGAGGCCAGGCTTTCCAGTACTTTCTTCGTCATGACGGCGTAGGACTTTCATCGCAACCAGTTCGCACAGGTTCGCGCGAGTGAGGTCCACGGTCTGGTGGTGTTGCTGGAATTGTTGCTCACGCAGGAACTGCATTCGATTGACGAGAAGGCAATATACTAGTTTGGTTCAGTATTGAGCTCAGAATCCATACTGGGGTACATACCGATAGAGATATCGTCCTCGTCATAAAGTCGATCGACAAGAGGCTTGACAATCAAAACATTCATCCGTGGTTCCCTTAGCTGCTCAGTTGAGTACGGATCCTCTATCACAGCTAAGATGAGCCGTCGTATGCTATCGTGTGTCAGTGCTTGCGCAGACGTGTTGATACTTGATGTTCATTGCAGCGTCTACACCCTCGCCCTTGGTCTAGCGAGCCTGCCAGGCGCCGAAGGGTCGCGGAGAAAAGAACTTGACACAGTGTATGGTACTCCAGCTGAGTACGTCTGGGTAACTTACCGATGAATGTTGTAGTACACCTTCAATCTGTAATGCGGATACGGAGCAAATATCTCTCTTATTCCGACCGGCTCACCATTTCCGTCGAAGCAGCCGTCAGAGCCTGCATGGTCATCATCTGGAAGCAAAGTCTCCTGTTCTTCCCTACTCTTTGCAGCACGTAAAGCATCGCTCAAGGTCCGTTGTGTATCTGTGAGATGCGGTCGCCGAAGGTGATTGCGGAACTCTATGTGTCGCGAGGATTTACGCTGTTCTGGCGAGGGTCTTCGCTTGGGAGACACATCGCCGCCATTGCTGTGTACAGCAGTGCTGTCGACACTGTCGCGACTGCTGTAGTCGGAGGTCAACCTTGGTCGAGGGAAGGTGCCGTAGGCGGGGCTGCCAGTACTGGTGTTCCAATCCGGATTTGATGTTGGGCCGGACATGAGAGGTCTAGACGGTTGACAAAAAAGGCAGAAGCTAGGCTAGGTGTAGATATCGGAGGTGGAGTCTGGGTTATGTCGCGTTCTATAGGTTGGAATCACAGAAGGATTAGTGGGGGTCGTTGCGATGCGTACAAACCGTGGCTTTCCGGTAGTCCGGTGTGCAGCTGCTCAATGACAATTGTAAAGAATGCCGTAGATTTGGACGTTGATTACAACTTTTGTGTAGGGAAGTGGAGGTAAAGAGATCATGTACCCACGAATTGCAGATAGATCTTCGTTTCAGAGCAACACTAGTTCTTATGGGGCAAGCTCGGTTTCTCCACGTCACAGGCCGTCACTCTGCATAAGCATCAACAGTTACCGCAATTCGTAATCTCCACGACAAAGATAATATATTCAATTTGGGGGTGGGCGCATTAATCATCTAACGCAAAACACCTCTCAGCATTGTCGGCATTATTACCCCACCAAGCGGGCATCTTGATTTGCTTTCCACTTCCAAAGAACAGGAAGATCAGCAGCATATTCAAATTGAAGGCTGCATCGAAAGCCGCTGCAACAATATAGTTGTAACGCTTCCAGATCTTGAAGTGGTGGCGGAAGATCCAGTACATTGTAATGAAACCACCGAGCCACGCGCTGAAGTATCCTGTTGAAAGGTTGCCGTAGAATACAGCCACACCGGAGAAGAAGATTGTGGTGTTCCAAAGGTGGAACTTGAGCTTCGATTTTGGGAATGCGCGGTACAGCGCATACATGACGAGCGGGGCTGCAGCGCCTACGAGGAACCCATACGGTAGAACTCGCAACTCGCTGGTACCGAACATCCGTTTTGGCCCAATGACAGCGTACTGCACACCGAGAGTATTGGAGCCCACGAGATGCTGACCCGTCCACTGATGCAGAGAGTCTGACTTCACTCCAGATAAAAAGTCGAATTTCGTGTCAAGGACCCACCGGATCACGCCGTAGTTGATCGGTACTCCTAAGATGCATCCGAAAATCTGGCTGAAGAACACAGTTCGAGGCGGGATATGCATATAGTGACCTATTCGTTGATCTTGGAGCATGTACTGAGCGCGATACCAAGCGTCACCTGCTATGGACCCGTACACTGACGGTCCACAAGGGTGGTGGTGAGCGGCTCCGGCAGCGGTGTGGATCATGTATCCATATATGAGCTCGTTGAAGTCGCCTATTGCAACTTGATAATTCGAGATGGCGTAGAGGTAGCCCAGGGGAACGACAACTATGAAGCCTGTTGCAACACCAATGATTACGGTCCACCAAGGAATAAAAAGGTGGCCAGATGCTGTGATTGCGAGCAGGGTGACGAAGCCAGCGAGAAATAGCGCGACAAACCACCACTCAGGCACCTCCTTGTACGAGCGTTGAATGACATTCAGGCGGTCAGTGTACTGATGATGGATATTGGGACCCGCAGTGCTGTCACCACTACCAGTAGAGGCTCGCTGCTTGTTCGCTTCACTTCGAGCTTTCCGTGCAGCCAGGTTCTTCCTCAGCGTCGACAGGATCGCAGGACCACCGAACGTAGCCATCCAGACAAAAGCTGAAGGCAGCTTGGCGTAGTTGAAGAATGTACCCCAGGCAAACTGAAGTCCCATGTAGGCGGGGCCGTATTCTTCCCAAGCTGTCTCGTTGAGGCTGAAGTCCTTGTTGACGATTTTGAGGGTCGGATATTTTGTTCCGTTAGCTAGAAGCAAGCTATTCGACATCAGGCCGTGTTTGTAAGAGCCTAAATTGCCCCACTTGACCGCTGGAATAAGAACCCAACAGTTGAACACAAAGGCAAGAAACAGGATGGTCTGTGTCCAGAAGGGTGTAATGAGAATTGATGTGCCGTTCCAGTTGATGTTCGACCAATCGAGGCTAAGATTCATGAAGCCCATACCTCCAAGGCCAGATCCAATGAAATTTGCGACCTGAAACATACAAGTTAACACACTATCTACTAGAGCAGGTACTGCTTAATACGTACCGGGTTCTTTGGCGCGACCCAACACAGAAATGCGAGTGAAGAAGTCATTGGGAAGACATATTCTGGTAGAAATTGCCATAGTGTCATGCCGATCAGACAGAGGAAGAATATGTGCATCTGTCGCTTGGCCAGTTTGCTGTTGCGATCCTGCTTGCGAAAGGTCTCGAACAGCGTTGTCTGCATAAGAGCTTGAGGCCATATGTACTCAGGCTCCCAAAGCAATAATGAACGAGCAACCGCAGCGATGGCATAGCCGCATATGACTATTGCTACCATGTAGAAGATCGCCACGGCGGGGTGGATCTTCGTGTCATACCACAGAGCAGCCATACTAATTGGGGTAAAACCAAGATTGTACGTTGCGCCAGACGCCGCAGTCAATGTGACCAGAACGTGCTCTTTGATGCTCCATGGTGCAGGGTTGAGGTTGAAGCCATAGCCAAACGGTAGGTTCACTTGCCATGCCGGGAGACGGTCGGCGAGGAAATGCCCGACGTAGTGACAAGCGATCTGCACGAAGAAGATGGAGTATGGTGCCTGGGTCGTTCGAAAATAGCTCATCTGCGATAGGAAGGCTCCAGGGACGATGAACAGGATGCAGAGAACGAAGTAACGGAACGTTATGGTCGGAAGATTGGGGTCGTCTTCGAGAGACACAAGCTGGCGCACAACAAGTGGCAGCTGGGCGATTTCGGGGTCGTCATGGGCTTCTTCTTCGACAATTGCAGTGTCGTCTTCCACAGGTGATGCTTCGGTGATGCCCCTGTCTTTTGCTGGCCCTAGGTGGCTTGAGGCGGGGCTAAGCTCAGCGCTTGTGGACTTGGCTATCGCCTTGTCAGTGTTAAGGTTGGCCATTTTCGCTGGCTAGCCCTTCTTTCATCTTTCTCGCCTTCTCGCTCTTTAAACACAGCAACCTCGAAACATTCGATGAATTGCGCCATTCGAGGTTTGTATGATGCTACCATGTGTCTAGCCCACATGGGCAGTTACGTTACGTCCTCGCTTCTTCTGTCACCCAACGATAATGGCGGTCCCTTACCGAAGCCTCGTTCTGTCCCCACTACAACGGCGCTAGCTCGATGCTTAATAAAAACCTTACAATTCGCTGCAACCAAGCCATGGGTCTCGGGAATTGCGCGATACGGTCCTCGTATTGATGGCCCAGTGCTCTTGGGTTTAGGCTTATTTGCGAAGGTGGTAACAATGTTCCATGTGGCGAAGCCGATCGACAATTGATACCAATAGAACTTTTGAAGAGCAAGGATCACCTCCACCTGTTCCCTGCCAGTATATCCACGTGCGCGACGAGGAACCATGCTCGGGCATGTGCAAGGAATTGCTCCAATTGTAGCCCACCAGTGCGCGCAAATTGTCTTATCGATCCTACCGGAGTTGCGCATGCATTTGTCCGTTTGACTGAATCCGGAAACAGCTTGGTGAGCAACACCCTGAGAGCAAAGCTGTGGTAAGACCCGTAGCAGGCCAGGACAGTCGTGTTGATCTATGATGTTGATATAGCTGGTCTTTCACTGCGTGCGACGACTCTGAATAAAGCTTGGTAGAGTCATTACCCAGTGGTAGTCAAGGGTCAGGTATAATGCCTGGCGAAATGTACGCACCTACCCCAAATCTGGAACGTTGATTCGTCAACAAAGACTGTGAACCTACTTCGTAGGCCGGTAGATAACTGGCTGGTTTTCTGTGGTTGTCACGTTTTGCCCTGCATGCTGTTACACATTTTCACTCTCAACCAATTATAGCTAGCCAGTAGGAACCTTTCGCTTGTCTATGACGTGATTTTGATCGTAGCCGTGAAGACCCGGGGTGCGTACATTTCGCCAGGCACTAATACTACGGTATCAGGCGAAAGTTTTGTGAGTGGGGCGGCACGGTGGGGATGCTTGGCAGATAATGCAGAATCTCTCTATTATCTAAATTACATTAAATCCTACTTAATTTTGTATATAATATAATGTTAACGTGTTTTAAGAAGCATCTATATATGCCCCCTAGAATGTCTACTACTTATCTATCTTATCTATCCTATCTATCCTATCTACCTTATGTATCCTATCCTAAAATAACTACTACTTATATATCTACACTACCCTATAGTTAGTATTTATTATAGGACTAGCGCCTACAGGTACAGACTCTACAGCTTGCTAATTATACGTACAGATATATTGCTAACCTCCTCTATATTACTAAGTAATAAGTTAAGTAGGCAGCTACTAGTAATTCTATTACTCTATAACAACGTAGTAGTTGCCTATATATCCTTATAGATGCCTAAGTAGATAAGCTTAAGGTATATGTCTAATTATTATAACGTATATGTTAGATAAGCTAGCATTAACTTATAGACAGTCTCTTTAATATATAGGAGGTGTTAGAGTACATAATATACTGTGCCTTAACTATAAGAGGATACACATACTATATTGCCTAAGCTAAGCTACCTCTTACCTAACTCTATAAGGACTTACGCCTTACCTAGGCTTATAAGCATGTTAACTAGAAGCCTTAGCAGTAGTAGAGGATCCTATAGAGTAACAAGACGTAGGTAACTAAAGGACAGCACTATTAAGTGTAGGTAATAAGGAGGACAGGAGAGGAGTTAGATCCTACCTATACTATTAATAAGGTACCTAGAAAGTATAGCTAGATATTCTAGGCCTGCTTCTCTAGTACTATAAAAGGTCCCTCTCTTTTTTAGAAGAAAGAGTAGAAGACTATTAATAAGGAGAAGTACTGTAAAAGGATTATACCACTTATTTATAGGTAGCTATACCTTAATCTAGAACTTAAGTTTATATAGGATTTAGCCCTAGGTTACTCTATAAGGCTAACCCTTTCTAAGCTATAAGAAAGAGGGATAACACCTATATACTAGCCCCTATTTTTACTAGACCTTAGTCTAATTAAGCTAGTCTAGGATAAGATAAAAGACTATATTAAGGTTTACTATCTTAACCTACCTAGAGAGAGGTAGTATACGTATAATTAACTTAGAGGGGCTATATAAAAGGCGTAGGACTTAATTACCCCTAAGTTCCTTTAGGGCCTTATTAAGACTATTGTAAAGAGTGTACAAAGCGATCCTAAGGGAGGATAGGGTTAAAGAGGATAGCAGGTGTATTAAGGTACGTGGTATATAGTAATAAGACTAATTACTAGAGTATTAGTAATAACCTCTAACACCTTTATATAGTCTAGGCTAACTAGCCCTATAGTAGCTCGCTAAGGCTAGCAGAGGTACCCCTAGGCCCAGCGCCTAATAATGCCTCCCTTCTCTAGATTGTTTGGCTTAACTAATAGTATAATTAACAATACTATATTATTTTAGCCTAACTTTAGACGTGTTTACTCTGTCTGTCCTATTCTAGCTTATTCTAACTAGGTTTAGGCGTTTGTGACACCTTATAAGGTTAGATAGGGCTTAATACTAATTCTACCTTTACCTAGTAAAAGTTAAACAGATATCCTCTCTTACCTCTTACTTTACCTCTAGGGTCTAGGCAGCTGTTTGCGCAGGCTAAAGCTCTAACTAGGAGGCTAGCAACATATAAGCTATCTATACTCCTAGTTTTATTAGTTACTACTATATTCTACTTTATTTTAGTAAGTACTAACCTATTCTGTCTAGCACTTTTGTAAGGATAGCTAAGGGATTTTCTAGGTCTTTCTAGCACGTTCTAACACGTTTTAGCAGATAACACTGCACAATACGCCCTAGTAACCTTTTTAGACTATCTCTAACCGCTACTGCCTACTACTTACTATTACTAACTGTTACTAACTACTATTTGCTATAGCTATTATGTCTATGCCTGCTTACTGCAAGATTAACATTTCTGCAAATAGTAGGACTGCTAAGCAGTGCTGTATGCTGTGCCTCTACTACATTACTAATAGTAATGTTAATAGGGACTGTTAGTTCTCTACTAACCTAGCTTTGTAGAGTAGCCTGCGTTATAGGGACGCCTAGGCCTACTACTACAGAGAATGTTACAATAGCAATAAGAATTGCCTATTAGTATGTGTTTTGTCTCCTTTTAGCTTATTTTAGCATCTTTTAATATATTTAGGGCCCTAATAAGTATACTAACAACTATTTAAGGCTTTCTAGCAACATAGCGCGCCTTTACTCTAGTTGTTACGTAGTTACTGCTGCTTATACTACTATTATTAATACAGCTAGCGTTAAGACTACCTCTATAACACCTGCTACTACTACGCCTATATTTATTAATAAGAAGACTATGTTAGGTAAGTCTATTATTAACTAGGCTAGCTTATTACTAGGTATAATTTAAGAGTACGTTCTGTCTCTTTTTAGCTTATTATAGCATAATCTAACCTTTATAGGAACTATTTACCACAGAAGAACCTACTTACACTCTATAATAGCAACACTTACACACGTAAGTTAACCTTATCTAGCATCTACGTTAAGAAGTAAGATTAATCTAAGGCTAGCGCTGTTAAGGCTAAGATAAAGTAAAAGAAGATGTTAGAGGAGAGTAGTAGCAAGACTAATCTAGACGCGCCTATTACCCTCTGCAAGAAGGTATTATAGCACGTTTTAACCTATTTTAGTAATATCTAACTTCTTTTATAGTTAAAGTATTAGATCGCAGGTACTAGAAAGACCTTTAGTTAGCTCTAGAAGGAGCAGGAGGAGCAGGAGGCTGCTAAGCAGGCCGCTGCCAATACTGCTGCTGCTGCTGCTACTGCTAAGAAGACTTGTAGTTATAAGGCTTCTACTTATACCTATAGTAGTAGTCTTAGTTAGTAGATGTTCTCTATAATAGAAGGTTTAGATTAATAATACCTAAGTTTGTAGTTAGTAGACAATTTTAGGCTATTATAGCAATTAGGTGCATTACACTCTTAGATAGTCTAAATAATACTAGAAAGATGTTCTTCTATACTAATTCTTCTATATTTACTTATAATTATAACTGTATAATATAGTATATAACTTTCTTTATTTCTTTATATTAGAAATAGCTATAATAGGCTAAAAGATATCTACTTTAGCTAGTCTGTATTTCTTAGGGTAAGGTAGGGTTATGTTTTCCCTTAGCATAAACTATTAAATACTTATTATTTAAAAAACCCCTATAGGGAAAAATTATAATTAAGTAAAGGTATTTAGCCTTTTTAGTCCCCCCCTTTTTTAGACTTTAACCTTAAAGTTCTATTACGCGGTCTAAGCAGTTACTTTATTATTTTCTAGTATTATTTTAGCGCTTCTTTAGAAAGAGTTAAGCTAATTTCCTAGGAATTTTCTAAGTTAGGGAATCTGTCCTACTTAATAAGGTATTCCTACTGTCTGTTAGCTAATTGCCTTCTGTTAAGGACTTTTTCTATATCCTACACCTTCTCTTCCCTCTTAACTATAGGTTCTTGTATTTATTTCTATATAGTTAGGAGTTAACTTCTTAGTATATATAGGTCTAGCAGTAACGTATAGAATACTAGGTAGATTCCTTTTATTCCTGGCAGGTCTATTCTGTATGCGCTAGGTCTAATCTAGGCTATAATAGTCCTAGGTCCTAGGTATTTCTGTTAGGCTCTTAGCCTTACTCTCAGCCTCAGGCATGTGGATGCGTCCACCTCTGACCTGTAATAGCAAATAAGTACTGTTCTGGCCGCTGTCTCACTATTAAAGTGAGCATTGTTACCTTTTTGGCATGCTTGGCACGGTGGGCAGAGCCGTAGCCTTAACATTATGCTTACTTTAATGGCTGTAGCGTAGCGTGGGTTTGAATTATGCTGGCAGACCTAGTCTACCTGGCAGATGGTTGACTACCCCGCACGGGTCCAGTCTCAGCCGAGCCGGCTCATCCGTGAGCCGAGGCACAGTCCCACGTGGGCTAGTGCCGTTGCTGCTGGAAGGTCTAGTACTTAGGATAAGAGAGATCCTTCTGAGTGTAGTAGCACGTCAGAACCTGTAACCAGAGGTGGTTGGCCTAAGTCAGGCCCTCGTTAAGAGGGGAGATATTGTTAGGCTCTCAGCCTTACTCTTAGCCTCAGGCATGTGGATGCGTCCACCTCTGACCTGTAATGGCAAATAAGTACTGTTCTGGCCGCTGTCTCACTATCAAAGTGAGCATTGTTACCTTTTTGGCATGCTTGGCACGGTGGGCAGAGCCGTAGCCTTGACAATTTCTAGTCTAGCTTCTTTTTTAGGCGTACTGTCCTAATGTTTTTACTAGAGACTAGTACCTTGTTGCCTACTTTAAAGGGTGCTAGTTAGTAGTTGTTTCTTATCTAAGTGTTTCTTTTAATACTTATTTAACTTTTCTATATTTACTTTGCAGGTAGCCTATAAGGAAATAACTCTAGTAGCTAATTCCTTTGTAAGGGGAGATTCTCCGCCTTTTAATGCTAAAGTAGGCTAATCTGTGCCCCTTAGATCTATACTGTAACAGGCTTAGAAAGGTGTTATATTTATAGATTCGTAAATACTATTATTATACGTAAAATCTATAATAAAAATCTATAGGGCCTAATTGTCTTATTCTAGAGTATAGTAGCAATATAAGTACTGTTTAAGAGTCTAGTTCTACCTTTCTATTTGGCCATCTGTCTAAGGATAATAGGCCAACGTTACGACTCTTCTTAAATTTAAATAGTGGTTAAAAGTTTCCTACGTCTTTAAATTCATTAACAGCCCCTAATCTAAGATAATTTGTGCTAGGGCGCTGTGTAGTTAGATAATTTCTCTAATCTAGGCCTATGCTAGATCTTTTCTATCCTAATTAGCTCTAGCTAGTATATAGTGTAACATTTTAGTTAATTTATATACTACTACTAGTATAGAGTTGTACACTAACCTAACCACCTTACTAGAGAGTAATTCTGTAATAAAATCTATCGTCACGTCCTCCTATAGTTAGCTTAGCACTAGTAATAGTTATAATAACCTGTACAGTTTGTGTTAGGCAGTAGTAGATCTCCTACATACTAAGCAGTTGTAGTAGTAGTTAGATACGTTCTTAGGAACGCCCTTCTAGGTATATCTGCGCTAAATCTTCTCTAAGGTCCTTTATGCTCTAAAGTGTCCTAATATTAGGTTATTATAACATTCTTTAATTACTTACATCTTATCTTCTAGTCTTATAAGTAAGATGCACTTCTCCTTAGCTATATTGTCTTTTCTTAGGTTATTTTATCCTATTTTAACGTTGCTTAACTCTTTTTTAGTACTAGGGAGTTTGTCTGTGTTATCTAAGTCTGTTATTAGCTCTGTGTAACTGTTCTCTCTTAATTCTTCTCTTTTAACATCCCTTATATTCTTTCTTTCTTTTACAGACAAACAAAGGGTTAAAGCTGCTACTAGGGGAGTATTAGGGTTCCTCCTAGTTAGGATCTCCTAAAGTAGTTCTATAAAAGCCTTATTATACTTTTATAAGGGGTCTTACGCTTCTCTTATATAATTAGGACGCTGTAAGGGTCTATCTGTAGGGTTTATAGACCTTAGGCAGTAAGTAATTATAAAGTTAAACTTAGATAGCACTAAGTATGCCCTTACTTACTAATAGCTAAGAACCTTTGTCTCTATAAACTATTTTAGGTTTTAGTAATCTGTTAAGATCTTAAAGAAGGTACTGTCTAAGTATCTTTGCTAATACTGTAGGCTTTAGATAATTATAAGAAGTTCCTAGTTATAAGTATTATAGTTGTACTTAGCTTAGATTAACTTCTTTAAATAGAGGTCTACAGGCCTCTATTAGGCCAGCTTCCCCTCCCTAGGGACTAGTTAACTAAGGATTCCTAAGATAGCGCCTCTAGAGGCATCTACTTCTATCCTAGTCTGTCTTCTAGGTACAAAATAAACTAAGATTAGTACGTTAATAAATAAGTCCTCTATGTTCTAGAAAGCTTATAGGGATTCTTTACTTAGCTTAAGAGGCTAGCTTTCCTCCTTTCTTATTACTTAACTAGATTTAGCCAAATTTAGCCCTTTCTAGGTTAATTAGGTTAATAGCAAAGCTAATTTAGAGAACCCTATAATAAACCTCTAATAGTAGTTTATAAAGCCTATAAATACTTAGATATTATAAACTATACGCAGGATTAGCTATTCTTAGATTATTTTAACCCTATCTAGGTTAATACTTACCCTTTTAGGTAAGACTATATACCTAAGGTACTCTGTATATTAATAGTGCTATTTACACTTATCTAAGCGCACATAGAGGTTTACTTTGCAAAGCCTCTCTAAGACCTCCTTAACGTGTCTAACGTAGTCTTACTCTGTCTTAGAGTATAATAATATGTTATCTAGATACACAATATAAGTTATATTAACTAATCCTATTAGTGCCTTATTTATATAGGCCTAAGATTAGGCAGAAGCATTTATAAGTCTAAACAGCATTACTATATACTTAAAATGTCTAACGTACCCTACGGGCGAGCCGCTTAACGGGCGAGCCGCTCACTTTTGCCAAGCCCCCACCAAACTTCTCCTCCTACACTAATGTCTTCTTAACAACACCATTTAGACGCGTTAAAGGAAGCTTAGATACAGCTTGCGCTCCAGGCTCTTAAACAAGACGCAAATCTCTCTTAGCAACGCGCTGCAGCTATCTACAGGGTCCCTTAAAAGACACTAAGTAACTAACACACAGGACAACCTTCACACACAGATTCTATAGCTAACTTACAGAAGCTAGACAATAATAAGAAGGAGGTAATTATTAAGTATGTTCTTAAGCTAGATACGTAAGGATTTTCTTCTTAGCTCTTAGATATAGCTACTATAGCCAATTCTTTGCGCGCTAAGCACAATCTAGGCCCTATTAGCGTAAACTGGCCTAGTACGTTTGTTAAGCAACACCTAGAGCTTAAAGTCAAGTTTAATTGCAAGTACGACTATAAGAGAGCCCTCTGTAAGGATTCTGAGGTTCTACAGGGCTAGTTTAGCCTAGTAGCTAACATTAAAGCTAAGTATAGTATCTAGGATAAAGACATATACAACTTTAACAAGACAGGCTTTATAATAGGCTAGATCTCCCTAGGAGCAGTTGTTACAGCTTTAGAACAATAGGGTCGGCCAAAGGCTATCTAGCCAGGCAACTAAGAGTAGGCTACGGCTATAGTAGGCATTAATGCTAAAGGATAGGCTATTCTAGCCTTCCTTATCTTTAAAGCCTACTACTACCTCTCTGCCTGGTACAAAGAAGAGGATCTGCCTTACAACTAGGTTATTAGAGTCTCTAATAACAGCTGGACTACTAATAAGCTTGGTCTTAACTGGTTAAAGCACTTTGACAGGCATACAAAGGAGCGTACTATTAGCACCTACTATTTGCTTATTATTAATAGTTATAAGAGCCACAACTCTCTTAAATTCTAGCAATACTGCAAGGATAACAAGATTATTGCTCTCTGTTTGCCTTTTTACTTATTACACCTTATATAGCCCCTTAATATAGGTTGTTTTGCTGCTTTAAAGAAGGCGTATAGGCGCTAAGCTAAAATACTTATATATAACCAGATTAACTATATTATAAAGACAGAGTTCCTGCCATGCTTTATACGCGCCTACAATGCTGTAATTACTTCTAAGAACATCTAGGGAGGGTTCTAAGGTGCTAGATTAGTCCTATTTAACCTAGACCAGGTTATAATAGCCCTTGATGTGAAGTTGCGTACTCTATCACCACCACTACCTGTCAATAACAAGCTCTGGCAGTCGCAAACCCTAAGCAACACCCTTAAACTTAGGTTGCAATTAACGCTTGTAAAGACAAGGATTCAGAGGCATATAGATAGTTCGCCTACCTCTATAGTTAAGGCGTTTAAGAAGGTAGCAAAAGGGGCAGTAATAATTGCGCATAAGCTAGTGTTAGCGTAACAGGAGATTACTTAGCTTTAAGCTGCTAATAAGGCAGCTACACAACAAAAATTACACAAAAGAAAGCAAGTTTAGGCAGAAGGGACCCTAACAGTTAAGGATGGCCTGCAATTAACAACTTTAAAGGAGTTTAGGGCGCGTAGTAATAGGAAGAAGGCAAAGAAGTAGGTGCGTGCTAAAGGAGGTAAGCCCTCCTAAAGATGCTGTAGACAGTGCAATCAGACAGGACACAACGCGCGAACGTGTTAGAAAGAGGTAGAAGTAGTTTCTAAATAGTATTACAGGCTATACTGCACTTTGCAGCACTAAACTGGGTTGTTTTGGGCCATAATAGGGTGGAGTTTGGTGGGGGCTTGGCAAAAGTGAGCGGCTCGCCCGTTAAGCGGCTCGCCCGTGGGGTACGTTATACATAGTTTAAAAAGTAGTCTTCTACTTATCCTCTTTCTTAATTTAGATATAGTAATATGCCTTCTGTACATCTAGTTTAGTATAGAACTTAGCTTACGCTAGTTGTTCTAGTAACTCTGTAATTAGTAGTAATAGATAGTAGTTTTTTAACTATAATCTTGTTTAGACCTCTATAGTCTACACACAGTTATAGGTTACTATCTTTCTTCTTTAAAAAGAAAATAGGCGCCTCTGCTAGCAACCTTAAGTGTTATATCTAGCTATATTATAGATATTCTGCTAGATACTTCCTAAGTATCTTTAGTTCTATTATAGATAGCCTGTATAATAGTTAGTAGGGGGAAGTAGCTTCTTCTATAATATTAATTGCTAGGTTATGCTCTCTATGCTCTAGTAGAACCTAAGTATTATCTTCTAATCCTAAGTGCGCATAATTGCGATACACTTCTAGAATTAGGCCTCTTTTAGTAGATATTAGGTTGTATATACCTACTAAGTTTACTATATATATATAAACGTCTACTACAGAACTTCTTATAGTGCGTTTAAACTCTTTAGCATCTTCTAACACTATTTTCTCTAGTTTAGGAGAGTCCCTATACTTCTTCCCTTAGAAGAGCATGCGCTAGCTTAAATAGCTTAGCTTAGGGTTTGTCTAATTAATCTAGGGTAATCTAAGGTATATCTTGTACCTTTATAGGTCTATAACTATAAAAGGTATCTATTAGACCTCCTATCTTCTACAGGAGTTAACAATAGATACTTCTGCTGTAGTTACTCTGTAGATAGGTAATTCTGCTCCACCTACACCTTTAGCTACTATTTTATTTAATAGTGTAACCTCTAGATCCTGCTCCTTTACTAGGAGAACTAAAATTAAGTTTAGTTGTAACCCT
Source organism: Ascochyta rabiei (assembly GCF_004011695.2). NCBI lineage: Eukaryota > Fungi > Ascomycota > Dothideomycetes > Pleosporales > Didymellaceae > Ascochyta > Ascochyta rabiei. The sequence continues at coordinate 383,111 of NC_082421.1, forward strand.
CTATCTATTAAGGCTTCTATATTTTCTGCGTTACCTATAGATGCTTTAACTGTAAGTAGGCATATATATTCTAGGTACACTACCTTATAAAGAGAGATATTCTTCTTCTTCTTCTTAGATATTTTAATATAGGCTACAAGAGAGGAGATTAGGTCTTAGGCCCCTAATCTTTTCCTAACTTGTCTAGAGCAGGGTCTTTCTAGTTTAACTTTAGCTTTAGGCAGTTAGGGTAGTAGTAACTAGTTTCTCTGCACTTAAGACACGCGTTTTAGCCCTTATGTAGCCTATCTTAGCCCTTTTTACCCTTTACTAGCTCCTTACAGAACTTCTTAAACTTAAATAACTTTTTTAGAGTTTTTATATTCCCTTCTAACCTAGAGTTACTAAATTAGTGCTTCTGTAGTCCTTTATTAGTTATCTTGCCCTTAGCTAAAGTCTTCTTAGGTAGCTGTTAGCTATAATAACCTAGTCTCTAGTTAATAATATTAGCTTGTTCCTCTACCTTTAGGATTGTATCCCTTTATTTATAGGGGATTAGAGATAAGTCTTTTTATATACTAGGTAGCAGTGCAGTAATATATTCTAGGACTTAGAGCTCTAGCGTATATAAGTTACCTAGTTCTTCCTATAGTAGATATATAAAATCTAACAGATCTATAGGAGACTAAGATTTCTACTACTTGTATTACTTTAAGGATTTATATGCTGCTTACTTGCGTTTAGCTAGTATTCCTAGAGTATCTAGCATAATTCTTTTTAGCTCTTACTACGTTAGTTCCTAGGTTAGCTAATTACAGTAGTTAGTTGTGCAGTAGGCCTGCTATAACATCTTTAGGTTCTCTAAGAGGTACCTTACACTAAACTTAATCTTTTATTCCTCTATAAGAAAATTAACTAGGGATTAGAGGAAGTATCCCTTATAATCTCTCTTCTAATAGTTATATTTAGCGTAGTTACACTTTATGTACTTCTATAGGGGTTTAGGTTATAGAAGATTTACAGATAAGAAAGATTATAGTTTCTTTACCCCTTCTAGTACTTTTTAGAAGGATAGGATTATTACTAGATCTCCTTTATTATATTTACGTCTAAGTTTATAAAAAAAAGAAAGTTCTTCTTAGTCTTTTGTCTCTTACAACTATTTACGCAAGTTTTCTAACTCCTGTTATTAATTACCTACTTCTAGGCTATTCTAACCCTCTTTAGCTAAAGCTGCCCTATAGATAACGTACCCCACAGACAAGCCAGTCACCGGACGAGTCGGTCACTTTTGCCAAGCCCCTACCAAACTCCACCCCATTATAACCTAAAACAACCTAAATTAACACTGCAAACTGCAGTACAGTCTGTAATATTATTTAGAAACTACTTCTACCTCTTTCTTACACGTTTGCGCGTTATGTCTAGTCTTACTGCACCGTCCACAGCGCCTTTAGGAAGGCTTACCCACTTTAGCACGCACCTGCTTCTTTGCCTTCTTACCATCATAACACGCCCTAAACTCTTTTAGGGCTGTTAATCGCTAGCCCTCTTTAACTACTAGAGTACCTTCTTTCTTAACCTGCTTTCTTTTGTGTAATTTTTGTTGTGTAGCTGCCTTATTAGCAGCTTAAAGCTCAGCAATCTCCTGTTGCGCTAACACTAGCTTGTGCGTAATTATAGCTGCCCCCTTTAAGACCTTCTTAAACGCTTTAACTATAGAGGTAGGCAAGCTATCTATATGCCTCTAAATCCTTGTCTTCACAAGCGTTGATTGCGACCCTAGTTTAAGGGTGTTGCTTGGGGTTTGTGACTGCCAGAGCTTGTTGTTAACGGGTAGTGGTGGTGATAGCGTGCGCAGCTTTATATTAAGGCTGCTTATAACCTGTTATAGGTTAAACAGGACTAGTCCAGCGCCTTAGAACCCTCCCTAGATATTCCTAGAAGTAATTGCAGCGTTGTAGGCGCGTATAAAGCATGGTAGGAACTCTGTCTTTATAATATAGTTAATCTAGTTATATATAAGTATTTTAGCTTAGCGCCTATATACCTTCTTTAAAGCAGCAAAATAAGCTATATTAAGAGGCTGTGTAAGGTGTAATAAGTAGAGAGGCAAGCAAAGAGTAATTATCTTGCTATCCTTGCAGTACTGCTAGAATTTAAGAGAGTTGTAGCTCTTATAACTATTAATAATAAGCAAACAGTAGGTGCTAACAGTACGCTCCTTTGTATGCCTGTCAAAGTGGCTTATCTAGTCTAGACTAAGCTTGTTGGTAGTCCAGCTGTTATCAGAGACTCTAATAACCCAGTCTTAAGGCAGATCCTCTTCTTTGTACCAGGCAGAGAGGTAGTAGTAGGCCTTAAAGATAAGGAAGGCAGGAATAGCCTATCCTTTAGCATTAATGCCTACTATAGCCGTAGCCCACTCCTGGTTGCCTGGTTAGACAGCCTTTGGCCGACCTCGTCGTTCTGAAGCTGTAACAACTGCTCCTAGGGAGATCTGGCCTATTATAAAGCCTGTCTTGTTAAAGTTATATATGTCTTTATCCTAGATACTATACTTAGCTTTAGTATTAGCTACTAGGCTAAACTAGCTCTGTAGAACCTTAGGATCCTTACAGAGGGCTCTCTTATAGTTGTACTTATAATTAAACTTAACTATAAGCTCTAGGTGCCGCTTAACAAACATACTAGGCTAGTTTGCGCTAACAGGACCTAGATTATGCTTAGCGCGCAAAGAATTAGCTATAGTAGCTACATCTAAGAGCTAAGGAGAAAACCCTTGCGCGTCTAGCTTAAGAACATGTTTAATAATTACCTTCTCCTTATTATTGTCTAGCTTCTATAAGTTAGCTATAGAATTAGTGCGTAAAGGTTGTCCTGCGTGTTAGTTGCTTAGTGTTGTTTAAGAGACTCTGTAGATAGCTGCAGCGCGTTACTGAGAGAGTGTCGCGTCTTATTTAAGAGCCTGAAGCGCAAGCTGTATCTAAGCTTCTTTTAACGCGTCTGAATAGTGTTGTTAAGAAGGCATTAGTATGTGAAGGGTAGTTTGGTAGGGGCTTGGCAAAAGTGACCGACTCGTCCGGTGACTGGCTTGTCTGTAGGGTACGTTATAAATTCTAAGGTAAGGTATACTACTTAGAGGACCTATAGATCCTCTTAAGGCACTATAGACACTTAGTGTCTGTTAAGGTATCTCCTTATCTGCAGAGGGAGGTGTTACCTTACGCTCTACTAGTTCTCCTACAGGTAGGTTGTCTTAGTCCCTCTCTAAGGACAGCAAGCCTAGATAATTTAGTTTAAGACTTATAGTAGCTTAGGTCTATCTTTAATTATAATATAAGAGTAATTAGAATATAAAGAGTATACAAAGTAATCCTAAGGGAGGATAGGGTTAAAGAGGATAGTAGGTGTATTAAGGTACGTAGTATGTAGTAATAAGACTAATTACTAGAGTATTAGCAATAACCTCTAACACCTTTATATAGTCTGGGCTGACTAGCCCTATAGTAGCTCGCTAAGGCTGGCAGAGGTACCCCTAGGCCCAGCGCCTGACAACTATGCTAGCTTATTACTAGGCAGTTATTAACACTTAAGGTAGTTATATAAAGTACTAAGATTGTATGTAAAGTATAACAAAGCTAAGATTTAGCCACTCTAAATAATACAGCCGAACATCTCTACCGTGCCGCCCTACTCACAAAACTTTCGCCTGATACCGTAGTATATCGTTCGCATCAGAAGGGAAAAGCTAGAGGCCGTTCACCGTTGTCGAGACAGGTTGCAATCATTTCTCTATGCATCATGCGGTCTGATGTCACCATCAAAGCGCAACTGACGAGCCCTGCTCCTCAAGCACTACTAGCTATCGACATTCAAAGATTGCAGCATGCTCTTGACACCGTGACCACAACGCTCCAAATCCTCCCCTGACCGTGAAAGCCTCGATACCTTTCTGCCGGATGGCAGAATTAACCAGCTGGGAAGCAAGACCATCGTAACATAGCACAACGATCCGTCCATGGTCTTGGACAGCTCTAGCAAAGGTTTGCAACAGCTCAGCACCTTGTAACCACTTCTGCATGCTCGTCCATAGCAAATGAACAGCGTGTGCATCGCCAAAGAGGTCTCCACCCCCAAGACTGTGTAAAAGCCCTGGTAGTGGCGCGGAGAGCGAACCAGGGATGTGAAGTTTATCGTAATCCTTGCGATTCCGGAGGTCTAGGATGACTGTGGATGAACCTGGTAAGGCGCGTTGATGCACTGGCTGCGGCTTCCTTGTTCTAATACGTCTTTTGCACATGTGTAGCGAACGACGCCAACATCCGAAGTATATTGACAGGCCACTGCGGCGATTGTGGCGTTCGACGGGCTTCTCCAGACGTTGTATAGAGACGTTGAGGCTGGTGAGCATTGATTTAACCTCGTCATCCGATCCATGATCAGCTACAGCACTCAGTAGCTTGAATGCCTGCTCACTATCCAAGATCCATCGCGGGTCATGCTTATCTTGGTCGCACTGCAGTAATATCTGGTAAAAAACGTGAAGTTAGCACTTAAAAATTTTGTGGCTGTCAGCATTTGGAAATCTCTCACCGTAGGAAATGCTTACCTCATTCTCAATTGGCGGAAACTCATCGACGTTGAGTCTTTCAAAGTAGCCGGGTAGGTATTGATAAGGTAGGTCGGAGCAAGTGAAAACACACGAAATTTCTTTCGTCTGCTCATCAGCCAGCTCCGCCAGGCTTCCTGAGTTCTTCGAATTTTGGAGGTACTCTAGAAGACCGTGAAGTGCCTCTCCCGACGAAGGACCACAAATCAGACCCTCCCGTGATAGCATCATTGACATTCGATAGGCATCTGTTGATGATACTTCCACGCGTGAGTCAACCGTCTCCTGCCACGGGAAAGCGGAGCTTTGAAAACCATCGAAATACCTCGGGCCCGGAGTCGGATCTCCAAAGACATTGAACACGCTATCGACCCGCGATTTCGTCAGCAAGAACTCATCGTTGGTAGCACAAGCAATTATCCATGATAGATACCACGTGCATACGCAGCTACTACAGCTTTCCCAGCCTGTAACGCATTGTCTCTAAAGAAGCAAGGAAGCTCTTGCCTGCTTATTGGGGATACAACGTTCTTCAGTTTTGCATCTGAAAACACCTAAAATTTATCCTAGAAAGATATTTTGTTGCCGCGCCTGGGATCTGTTTCGAAAAATGAGTAAAGAAAGAGAGACTTACCCTAAGACTTTGGTGGACGGTTTCTGAGATTTCAGATACACACCCGTGCCGGTTATACAGCCTATCCCGAAGAAGGTTCGTTTAGCTCAATTCAATTTACTCAATGCAAGTTACATTGAGAAGAGGATGAGAAAGGCAACCGACCTCCTGTTCCGACCGTGGTACTAAATATGTTGATTTCTGGAAGCTGACGGAGAATTTGAGGTCCGGTCCACGTCTCGTGCGCTTTCCAGTTGTCATGGTTGTCGTACTGACATAGATACACTATGTGGTCACTTGAGGCCGCTTTTCTTCTCAATCTGGCCATAATTCCTGTTGGATCAGTAGGCTCTTGTTGCGCCAACCCGCCATAGAGACATCTGATCCGCACCACGAAGTCAGAAGAACCAATTTCATGACGTTGGCGGCAACTCACGGCTTGATGCCAAAGAATCGTAATAGATTCAACGATTCAGCGGACTTCTTGTTCGTTACATGGGCTTCGACGTCCTTATTTCCCCATAGAACCCGGGCAAGTATGCCCAACGACAAGACTGTTGAACCAGAGCTTGCTTCTGCAATCGTCCGGCTCTGTGCCCTTGGTTCCTTACGCAACATTTGCAGGGCTGTGTCTTATAATCAGTCGTCTTGTGCAGTGAGTCATAAGAAAATCGAGATCTTCAGACACGTACCAGGCAGTGACTTGACGTTCTGAGCCGGCAGGCAGGTGAGCATCTTTGCGTATATCCGAACATTGTCACTCCGAAACGGGTTGAGACGATCTGGTATCTCAACCAAAGGCAAAGGAGGATTACATTCCGGATCAAAATACTGGGCTACTGACTGGGAACCGCGGAATACATTATGCGAAGCCGCCATAAAAACAGTCCTCGTGATAGAAGGTCAAGGTTTGCCAAAGACTATCGAAACGTTTTGACTAAAACTATGACTACAAGCAAGAGCTCTCACAGGGTTTAAGTACAGCAGGTATTACCTTGGGAAAGAAGCTGGCAAGGGACTTCCAGCGGCATTGTAGGAGCTCCCAATTATAGCTCCACATATTTACCATCACCACATGCATGTATGCCAACGTTACTATTCTAGATATGACCATCTAAAGTTCTTGAAGCATCACACCTTACACTTCGAGCGTAGATTCGTCGAGCGATATGCAGACACGTTTCTTGGGCCGGAGCGCTTGCATACCAATGTCGGTGGCTTTTGCGCCGCCAAGAATTCGAAACATATATATGGTCGAGTGAGCAGTTACATTTACATGAATTACCCCCACTATTCCCTGTGTTCATTCGCGCCTCTTCTTCATTTGAGCAAGAAAAAATTGCACGCTAGACCAGAACCCTTTTAGTTTGAGCACATTTCATCGTCGTTGACCAAAAACTGTATAGTATACTGAGAGTAACCAACCCTTAGCATTACGAGCATTGGAAGTCTAGGTTACCGAGCTGTCAACGGAGCAAGGGCGTGAATTAAGCGCATAATCTGGTGTTCGTTTCAGGGATCATGAAGCCTTGGCTGCATACTGGTAGGGTTTATTTCTCGCTTCGAAAACATGCTCAAACGCTCGCGTCGCCCAGAAAATAGCGTAGATGCCCAGCCTGCACGGCGGAGCACGTATTCCGGCCGCTCTTTGACACAACGTCAGCCACTAAGCACTCCCGCCCTATTACGGACCTTGATGACTCCATTGCTGAGGCATCTGTGGATTCAACATGCAGACGGATCTTTTCGTAGCCCCCCATTCTGCTACGGACATAAACTGACTGGTGCTGTATACTCGTATGGGCCTATAAACTACCTCGTCAATCTAGCGCTGATTTAGGTCCAAAAGTCCGACCGAACACCTCCCGCTACCAAAGATTTGTTTTGCCGCCCTGAATAGGGCTACGACCTTGTTAGTAGCCACTATAACTCCCATACCATAGACTAGTAGGATCTCCGGAGGGTCAGGTCGTTCCATTTGGTTCCCCTCTTCTGTGACTTTATCAATTGCATTCACTCATCTTCCAAAATTGGACCTCTGACCACCTACCTGGGTTGAGCTGTCACTTCCGGTACATGTTGTTGAGAAGAACGCGAGTACAAGCTGAGCAAGGATGGGTGAGCATGAGCATAGCACAATCATGTGCAACCGACTTACGTGTACAACAGACTTTAAGTCGCTGCCAGCTTTCCTGACGTGGAAGAAAGACCAGACAACAGGTACAACTTTCTTGTAAAACCGGGTCATCCGTGTAACGAACGCAATAGGCTGACATATCGCAGTTTTTCTGCGAGTACTTGACTTTAACCTAGCCGGCCAATCGTCCCTAGGAGCATTATGGTTCTGGGACCTAGAAGCGACCACCACGATGATCCGAGACACATTCCTGGCTGACAACACCGTGACACTAATCGACCTCAACGCTTACTCGGTGCGGCTTGGGGATAAATTCACCAAGGTTCTTGACGTGCTGGCGGACAGTTCAGTGCCTATTGATGGCACTGAAACAGATTATGGCACTACCATCCTCAGGCTTGTCTTTAGCAAAGCTTCTGGATATATCGCACGCTCGGATTTCTTGAACTACAGACTACATGGCGCCAATTTCAATTACACTGTCGTATCCTTTTTGGAACCACTATCAGTCGTTCCTGGAACAAACCCGAATTGCGCAACTGCAAAGTTACCGGCAGCAGGTTTCGTCGATTTGTTCGGAAAATCAATAGGTGGTGTCGTGGCGCGGAAGAAGTCAAAAACTCATGGCGTGAACCATCTACAGCGACACCTCGATGATGAGTTCTCAAAGCGGCTTTCGGGACTTTGGATTGTCAAGCAGACTCCGACACAATCCCGAGTGTTCTGGGTTCAGGGTCGTGCTGATATCGAGTCAAGTCGACAATTCTACGAAGCTGCCAGGGCTCTGGATATCACGCTTGTTGTACTCGACCAACCTGGACATTGGCTTGAGGATGACAGCGGTCAGCATGCACATTATCGTGAGGCCTTCATCCCCATGAGTGTCGATGGCGATGAAGGCTTGACTCAAAGAGTTGTCGAGGCTGTGAAAGCTTATCCTCACAAGGTCGATGGAATCGTGACTATCAGTGATGTCCGATTACCATTGATAGCTCGAGCCTGTGAAATCCTAGGACTACCTACATCATCATCTGCGGCATACCTCTTGGCAGGCGATAAGGGGGCGACTCGTGAGCTGGAGAACGTTGCTTCTCTCACTCAGGAGAGTTTTGTAGTGAATGAGCCGGCTGAGCTTGAAAAGATTCTTGTTGAAGAGGGAGCTTCTTTACAGTTTCCACTCATCGTCAAGCCATGTAGCGGGTGGAACAGTGATTGTGTGACCAAGGTACGGACGCGAGATGAGCTTCGTTCCGCAGTACATCGTGCTTCGGCTAGGCACGCACTTTCGCCTAACCGCAGCACAAAGGTGGTCGTAGAACCATACATAGACGGGCCCGAGGTTGATGTAAACTTCATCATCTTGGATGGAAAAGTACTCTTCTGTGACATCTCAGACGACTTCCCAAGCTCAGGTGATCGTCCCGATGACGAGATCAGCGCCACATCAGCCAACTTTATGGAAACGCTCATGGACGTCCCGACAAGCTTACCGAGCAACGAGCAAGAGGTTTTGAAAGCCGGGTTGACGGCCAGCATCTCGCGTCTCGGTTTCCAGTCTGGTATATTCCATTGCGAAGCACGCGTGCGGAATTCTCGGGCGCACTATCAACGATCTGCCAACGGAATCGTGGACATGTACGTGTCGGATCGTCTTGAGACTCTAGAAGCTCCATCTTGCTATCTACATGAAGTCAACGCCCGACCTCCTGGTTACGTCAATTGCGTGGCTGCACTCCTGGCGTATGGCATCGACTATTACGCAATCCGACTCCTCTTGAGCATCGGTCCACGAGAAAACGAAAGAGTGAAAATATTGGCACAGCCATTTCTCCACAGCAAGCCGCAATATGTGCTCGGTGTTGTTGTTCTTCCACCGACTCGTGCAGGTATCATGGCATCAAACGATGCAGTGGAGGACTTTCTGGTAGCATACCCAGATCTTCAAAAACACGTTGTCCACCACCAGACAATCATTAAGAAAGGGGACCGAGTACTTGGCCCGGAATCCAGCGAGCTTTGGTGCGTGGGTTATATCACAGTGGGCAGCAGAAAGGGCAGACAAGAGTGTCTCGAACTCGTTCAACAAATCAGAGAGAAATTTGACTACAAACTCGAAGGTCAATAGCAGGTAGGGACAACTGTACTTTAAACGCATGCTTTAGGATTTGGGTCGCATATCAAGGCTATCTGTGTTGAAGGTGTGGGAGAAGATAGAGTGCGTCCTCCGTAACAGATGCGGGATAGGAATTTTTCATGGTAATAGTCTTTACAGCAGTTTGTCCGATCAATAGGCGATGATGGGTGTTTTGTTGACGCCCACCATTAGATCCATCAACTTTCTTGACTCCTGAGCGTACTACGTCAAGGTGCGTATCTTCAGCAATGTTTTGCCAACTTATTCCCCGAAAAGCACACATTGTGATGTCCAGCCATATTACGACACCGCCGTACCGCACTATGATACAATCAAAAGTACTTTGCCCTACTATCTACACATCGGAAGTGCAAAGTTAGACAAGCACCAAGCATCAAGTACTAGTGAGCCTATTCTGCCTTTGAGCCGCTGCTTGGCTGTTTCTTGGCTCTTCATGCTGTGACGAGCTGGGGCGCATGTGGCATCGATTAAGCGAGACGCTACTTCAGCCAAATTGCTCACGCCAAGAAATAAAAACAACCAAGACTCCCAAGACTGCAGCCAAGCCCTAGAATCCGCTCAAAGGCCCTCAAGATAGCCTCTATCATAGAAGACGAATTATCATTCCAAACTAGCTAACGTAAACAGGTAGTCAATACCCGTTTTAACCGCCTTCTAACACAAAATAGCGCATCCTCTCTTTTGTATCGTGGCTTTATGATCCAAGACCAACCATTGGTTTCACAGAAAGAGCCCATGATGTGGCACGGTATAAGACCATGTACATTAAAGACTTGTTAGAATAACTCCCAAAGTACGACATGAGATCTTGACTGCTCCAGATCCATTTTCCCGTGTCTTTTCCCCTAACGACAGCATCTGGAGTACAGGACCACCATGGTGCAACTACGCATCTCGCTTGCATCGAGCTTGATCACCTTACTACTATACACATTAGGTGTAACAGCCGATGGTACTGGCCTAATAGGATATGGCAAGACCCTTTACAACCCGCCATGTACCTTTGCCTGCCGCAGCGTCATTCGCAAACAGACGCTGTCATGCACGCCGTCGGTCCCTACCGAGAACCATGGAACAGCGCATAATGCAGTCTCTACGCCACCAAAATGTTTTGTCCAGGACGCTTCCTACCTCAAGACTATGGCCCTTTGTATCGACATCTACTGCACACTGAGCGACAACCCGCCATTGGTGTTAATTGAAGACTATTGGGCATCACATCTCGGAACCGGTACCCTAGGCGACTACCAGTACGTGCCCGTAATATCATACCATGATGCACTATCCGCTGCACGATATGATGAGAGCGATGCGATAGCCGGAAACTTTACCACAGCTTCCGTGTCTACATCGATCCCGGAAGGCTTAGTACCATACAAAGTCTCGAGTCCCCTAGCCATCACCACTGGGGGCAGCGGCGTTTTAAACAAGACCCAACTTGTGAGCCCTGTGCAATGGCAACTACAGTATAATTATTTGATGGATTTCGAGGCCAACGAGAAAGGTCATAGCACCATGACGTGAGTAGAGCCACCGCGGAGGGAGACCCAGTCCAAATCAATGACCGAAGTTAATGTGTATTAGGCTTGTGATCGCCGTCGTGGCCGTCTTCCTGCCCATTCTACTTTCTCTCCTACGATTCGTCCCAAGCTTGAAATCAAGTTGGGGTTGGAGCTACGTAAAATCCATGCTCATATACCCTCCACTCGTCGGTAAACATCACCGTAAGCCTGTGGCAGAGGCGATAGTGGTACCGAATCGGGGACAGAGTCTTTACATTCTCCTGATCAGCTTCCTCAACATCATCCTCCTAATAGCTCCATACTCCATCACGCAACCACAAGCCAGCTACACATCCCAGGACCAACAAACTGTCGGCAGCATGGGTGATCGTGCCGGGACAATGGCGATGGGCAATGTTGTGGCATTGTTTCTCTTCTCGTCTCGAAACAGCTTCCTATTATACCTCACGGACTGGAGCTATAGCACATACCTCCTACTCCATCGCTGGCTAGGATATTGGGCTGTCATCCAGACTGTCATTCACTCCGCTATGCTCTGGGGCCACTACGTCAAATCCGGCAGCTACGCTGCCGAGATACTGCGTCTGTACTGGATTTGGGGTATTGTTGGCACTGTTGCAGTTTGTGCCATCGTACCATTATCTCTTCTCAAAGTTCGACAACAGTTCTACGAACTTTTCATCATCTCGCACATTGCTCTAACCCTCCTGTTCCTCATTGGCTACTACTACCACATCTGGTATGTCTATCAATACAATTGGGGTTACGAGATCTGGATGTTCGTACCAGCAGGAATCTGGGCGCTTGAGCGTCTGATTCGAATTGGACGAATGGTCTTCCAAGGCAGCCAGACAGCCATCGTCACTCTGATCCCGAACGCGGATAACGAGTACATACGGATTGATATAGAAGGTAAGGCTCTTACTGAAGGTGTTGCGTATCTCTGCTTTCCAACCCTAAGTTGGCGATTCTGGGAGACCCATCCATTTTCAGTCAGCGGCTCAAGCCACGAAGTCCAACAGAATCGGTTGTCTCCTCAATCTCACTCGGAATCGAACTCAGGTGCTGGGCAAGATGAGGACAACGAGAAAGGGTCTGTCGAGCATACCATCGCTGACGTGGCCATTCGCGAGGCGGCTTCTTGGCACCCTACCTCAATCACCACATTCTTCGCACGCGCTCGAGGGGGCATCACAAAAACTCTGACCGCCAAAGCTTCTGGGTCGCATGAAAGGCAGTTTCGTCTGCGCGTCCTTATAGACGGTCCGTACGATCACTCTGGCCGAGTACTTTTCCAGATTGCGCAGTGCAGCAGCATGTTGTGTATCGCTGGTGGTGTGGGTATCACAGCGTGTCTACCTTTGCTTAGACAAAGTGAAACACGACCCACGAAGCTTTTTTGGTCAAGTAGAAAGCATGGTCTTGTCGAGGGTTTGACTGCTTCACTAAACGCCTTATCTTCCAACGTTAAGGTGGAGACCCTTGTTGGGCAGCGATTCGAACTGGGTTCTATCATTTACAAGGAATTAGTCGATCATGAAGCCGATGTCAAGGGGCCACTGGCGATTGTGGTATCGGGTCCTCCAGGTTTAGCAGACGATGTACGGATCAAAGTCATCCAATCTGTGAGAGGTAGCGCTCGAACTCGCCCATATGTGCTTGTCGATGAGGCGTTTAGCTGGTGATGAAGATCCAGTCGGAGTAAGGATTATTGGTGTGTTATGCGTTATTGCGTTCGGAAATTGAACAGTGGAGAGGATAATTGAAATGCCGTTCATGACTGCGAAAGCACTTTCAGGCCTAACTAGTCCAATCTACATAAAATCTCTGTGCAAATCAATAATCTCCAGGCATCTTTGGCGGCAATGAACCTTCGCATATTGTCCCTCAGAACCTCGACCTGCTCGTCTGTATAGCCAAACTTCGCAGCAGCTTGACGGTACTCCGATTTTTCGTCGGCCAGGATGTTCAGCATGGAGCCTGCGTATGCTTGTCGCTCATCGTCCGTGATGTTGGAAAGGACACTCGCAGAAGCGGTGATCTGGTCAATCCGGAAGCCCGCCTCCAGCGCCATGGTCTTCAGTCGTCGGCCCGTCTGCGTCTCGAGACCCTTCATGCGATAGATCCGTTCTTGAAGCTCTTTAGTCTCAGGACATGGCGGCCAGATGATTTGTGATTGTGTGTCACCATCGCGACAGGCTACAATACCGCCTTTTGACTTGGCCAGAAGCTTCATCTGCCTGAGTACAGGGATATTATCCGGTATGCAGATGAGTGTGGTGTGTTCATGGACCACATCAAAACATCCAATCTCATCAACCGTCAAGAATGATTCTAGCCTTGAAATATCACCCACGCGAAATTCCAACTTGGTGCCAGGGGCCAATGTCGCAATGTTTTCCTGGTTTCGCTCGATGACAGTGACATCTTGGTCTAGGCCAATGATTTTGGCTTGAGGAAAGCGCCGTGCCAGGTCGAAGGTTATGCTCCCCGGCCCGCATCCAATATCGAGAAGTGAAAAATCTGGAGGGAGTGTGTGCAACGTTGGCAGTAAATATTGCAAGCACGTAGAAACATCTCGTAGCTCAAAGTTCTTGACCGTTGTGTCATTGTACCCGATGTGAAACTTTGTTGTCGTTGCGTTCAAAGCCATTGTGGTGGAAGTCAGGTTGAGGAGTGTCGGTATTCAACTGCTCATATTCAAGCTATCAGACAGTCCACATTATGACATGTAGCAAGGATGCAGGCTTGAATTTTGTGACTTGCATCACATCAATCCCCACAAGAGGAGTCACGGGCCTTGAAGACCCCTCTATTCCGAATTAAATGAAGTGGGGAACCCATTTAACTCAATCCTGACACCCTGTGGGTGGCGGCACCACTGTGCACCTGCAGCAGAGTGCTTTTGAGGCAATTTCATCTTGGCTTCCAAGGTTCTTGGCATGCAGCACCTAACTTTCGAGAAAATTGGCATGTTCGTGTGACAGCCTCAGATAACAAGAGATTCAATTTACTCGCATCGACAATTCGCAGGTATTGATGGTTCCAAACGCCAATCCATGACATGCAGTCTTTGGCAGTCCGATTGTGAACACCACTGATGCCAACTGAATGTGCGTTGGCACCACAAAAGCACTGCTTCTTCTCTCAAGCTAAACCTATGGACAGGAAAAGTCATCTTACATTTTTCAAACTTGACCTGTCGAAAACGCTACGCTTCTCGCAAACTAGCCGGTATGGAATATGATGGGGAGAAGGGCCATGCCCGACCACTTCCATCTGTCTACGCGACCGCATTACAGGGTAGAGAAGCTACCGAAGACGAGATACAGGACCTCCCTCACATCGTTGGAAAAGTGCCTTTTGAAGCCTGGGCTGCCGCCCTTCTCGGAGCTGCGGAGAGGTTTGGTTATTATTCAACAGTCATAACGTGGCGTAAGTAACGAATCCAAACCCGCCATGGCTGTTCACTGTGAGCTTATGCATCAACTGAGGTAGAGAACTACATGCAGAACCAGCGAGGCGTTCCAGCTGTTCCAGGAGCGCTTGGTCTGGGTCAATCAACCGCAACTGCCATATCCAATGTGTTCTTCATTTTCCAGTTCCTGAGTCCGTTGTTGTTCGCTTTTCTTTCCGATATTCGGCTGGGACGATATAACACTCTGTTACTTGGCTTGTGGTAAGCTCCTACGTGGTCCACAGTAAATGGTGTCTGCAAAGCTGACATCGTACATGGGACGTAGCTTATCATTGTGTGGTAACCTTGTCATGCTCACTACGTCCCTGCCAGTGGCTTTAGACCATGGAGCAGGCTTTCCAGGCCTGATTGCGGCAATGGTTCTTATCGCACTGGGTGTTGGAGCTATCAAGGCAACGATTTCGCCTTTCATAGGTGCGAAATGCTTCTGAGCCTGGCATGTATACTGGAACGGCACTGATATATGACCATAGGTGATCAGCTACCAAAATACAAGCCACAGGTCGTCGTCCAGAAGGACGGTACGCTCGCCGTCGAAAATGCCGCTCGCACTTTGCAGCTTTTGTACAACGCGTTTTACTGGTCAGTGCAACCTTTCTCTGCAATATTGCAATGAGCCATCCTCACTAGATGTAAATCTAGGTTCACGAACATTGCTTCTCTTTCTTCAATACCAGCCACGTTCTTAGAGCGACAGATTGGGTTTTGGACGTCTTACCTTATGGCCTGTGCGTCGTTGTTTCTCGCGACTGCACTACTTATCCTACTTCGTTCCAGACTCGGTAAATAACTCCTCTAGCACCACCGTGCGCACCCCTCTCCCGATAAAGCCACCCTGTGCAAGCTTAAAGTTTATGGTTTTACTATAAGCCACTATATTACCGTGTACAAAGCTGATTCAAAAATTCAATTAGTCAGAATAACCCCAGGGGAAAACTGCCTTCCTCAAGCCTTCCGAGTATTGAGATTGGCGGCTCGAAATGGATTTCATCTAGATCATGCGAAACGATGTTATCAACAACAATCTCAAGGAGTCGATGTCCCTTGGGAGGACAGCTTCGTGGATCAATTGAAGGAAGGCTTACTTGCTTGCCGCATTATGTAAGTCTACCCCATCTTCACTCCTTCAGTTGATTGATGGCATACACAAAGCAAAAACTCTGACCTTTGGGACAGCTTTTCATTTTCACTATTTTATCTCGCCATTACACAGATGCACAATAATCTCATCTCACAAGCTGGTCAAATGAACCTTCACGGTGTACCCAACGACATGATTCAAGCCATGGCTGGCGTAGCTTGCGTCATCTTTGGACCCATAATCCAAAGCCTGTACAACTTTCTAGCCAAACGGCGCATCGCTTTCGGTCCCATAAAGCGGATCGCTGTGGCCTTTCTGGTGTGTGGTGGCGCCATGGCGTATGCATCGGGACTTCAAAAGCTGGTGTATAACACTGGTCCCTGTTACAATGCACCCCTTAAGTGTCCAGCCTCTGACAATGGTAGCATACCTAACGATATCAACGTCTGGACGCAACTACCAGTGTATGTGACACTAGCGATTGCGGAGATCTTCGGCCTGGTCACCGCCAGTCAGTACTCATACAGTCATGCACCAAAGGATATGAGAAGTGTGGTGCAGGCCGTGGTCCAACTGAGCGCATGCTTAGGCTCAGTGTTAGGTATTGCTATCAGTCCAGCAGCAAGAGACCCCTGGCTGGTTATTGTATACGCATCCATTGCTGGGGCTTTGGCAGTGTGCTCGATATTGTTTTGGTGTGTCTTTCGTAAACATGACGTTGAAGAGAATGCTCCAATACAATAAGATATATGCTAATCATTCTTACGGCAACAACGCGCATTCCTGGACGTCTTTGCGATATACACTGATGCTGTTTGCGTTAACAAGAATGTCTTTGATAATCAAGCTCATTGCATGAAGTTCATAAGAACATTGATCCAGGTTCAAGATAAACGTACATCTAGATGCAGATGCCAATCTTACAGTTGATCTCGTAATGACATTCCTTCTTTCTTGCGGTGCGCGCAACTACGTTTTGTCAATAGCAATATCAGAACAGGAAAACCATCTTGCCTTGGCGCTATGGGCCGTCAATGTTTTTTTATACAGTTTCTTTACTATATCGTGCAATTTTGGAGACAACTACTGACAACAATCTCTGGTTGATGAGCCACATGGCAGGTTTGTATTAGCAGTCAGCTCTGCTGGGGTGATACGAGAATGCTGGTGTATATCCGATTGCAAATTCTGAATGGCAGTGCTCATTCAGCCTGACTTATCAAACGTCTCCGAATATGTCATGTCGTGAGGACGTGGCCAAACATTTAGGAAGAAATCATAGACGTATGTTGAACAGTGCTAATTATGTCCCAATTTGTGTTCCATAATAGCGTCTTCGTTCTTGTCACTCGTTGTTTCGGGAATTCTGGCGGTTAGACCTGTTCCCGCAGGAAGTCGGGCCTAGGAATCTTCCATCGCCTAGTCTCAGCCTAGTTATACCAAACTCCACAGCAATCTTTCAGGGTTTAAGCATCAAAACTCAACAACTAGCACAGGCAGATGGAAGCGAAATAGGGGCGCTGGCCGAGGATCAGGATAGCGTGTCCGTACGTGCGATACGTGCGACAGGGGCGACCGACTTCGAATCTTGGTCGTCATCCAGGTTCGGGAAACTGCACTGACAGCTACAAAGCGGAGACATGTGAATCCAGCTGGCTACATACCTGTGTTGGTCGCAGTAGCTGACAGGAGATCATGGCAGGACGTAGCCCCGTCATTCCAGGAGCAGTTGAAATCGATAACCTGCTTACAGAGATCAATCTCGTAATCGTGTGTACTTACGTCCTCTGGACTTGGCTCAACAACTTTCATGTTTTCTGGCTATTGAAGTGCCTGCTGTTTCGACCATCTTGTCTACGCAACTTCTTACTCACTGTCAGACTCGCTTTGAGTCAATCTCATGAACAAAGAAACGATTGCTAGTAGAGCAAGATTTGGAGAGGCGCTTGTATAGGTGCCTGAAGGAATGTACGCACCCACCCCATACTTACACCGTTACAAGGGAGGTGCCTGAACAGACTGACATCAACAGGCCTTGCACTGAGTACTTAGTCATCATTCACAAGAGTAACGTGTTTCACCAGTAAGCGGCCAACACCAGTATCCGGCCAACCCCACCAAAACCAGCCTAACTTGGCGTGCAATTACTCCACAACCACGCAGTCGAATTAAGTAAGGTTTTAAAGCATAATAGATTAGATAGCTCTATATTAAGTCCTGTTGTAGCCTTACACGTGGCATTTGCTACATGTTAGTAGTGCTCGCTGACGCTGTGGGGCAGCGTCAACCTGGGCCTCCTCCTTAACCACATTATTAGCCTGTAAGACTAGTAATTAAGCTTCCTTAACCTGTAGAACTCCCCCACGTGCTATATACTGTCTACGCTTTTAACACTTATATTACTAGTGTTAGTTTAAAGCACGTAGCTTAGCATTCTCCTAAGTTAAGATTGTTGCTGACTGTATTGCAAGCTAACAACCCTTAACAAGCTGGGATATAGCTTAACTAGTTAGACTCTATAACTAACGCTTAAGGAGATCTTGTATAAGGCAAGCTTGCTGCTAAAGCTGGTCAACTGTACGTAGTGTCTCTGCTGTCCACAGCCCTGCTGGTCCTGCTGCTGTCCCTGGTGGTAATAGTGTTCTGATAACAGTGAGGCATGACAGGACACGCTCTAGATTAAATGGGATAAGCCCTGTTGCTTAAAATCTAGCCTTAATATTGCTCTCTAATAGAGCAGTTGGTCTAATCCTCAGGTACATCTATAGGAAGTCAAGCTTGTTAACATAGAAGATGCTTTAGCAGGCAAGCTTAGACACCTTATGTCCATACACTACCTTAAGAGGAGAGTAGCAGCTAACGTCTAGTAGCTAGAGAAGGTGTAAGGTGTAAGGAGGCATATAGAGGGTAATAATTATATTGTCCTTACAGTACTAATTAAACTTAGGTGTAGCGTGGCTGCTGTGACTGTTAAGGATGAGTAGCTAACAAGCACCTAATAAGCGAGTCTGTGTGTGCCTGTTAAAGTGCTTCACCTAGTCAAGGCCTAGCTTATCTGTTGTCCAGCCGTTGTTACTAACAGCAACAGTCCAGTCAGGTGGGAGGTCTTAATACTAGCTAGCCTAGTAGAGCTTCCCTGCTAGTATAAGGAAGGGTGGGATAGACCAACCTAACGCGTTAACACACTTAATTATTGTCACCTACTCGCAATTGCCTGGCTAAACAACTGTAGCGCGTCTAACTGTGTCAGAGCTAGTAACAACCTTAGACGTTAAGGCAACACCTATTATAAACCTAGTCTTATTAAAGTTGTAGATGTCCTTATTAGGTATCCCATATGTAAGGCGTGTCTCCTCTACCAGCCTGAACCACGCGCTAATCCTGACAGGATCTTCACAGCGTGCCCTTTGTGAATGGAATTTCCTATTCCACTTTGTCTAGAGTTCTGGCTGGCGCTTAATAAAGCGTGCTACCCAGTTCTTGCCTAGCAAAGGAGGAGGAGGATTTTGGCTGCGGGTAGTAAGGAGAGTGTCTGCTATTCGTCGCACATTAATAATCTAGGGTGGAAATCCATAACAATTAAGGTCTAAGATCTACTAAGTAAGGGACTGCTCTTTAACAGGGCTAAGCTTAAGGTTAACAGACGTTGTCGCGTCTTTTAACTTAATACCCTAGAGGCGGCAGCGGAGCGTTGTACGAGGCACCTGGTAGAGCAAAGCAGCCCTATTTTTTAACTAAACGCGTCCTAATTTAACAGCAGAGGCAGCAAGAAGGCATCTACCCTCTGTAAGGGAGGCTTAAGTACGTTGTGGTTGAGCCATTACAGTTGGGATGAAAGAAGTTTGACGCGTTTTGGTGGGGTTGGCCGGATACTGGTGTTGGCCGCTTACTAGTGAAACACGTTACCTAGAACATTCTAGCAATGTTAGCCTGCTCAGGGACCCCCTTTGTACGATCGAGATTACGTCATAGAAAAGCGAGAGGACAAGCGAGAGGTTCCGACTGGCCAGCTATTGCTGGTTGACAGTGAAAGTGACAGGTTGGGTGATAGCATGCAAGACAAAACGTGACAACCACAGAAAGCTAGCCACCTACCTACCTGCCCGTGTTGCTAGTCTCTGTTCATATGTTATCGCTCCAAATTTGGGTGGGTGCATACATTTGAGCAGCATTTATACAGTGCCCCCATGGACAGAATGTCAGCCATACTTCTCGTGACGTAGGCAAGCCACCATCCGACTTCCTGTTTCGGCTTAAACACCCAGTGCCTTGTCACGGCACGACACTCTAGCACTCACTGGTCGTACGATTACGTGTGCACGGCTGTTTTTCGGTGATTTGACCAATGAGCATTCGTTTTCATTCGATGTAGAATTCTCACACTCCCTCTTATCACTCAATCGGAACCTCACGTATGTACTGTGATGTCTAGCGTCAGTAGTATAATTCTGTCGAGGCGGCAGGGGATTTGACCAAGAGTACGAAACCTCCAGACACATATTTTTGCACCAATCAGAGGCCTCCAGTAGCGGAGTTATATCCTGTACGTTGCTGAGAAATACCAAATGAGTAGAACGCGCTCTCCAGCTACCTACTGCCGAGCCCGCCTACATTGCTCATACCAGATACTACGGTACCTTATCAAAAACGCTCACCCGTTGAAGCCTGCCCACTGCTTAACAGTCGAGTAGGCTACATGTAGGGCTCGAACCAGTCAACGCACTCTTATAGTCAGACATGATTTGCAGTTTGTCTACGCGAAACGCTAATGTGCTGTGATATGTAACATGAATGTTGTAGTTAAGTTTCACAGTGGTTAGTAATCAAACTCTACGTATCGGGGTTGTTTCAGTTTGTAGAGTGAAGCTAGCAAGGACAGCCAGCAGCTAAGCTTGTTCTTGTTGGTCAATACTGAGAGCGGGAGTTCCTTTATCTTTGGTCCATGCCCCTAGACTGGAACTCAACGGGCCGAAATTGGGCAGGACACAGCCTTTGTCCTTTGTATACTTGTATGGCCTGCAGATTCCTCAATTTCCGGAGGACAAAAGAGACAATCGAGTCCTCAAACTTGTTCACTCCGTTAGACGTACCCTAAGAGCGTTACCCAACATGAATTTTTACACTTTCTTCACCCTCCTGGCAGCTGGACTTGCTGCAGCCGCACCAATTATGGAAGAGCGGAAGCTTGAGAAAAGCTCTGTCGAGAAACGCGTAAGTGCTCCTATCGGTCAGATCCTGCATTGTATGTTTCTGTTACTAAATTCTTTGAACAGGACGTAGGTTATCTCCACTGTCCTTTTAATGAAAAGTTTGTTGTAACTAACTAACCGGCTTGTTCTTGGGTACAGCAAGTAAGTAACCATTGCCTTACACTATTGTGTACCGTTGACTGTTGCGTATACGGAAAAGACTAATTCGTTGATCAGCCAGTAAGATATCCCTCTACGATTAATAAGTATCTAAATGTTAGAATACCAACTAAATCGCTTCTGCGTACAGTGGGTACGTATTCTATGACTTGCCCTATGAAGGTTCTGTCGTGATCATTTACTAACTATTTTTTTTGCAAATAGGACGTGAGTTGATCCCTGCTTTGACTATTTTCAAAACTATACTAACCAAAGCGTTGCTGCTATCAGGACGTAAGTTTCTCACCCCATAACTTCATTTAGATATAGTATATGTAAGCTAATCACTGATTCTGCCCACAGTGTGTACGTAATTCCTAACCTACCATCTTTGTCCACGGGATAACTTTAGCAACTTTTGCTGATACACGGCTTCTATAAATAGCCAGTAAGTCGATCTTGCTCTCTGATACTATTTAAGAGATCATGTATAAGTGCTAACCAATTCGTTTCTGCAAATAGCTAGTAAGTGATTCCTAAGACCCAGATTCTTGTGACTTCATTCGTTAACCGGACCGTCCCTGCAATCAGAGCGTAAGTCATTCGCGTGCTGCTCTGTTTACTAATGTATTATTCGCACGCACTAATCCGGGCTGTTCTTGCAAATAGGTTGTAAGTAACACCTCTTTCTCTCAATGCTGTTACGTGTGCTAACTAAATCCTAACCACAATAGTGCGTAAGTATTTCCTATTTTTCATGTCATTTGAGATGTCTAAGCAGCTTGCAGTGAAGATGCATTGGTCAAAGATGGCTACTGTCGATGAGAATGGGATTACAATCGTTGTATGGAGTTCCCTCTTGGGTTTAAGCTCGGCCGGTTGTCCCTCGGTATCTATCCCTATCAATAAATCGACTGGTTTTGGCGATTTGAAATACAATTGAGCAGCCTCACGCCAAGTAGCTCCCACAAAAGCTCAGTCATGGCTTGCAACGCGCAACCTGAACACTACCACGACTGCACGAGATAGGCATACACCCTTACTATGTTGTTGTGTGAGAACGTTGACTCTCCACGCCTTTCCAGTAGCTTACACAGATTTCGGAGCGCTATATTTCTGCTGCGCCAACCATCTTGAAATGGGCAGCGCGCGATCGACCGATTGACAGACATCTTTGGCCTGCATGCCATGTGGAACATACCCACAGAGGAGACCCTGTCTGGGTACTACGGGGGTTTCAAGCCAGCTACGGAAGTGTTTTTCGGGGTCATGACCAAATTATCGACTTATGAAGAAAACTCCTTTGAGGCTCAGGACATCACTAAGGGGGACTCTGTGCTCCCTGATATAGCCTGCCACGGAAAGGTTTTGCGTCCTCTTTGAGTGGACTTTGATCTGCCGGCTCGTTGGTAAGGATCGGTAGGCAAAATTGCTGCTTGGATGGAGTTGACGCAAAAGTATCAATCTGAGCCAGACTCGAAAGAGACTCCCGCATATGTGTAGCAGTCTGTAGCGGATAAAAGCGGCAACCCCAGTGCTCTCACTTACCATGGATCCGACTTACGCCATTACCGAACCCACCCTACCTTCCTCATGCATCAAATTCCTAGTGCACTCCTCCAACTTGTCGCCGAGCTGCGCATCATTAGTAGGATCAATCTGCCACGTCGGCTCTCCGAAACGCTTGAACATCTCCAGCTACCCACTACTTTACCCAGCCGTCATGTCCTGACCCGCCACAAAGAACAAACTCATGTATGAGCGTTTATCGGCCGGCCATATCATGCCAACCATGTGCGAAACGGAGAAGACACTTGGCATGTAAAAACCTGGCCCGCTCACTCCGTCGGCGAGGTTTGTCTCGACGAAACCCGGATGGACGCACGAGTTCCAGATCTCGCCGTCCTTATTGCGGGCGCCAGGGAAGCCGAGGCCGTACTTACGTGCAGGGTCTTGGTGTGCAGAATGTTGGCTGTATTGCTCTGGCAATAGAGGGTCCACACGCTGCCGTCATCCAGCAAGTTAGCAGGGCAAGAAGTGACAAAAAAAGACATACAACAGCGGGTATTCGCTAGTGGTCACCCACCTAACTACTAATCCGCCGGTACGTTGCTTAAATAGGGCTGAGCGAACGGGAAGTCTTGTTTTCAACGTCCTATGGTCGTATGTGGAAGAACAAGTTAAGAAAGACTATTATATCATACGTAAACAGCATCGGCCCTCGAGCCTCATTGTGTGGTCACAGCGTTACCCAGGCTATATTTTCCCACATTTAACATTGAATCGTTAGGTCGTCACTCTTCTTGCCTCAGTTCTGCACTGGAGGTATCAACCTCAACCAACCGGTACGCATAGCTTACTGCTGGTGCGAGTGTGAAGCGCGTCCGCCCTGTACACCCAAGTCATGAGCGAGCTGGCTGCCAGCCTTGAAAGTGCCGTCCGGGTTTCGACCGTTGGCGTCAGCATCACCACTCTGGCCATCATGACCATGCTCGTGAGACGCATGACCACCCTTGACCCCAAGATCGTGGGCGAGCTTGCTGCCGGCCTTGAAGGTGCCATCGGGGTTACGCTACAGGGTGTCAGTAAATCGAAGAACATGATGCGAGGTGGAGAACCATGTACACCACTCTCGTCGCTGATGGCACTGCTGGTGGTGCTTTGATGGTGAGCAATGTGGCCTCCCTGAGCGCCCAGCTCCTTGGCGAGCTCAGAGCCCTTGGTGAAGGTACCGTCAGGGTTACGGTCTGGGTGCTCGGTGTTGGCAGAGTCGTTGTGAGCACCGTGGGAAGCGTGGCCGCCTTTGGCTGCGATCTCCTTCAGCTCGTCCTTGGGAAGGTTGGCGAAGTTTGCGGGGTTGGAGGAAGCCATTTCGGTGTTGTTGTGTAGAAGGTAAAGTTCAATTTGTTGTTCTTTGGGTAGGGGTGAAGAAGCCGGTCACAGAACCGGGCGCAGAGTGGTTGTAGACCGAGGTGAGAGAGATACAGCCTTGTTATATCCCATGTTTACCTCTCTTTCTCTGCAAACTTTGACGTGATGCTGCCTAGCAATGGCAAGCAACCGTGGGCAAACAAGGGTCTTGGAAAATACAAAGCGATGCAGATCCCACCAAGCATCTCTTCTGATTCGATGTGCCTGGAAGATTGGGAAGCCACGCCTGTTGCAGCCTGCTCGCACCCCTGCCGTTGTGTGTTCTCTGCAGTCAGCAGACATGACATCATCCTTGGCAACGCGGATGGACGCGAAACGCGATCGCCTGATCACGTGTAAGCTTGCCAGGCTTTATCCAATCATAGAACGGCGGAGCGCGAGGTGATCGACGTCACGTCGCGTGCGTTGCTTTCACGCTGTGCAACTGAGCTCTAGATAACCTACCTCAACACATCAAGTGTCTGCGCCTCTGTCACTATTCAATTAATCAGCATCATACGTCGTTTCGTCTTGTGCGCTTGAAGCCGTTCCCTAAAACCAACTCTGGCGAAATGAGTCTCAAGCGCAAAGCTGCTGAAGCCGCGACCGACGCGACGAAGAAGCCAAAGCCAAATGGCAGCATCACGGCGTTTTTCGGCGCACCGAAACCCTCTCCGAACGCAAACACTTCTTCGGCTGCTGCCGCGAAGTTCGACCGAGACGCGTGGGTCTCGAAGCTCACAGACGAGCAGAAAGAACTACTGCAATTAGAGCTCGACACATTACATGAGAGTTGGCTGTCTCATCTGAAGGATGTGCTTGTCAACCCACAATTCTTGGAACTGAAGAGGTTCTTGAAGAAAGAACTGAGTAGTGGAAAGACCGTGTTCCCGCCGATGAGGGACGTGTACTCCTGGTATGCACTTGTAGTTATTGTCCGATGAGGCATTGACAGCTTACCATGCTGGCCAGGTCACGACACACACCACTCAACACTGTCAAAGTCGTCATCACAGGCCAAGATCCCTATCACGGGCCCAACCAAGCCCACGGCCTCTCCTTCTCTGTCCGCCCTCCTACACCTGCACCGCCTTCGCTGCAGAACATCTACAAAGCCCTCAAGAAAGACTACCCTGACTACCAGCCGCCCCCGAAGAAGGGTGGTCTGTTAACACCCTGGGCAGATCGAGGAGTTCTACTTCTCAATACATGCTTGACGGTGCGCAGGGGAGAGGCCAACTCGCATCAGGGCAAGGGATGGGAGCTGCTGACACAAAAAGTCATTGATACCGTTGTGAAGGTGCGCAATAATGGCGTCGTCTTCATGGCGTGGGGTTCTCCTGCGCAGAAAAGGACTGTTGGCATTCCAGTGGACAAACATCTCATCTTGAAGAGCGTGCACCCTAGTCCGCTGAGTGCAATGAGAGGTTTCGTAAGCTACCAAATCCAGGCTATACTACCCCCGCATGCGTATGCTAATGTTAACGCAGTTTGACTGCCATCACTTTACCAAGGCGAACGAATGGCTTGTGCAACGATACGGTAAGGACGGCGGTATCGACTGGGACCTGAACGTAGACCCCGAAGACGTCGTCGAGCCTAGCAAGACCGGCCAGCCCACGGACCCAAAGGACAAACTCCAATCGAAGGGTAGCCCAAGCGCGAAGGAAAACGAAGCTCCGTCACAGGCTACAAATGCACTACAGAGTAAGACCATGGAGGACAGCGGCGGCGATAAAACCGCTGACCCAGAGGCTGAAATCGACTCCGACGAAGAGGCGGCTCTGAGGGAAGCTGGACTGTAAACGAAAGCCTCAACCCTGGGCCAATGCAGGTACCGGACTTTTGCCATCTGCAAGGTGCAGAAGGATCATTGCATAGAGACTCAGCTCGAACAGGCGCACAACTATACCCCCGCAGTGGGCCACTTTTCGGTCTTCACATCCCGGTCCTCCAATTTCAGTAGCAAGGTCCGAAACCGTACATGTCAGAAGCTCTTGTCTTGAAAGAATGAGCTGCCTCTCAAAACCGACCATGGTGCGCCAAGGTTCAACGGCATCAATCACAGATTGAGCGCCAGTATACTTGAAGATCTTCCTTAGATAGACCACACACTGAAAGTCGAGAAAAGCTCTCTCAGACACCTATCTCCTCTGCTACTTGCCCTTGACTGAGTCAGTAGGCTTCACCAGAAGGGCAATGTTTGTGGATGAGAGCACGTTGTTCGGATGCGTGGCAAGCAGTTTACTTCTGATCAGCGCTAATCAGCAGCTGTCAATCGTCCTACTATTCAGATCATAGTCAACGGTAACGAAGCACGTGGAACTGAAGAAATCTCGTTCTATGTATTCTCCCATCGCTTTCGCATCATGACCTCTACGTCCTCCGTCTTGAATAGACGTAACAGGCCTCTTGCCGCACAATACATCTTCTCGTCCCGTACATCCAAGTACAGCCACTTGAACCCATGCAAGCGATCTCGAACATACACAACGAACTTCGTGTATGATGTTTCCACATTAGCGACCGAACAGTCCTCTTGGTACGGCTGCGCAAGCAAACCCAGCTCCTCCACACTCTTCCTTGCTTGCGAATTCAAGAGCTGGAGCCATTGCATCGTAGCATAGGCCTGATACCGCCCCCTCAGACATGGCCCTGTAAGGAACAGGAAGTTTCGACCACGATATAGAAACGGAAGTGCTTCATCATGGACCTGCCTTGAGACTCGCAAGATGGCTACCTTAGGGCGATGTTCGAGTTCGATACTTGTGGCCAGGCGCAAGATGTTTAACTGGCCGTGCGCAGCTTGCAGAAGTCACAGGCCCTGATTCGGACATGTGAAGTGCACGTTCGGGCCACAGCACTGGTGGCGTGTATAGAAGTGGGATTCGTGTTGGCCTTCTTCATGGCGAGTATCTTCTCGCGCACATGTGCAGAAGTCGATCGGCGTTGTACCGGCAAACGTGGTATTGCTTGGGTCATCGAGATACGGCCAGCTGAGTGCATAACTGATGGTCGTGATATTCCTTTTTGAAAGTGGAGAGAGGACGTAGGTATATATCTTCGAACGTATGGAGGAAGGGAGATTGAGGAAAGGAGAAGCTGATGCTGCTGCAGACATCGAAGATGATGGTGAAGGACAGGCCTGATTCGTTACACGGAACAACACGGGAGTATAGTTGTAACGGACATATACTGTAGTTTGGATTGCGAAGGAACGAATGACTTTGGCTACTAGTTACCTAGGTCAAATCAGTATCGCGATTATTTTTGATATAATAGCGAAGATGCATGCCGCCGACCCAAACGACACATTTCATGATGGGCGAGTATAATAATCGACCGATCAGAAAGCAAGGGTCAGGTCTGAGAAAGGTCCTGTCTCTAGGTGACGTAAAGGGACGAATATAGACCCACGCTGGAAGCCAACTTAGCAGCAGCGACTTCTGATACTCAGAATAGCACGACACGCATAACACACCTCACAACGCGCGAACGACAACTGGTGTACAGGTACTTGTGGTCGACCAAAAAGGGTAATGCCTTGTAGCCAAAAATAGTGAACTTAGTTGGAAGCTAGAATGAGCGTGAGACCAACAACGCTTGCAATAGCGGCGATACTTGGCCGACTCCGAACACAAGAAATTCGAGAAGACCGGCGCGCCAGATGTGAGGGATGCAGTACGAATCGCTCTTGATGAGCATATACACACAATCGTGGACCTGCATCATCACGAATTTCAAAAGACCAAAAATATGTACCGTCCATTATATTTACCTTCGCTCCACCAGGCCACGAGGACCACGAAGAGAAGGGGGTAAGCAGACGCAAATCGCTCTGACCTCCGTTTTCCCCTCCATCATCCTCATTTGAACGAAGAGCAGAGTGAATACGGAGGTGTTCAGTTTATGTAAAGAAGAAAAGAAGTTCCAAGAGGCGCGCGGGAGATAGGGAAAACCGAGATTTACGATGACTAAGCCGCGCTACGCTTTTTGGGGTTAGGCGGTCTACGTTTTTGGCAGGGCTTCGATGTGACCAATGAGCAGGTTGGAGAGAGTAAGATGATGGCGCAGTTGCGAGGGTGGGGCTGAAATGGTGGGGTGGGATTTTATTGTTAAGTTGGGCGTGACTCTTGTGGTGCTTTGTTTAAGCAGGTCTGTGTAATTTGTATCAAAGGTAGGCTATTAGTATTCGGTACATAGTCGTACTGAGTGAAAAGCTGACGTTCCGTTCGTTGAAGTTTCGCACTTTTACAAAATCTCTCGACTACCAAAACCCAACCACGAACACACCACTTCACCAACAACAAACCACTTCCAGCCGTTCGCGATACACGACCGCTGGTGGAACGACCACACTAAAAACTACTCGAGTGCGCACAGAAGCCCGAGAACAAACTACACTACACCACACCACCTTCTACACGCCCACACACCCCCACAACATGTCTTCAGCACGCGGTCGCGGTGGCAAGTTTAACAAGATCAAGCGCGGAGGTGGCAAGAAGTTCTCGAGAGATCTGCAGCCTCTCAACGCTGATGGCGAGGTCGTAGGCATGTGGGGCGTACGTACAGCTCTTTGCAGGCTGGCGAGAACAGCAACTAACAGCCCTATAGGAGCAGCCCGAGAAGGTCGACGAGGAGTCGAGTGAGGATGGCTCTTCCTCTGAGGAGTCCGGCGAAGACGAAGATGGCAAGCCGAACCAGGAGGAGATGACCCGTGAGCAGCGTCGCGACGCCGCCAAAGCTCGCAAGCAAGCAGCGATAGCTAGGAAATCGAAGAAGGCTCCCGAGGCCGGTGACCTGCCCACCTCCGACGAAGAGAGCGAAGACGACGACATGCCCGCGAACCCCAACCACACTGCCAAAGCGCGCACCCAGGCCACAAAAGCCCCTGTCGACCCCGACGCAGCTCCAGAACCCGCCGCCAAGGGCAAGGGCAAGCAGGACGTCTCTCAACTGTCCCGTCGTGAGCGCGAGGCTCTCCAGGCACAGCAGGCAAAGGAGCGTTACGAGAAGCTACATGCCGAGGGCAAGACCGACCAGGCGCGTGCCGACCTTGAGCGTCTCAAGCTCGTCAAGGAGCGCCGTGAGGCCGAGGCTGCGCGCAAGAAGGCTGAGGCTGAGGAGCGTGCGGAGCTGGACAAAGAGAAGGCTGAGCTCATGGCGCGTGAAGCCCGGAGGAGGGAGCAGGCTATGGGCAAGGCCAACCGCTTGGCCAAGGGTGGAAAGAAGAAGTAAACTGTCGTAGAGTTATCGACAATTTCGAGTGCGTGTTGGCCTATAACGGTCATCGCACAACAGTACGGACTGGTCATTGTGTTTTGCATAGCCTGCGGAGGTATTGGTTCACCGTTTCAGCAGTTGCTAAAGATGCTTTGTGATCAGACAATAGGCGGGAACACAGAAACCCCAGCCACTTCCATGTCAACTGGAAGCTTGTCATTATCAGAGCAGGCACAGCAATACGACATCACCTATTTCCTGGCCTGCAAATCCCAGTTAATTTAACGCTTGGATCCAGTCTTGTGCTACCTTGCAAAGACCTATCTTCTCTGTGCTATGCATGCCCTCGCACATGGTTTGTACGCCAGATGTGAGTTGTTTGGTCGAGAGCATGTCCTCTGGAAACTTCGAAGGCCTGTACTTCTCGTATATCGGGTTCTGAAGCCCTTGAGCGCCCCTGAGCCTTGGAGCCCCACCAATGGCGCGCCACTTCTCGATCGTCAACTTCACAGCTCCGTCATCACTCGTCCCAGCTCATAAACACCACTATGCCTCCATTGATGCTCGCCACTGCGCGATTGTGGCTGTACTTGACAAATTTCCGATACACGATAGATCATGGCTGAACCCATACCTGCCGAGGAACAGTCAAACTATGAGACCTTCCGCGATTACATGAGCGAGCCTATTATGAAGGCGCTCGCACTGCCGGCCGAGAAAGCGAAGCCCAAGAAGAAGAGAATGGCCAAAAAGAGCGCAAAATACAAGCCTGTGGGCATGTTTGCGCCTGCCAAACCGCAAGTTGAAGCTCCCAGCACCACTTCAACCAGCACGCCTTCAGCAAGCGACGCTGAAGACCTAGGCGAGTTCATCGATGTGCATCTTCCCTTTCCAAGCACCTTGGCCACTACTGACATTAACCCAGTACCTGAGCGGCCTCATTTTCCCCTCTCTCCCACCCGATCTGCGCACCCTGTCGTACCCCAAGTTCCGCGACTCCACTCTCCTCCAAGACACCTACACAACCCCCCTCTCCGCCTCAACATACATACACCTTCTCACCACCCTTCCGCCCACCGCTATAGACAGTCTGGAATCCTATGCGCTCCTCCCCAGCCCCAGCGATACACATGACCATCACAACCTCCTGACACCTGTCTTCACATCCTACATCTCCGCCGTCACACTGCCACCCCCAATATGGGTGACAACGCGCACGACTGAATGCGAGCTGTGCGAGAGAGACTGGGTGCCGCTCACCTACCATCATTTGATACCGAAGAGCACACATGATCGGGTGAGGAAGAGGGGATGGCACGACGAAGAGGTGATGAACAGCGTGGCGTGGTTGTGTAGGGCTTGTCACAGCTTTGTGCACAGACTTGCAAGCAACGAGGGTCTGGCACGATATTACTATACCGTCGAATTGATCAGGGAGGGAGGCGTGGACCAGGATGAGGCGAAGGCGCAGGAGGTTGAGGGGTGGGTCAAGTGGGTTGGTGGTGTGCGGTGGAAGAGTAGATGATGCAGGGAAAATCGTGTAGTACGAAAAGACACATAAATGAGGGTGTATTGGCAACGCAGGAAGCCGAAGTTCTATGTTCATGATTCCTGCACACCATATCAAAGAGCAAGAATCTGTATAGGCACACACGCTGCAACGAGTCGAACACCACTACACAGTGGTGCACACCCTAGACATCGCCATCTTCTCGAATGCTGACCTTCTTGCTATTAGCAAAACTATATCCTCAACCACACCTATTTCGTCGCATCTCCCAAGCTCGCCACACACTCTCTTCCATCACGGTCTCAATTGCGTAATCCCGCCACCATGCGCGTCTCCCTCGCAAATCGACGTCCCAATAGCAAGCACGTTCTCATGTTGCGGCAAATCCCCTACCTAGCACACATCTAACTGTTATTTATGAAAGGAGTCCAGTAGATACGACGCAATCGACTACTGTAGCCTACTAACTCCCAGACCTTTCACCTTTGTCCCTCAGAAATCGGCGGTTTACAAGACTACACCAAAGGCTTCCGGAGGTCTCACAGAAATACGCGGTTGTATCTGGCCTGTTTAACTAGGTAAGATGCAACTTTTCTGAAGCTGACCAGCACACTCATGCAGATGTGTACGATCTTACAAACTTCAATACAGAGTCCATCGGTAAACACGCTCGGCTGACAGAAGAACGAAGAATGGATGTACTGGTTGTTGAATCTATCTAGCGACCCAACTATCAACCGTGAAGATCGCGTACCAACCTGAATATTTGGGAGGCTGTTCATAACCTTGTCATTGCAGACTGAACATTGGAAGCCGAACTAGATGACCTGAACCGTAAGCTGCTTCTTCCTCAGTAAACCTGATTCGTCGCCGAAGCTGCACATGCAGAGTCTCTCACACCATCATCCCACCACTGCAGCCTGCTCAGAGTGCTGGTCACAATCAAACATCTTAGATGTACCACATGACATCCTTCAGACCGCGAGCGTTCTGAAGGGGCATGAGAGGAGGAATCTCGACGTTGCGGTTCGTAGAGCCCGTCTCGGAGGTGCGGTCAGCGTGCGACTCCTTCTTACCGGAAGAGACAGGGCTGTCGCTGAGGTGAGCACGAGCACGGTCGGCAGCCAGGTGAGCATAGTAAACTGCCGGGTGCAAAGACACCGGGGTGGTTGAGCGGACATAGTGGTATGAATGCTCGAAGATGAACTGCTGGAGCTCGGCGGCCTGCCACTCACCCTCGTTGAGGATGCACTGGTAGTGGATGGGACGCGCGGTACCCTTTATGGCGACGTGTGAGCAGAGGTAGAAATCAAACTCGAACGGATGTGTGCAGCCAGACTCCACAAGTGTTCCTGGGAGTGGGTTGCCGTTACGGTCACCCTTGCCAGCGTCTGGGAAGAAACGAATGTGGTGGCGCTTCCCAGCAATGACGACAGTAAACTTGGGCATCTTTACTCCAAGTTGGGCGAAGAAGGCCTTCATATCGCGGACTTCCTCCTCTAACACAGCAGCGTATTGACCCCTAAGAGATGTCAGAATGTAATGTTATAACGGCTTTTTGAGGCGTACATACTCAGAAACACCATCTCGAATGAATAGGACACGCTCAGGCGCATGGCCGCTACCAAGACGTTGTATCCAGTTTTTGGCCATGGGGCCGAAGTGGTGTTGGATGTTAGACGTCGTGATCATCTCGACACGGTTTCCGTTGGTCTGAACGTCGGCCCAGTACTTGACGAAAAATGCATCAGCCGAGACGGTGATGGCGGCGAAGGAAGCAGCCTCTCCAGATCCGGCACCAGGAGCAGGGTGAGAAACGTCTGCGCCGACCACCATCGTGCGAGTGGAAGCGGCCTTGGGGTTCAGCTTGGGGACTGGCGTCGTGTTAGCATGTTGATAGACCTATGGTAGTGGAGCGCTTACTGAGGGAACTCTTCGCAACAGAAGTGCAACCACCCAACTTGGCGTTGACCTTCATGCAGACGTTGGAGATGTACTGGGGAGAGGCCGACATGACATGCTTGGCCTGGAGGACCTGAGAGGCAACGCCAAAGCGGATGTCGCAGGACTTCTTGATGCGGCGATACACTTCGACGTTGCGGTTGCTCACTATGAAGAATAAGAAGCCAGGCGTTGTGTTGTAGCGGTTGCCTGTCCCGTTCCAGGCCTTCTGGACTTCGACTTGTTAGTGCTGGAGATCACTTGAACATGTAGATAAACTTACCAAGTTCTCCTCCGTCAGCAAGATTGCCCTGACCAAACCAAGGCTTTTTGCCGTGCTCCGGGTGTGCATCGAATTTACCTCCGTGGCTCTCGTAGATATGAACAAACTTCTGCGTAAACTGTTCAACAGCTTGTGCAGGAGGAGCTCCCCGATCTTGTATGACGCAGACGCCCCAGGCGCGAAGGGCGCGCTTGTCGTTGTTCACCGCGAACTTGCGACCACTGTAGATAGGTTAGCTGACTGAACCTGAGGGAAAGGAACATGAACAACGTACTCGAGGCGCCATCGCCCGGCAGTCATGTCCTGCGGCTTGATAGTTGCGTCCTTGGAGCCGGCACCAAACTGCACAGTCGGCTGAGGAAGGATGCGAGCCTTGACCTTTGAGGCACTGTAGTTTGTTAGCTACTGATCACAGAAGAAGGTTGGGATACTTACTTGGGGTTGACTTGGAGCCCATAGTGCTTCAGGTATGGATCGTTCGCCCAATTCAGGAGACGGACACCCTGCTGTACAGCAGCCCAACGTTCCTTCGGGAGGGTAACGGCGAACTTGATCATGTTGGAGGTCTGGGTGTCGCTCAACTTGGTGTTGTAACGCTGGTTGGCATCAATGCGAAGAACATCCATAGGCATGTAGATGGGTGAACCACGGATCTTCTTCGTCATCTTGACGACGGGAATGCCGGCAGTCAAGACCATTTCGTACTTTGACTTGAAGTAGGCAGCAACAGAGATCTGCCTGCGCTGCTTGTCTGTAATACCTGGGCGACGGTCGTCGGGATCGGCGAACTTGGCTTCGACGGCATCCATGGCGACGATCTCGTCGATTGTCCACTGTGTCGGAGTTTTGGTGTGCGTAGCTGTAACACCAACCCTCCTGAAAGAGCCAAGGTCTCTCCTGAGCATCGAGTTCCTCCAGTCACGTTTAGCCTCCTTGAAGCGCGCGACGAACTGGGGTAGGCCGCAGCCAAAGACTTGGCCTCTGAAGGACGTCAGTGAGATGTTCAAAGAAGTGCATAGAGTACTCTGATCTTACATAGCTCTAGTGAGTTCCTGTGCGCGCCAGAAAGTGCCGTTCGCGACATCAACATTCACGGAGAGTGACTTGTTGAATCTATCGTCCAGGACCGGACGAAGGGAAGCGAAGACACCCTTGAAAGCCTCAACGCCACCGCCAAGGTCGAAGCGCTGCTCACCACGCTGGAAGAAGGACTTTTTGATTTGGGTGTATTGCTGAGACGGTCCCTCGCGCATGACATGGTCGAGAAAATTGATGGTGTCGATGCATTCGGTCGACCACGAGGCTTGACCATTCAAGAAGGCTTGTAGGCCACTGAAGTCCACCTGGCGTGTCCAGCGAAGGTGGATTGTGTGCTTGTTTCCGCGAGCGCCGGCACGAGTCTCCTTGCCCTCTTCGGCATCGAGGTCCACCGTGATGCGGTTGTCGTCACGAGGGAGGCGCTTTCCAGACCTGAAACAAGTTAGTGGAGAAGTCATCACGAGGAGCTGAGATGCAATCACCATGCAAGCTTGTGGCCATCCCAGATCCAAAGGTTGGCTGGCTCGCCCAGCTCAGACTTAACGGTCTTCGACTTCCAGATCTTCTGAAGCAGTGCGCGCTTTGTATAGTCCTTAGCATCTCCGGAGTAGGCGACGTCGTACTGGTGAACGATAGTGTTCGGAGACTTGATGACGTTGAAAGTGTTGAGCATGATCGTAGTCTCCTTACCGTATGTGTTGAAGTTTTTGGGTCGCTGAGGGAGTGCGGCTGGAACGGAATGCTGCTCTGAGTTAAAATCCATATTCGCATGCCTAGGGCGGTAGGAGTAGACATCCTGGTACAGGGGAACGGCTTCGGAAGACATGATAAAGGAGAGACAAAATCAACGATAAATGCAAATGTACAACGACAGTGTGGGAGCGAGCTGACAAGATGTTCGGAGACTTGGGTAATGTTGGAATATGAAAATGTGTGCCAGATGAGGATTGGGAAAGGAATGGAATGAGAAAGGTCCTTATGCTGTGCGTTCACGGTACGCGAAGTCGGTGTCGAGCGCGACGACGTTTGCTTGCGTACATGCATATGCAGGCTGGAGAGGGGCTGTTTGCACTCACACCACGGGCCGTGTACCAGCCAGAAATACCGAGGAACTCAGACAAGTTTTTCAGATCATTAGGTTTGGTGTAGTCCAAGACACCTTGGCCATGGCCTTGAGGATCCTTGTTACCATCGAGCTTGTTGATAGAGCGCTGCGTGGGGTCGCGAGAGGCCGAGGAGGAGTCATTGGATGAGCGAGTCTGCTGCTGCTGCTGCTTCTGCTGCTGCTTCTCCTTCTGGGCGCGGCTCTTCGCTGGGCCAGCCATTGCGAACTCTGCGGCACGTTAGCGGTGAACGGGATTGGAAGTTGTGTGACATGGCGTATGCCGGAAGCCGTTCGAATGCATCCGCGCTGCAGATAGCCATCACGCCGATGATGCGCACGCATTGCGACTGGTCGTAGCTGGAAGTGAAGCACCTTGATCTCAGATCGTTGAGTCGGGTGGAGAAGAGGGCGTCGTATGCGTTTGTGGGCGGATCTCAGATCAGCCTGAGTATGGTCAGTGAGATGTTCGAAAAAGGAAGCTGAACATCTGGGTGCTCAAATGTAAGGTAAACAATTGAAAAGGTAAGAAATTTAAGCTGTGTGAAATAGCGTACCAAAAAGGAGCGTCGAAATGGCGATCTGGGTAAAAGAAGGTAGAGGGGAGGGTGATGCAAAGCAGGCTCAAATAGAGAGGGAGAGTGGGGCATGTGGCGTCAAACAGGATGGGCAAGAGCGCATGTGCTTACCATGGTGACTTTGAGGTCACTCGCAAGAGCGGTAACGGAGCGGACGGGCGCAAGCTCTCATGTGACTCTGCAAGCAACCAGCAAAACACTACCCAGAGGACTGCGAAGAGGCTTGGGGAGGAGTATATATACTTTGAAGTCCTGAGCGCACGTCTGCCTGCAGAAGCGATGGCTGTACTGCCTGCCGTGGTAAGCTTGTTGAGCCTGCTCGTGATGATGTTGAAGTGGGAGGGTGTTGTCGTTCGATTAGTGTGATGGTGAGAATTAGTGGCCTTGCCGACTTGCTGCACAGTCGAGTAGCGGACTGGAGAAGTTGAGTGTCGTTGTGAGGTGAAGGAAGCAAGTTGGAGGCCTTGTACGGATTGTTTATATTTTCTCAAGGTCAACACTGGTACGCGCTAGATGGGAAGCGAAGCGTCCTCGAGACGTGAGGCTAGTGATAGAAGCCTTTTTGGAGGCTGGGAATGCTCTTTCAAGATAACGGAGTGTAGAGTTGGCGGTGAGCCTGAGCGGCGATCTGGAGATAGGACGATGCTAGTGAGAGACAGCTTGGACGAACGTTCTGGGAATAACACCAGCTTATGTAGGAACGACTCTCTGAGATATACTACTGATAATGAAGCATGATTATTGCTACTCTACCTTGATATATCCAGAGTCTCGCAAGGTCTCACAGGCCCTCATGAGGCACAACCACAAGGATCAACACAAGAGTTGCCAACCTTCATCAAGCCGCCAACCCAAGGCGGCATACACTGGATCTCTACGACGCCGAGACGTGCTTCTCACCTTTAGCAACCAGTTCCGGCTCTCGGAGTCATGCAGGTTCGGTTTGTAGTGGTCCGTGGAAAGCTGTCCAGGATCAAGTCCGTATCTCGTACTATTTGATCCCGTACCTCGAGCTTTTTCATACACGCAGCCCTGTCTCTTGCATAGCTTCCAGCTACTGCTCACAAACATAGGCATAGATAACAACGCCAAGGTGTTCTCTTCCATCACTGATGTCCAGGCTATTCAGCTGAGTGCGTTTTCCATGTTTCCCGCACGCGTGCATCCTGATCCAGAAGGTCTAAGAATATAGTGCTCGAGCCGAAACCTTCACGTCACTCACTGCTCAAACCCTCTTCTCCGCGACCAACTCCGGTCCTTGAATGTAAGCCTCCCACTCCTCCCGCGCTCTAGAGCATCTATCGACGTGACACCACAAACCAGCCTCCAGGTGCATCTCGAACGGATCTCAGGCCATCATTGGTGCTCTCCAAATCCAGATGTATGGGAGCAGTAGTTAAGGGTCAAACACGGAACGGTGTTGGGAAGGTCTATGTACACGTGGAAGGCGCGATGTTGGATCAAACTTCGCTTGCAGCACCCGCCATCGACCAATGACCGTGTTTCCAGAGATGCGTTAAAAGCGCGGCACCACGAAGCGCAGTTGAACGGGTACCAGCATCAGTCACGGTTAATAGGGCATATGTGTTAGTTCTCTGAGGTTTTACATGTTTTCGGTATTTCTACAATCCATAAGCACTCAACGGTTACGGCCTGCTGTAGCTCAATCTACTCCACAATGCATCAGAAAGGGCTTGCAATGTTCGTAATGTAGCACTCAGAAGTCCAGTGAGTTTGAGTATACTGTTCATTTGAAGAATGGCTATTTTCGTTCCTGGCATGGTGACCAACGCCATGCTCAGACCTGCAAAAGCAAAGTCGGATCCTTAATCAGATCTTCATTTTGGCCAAACAATCAGTCCAACCCATTATGCGAAGTGAGTAGAGTGTACAGGCACCAACAAATGCAAAGTCAACGTCCCCCTGTCTAAGCCAACTCACAGCATTCAAGGTCGCCATAGCGCGCAAGCTGGTCTTCCGATACTCGCACATAGGCTGCAGCGTGACCAGCCAGTCTGGTCTTGAGAGTGGCTGATATAGAATCTGAATCCAGGTAGCGAGCGCTGTTCACTACTCTATTGCGGCCAAGCATGCCCTGGATTGCCATACTTCTCCTGTATGCTCTGCAGTTGTTGCGCCGTCGTCGCAGTAGTACCCCAACGCTGAGGCGGCACCTGCGCATGTGCAGGAAGAGTCGGTATCGGGATGGCTGCAATGTTTCGCAACATGTTCACCATAACTTCTGGCTTGAAACGAGTCTCGCGGTATGTGTGCGCAGGCGGTATGATGCCGAGTAGAAAGTTAATCTCGCGGGGGAGAGGGGTAGGACCATGAGGTAAACCGATAGGTGTGTTACCGTTGGCAGCCATGTTACGTCGTGCTGCATCGAGACGACGACCTGCAGCGCCCTTGAGCGGTGACTCGCCACGTGCGAGTTTGCGGGGTTGTGCGCTCTCATCACCGTCTTCGAGAGGACGTTTGGGTGAGTTGGTGACAATGGGCAGATGTGCGAGACGTGGGGAGTTGAGAATGTTCTGTGCAGGTGATGCCATCCGCTGCTCTTGTGCTTGAACCTGGGGTGGTGCGTTGGGCATAGCTTCCTCAACAGAAGGCATGATGTTGGGCATTGCCGGCATCACAGGCATCATTTGCGTCCTTGGCGAGATGATCGGGCGCACGTTCGTTGGGTCGAATGTTGGGCTTGCGAACCGACGAGAGAAGCGCTGCAGCTGTGGATCCTCAGGGAAGAGTGTGGCCATACGCTGCTCCATCTTTGTGATCTGGGCCAGCTCGCCGAAGTGCGCTTCATACTCATGGAAAAACAAGAACAAGGGCTTCGTCCTGGCGATGTTCTCGGGCTTTGCCGTCAGCTTGCCTACGATGGTCTCGAACACGGCTCGTGCATCTAAGAAAGTTATTTCATTGTCATGACTGAAAGGTACACATAGACTTACTGGTTGAGTCATTCAGCTTGATGAGGTGCTTGATGTATTCCAACGCAAACTGCTCGTCCTCAGGAAACAGCTTCATGCCGCGCTCGAAGATCTTTCCTGCAGCTGGATCTTGGTAACAGTGGTGTTCGATTTGTGCGCTGGCAACATATGCTTCACTGAGCAGTTTGCCCTTTCTGCGCGCTTCTGTAAAGATACCACGGAAGCCAGGCACATCGGCATTGTTCCCACCCTTGCCTTGCACGCGCCTGGTTGCTTGCATCAGTGCAATCCACGCAAATGTCAAGGTCTTCTTAAGCGTAAGGATCTGTGCGTTGTATCCTGCTGAGATGGCGTGCACCTGCGCGTTGAAGGCGGCCTCCTTCTCTTGTGCTCGCCTTGTGGCTTTCGCCTCATCGTCCTCATCGCCGTCCTCTGTGTTTTGTGCAATAGCCCGGGCGGCATCATCGGCAGCTTTTTGAGCTTCAAAAGCTTCCTTGGCGCGAGCAACGGAATGCTCCTCACGCTTCTTCGTTTTCGCAGTGAGATCATAGAGGGTATCCAGTAGCGTGCTGTAAGGCTTCTTGACAGCGTTTCCCTTAGCAATGATACCTGCCTGGCCGTCTTCAAAGTCAGTGCTGAGTTCAATTTGGTTTCCTTTCTTGAAGGCCAACAGGCAACTCTCGGGGTTGGCCTCAATGCCATCATCCAAGAATTTGTCGCCATCCGTTTGCAGACCGTTCTCAAAACACCATTCAGCCGCGTCATACCAAAGCTCTGGCCAGAAGCGAAGTGGCCTTAGGGCATTCCTGTAGATGTGCAACACACGCTTGTTGTACAGGGCACGATCATCGATTGCGCACTCAAGCGGATCACTCTTCTCCCACTGTATCCACTGCTTCCATAGCTTGACTTGGTTCATGTACTCATCGTAGCCGTCGAATCCGGGTGCTGGCGGCAACCTTGGTAATGTTGTCTTGTTGATGCCGCGTGTGATGTTGTTATCCAATACATTGATGGCACTTCGTGCGGTCATGTAGGATGGGGACTTCTCCTGGAGGTTCTTCCGGCCCTGCAATCAGGTCAGTCTACTGGTACATAGCACACAGCAAGCTTGTCGTCTTACCGTGACTTTGTTGAGGCCCATTTCGAACCGATCGTAATCACGCCAGATCTCCAGAGTTGCACCAGTAGGAATTGACACTGCCCGTTGATATAGTTTTCGCAAAGTGTCCATCTTCTGCATGTCTTGCCAATTTGTGCCGCCAAGTACACCAGGAGCAGTCTTTTGCAATTCAATATAGTCGATCCAAAGCTTACCGGCGTTAATGTCAATACCCACTTGGTCAAGCACAAACTCGTATGCCATGATGATTGTTTCTCGGCTTTTGCCGGTAGCATCGTTTGTGAGATTGAAGCGGCGACGAACAAAATCGATGTAGCATGAGAACACGGGAACGTAGGCACCTTTCGGTACAGCTCTGCCAAACAACTGCTCCACCCTTGCAAGTTCGTCTAGCTCTGTCTCGAAATTGATGTATTCGACCCATATCTCGCCCTAATCCTATCAGCCCAGTGAACACGACTGGTTTTGTTAATACTTACTGCAGTTGGGAATTGGTCTAGGAAACGGTTGAAAACCTCGCGTGCCTCATCGTGCTTGTGTCGCTTACGTTGCTCCTCAATTAGACTCAACCATGCTTCGATGTCACCACGGGGATCCTCTTGAATGCGGTCGTTGAGAATACCAATGCGATCCTGAGGCAGACGGGCCTTGGGGAGAGAAGCAGAAGGAGGAGCGGGCGTTACGGAAGCGGTAACCTGGCGAGCAGGGTCGGTAGTCAGAAGATCTGCTGGCTTAGTAGCGTCTGGAACAGGCGTTGTGCCATTGACTGGAACAGAAGCAATAGAGGGAGCAAGCTCATTGACAGCGACAGAAGCAGAGATGGATGAAGCACCCTGATCTTGTGCACTATGTAACTGTACATCTGGTGTGGGAAGTGTATTGTTTGGAGTGTTTGTAATTGAACGCTGCGGAGTCTCTGCAGTCTCAGAGGCGCGCAGTAACGCAGGGGCTGCCACCTTTGGCGCCGCAACAGGCTCCTCGTCCTCGTCCTCGCTCTCGTCGACAAACCCTCCAATGGTGCGCGGCTGCTTCGCTGGTGTGGGCGCAGCAGATGTCTCCGTAGAGACGGGTTTCACGGCGTCCTCACCCTGGTTGTCGGCCAAGGAAGGAGAGTTCGCAGCCGACTGCGGCA
This sequence comes from Ascochyta rabiei, assembly GCF_004011695.2. Taxonomy (NCBI): domain Eukaryota; kingdom Fungi; phylum Ascomycota; class Dothideomycetes; order Pleosporales; family Didymellaceae; genus Ascochyta; species Ascochyta rabiei. Next base: position 423,813 of record NC_082421.1, read on the forward strand.
TTGACGCCGATTGCTCGGGCTGAACGGGCTCTTGTGCGACATCCATGTTCTGGGTAGGGTCGTATTCTTCTTCACCAGTTGCGTCGTCGGCAGGCATCTCGTCGTCAGCTGCAGGCCAGGCTGCAGCAGGGTCATACTCCTGCTCCTGCGATCGAAGGAAAGCGAGCTCTGCGTCGTCGGCCATTTTTGTGGTATAGAAAGAAATTGTAAAGCTGTGATGTGTTATTAGAGTCGGCTGTTGACCGCGACAAAGAGTGCTAAGATGTGGGTCGCGCAAGAGGAGCTGTGTCGCAGACAATGAGCTCTTTGTCGCGTGGGTATCTTCTGTAAGGAGCGGCTGCGTCACGCAGGCACACGGAAGGTGCAGACAAGGTCGCGATTACGAGTCGTTTCCTGTGAGATTGGAATGGCCGGGTTCGAGATGCACAAAGGTGGAATCGTCGTTGCGCAGTGCTCCGGGGGTCGTCGTGCGGAGGAGATGAGCAAAGGTTGCTTGCACGCTCGGCCATTCGGCCCTGGGCTTGCAGGTCTTGGCGTCTCCAGCCACATCGGCGTCATCAGGGTACAGAACAACATTGCGCCTTCACTAGAGAACCTTACTGAGAGCTTGAATACTCGCAGCAGTCGTGGCCTACTTGAATCGGGAATACAGTAGTATTGCATCTTCTGCGAAACAACAAAGAGCCTCCGTTCTGATTGGAGACAGCTTCCCTCGACAGCTACCTGGCGTATACTGGACCACGACAGGCGCATTCGATTCACGATGAATCCACAAATACAGCTACCACGGCCAAACGGGGGCCCTTCAAACTTCGGCTCAACACCATCGACACGGCGTAGCGAGATTCGTATGCCGCGCTTCTTCAAGCGCCTGTTCAAGTTCCCGCAGATGGACTTCGAGATGGCCATATGGGAGATCATGAGTTTGATAGTAGCACCGAAGAAGGTCTTCAGGCAGATATACTATCATGTATGGCCAAATTGCCAAACACACAATGTTCTGAACTGACCTTTTGTAGAAACAAACAACCAAAACCTACCACCGCCCCGACCCATCCTTTACCTACCTCCTCTCCTTTTTCCTCACCGTGACATCCCTTGCGTGGGGTTTCGCGTACGCCGACGGCTTCACACAAACGCTTCACATCACACTGGTGTTTATATTCGTACACTTCCTCCTGCTGTCCCTCGTCACAGCAACGCTATTCTACTTGTTGGTGGGCCGGCTGCTGGGGCCAGGGAACTCGCTGCTGCCTGGGCGAAGAAGGGGCCTGTACAACTTAGGCGACACAGAGAGCAAGGAAGAGTTGGAGTTTGGGTACTGCTGGGACGTATCGATACGTGCGTTTGTGCCGGTGTGGGTATTTCTCTACGTGGTGCAGTTCTTGTGCATGCCGCTGGTGGGAACAAATCATTGGTGAGTAGCGAGACATGCCTGAGATACGAGTAGATGCTGACAAGACATTTCAGGGTGTCGCTACTCCTTTCGAATACCCTTTACATCTTCGCGCTTACCTACTACTTCATCATCACTTTCCTCGGCTACAACGCGCTCCCTTTCCTACACCACACGGAGCTTCTTCTTGTACCGTGCGCGGTGGCAACAATTCTGTGGTTCATATCGCTCTTTGGGTTCAACATGTCCAAGCACTTTGCGCCTGTGCTATGGGCGGGTGCTAGACTGCGTAAACAGGTGGGTTGAGAGGGTTGGATATGGAATGCTCAAGGCACTCAGCATGTACCATGGATCCCCTTGGCAATTGTCAGCGATTTGTAGCATTTCCAGCGGTATCAAATGCGAGCATCGATTCTGAAGTTAAGCAAGCATGTCTGCCTAGCCAAAGACAACATGACCTGCGTCACATGTAGTCGTACTAAAGATCCAACGTGCCCATACAAAGAACAACCGAAAAGATCCCAGACAACACCGTCAGCGTATGAAGTTCTCCACCATGTCGTCGCACTCCAAACGCCCAACTCCAAATCCACCCTCCCCCAAACACCAACACAACACCCCCGTCCCCTCCCACAGCACCTCAACCCCCACTCTGCCCCGCACCAGCACGCGTCCGCCGTAGAAAACCCCAGGCCACTCACGCGAGCCAAAAGAAACAAGAAAAGAAAAAGTAACCCAATCTCCTATGCCCGTGCAACCCAACTCCCCCCCCCCAAACCCATCAAAATACAGCAAGAAAAAGAAATCAAAAGAAAGATCGTGTGACCGTGTCTCCCCGACAGAACATCGCACCGGATGGTCGACACAAGCAAAAAGATCAAATCTCTCCGACGGGGAATCGAACCCCGGCCTCCTGCGAGTTGTCCTGAGGATGACAAGCAGAAATACTGACCACTATACTATCGAAGATATCCAACTTATAGTTGGGAAGAGATGTAGTCGATGGAGCTTTCAGTCTTTGAATAATATATATTTACTAGTGCAATTTGGAAGACGGGTGTTTGCGTAATCTGCATGACCGAGCGCGGAGATCGAGATGGGTTGATTTCGTCTGTGCGGGGGGGGGGGGGGGGGGGGGTTGGATTGGAGATCTGCGGAGGGAGCGAAAGGGGGTGAAATTGAGTGGGGTATGTGCGGCCTCGTCTTACAGAAGGGCTAGTGTTACGTAGATCTACACGCTTGAAATGTGCCGGACAAATGCAGGTCCCAGATCCCGAGGGCGCCGTGAAGTATGTACAGGATTCCGAGCTCGAGCTATTTGAACACATACATGTACTATCTTACAGGGTCCTCTTATGCTGCGTCTCCTCGTAGCACTGGATCTTGTCTCCGATCTTGAAGTCGTCCCAAGCGGCGAACGAGATACCGCATTCTGTATCCTTGCGCATGGATTCGACGTCTTTCTTCTGGTTTCTGATGTTTTCGATGATGCCTGTTCTGTGTTAGAGATGTTCTCATTTATAGGTAGAGAGAATGGAGATGACTTACCATCGTGGACAACGGTGTCGCCTCGCAGGACACGCGCCTTGTTTCCTCGCTCCACGACACCGTTGCGAACCCTCGAACCTGCAACCTTCATCTTCTTCTTGCCTCCCAGGCTGATCTCGAAAATGGCGGCGATCTCGACTTCGCCAGTCACCTTCTGTATGATGCTTGGTGCGAGCTTCTCGGAGAGGAGGTCCTTGATCGTCTCGACAGTGCGGTAGATGATGTTGCTGTCAAAGATCGTGACGCCCTTCTCCTCCGCTAGCTTAGCAACATGCGCTGGGATCGTAGTATTGAAGTTGATGATATGGCCTTCTGCGTCAGCGGCGTGCTGGATATCAAACTCAGATGGTGGGCCGACACCGTAGCGCAGGATGCGGGCTGACACTTCTGCGTTGCCGAGAGCGGAGACGGAGTCGATGACTGCCTCGACAGAACCAGAGACGTCGCCCTTGACGATAAAGCTCACCACTGCTGGTCCCTTATCTTTGACTTCGGCCTCTTCCACTACAGCATCTCCCTCTTCAGCGGCCCGTTTGGCGGCTTCTTCAGCTTCACGACGCTCCGCTTCCTCGCGACGAGCAATATTAATGGCTTCCATGTCTCGTGCCATTTGCTGTCGTTCCACCTTCTCGATGCGCAGCTCGGAGACGGACGACGCTTCTTGCTCGTCAATGGCTTGCAAAACCTCATCACCAGCGATGGGCTGCTCGCGCCAGCCGTCCACTTCTACAGCAATACCAGGTCCAGCTTCCTCAACCACAACACCAGCCTCATTGCGTAGAGTGCGGACACGCGTCCATGTTGTGCCCGCAACGAGGGCTGTGCCTTGTCGAAGGGTACCGCTGCGGACGAGCACAGTTGCCACTCGCCCAGATTTCTTTGTTGTGCCTTCGAGGACCGTACCCTCCACATTGGCTTGGGGATCAGCGCGGTGATCGAGTAACTCGGAAAGTGTCGAGATCGCTTCCTCGAGATCGGGGATACCTTGTCCGGTCTTGCCACTGACGGGTATAGCCTGCACGTCTCCACCAAAATCCTCAACCTCGATACCGTGGCGGCCAAGGTCCAACTTGACAGCATCAGGGTCGGCCTGCTGCTTGTCCATCTTGTTGATGGCGACGATGATGGGCACCTTCGCCGCCTGAGCATGCTTGATGGCTTCGACTGTTTGTGGCATGACCGAATCGTCGGCTGCAACCACCAAGATGACGATATCTGTAACGTTCGCACCGCGAGCGCGCATGGTTTCGAAGGCCGAATGTCCAGGGGTATCGAGGAAAGTGATTTTCTTACCGTTGGCCAGGGGCACACTGAAAGCACCAATATGTTGCGTAATGCCGCCAAATTCGCCAGCTGCAACACTCGTCGAGCGCATGTAGTCGAGGATCGTAGTCTTGCCGTGATCCACGTGACCCATGATCGTGACAACAGGCGGTCGGGCCGGTAGCTCTGCGTACTCTTCTGGCGTGAGCTCCGGAGCAGCATAGAGATCGCCATCCTCTTGCGCGCCTATGAAACTAGGCTCAAAGTTGTATTCCTGCGCAATCAGTCCGGCATGCTCAGCGTTGAGTACTTGAGTACTTTGTACGTCCTCAAAACCAAGTTCTTCCAACTTTGTGACAAAGTCCTCGACCCTCAATCTCAGCATACCAGCCAAGTTGGCTACACTGATATATTCGGGCAAAGTAATGGGGGTTGGCTCCGCCTTCTCCAGCTGCGCTGCTTTCTTCGCCTCTTTGCGCAGGCGTTTCTGCTCCTTCAGGTCGACAACCCGATCTTCCACCTCGTCCTCTTCATCGAAACGTGATACACGTCGATTGTTCCGGCCGCTAGCCTTGCGGCGTTGGGGCTGCTCATACCGATTACGCACTTCCATGGGTTCCTCATCCAGCTCGAACCTGCTTCGACGCCTCTCTCTGTCGATAGTGCGGGCTTTGTTGTCCCGTGGTTCCTCGACCGTGTAGCTCCGTGGTTCCACCTCCAGCTTAGATCCTCTCTTGCTCACCCATTCGTTTGCAGCATCCGCCAAAGAATCCAGTGCAGCCTGCTGTGGCTGATAGCTCGTTTCGCGGTTGAATTGTGGTGGTTGGTACATGACTTTTCCTCCAGTCGTATATCGCTGCGCATCTGGTCGCTCACGGAACGTGGGCTTGTTCGGGCAGGCGGCGCTCAAATGATCTGGGGAACCGCAATTGAAGCATTTGCGCTGTGCGTTCGGATTCCTCGCAAGTGGCTGGTATGGTCTTGGCGGGCGGCTTTGGCTGAATTCATTGCCCAAGAGTTCGTCCAATTCAGTCTGATCCAGCTTGCCTCTGCTCGACACCGCACGTGGAGGTGGCCTCCTCAATTCCTCTCGTGACGACTGCGCAGGTGTGGCTTGTGGTTCGTTCCTCCTCCTGAGATGCCCTGGACCGAACGCTGGCGTGTCGAATTGTGGCTTTGAGTCCATGTTGACCCTAAAGCGATCCCGTTGTGGGGGCCGTGAATCGAAACGGCTATCACTGCCTAGTCTCCGAGCCGTGGGTGCTGAACGGTCTCTGTTCTGATCCCGCCCAAACCCGTCAAACAAGCCGCCCCGGTTGGGTGTACGTCTATCCTGTGGAGGCTGTCTTTGCATTGGGCTCTGCGTCCACGCTGGTTCTTGAGTGCCTAGGGATTCCCTCATCCTCTGCGCAGGCGTCGTGTGGCCGCCGGGGGGAGACTGCGAGGGTGCAGGTTGTGCCGCCGCCAGTGCTTGTCGCATCTGCTCCGCCTGTGTAAGGGGCCTTGGGGGTGCATCATCGCTTTTGTACAATTGTGCTTCTGCTTGGTGTACTCGGCTGGACGTGTTCAGGTATCTCCGCTGCGCCGACGATGCGGGCAGGGGCGCATTCGCGGTTGCGATTTGTCGAGTGGCGCAGAAGATGCAGATGTCGCGGGTCGAGGAGACCTGTGCTGTTGTTAGCATCTTTTGGTGGATTGATGATGATGGACGTACGCGAAATCCTTGTGCGCGGCGCATGATGACGTTGTGCAATTCAGTAGACGCTGTCGTCGAGAGCTCGCATCCAGAAGTTTTGACTTCAATCACGTCTCTAGCAGCATCCCTGTCTCCGCCGCCGCCGCCGCCTCCCGACTAGCGCGGACACCGCGACCACTTACGTGCAACGTGATTGCACTTGGGTGATGCAACATGTGAGGATATGCTGAACCCTTTGATTCGAAAACCAGGTTTGAGAAGAAGCTGATCTCATGTCTGTATGAGCACAGTGTCGATTCGATTGGAACAGGCTGTTGTCAGCTCGTGTTCAGTCAAGCATTCCACGTATCCCAACGTGCGTCGTACTCGACTAGAAAAATAGTAACACTGCAACACGGTCCTCTCATGACATACAACACACACAGCGTAGAGCCTGGGACAAGACCGGTCACCAGCGAAAAACCAAGCGTGTTATGTAGCGTGTAGAAATAGGCAGTAATGATGGCGATGCTCACCCTACCCAGAGGCCTCACAACGTCGACACCTGCAGGTTCAGCCAGAGCACTGAACAGAATGCAGCGAACTGCTTGAAGGTTGGGACGTGCCGTGTAACTACAAAGCAGTGTATGTTGAATTTGACGAATGGCCCTCGACTGACTGGATCGTGCCCTAGCAAGACATGTGAACACAAGCATGGGTCTGGGTTGAGATCCGTAGACGCTCCAGATAGTTGCCTGCAGAGAGTAGGCAATTGATGTCGTCCTGTTACAAACCGGCTGAAGGACCGCATTGGCTGAGAGGATATTCTGTGAGCTCGAGCCGTACGTCAGGGCGACTGGCGTGGGAAGCTGAGATTCTGGCTGATGGCCATATCACTGGAGGTCAGGCCTCTCGTCATGGTCTGTGCAGTGAAGAGAGCGTCGAGCCTGGATCCTAGACATCTCTGACCTATGAGGCAGCGGTTTTGATTACACAGCACTTGCATCATGGGTAGAAGCGGCAAGCTGCAGAACACACGTTCGGTCAGACCGAGTATCGGTGTTGGCCCGTGACGGACAGATGCACTGAATCGACGGCTGTTCCACCACGAAAGCCAAACTTTATTGTTCAAGCTAGAGGGCTGCCATCTCAAAGCGATATTGGACAAAGCGAGATTCGAGTTGCATAGGAATGCAATGGACGTCAGTAGCGATGAGAGGATGGGTCAATTTGCATGCAGCCCTAAAGGAAGTCGGTATAGCGCGGATTGATATTGGAGGCCAGTTCCTCGTCGCCGCCAACACTGCAGGTGGAGCCAATACAGCGGCGCGTTAACGTGGTAAGGGGAAACGGCGTGGACCCAATCGGTCGAGGTGCGTCCGAAGCGTGATGGAAGCAGGGATGGTGATGGTCCCTGAAAGGCACAAGCGAAGGAGCAAGAGGGGCAGGCTTGTGCCCCATTCGCCAGGTTCGATGCAAGTTAGCAGCGCGCCGTGTTTCATGAGGATGTGCGGCAGGTGGGCGAGCGAGAGAGCGGGCTATGAAGTGCAGTGGGCGTACGGTGTGGGCCGTGGGGGGGGTGGATGGGACGCAGGAGAGAACGGCGGCGGTTGGTGGTCGGCCTGCTTTCAAGAGGGAGCGACTCGTGTGCGCGCCTCAAGTCATGGTGGCCAGGGATCCCCTATGTAGGTGTACAAAGTAGAGCAAGCGCGTTACTGCCAGCGGTTCTGAAGATGTGCGTCTTTGTTCCACCCTTTTCATCTGCATCTGCCATCTGCATCTGCAGCTTGCGGCGCCGAGGTTGGATCTGCAGGATAGTAGGTATACCTAGGTGCATCCACGCGCGGGTCCTTTTAGCCTTTGCCGCGCTGCAGCTTGGAGACATCACTATAACGCCGACTGTTAGAGAAGGCCCTGAGACTGAGAGTGTCTGCCCTGAGCGTCTTCCTAGACGTCGTCCCAGACCGTCGTCCTGGCCCGCGTTCCCGCATCGGTCAGCGCGCGGGTCACCCAGTCCATTGTTTCCGTCCCACATGATATGATGCGAGCGGACCATTCTGCATTTTGGTATTGAAGGCCGAGCGGGCTTCTGGCGCAACCACTCCCACAATTGCAGCTAGACCACACCTCCCGCTACACTCGCGCATGCCACCGTCTGCCCCGAGGACCGCGACCAAGACCACGACCGCGACCGCAACCGCAACCGCAACCGCAAACAGGACCGACGACCGCGAACAGGACCGACAACCGCGATCACGGCCGGCGACCGGCGACCGGCGACAATTGGTTGCGTGCTGCCGGTGCTGCTCGACTGCGCCGGAGGATGCTCCAGCGGCCCAGCGTGGGAACAAGACGACTCGGCGCCTACATTCCCTCGTTGCGCTTGTTGAGCTCGTTGAGCTCGTTGAGCACCGCCCGCCATGCCAGGCCTCGCACGCGGCGACGACCGCCCGGCCACGCCTACGGGCCCGTCCGTGGCGCCCAGCGCGAACGGGACCACGCGCGCTCTTGACGCCCACCCGCCGCGGCAGGAACCCCTCCTCGACCACGCGCACGACTCGGAGGCCGAGTCAGAGCCAGACCGCATGCGCGACTCCCACGACCTGTCCTTTGCCGAGGGAGCCACGGCGCGCGACTCGGTCGTCGACAACATGCTGCTCTCCCTCGACCAGTTCTCCACCGGCAACCTGTTTGGCCCAGCCTCAAGCAGCCGGCGTGAGGACGACTCCTTCTTCCTCAGGGACGCCTCCTACCGCCCGCCCGGCCACCGACGCCGTGGCCACACGTACACGACGTCTGCCTCGTCCGACTACGACCCACACGCCCCCGACTCGACGCCCCGCTATCCATCCCACTCGCGCGCGCGGAGAAGCAACAGCAGCAACAACGTCGCCTCGCCGACGAGAAGAAATGGAAGCGCCCGCGACCCGTATCCAAGACGGCAGCCCGGCGGCGTGCACGGGCAGCACCAGCACCAGCACCAGCACCAGCACCAGCACCAGCACCAGCACCAGCACCAGCACCAGCACACAGCGCACACGAGAGGCGGCACCAGCAAGAGCAGCAAGAGCAGCAAGAGCAGCGGCTCGTCGAGCATGGACTTTGGGCAGACCGGCGTGTTGGGCACACACCGCTTGGGCTTTGGGAAGCGCTCTGCCAGCTTTGATCACAGCAACAGATCTGGGATGCCCTCTGTATCTGTCTCTATGAACACCGAATCGGTGCTGGACCGAGGACGGACTGCCTACCAGAGCTACGACCAGGACTACGACGCTGCGCCGGAGCCTACCATACCTGCAGGGCCCAGGAGGTTGCACCCACCGCCCCAATCACCGGTCGCACAACCCCCCCAACAGCCGGCGTACGCACCGCCTCTGGCGCCTGCCCCTCGTCGCAGAGGCAGCGTCCATTCGAACACGAGCTACAGGACGCTGAGGAAAGGCAAGAGTCAACTCGAACCAAGCATGAGGGCTCAAGCGCAGGAATTCGTCAATGCTAGCACCTTGCGCGACCTACCATCAGTACCAGACTACCGAGAAGCAACGGCGCCAGCTCCAACCGTGGGAACGCGCAAGTCGCTGTTTGCAGCACAAGACGCTGTGCCTGCACCCAAAGAAAGACCGGGCTTCTTCAGGCGAGTATTTGGCGGAAGCTCTTCAAAAGCACAGCAAGCACAGCAAGCAGCCTCACTTCCTGCCTTCAACCCAGCGCCTACTGAGCCGGCGGCGCCGGCCCAGTCGCGACCTGCTGAGATCGACTCGATATACTCGAGTAATCGACCGCGGACGACACCCAGCAGCAATGCGCACATTGCTAACCAACTGAAATCCTTACCCATGGTGCCACAGACTGCCGCAGCCCGTTCAAATGAGATGCAGCCACCCGCGCCACCTGTCTTGGCCAAGAAGCCCTCGTCCTTCTTCAGACGACGCAAAAAGTCCGTTTCGGAAACCACGAAACCTCCAGTCATGCCCCTTGACTATGCGCCTCCCTCGAAACCATTCGTCCCGGCCCAGCCCAGCCCAAGTGTCAGCAGTCTGCGCCAGGTTATGAACCCGTATCTGGGCGAGTCCCCAGCCGCAGGCGAAACCTTCTACGATACACGGGAGCATCAGCGCGCTGGAGGTGAGCAAAACGGCGAGCGTCTCCAGGGATTCTCGCCTGGCTATAACCCACACCAGGATTCGACAGTGCGTACGGTGAGACCAAGTTCCCGAGATGGCTCATCCCTTCCTCCTTCCCACAGCGAGCAGGTGAAAAGCTCAGAGCCACACAGCACAGACAGCCCCAAGCTGAAGCTCAAGGTAAAGCATGGGAATCCAGCACCAGCCATAGTGACCCCGCAAGACGACACGTTCCTTGCGGACAACAGCAGCTGCAACGAAGATCGCAGTGGTCGCGCGACCCCCGTACACGAACGCAGTGACGTGGTTGAAACGCGGAGGTCCATTCCGGACCCCACCACTTCGTCACTCAACCAAACTGCCACGGTTGGAACGAGCGAACCAAACCCAAGCAGAGCACTCCCATCTCAGCCCGGGCTACTGACACCTAATGCGAGAGTGACGTTTGACAGCGGGGAATCTGCCTCACCACCAGCATTAGCATCAGCAGCCGAAGACGAAGGCTGGGTCGTCACAGCGCCAACACAGAACGACGAGACGGCAAGGCGCCGGAGCCCGAGTGCAAGGCGTGTTTGGCTCGATACCACAGCGGTCCAAGACTCGCCTGTTGACGGCGCAGATAGCCTGCAACTGCCTCTGGAAGGTGCTCGCTCATCTCCACAGCCATTGGACAAGTCAGTGCCAACTACGCCAGACCTGGCCTCGCCCACATCACCAAACGATGTATTCCACTCTGCGACGAGCTTGCCTATAGTTCAAATCGAAACCCGCGACTCCGACACGACCATGCCGTCGATCGTAGAAGACCGCTCGACGCACTCTGAGCCCACCGATGCCGACAGGGAGCGTGCGTTGAAAATATTCAACGGCAATGAATCGGCCCTCTTGAAGTCGCAGGCTGCTACTGTCTTGGGCGATGTCACGCTCAGCAGTTCGCGAACGCGAAAGGCGTTTATGGATCTCTTTGACTGGTCTGGCTTCACTATCCTTGCTGCGATGCATGACATGTGCGGCAAGCTCGTGCTGAAGGCCGAGACACAGCAGGTTGATCGCATCTTGATGAGCCTGTCTGAGCGCTGGTGCGAATGCAATCCTAACCACGGCTTCAAGGAAGTTGGTAAGTAGTTGTGGAGCCTGCATTCCGGAGGGGAAAGAAAAGAGCTAACCTGTTGCCAGATGTTGTCCACACCATCTGCTACTCAATCTTGCTGCTCAACACGGATTTGCACGTGGCTGATATCGAGACCAGGATGACCCGCAGCCAGTTCGTAAGGAACACACTGCCGACTGTGACACGGGTATGTCAAGACGCCACCAAGGCAGACGAGACACTGCGACCCAAGTCAACCCACTTCCGTAGAGGCTCTCTACCGTGGAACGAAAGGTCCGAACCCACGACTCCCAACGGCGACCAAACCACATTCTCTGCCGACGCAACCGAAGAGATGGTAGAAGGCAAGCGTGCCCGAAGCCGGCTGTCAGTCAGGCCACCTGTCAGAAGTGGCTCAGATGGCATACTATCGTTCGATTCTGCCACATCTGAATCGAACACCCTCGTCAACACGCCGTATAATGGCCCTTTGAAGGGATGGGAGTTCCAGATTGAGATGGTCCTGAAGGAGTTCTACGACTCGATTCGCAAACAGCGTTTGCCGCTGCACGGAGTGTCTGACTTGACAGTGCAACGCCAGGCGTCTTCCAACAACCTCTCAGTTGCTGGTATGTTACGCCGTACGCCCAGTGTTTTGAGCAAAGCACCATCAGACACAACCAGCTATCGTGGGCGGCCGCAAGCCGATTTTCGCAGTGTGGGAGCTCGTTGGGCTTCTAAGAACCGGTCGAAACAGAGGTTGTACCCTGCATCGACAGTGGCGTCTAGCCGCACTAGCCTGGATGACACGTCAGTGTGGAGTCCTGCAGGATCAAGCACCTGGAGCCGCTATTCATACGGCAAGACGGGCACTTCCATGTCAGTGGACTCATTTGGTTCGCACTTTGCTGCTGGCGACTATCAGCAGGCCATTGGGTTTGCCAATGCGCTCAGCCAAGCCATCATCCGAGAAGAAGGCATGACCATTGCCAGTGACGAAGACTTTGCTCGCGCAGCTCCGCTCCTTGAAGATGAATCTCTGGAGCTTGTCGGAGCTCCGTGGGCAAAGGAAGGCATCCTCAAACACAAGCATCACCTAGAAACAGTCGATAGGAAGGCTAAAGACCGAAACTGGAGCGAGAACTTTGCTGTGATTGAGAAGGGCTACATGCGTCTCTTCTCGTTCAGCATGAACTCAAAGTCTGCGCGGATGAAGAGCAAGGCCAACAAGCCAGCTGCGGGTGGCATCGTTGGTGGCGGCAACTGGATGGACAACGCTGAAGTCCTCGAGGCTTTCCCGCTACGACAGACCATTGCAAGTGCACTGCCACCTCCAGGCTATTCCAAGACCAGGCCTCATGTGTGGGCACTATCACTTCCTACGGGCGCTGTTCATCTCTTTCAAGTTGGCACACCTGATATTGTCCGCGAGTTTGTCTCCACTGCGAATTACTGGTCTGCCAGGCTGTCCAAAGAGCCTCTTACCGGCGGTGTCAGCAGCATGGAGTATGGATGGGGCGAGAATGTGATCAACCCGGCTTTGATCCGACAAGACAGCGCCCCTTCGATCCAAGGCCACATGCCTCGTCCTAGTGTGGCGAGTTCTCTGCGTAGTTCGATGGACCATGCTACCGGCGCACCACGGGCTAGACTCCCTGGTGACAAGGTTGTTCTTTCCGACTGGAGCCCACCCACTGCGAGCATGATGGCTAGCAACCTGATGGAGGTGGATCAGCTCAGAGCCCTGACCGACTATGTTAAGACTATTGAGGGAGAGCTGGCGCATCACAACGAATTGAGAGCACCACTGCTCATCACGGTAAGCATTTCCTCACTGTGCTTCTGTTTCCAATCACTCATCTGACGGCCAGTTCTCTCCACGCCACCCCAATGCTGCGAAAGCAATGGCCAACTGGGAACGCAAGTCGCAGTACCTCCTCAGGGAGATTGTCAAGTTCCGCACATACATTGACACACTGGCCTTTGCACAGTGTCAGAAAGACAAAATCTACGCGGAGCGTGAAGCCAACGGGGAAATGCTTCCGAGCACGACTGATGGCGCGGCCGGGTGCTCGCCTGCATGCAAAGTTGATGGTGCGAGAGAAGAGTCCAAAGCTTCCAAGCCCATGAGCGCTTAATACTTTCCTACGTCCTCGCATTTGTTGCCTTGCCTATGCTGACGATTGTTTTTCACGTACTGTCCAGGTCTCACACCTCTTGGACGCACGATGCGGCGCTTACGATTGCTTCATTCATCTAAAGCTGTCTTGAGAGAGCGTCCTCACTCAGTTGCTTGATGCGCTATACCCTTGTAATATTCATGTCCTTTGCTTCATCCTTGATCTTGGTTACGACACGTGCGCTTCCATCCACGATATCCAGTCACAGTCGTGGGACAGAGAGGCAGCCACGAAGCATCATGTACACATATTGTTCGCTTGAAAGGAGCTTGGGAGCCATGTCATTTTTGATACGCAGGAAGGGTTGGGTAGATGCTGAGACGATATAGAGTGAGACTACCGAGGACCTCAGCTTTTGCTGTAAAATCAGTTTTTTTTTTCTTTTTTTTTTTTTTAGCCCAGATCACCTTTGCTTTCCGCTCTCGATTGACGTCACCCTAGACGCTTCGAGTCACCGCAGACGCTGTTGTGAATCACCGTAGATGCTGTTTTGAGTCACCGTAGGTAGACGCTGCTTTGAATCACCGTAGATGCTATTTTGAGTCACCGTAGGTAGACGCCGCTATGAATCACCGTAGATGCTATTTTGAGTCACCATAGGTAGACGCTGCTTTGAATCACCATTTCCTCAGCCGCTCAGCTTCATTCACTCTACACGCCCGCCGACGAGGCAGCGTACAAGACGATGCGCAACGTGCACTACAAGGTGGGATCAACGGTCCATGATCCACTGGCGTGGGTGAACTGCTGGTCACGTTCAGCTCTCCGCTGCACCACGCACGACGCTAGGATGAAGCATGAGCGCCAGTGTTAGCGTTGTAGCTCCAGTAGTCAGGCAACACAACACACGCCTTGCAGCGCTTTCAGAGGATCTGCCCCTACAGGTGCTCGCAAGTGGCAGGCGCCTTTGCGATGTCGATGACGCCCGCAACAAGCCTGCCGTCGTTGTTGCCGTCGCCAAGTGGTGGCACGATCGCTTTCGCTGGGGACCGCGCTGGAACGGTCGACGACGACAAGGAACAAAAAAGCTCTGCATTTTACGCCAGCCACAAACTCGCGGCGGGTTCACTGGGCAAGTGGTCTGGAGCGTTCTGGCGCCGTGTTCTACGTGTTCAGCTTGGTTCTGCATTCGCTCGGGACCCCGGCGCTGTCGCTTTCTGCCATCACTGCGACGGTGCTTGTCTGGATGCATTGGGGGTGTGGGGTGTAGCCGCTGTTTCTACCCGACTTGGATGGCTTGCTGGGGGCGTGTCGCCCGATGCGGACGTGGGATTCTTGGGCCTTGAGTTTGGGGACGGTGTCGCTGCAAGGTAAAGGGACGCACTCGACCACTACGAGAGAGACTTGTGTGTTGCTGCTCGTTGATAGGTAGCACACGGCACAAGTCCTCAGGATCGAGAGATTAGGTTCGCGGCCGTGGAGAGCTTTACCGCTTTACCACGGCTTCACGTTGGAAAGCGCACGGCCTGGCCTGGCATGGTATGGCATGGCATGGCATGGCATGGCATGTGCTCCTTGGGCGCAGCGGTGCCAGATGCGGGTGCGGTGGGCGTGAGCAGACAGCAGGTATGGACCCGTTTGGGTCGGGCAGCCCGTTCGCGTAGCCCTGCGCCATGTATGTACAGCAACAATGGCATGCAGCTCCCGCATTCCCACCGCCACGCGAGGCTTGATCCTGGACAGATCTGGCGCTGCAATCTTCTGTGCAGCTTCTTGCACCCACGGCTGGCGAATCAGCACGCAGAAGCGAGTCGGGGATAGGGCATGGTGGTGTTGTGAAAGACACGTAGGTTTGGTGGAGATGAGGCGTGCAGATCTCGAGGTCTGGAGACGGAGATGGCAGCTCATAGGAGTGGAGTAGGAGAGAAGGCATTCGACAGACAACAGCGAGCGTGTCCCGTGCTCGCCGTGGACGTGGCTCGACTCGACATGGTAGCAGCATGGGTAGGTGGTGCTTTGGGGGGGGGCTTGTGGGTGCTATGGGTGCTTTGGGTGCTTTGAGTGCTTTGAGTGCTTTGAGTGCTTTGGGTGCTTGTGGGTGCTTTGGGTGCTTGTGGACGGGCAGTCAGCAAAATGGGCGGCTGTCTCCACGAGGAGGTTTGGTGCAGGAGGCACTACCGGTCGTCGGTCGGCCGCAGCGCTGCACAGCAGTGGGTTCGCGTTCATGGCGTCTTTGAGCAGCAGCAGCCTATCTTATCCCCGAGCCCGCACCTCATGCCCCTGATTTCTCGGTCTTAGCCTCACCTCAGCCTCAGCCTCAGCCTCAGCCTCAGCCTCAGCCTTAGCAGCTCCCTATTTGATTGTACTATAGTATGTATAATCATCCCCACTCCCCAGGAACATCGCGGTCGATCGACACCCATCGTGCCCAGCGCGTGCAAAGTGATCCACAGGCCCAGAAGCGGGGACTAACTAGCCGGACAGCCGTTCGTGGGTGTGGTCATCCATCTCTCAGCCCTAGCATCCCCCGTCTCACCCAGCGTGACCCCGCCGCCGCCGCCGCCGCACAATTCTCTCCACCACGCCGTGCCGTCGCTGTCAGCCGCACGCCCGTCCACTACACGCCTCGCCTCGCCCCGCCTCGACTGCTCCTGCCACCTTCCTCTCCCCCGGATCTGCGCCGCGCAATTGCTCCTCGAGGCGACCTCGGCCTCCGCTCCACCTCCGCTCCGCCTCCGCTCCGCCTCACGCGCCCGGCCGTCCGCCCGACTTGCACGCCCACGCACATCCACCGCCATGTCCGGATTCCCGGGACAGCAGTACCACAACAACTACGGCCCGCCGCCCCAGCAGCCGCCCTATGGTGGGCCACCGCAGCAAGGGTACGGCGCGCCACCGCAGGGTTACGGCGCGCCGCAGCAAGGCTACGGAGCACCGTGAGTCTCGAAGAACGGGCGGAGGTCGACGGACGGGAAGCTGACGGACACCAGACCACCACAGCAGGGCTACGGCGCACCCCAGTACAACGGCGGCTATCAATCGACCCCGCCTCCGCAGCAATACGGGTACCAGCAGGTCAGTCTACGCCGCACAAGTGAGCCAAGCAACGAGCTGACGGGGTGCAGCCACCGCAGCAGCCATACGGCCAGTACGGCCAACCAGTGCCCCAACAAGGCCCCCCTTCACACCAGCAGCGCCCCGGCGCCATGCCCACAGCAACCAGTAACCAGTGGACCCACGGCAACCACAACGGCCCACCTCCCCCGCCCAGCGGCGCACAGAACTTCGGCCACGGCGCGCCCAACGGCTACTCGTTCCAGTACTCGGCATGCAACGGGCGACGGAAAGCGCTGTTGGTTGGCATCAACTACTTTGGCCAGCGGGGCCAGCTTCGCGGCTGCATCAACGACGTCAAGAACATGAGCACCTATCTGAACGAGTTCTTTGGGTACAAGAGGGAGGACATGGTCACCCTGACCGATGACCAGCAGAATCCCATGAGCCAGCCCACCAAAGCGAACATTCTCAGGGCCATGCACTGGCTGGTCAAGGACGCAAGGCCCAACGACTCGCTGTTCTTCCACTACTCTGGTACGCAATCCCCTCGTGCACATGTCGAGGTTGCACAAGCGAGCTAACCATCTGATAGGCCACGGCGGCCAAACCAAAGATCTGGACGGCGACGAAGACGATGGCTACGACGAGGTCATCTACCCCGTCGACTTCCGCACCGCCGGCCACATTGTCGACGACGAAATGCACCGCATCATGGTCTCTCCGCTCCAACCCGGTGTCCGCCTGACTGCCATCTTCGACTCGTGCCACTCGGGCTCTGCGCTCGACCTGCCGTACATCTACAGCACGCAGGGTGTGCTCAAGGAGCCGAACCTTGCCAAGGAGGCCGGCCAGGGTCTCCTCGGCATCGTGTCGAGCTACGCGCGCAACGACATTGGCGGCATGCTCTCGACAGCATCCTCGCTCTTCAAGAAAGTCACGTCGGGCGACGACGTGTACAAGAAGAATCTGCGCACCAAGACGTCCCCCGCCGACGTCATCATGTGGTCGGGCTCAAAGGACACGCAGACATCGGCCGACGCGAGTATCGGCGGCGAAGCCACGGGCGCCATGAGCTGGGCCTTCATCACGGCGCTGCGCAAGAACCCAAACCAGAGCTACGTGCAGCTGCTCAACAGCATCCGCGACGAGCTCGAGGGCAAGTACCAGCAGAAACCGCAGTTGAGCTGCAGTCATCCTTTGAGTAAGTCTTCCCTCTCTCCTTTCTCTTTGCTTTTTCTCTCCTTGCAAAAGGAAGAGAAGAGAAGAAGAAGAAAAAGAAAGAAAGAGAACGCTAACACTGAATAGACACGGACCTGCTGTACGTCATGTGAAGCTGTAACAGCAGTGGCAACTAGTAGCAGTAGCCAGCCGTAGCCAGATCAACAGCATAAAAGTAAAATCGTAATCAACCCCCTGTAAACGAACAAACAAGAGTGCTCTTGCGTTTGTTCGGACAAGTGTGATCTCGACATGTCCTGTTCTTCTCATCAGAGAGAGAAGAAGAAGAGAAGAGAGGGCGAGAAGGAGAGAAGCAGAGTAGGAGGCAACTCCATCTTCTGATTTGGCTACATGACGAGAGGGTAGATACCCACCCCACCGCACGTAAGGACATAATGCGTTTGTTTGTTTGTTTGTTTGTTGGATTCATCGTCCTCATCAATATCATCATCCTCATTAATATCATCATCCTCATTAATATCATCAACACCATTATCCTTAATACCATCACCATCCTCATCCTTAATATCATCAATGTCATCCTCATCATCATCCTCATCATCATCGTTCTTATCCTCATGATTATCAACCTCATCAATCTGATCCTCATCCTCATCCTCATCCCTAATATCATCACCATCATCAATATCCTTATCCTTATCAATATCAATATCAACATGATTATTAACATTCTTGTCCGTATCCATATCTTTATCTTTATCTGCATCCTCATTAGGATTGTCCTTATAGGATTGTCCTTGAAGGGATTTCTCCTTGTTGGTGTTATTATTAATAGTAACCTATCCTTATTAATATCATCGTCATCGTCGTCATCCTCGATTTCAATATCATTATCGTCATCGTCATCGTCATCATCATCATCCTTAATATCATCCTTGATATCATCAACGTTGACTTTGTTCAGACGAGTAGATGCTTAAATGAGTGCTGCTTGTGCTTGTGCTTATGCTTATGCTTGTAACAGATTGGTGTGTGTAGATTCTATGTTGGATGCTTGCTGCTTTCCGTGGGTCTTATACCTGCCCACTCGCTATAACGCCGTAAAGACCAAAAAAAGGAAAAAAGGAAAAAAGAAATTAAAAAATATTCCCTGATTGCAATCCCAGCTTCGATCCAATCCAGACTGCATCAGGGGACCGCTATCGCTGTCCTGCATACGCATACGCATACGCATACACATACGCCTACGCGAGCCTCCCCCGCGAAGCTCCCAGGCCCTGCACGCTCGCTGTCCGGTCCCGCTCGCTGACGCTGCTCCTTCTCCCAGACGTGCCGGCGATCCCAGACACGCTCTCGCTCCGCGAACTATCCATGCTCGTCCGCATGCTGCTCGAACTGGACCGTCTCCTCGCCCGACGCGCCTCATCTGGGTCGTGTGGATGCAGGCCGCTCGCTCGCGCAAACACATTCAAAATGTCCGTCAGGCTGATCACGCCACTGAGCCTGCCAGATAAGCTCGCGCCTGACATGGCGCTGGCCGAGATGGCGGGGGCGACGGCGCCTGTGCCTGCGAGATGGGTTGGCGCCATTGTGCTGACAGGGGTGGGACCGCTCAGAGACACTGGCAGGGGCGTCATTGGCGATGGGGGGACGAGGATGGTGGGTTGAATTGCTGGTGTCGAAGGCCCTGACGACGCAGGCGAGGGCGTGTCAACGACCCACATGCGGTGGGAGCGGGTTGCGACGAGTTTGGCGACCGTGTGCGCGAGGGTGCTGAAGGGGTTCACGTGGAAGACGGGGAACGAGTCCTTGCCGTCGTTGACGCCGCGTTCGGAGAGGATTACGGATATGAAGTGGATGCAAGAGGAGCGGAGGAGGGGAAGGGAGGTTGATTTTGTGAGGAGCTACAAGCCATGATTAGTGAGGTGCAAGAAGTGATACAAAGGCTTGCTTACTCGAACGTCGACGTGGGAGATATTACCAATGACGTTGTTTTGTGCGTCGAGGACTGGGATGGAGGATACCCCTTCGTTGAACATGAGCTCGAGAGCAGTGGCTAGGGGCTTGTCGCCGCTGTTGGTTGTCAGTCGCGTGCTGCCAGCCCACAAGGTTGAGGCTACACTCACTTGATGGCCAGAACCTGCTTCTGCCCTATGTTCAGGTCTTTGAGTAGCTGTGGGTACAGCTGGTCTACTCCCGGGAAGCTCTGCCTGTTCTCCCAGAAGAAGCGGACCATCCTCAGCTGTGTCAGTATACCAATGACATCCGTAGTGCCCTCCTTGGCGACGAGCACCCTATGCACGCCGCTGCCAAACACCTCCATAACCTTGGTCAGGTCGGCGGTGTGGGGCAGGGTGATCAGCGGCTCCTTCTTGCCCAGGTCCTTGACGTGTTTGAGCGGGATGGGCTTGCCCTCTCGGCCCTTCTTGGCCAGCTCGTCAAACGAGGCTACGTCCTGCTCCTCGGGGTGTGCGAGGCCGACGACGAGGAGGAGGTATGCGTTCAGGTCGCTGTAGTCGAAGGTGCCGATTGCGTGGCGGGTGCTGGCGTCTTCGCGGAGCAGGACGACGTTGGGCGCGCCAGACGTGACGAGGAGCTGTGGCTGTCAGCAGTGCGCGTGTGGATGCTGCATGGGTGCTTCCTACGCTCGTGGCATCCTCGACGCTCGTGTCGTACTCGACGAAGCGCACCAGCGACGGGTCGACAATCTCGCCCAGCCGGACGGTGGACCAGTCGCGCCCGTGGAACTTGGGATCGCCGGCTTTGGTAGGTGGGTTGTTGATGAGGTCCTGAAAGGCCTGCTGCGACAGCGAGGGCTGTCGTGAAGCGCGCGGAGAGCCAGGGCCGCCGCGCATCTGCTCTGCGAAGCTCCCGCGGTGCGTGTGCGGGCTGGGGCTGGATCCCATTGCGAGTCCCGGGGGCGGTGAGCGGCCAAGTGAAGCTGTGGAGCTGCTCAGGGACTGCAGAGGCGACGGCACATGGCCGTCTCTCTTCTTGTTGGTCGTCTCCGCGGAATCTGCCATTGCGGCGGGAAGCTGCGACGGCGAGTGCGGGGTGTCAAGGGGAGCAGGGGAGGGGAGGGGAGGGGATGGAATGCTCGCTGCGTGCTGCCTGAAAGCCTGAAAGAGCGCGGGTCGAGAATGCAAGAGTAGCAAGTCCAAAGGAGCAAAGCGTAAACCACCAGAACAAAATGCC
This sequence comes from Ascochyta rabiei, assembly GCF_004011695.2. Lineage (NCBI taxonomy): Eukaryota > Fungi > Ascomycota > Dothideomycetes > Pleosporales > Didymellaceae > Ascochyta > Ascochyta rabiei. Next base: position 444,460 of record NC_082421.1, read on the forward strand.
TCCTTGAGCGTTACTATGTATGAGGTGGGGAAGCTTGCCCATGCGGCTGCCCAAAGAGGTCACTCCCACCTTACTGCTAGGCGCAAGCTGCAGCCTTGTTCTCGTCTGATTCGCCGCAGTCCACCATCGATTCTCGACCATCTGCCATCTGCCATCTGCCGTCTGCAATCTGCGACAAGGAACTTCACATGCTGCTTATCGCTGCATTTCATGTGCACAGCCTTGCGGAGAGTATGGGGAATGGCCGATCGTGACGCGTTCGGCCCCTAACCAATGCGCTCATCGCGCGTTTGATGTCATGTCCGTTCCGTTGGTTGCTCGAAACACGCAGTCGCTCCCCAGCCAATCGCTTAGCGGACCCCCCCATGTCGTTAGTCAACCCGTCATCTCCATGTGAAGCTGCTCCAGATCTGGCCTAGTGCTTTTCTTGGACTTGATTCGTATCCTCTGTTCGAACAAGCAAAAACGGTCGCTCAGATGATTGGCTGGAATCCCTCATGGAGTAGAGTATCTGGCTGAAGTGGTCTAGCTAGTCGTCAAGACGATCAATGTCGTCTTGATATGTTGCAAACCAGGCACCCAAAATAATGCAGACATGGTTGTCATAACACATGTTGACACCCACAACCACCTTACCTTCGCGCCCTCGTCACAAGCCAACCAGGTGCTGGAACAACGGATGTTCCCCGAACTCCCCGAACTCCCCGAACATCTCCTCAGCTAGTTGACGTAGGTGAAGTGTTCGGAGTTCTAAGGTGGCGATGAGGTCTTGCATAGTCTCCAGGGAGCATTTGTTTGCCAAGCAGCGCCTGTTGCTTTCACTTCCAACCTACGCATGACCCAAGTCTGATCGTTTGGTCGCGTCATCAAGGTTTTACTCGCTTTCTGCATTTCCAGCTAGAGACTGGCCAACGTATAGATGGCACTACCAGTAGTAACACATCGTCAGATTGACGTGGAATTGGTGTTGAAATGCACATGCATTATGAGAAGCCATAATGTACGGTGATGTTGACGCTCTCGACGAAACATTGCCATCCAGGCCACTATGCAATGTCAGCATCTGAATCAAGCAAATCGTCCAACACAGCATAGGGATGATAACAAACCTTTGCTCGGGCCCAGACCAGTAACCGGTCTCCGTCTTTCAAGTTTTGCAAGAATCCATCACCCGTCCCAGACCCTTCATTGCCCTCGTGGCCGTCGTGAGTCCAGAGAACGTGGTACTCCTCCAGACGGCCCTGCGTAGCAACACGGTTGCCTTGAAGGTACCAAGCCAAGTCTCCTTCGCCTCCCTGAGGTCCTTGCTCGGCGTGTTCCGGGCGCTCGACAAGCTGCCATCCGCTTGGCGTTACGTGGTCTTGAAACGACTTGGGCGATGCGAAGACGCTATCTAGCCAGCATGATGGTGGGAACGAAATGGTGTGGTTTTCAACGCCTCGCAGAATCGAAGCCTCGAGCCAAGACGACGTGTTGAAGGTCCCCACTGTCGGCTCCGAGGTCCATCCCTGATCCCGACTCCGTATGTGGAATTCAATAGCTTTTATCTTGACCTTTTCCTCGCACTTTCGGAGACTTTCGACAGTGGGGTCGTTGAAAGCGTCGACATCAAGGCAAAGTGCTGCTGCGCTTGATCGAAACATGGTAGCTGCGGCTTTGACGCTTTTCTTATTCTGGATAGAGAACTGGCGTGTTGGCCAGTAATGTGCGTAGTCGAGTATTTCCAGAGCCAGTTCCATAGGTAGGCCTAGGCCACTGAGTAGCGCTCTTGCTTCGAGGACATCTTCATAGCCCAGGATCCAAGGTTCATCAGGTAGCGAGTCGTCAAACGAGTCGTCAAACATGGACAGCATCCTCTTAATACCCGTTGAGATAACATCGCTAAGCATTTTCGATCTAAGAGAGTATCACGTATTGGTTTACTATGTTCGAGGCTTGAGGATGAGTGTTTCGACCACCAGGATTGGAGTGACGTTGGGCCCTGAGCTAGCAGGGACACCCCTGCGTTGTGACGCATGATCTCCAGACTTCAGCCTTGTAGTGCTCTTCTTCCCTCAACCTTCAGAAACCAACAAGTTGTCATCCTTCTACCCGTCTGGCGAGAAGGTTCTTGCTTTGATACTATATGTAAAGTTCGTAAGTATAGCGGCTGGGCCTCACACAAACATGGAGGTGCCTCGACCGGTCACCGGGGACGCTCTTCGTCAACCTTCCGCGCAGCATCTCAGAACACGTGCGGTGGCTAATGGCAGCTTGAGAAAATTTCAAGCCGCGAAACTGAAGGTAAGAAAGGTTTTGTTTGAGAAATTGTCATTGCCAATGTGGTTGGTGCTGGTGACACTATTCGTAAGACCATTATCCTTGACCCTCATCTCACAGACATGAGCGTGGTGATCGATGAGTACCTGAAGCTAAGCAAACTTCACTTTCTTGCAGAAAAACTCGTAGACCCTACTACCAAAGAGATCGTTCTCGCAGCGATGGCAGCGCGTGCTGGAGAGCCTTGTAAAGACAACTATCTGCACTATCCGGCGAACGACTCTGTCCAGATCATCTACCATGGAACTCCAGAGGGTAGCCCAGCTCGCCTCCTTCTCTTCGAACAGTGCACTGACTTCGGCAATCCATCATTTCTGTAATTTGACAAAATCGAAGCCGTGCCGAAAGAGTTTCTCTACGAGCCCTCTATCAACGTTCTGAGCAGACGCCCTCTCTCTCCTCTCAGATCATGAGAAGATCACCAAGGAATGCAACGACACCAAACTTGCACTTTCACTGAAAGAGGAGAAGCTTCTCAGCAAAAACAAGGCGCTCGAGGAGAAAATGGCGGCTCTGGGTGTTCGGGATACACGGTTCGCGACACTCGAAGCCCAGCTCAGGATTCAATCTCAGCCCAGGGCTCGGAAGGCGATCGATCAACTCCCACGCCTCAATGGTTTTGGGCAGCGATGTTAGGGCCATGCCATGAGAAGCTACGGCTGGCCTACTCACTGTCGCAATCCCGCTTAAGTGTAAGTATCGTGCAAGACGCGGGCTGCGTAGCATCCATCGTATAAAGAAATCTTCATAGGCACGTAATGTGCTTCTCCTGTCATACCAAACATGAACAATCTTGGCCAAGTCGAAGCTTTGTATCTGTCCGAGAGAGTTTCTAGTCTCACAGCGATGCATGGGAAAGGCGGATGAGCCCCTGCCGGATGTTCAGCGATTCTTCGGGTAAATTCGGGAGGCATAGTGGTGCATTGGGAAAGTGAACAGTAGCGGACGGTGTTACGTTAGCAGACAGACGTATTGCCAGGGGAGTCTCGCTAGGGTGAGTGCAGTGAAGACGAATAACAGGAAAGGTTTTTGGAATCTAAAGGGATCTCCTGCACGGATACGAGTTGTAGTTCCCTGGCTCTGTAATGGGATGAGGATCTATGTGTGTCCTAGTGACCGACAGAGATTGAAATAACGGCTTGTCATATACAACTCAGCAAGCACCAGCATTCGTTGCCTCGTTATCACAATGGAACGAGGCTCAGCAATCTTGGATACGGTCAATGCAAGGGAGCTGATTAGCCCCCGGAAAGATGGTTGACTATGATGAACAAGCAAGGAGTTCTGGCCAGCACTGCGCCGATATGTTGGTTGCGAGATTGATTGATTGATTGATAAGTTTAACGTCCTGTGTGAGTCTAAGACTATATAAGACGAGAGTAGTTAAGCTACTCTAGTAATTTAAGGAGCGTGTTTGTGAAAGGGGATAGTAAATGTGTGTTCGAAGTCCTATAGTGAGAGCCTATGCTCTATATGTTAGTTGCGAGAGTAAGAGAGCTAATTGAGGTTCACATGGGGCCTGCCTCTTTGCAGTTTCTGTTCTTCAATTTTGCTGTTCAGTGGGGACTGGACGATGAGAGGGAGGCGGAGAGATTAACACGGAGATGTTCGTCTACTGCTAAGTGAACAATGTTAGCTGTCGAGGAGGGCATCATACAGCAGAACATCAAACATCACATGATGTTAATCAAAGGCTGCGTTTTTTTTTGAACGTTTCGATCCGGAACTCCATTGAGCTATACAGCTACCCGTGATATCCTAACCTGACCCAAAAAAGAATAGGGACTTGCACATGACCCCTGTAAGACGTTACAAGCTTTTATCCATGCCTGTCTTGTGCAAGAAAGACGTCGTGAAGGATATCAAACCAAGATCAATCGCTAAAAGGGACGAACGACGAAAGGCGAACGGGCGATCTACAACTCATCGTGGATCTCCTCATCGTCAGCGACGACAGCAGCGGCGGCGCTCTTGACGGCCTCAGCGGCGCCAGCAGCAGCGGACTTGACAGACTCAGTCGCCTCGGATGCGCCCGACGAAGTAGACTCAGTGGCTGCCTTGGCCTGCTCAGCGAGCTCCTCAGCACCCTCCTCCACGGCATCGGCGGCCTCAGCGAAGACACCGGCAGCCTTGTGGGAACCGTTCTCCTTGATGAACTGGGCAAGGTCCTCCACGGTGCGGGAGCCGGAGTAGTCAATGGGGGCATCCTTCTTGCCGGCGGCGAAGAGCTTGATGGTAGGGAAGCCCTGAATCTCATCAGGAACGTCGTTGGCGGTGGCGTCAACCTTGGCGATGGTTACAAGCTTGGAGAGCTCAGAAGAACCGTAAGCCTGGCCAAGCTCCTCATACTTGGGAGCGAGTGCCTTGCAGTGACCGCACCAGGGAGCATAGTACTCAACGAGAACATCCTTGTCGTTGTCGATGACAATGTCCTTGTAGTTCTTGGCAACGATGACGGTAACGGGGCCATCGTTGGACTCGGGAATGGGCTCGGACTTGATGGAGGGGTCGATCTTGCCGTCGAGGAACTTCTGGACGAAGGCACCGATCTCCTTCTCGTTGATCTTGAGGTCCTGGTCGTAGGGGAACTTCTCGTTCTTGTCGGTGCGCTGGATGGCAAATGCGGGCCATGCGTCGGCCTTGAGGTTGAGGTTGCCAGCATGCTGACCGAAGGCGGTGGCGTCGATGGTGGCGAAGTTGATGGCGCCCTTGTGCTTGACGGCGAGGGGCTTGAGGTCCTTGGCAAGCTGCTCGCGCTCCTCAGGTGTCTCGGCGAAGATGTAGGCGAGGGGGATGCCGGCGGCCATGTAGCCAGCGTAGGTCTCGGGGCCGACCTCACCGATGAGAGGGGTGGAGGCGACAGTGGCAAAGGACTTGATGGCCTCGGCGTCGAATTTCTCGGTGAAAACATCCTTGCCATTGTCGAACGACTTGTAGAGGACGAGACCGGGCTGCTCAACACCCTCGGCCTTGGCAAGGGCAGCGTCGTTGGTGGCACCGAAGAGGAAGTTGTCGCGGAGACCGTCGGCGACCGAGTTGAAGGTCTCGTTGGAGGCCTTGTCGTCGGCGGCGAAGTAGGCGACGAGGACGACCTTGTCGGCAGTCTTGAATTCTTCGAGGGTATCCTTGGTGACCTCAGAAACGGCGGGCAGAGCCTGCTTGGTCATGAACGAGATCAGGGAGTCGGCCTTGCGCTGGCCGCTGTAGGGCGAGATGTTGTCGAGGCCGCGGAAGACCTTGAGGGTGGGGTAACCCTCGACGCCGTACTCTTTGCAGAGGTCCTGCTCCTCTGTGCAGTCGATCTTGACGAGCTTGATGTCCTTCTCCTTAAGTGTCGTGGCAGCAGTCTCGTATTCGGGGGCCAGGGCCTTGCAGTGACCGCACCATGGCGCGAAGACTGGGGAGAAGATTAGCTATGCATTCATTGTGCGGCGAAAGTTGTGTGAAGATGAAGGAAACTTACACTCTGCGAGGACAAGGTCGTTCTCCTGGACGAACTCCTTGAATGTGTCTGTCTTCAGCTGTGTGACGTCTGAAGAGGCCGCGACGACGGCGGCGAAGAAGGCCGCGCAGATGGTGGAGCACTTCATTGTGGCGGGTGTGAAGGTGCAATTGGGTGTAGGAGTACAAGAGGTGTCGAGTTGAGAAACCTCTGCGGCAGTGGAGTGTGAGGGAAGTGCAGAGGCGGTGGGCAGCCTGTTTATAACTGCAGTGGAGCTTGTGGCGGGCAGCTTTGGGAAAGACAAGACAACACCTGTCTTTTAGTTACTAGCTCAGTGGCTGAGCGATCCGCGGGAATGCCGGGGCCCAGCGCAATGCAATGCACACCCCCTGCCTGCCCGCTTTCACCACCAGTGTATTGGACACGTTGGACTTCCTGCGCCCTCTCACTGCCAATCTTATGTTTGCGACAAGCTTATCTCCGGCGTCCGGCGTTGTGAGCACGCCGCCAGCCCTCGCCGTGCGGTGCCTTTCTCCCCCGGCCGAATCGGGCTAGAGCTACCGCCCTGCAGCTTCCCGAATGCGCTTCGTAATATACGGAGAGTGCTTGCGTTGACTGCTACTTTATGGCGGACGCGGGCTTATTTCCCCAGGCCAGGTGTTCTTTCGCTGCGAGCACCTTGTTAAATTCAGGCCCGGTGGCTCGTAGATACCGGTAGTGGATCCAGGTTCGGGGGGCGAACTCGAGTATCACAACAAGGCCCTTGTTTCGGTCATGCACAATGCTAGTCTACCAGAGCAACAGCTGTATATGCATACTAGAGTGGCTGGGGTATCCATAGCGCTGGTCCGCTGGTCTGTTGATTGTCAACTCTTCATATAAGCAACCATACCAGCCTTTATAGGTATTTACGAAAGACCAGGCGGACCTTGCAACTCGGAGATTCTAAGCGCCAATGAGGGGCAAAATGTTACTATATGCAATGTAGTATCCTAACTACATCTAACACCTGTACGGAAGCTTAGGGCCTCTCTACTTCACACAATTTATCCGATTTTTGGATCTAATAATCGGATCAATCGGATGATTTTAGGGGTGTCTTGTAAAATTAGATTAGGGTGTCTACTTACATTATCTAATTACTAGTAGGGTTATGTTTTAGCTGCAGATGCTAATAAATAATATCTGGTTAGAGAGGTACCTAAAATTAATTAAGTTGTCTGATTATTGTTGCACGCGACAGCTGTAATGCTGTAAGCACGTTAATCTCGCCTAGCTCTGCATTCTGTAGGTCTGATCAGCTAACACCTACAACCCCTAGGGTAGAGCACTAAGTCTCTTACAGATAGTTTCAAAATACGATACAGTACCATACAAATTACAGACTCAGACAAAGTAGACACCCCTATCCGATTATTAACGTGCCCTCATAACTCCTGCTGCGTCACCCTAGCAGGCACTGGCAGGTGCCAACCACGCTAAAATCTACTAATACGCACGAACCGCACTCTCAGATAAATCGTGTGAAGTAGACAGGCCCTTAGATAGCTCAAATCTGCGTCTTACGATTGTTTTCTGGTGTTATAGTTGCAAATAGCTCACTCTCAGAAGCAGAAAAACACAGCTCTAAGCAGCAGCAGTGGCTCAAGACCTGATTAACGTCAGCGTCGGCCTCCAGCTGTGTTTGAACAGGGCGTCAATCCTGTAGCACCTCTTACTCCACCGTTAACAGTAAGGCGTCTGCAGCACCTACAGGACTGTACTCCACCGCAAGGCGCGCAGAATTAAGCCTCTCCTAGCCCGTTATTTAAACCTAAAGCAAGCCAGCTTGCAACTAACGCGTACGCTGTTAAAATACTTAGTAAGGAGAATAATAAGGAGGAGCTGTTTAACGCAACAGCGGACAATAATAAGCAAGTGGAGTATGCGTTGCGAGCTGCTAAAGCTATTAGACAAGGGGTTAGTAGGCAGCCAGCTGCTACGACAGGAGACATACTTGGTATTGCTGCTGCTGCTGCTACAGTTGCTTAATTAAGCCAGCAGCAGCAGCCTCTAGAGTCGCAAAATAAAGCTATTAACAAGGAGCTATATCTACAATTCTGGTGGTGCGCTTGCTAGGGTATAATAGAGAAGAACGCAATTACTTTAGCTGCTTGTTTTGCGCGTAATAAGCCTACATACTTAGTTAGCAAAGAGAAGGTGTAGTAACAGGCAGAAGAAGTAGTAGAGAGGCAGCGGCGCGTTGTTAGCTGGCTAACCTTTACAGTAGCTGGCGCGTACAGCTAACCCTATTAGCTTAAATTAAGCTTCTTTCTACGCGTACAGTTAGGTGTTACACTAGTCTAGTAATAGATCTATGTGTTGTTCATTTCGGCATCTATACTGTAAAGCACCTGTCCCCTAAAAGGTTTATACCCTAACTTACATCCAACTCAGTGCCTTTACTTCCTGTTTTCCGTCCTATACCCTAGTTAGCACCTTCTAACTTTCCCTATACTTAAAGGTATAAAGGTATAAGAAGAATTAGTCTTAGATAGTTAGTTTTTAAGTATCCTTTGTACAAGACCTATAGGAATACAAGAATCTCTGTGTTACCTATCCTAGTGCTCCTATACACCTTAAAGCGGATACACACACATTCCAGTGCCTTCTATTATCCTGTGTCATTACATATACGGTTAAGTACTGCCTGTAGAGTTGTTAGAGCTAGCTTATAGCCAGTAGGACGGGTTATTGTAACAACTAAAACACTAGAAATTAGTCGCAATAGGCAATTATAAGGCTTTAAGAATAGCTACACAGCGTGGTTGTTCTTAATTCTTAGAATTACAATTTTACTGTAGTAAAACGTCTGTGCGCAAGAACACCCCGCAAGTCCTGGGGTGCGCTTTTATCTTATTAATCTAACACTTGTAAAGAGTGTACAAAGCAATTACAAGGGAGGATAGGGTTAAAGAGGATAGCAGGTGTATTAAGGTACGTAGTATAGAGTAATAAGACTAATTACTAGAGTATTAGCAATAACCTCTAATACCTTTATATAGTCTAGGCTAACTAGCCCTATAGTAGCTTGCTAAGACAGGCAGAGGTACCTCTAGGCCTAGCGCCTAACAATGCCTCCCTTCTCTAAATTGTTTAGCTTAAATAATAGTATAATTAGTAATACTATATTATTTTAGCCTAGCTTTGGACGTGTTTACTCCGTCTGTCCTGTTATAGCTAATTCTAACTAGGTTTAGGTATTTTAGACGCCTTATAAGGCTAGATAGGGCTTAATACTAATTCTGCCTTTACCTAGTAAAAGTTAAACAGAAATCCTCTCTTACCTCTTACTTTACCTCTAGGGTCTAGGCAGCTATCTACGCAGGCTAAAGCTCTAACTAGGTAGCTAGCAGCATATAAGCTATCTATACCCCTAGTTTTATTAGTTACTACTATATCCTACTTTATTTTAGTAAGTACTAACCTATTCTATCTAGCACTTTTATAAGGATAGCTAAGGGATTTTCTAGGTCTTTCTAGCACGTTCTAACACGTTTTAGCAGATAGCACTACATAATACGCCCTAGTAACCTCTTTAGACTGTTCCTAACTGCTACCACCTACTACTAACTGTTACTAACTATTTCTAACTACTATTTACTATAGCTGTTATGTCTATACCTGCTTACTGTAAGATTAATATTACTAAGAATAGTAGGACTGCTAAGTAGTGCTGTATACTCTGTCTCTACTATATTACTAATAGTAATGTCTATAGAGACTATTGTTTCTCTACTAACCTAGCTTTATAGGGTAGCCTGTGTTATAGGGAAGCCTAGGCCTACTACTATAGAGAGTGTTATAATAGCAATAAGAATTACCTATTAGTACGTGTTTCTTCTTCTTTTAGCTTATTTTAGTATATTTTAATATATTTAGGGCCCTAATAAGTACGCTAATAGCTATTTAAGGCTTTCTAGCAATATAGCGCGCCTTTACTCTAGTTATTACCTAGTTACTACTACTTATACTGCTATTATTAATACAGCTAGCGTTAAGACTAACTCTACAATATCTGCTACTACTACGCCTATGTCTATTAACAAGAAGACTATAATAGGTAAGTCTATTATTAACTAGGCTAGCTTGTTACTAGGTATAATTTAAGAGTATGTTCTGTCTCTTTTTAGCTTATTATAGCATAATCTAACCTTTATAGGAACTATTTACTATAAGAAGAGCTGCTTATACTCTATAATAGTAACACTTACGTATATAAGTTAACCTTATCTAGTATCTATATTAAGAAGTAAGATTAATCTAAGGCTAGCGCTGTTAAGGCTAAGATAAAGCAAAAGAAGATGTTAGAGGAGAGTAGTAGCAAGTCTAATCTAGATGCGCCTATTACCCCCTGTAAGAAGGTATTATAGCACATTCTAACCTATTTTAATAATATCTAACTTCTTATATAGTTAAAGTACCAGATTGCAGGCACTAGAAAGACCCTTAGCTAGCTCTAGGAGGAGTAAGAGGAGCAGGAGGCTGCTAAGCAGGCCGCTGCTAACGCTGCTGCTGCTGCTGCTACTGCTAAGAAGCCTTATAGTAGTTATAAGGCTACTACTTATGCCTATAGTAGTAGTTATAGTTAATAGATATTTCTTATAATAGAAGGTTTAGATTAATAATACTTAAGTTTGTAGTTAGTAGACAGTTTTAGGCTAATATAGCAATTAGGTGCATTACACTCTTAGATAGTCTAAATAATACTAGAAAGGTGTTCTTCTATACTAATTCTCCTATATTTACTTATAATTATAACTATATAATATAGCGTATAACTTTCTTTATCTTCTTATATTAGAAATAGCTATAATAGGCTAAAGGATATCTGCTTTAGCTAGTCTATATTTCTTAGGGTAAGGTAGAGTTATATTTTCCCTTAGCGTAAACTATTAAATACTTATTAATTAAAAAACTCCTATAGGGAAAAATTATAATTAAGTAAAGGTATTTAGCCTTTTTAGTCCCCCCCTTATTTAGACTTTAACCTTAACATCTTATTACACAGTCTAAGTAGTTAATTTATTATTTTCTAGTATTGTTTTAGCACTTCTTTAGAAAGATATATACTAATTTCCTAGGAATTTTCTAAGTTAAGGAATCTGTCCTACTTAATAAGGTATTCCTACTATCTATTAGCTAGTTACCTTCTGTTAAGGACTTTCTCTATATCCTATACCTTCTCTTCCCCTTTAACTATAAGTTCTTATATTTATTTCTATATAATTAGGAGTTAACTTCTTAGTATATATAGGTCTAGCAGTAACACATAGAATACTAGATAGATCTCTTTTATTTCTAGCAGGTCTACTCTATATACACTAGGGCTAATCTAGGCTGTAATAGTCCTAGGTCCTAGGTATTTCTAGTCTAGCTTCTTTTTTAGGCGTACTATCCTAATGTTCTTACTAGAGACTAGTACTTTGTCGCCTACTTTAAAGGGTGCTAGTAGTTATTTCTTATCTAAGTGTTTCTTTTAATACTTATTTAACTTTTCTATATTTGCTTTACAGGTAGCCTATAAGGCAATAACTCTAGCAGCTAATTCCTTTGCAAGGGGAGATTTTCTGCCTTTTAATACTAAAGTAGGCTAATCTGTGCTCCTTAGATCTATACTATAAGAGGCTTAGAAGGGTGTTATATTTATAGATGCGTAAATACTATTATTATATGCAAATTCTGCAATTAAAATTAATAGGGCCTAATTATCTTATTCTAGAGTATAGTAGCAAAATAAGTACTGTTTAAGAGTCTAATTTTACTTTTCTGTTTAGCTTTCTATCTAGGGATAATAGGCTAATGTTAAAACTTGTCTTAAGTTTAAATAGTAGTTAAAGGTTTCCTACGTCTTTAAGTTTATTAGTAGCCCCTAATCTAAGATAATTTGTGCTGGCGCGCTGTGTAAGCAGATAATTTCTCTAATCTAGGTGTGTGCTAGGTCTTTTCTATCCTAATTGGCCCTAGCTAGTATATAGTGTAATATTTTAGTTAATTTGTATACTACTACTAGTATAGAGTTATACACTAGCCTAGCCACCTTACTAGGAGGTAATTCTATAATAAAATCTATTGTTACGTCCTTCTATAGTTAGCTTAGCACTAGTAAAGGTTATAATAACTTATACAGTTTGTATTAGGTAGCAGTTAATCTCCTATATACTAAGTAGTTGTAGTAGTAGTTAGATATATCCTTAGTAATGCCCTTCTAGGTATATCTGCGCTAAATCTTCTCTAAGGTCCTTTATGCTCTAAAGTGTCCTAACATTAGGTTATTATAATGTTCTTTAATTACTAATACTTTATCTTTTAGCCTTATAAGTAAGATACGCTTCTTCTTAGCTATATTATCTTTTTCTAGGTTATTTTGTCCTATTTTAATGTTGCTTAACTCTTTTTTAGTGCTAGAGAGTTTATCTATGTTATCTAAGTCTGTTATTAGCTCTATATAACTGTTCTCTCTTAATTCTTCTCTTTTAAGATCTCTTATGTTCTTTCTTTCTTTTACAGACAAATAAAGGGTTATAGCTGCTACTAGGGGAGTATTAGAGTTCCTTCTAGTTAGGATCTCCTAAAGCAGTTATATAAAAGCCTTATTGTACTTTTATAAGGGGTCTTACGCCTCTCTTATATAATTAGGACGCTGTAAGGGTCTATCTGCAGGGTTTATAGACCCTAGGTAATAAGTAATTATAAAGTTAAACGTAGATAATACTAAGTATACCCTTACTTACTAATAGCTAAGAACCTTTGTCTTTATAAACTATTTTAGGTTTTAGTAATCTGTTAAGATCTTAAAGAAGGTACTGTCTAAGTATCTTTGCTAATACTGTAGGCTCTAGATAATTATAAGAAGTTCCTAGTTATAAGTATTATAGTTATACTCTGCTTAGATTAAATTCTTTAAATAGAAGTCTATAGGCCTCTATTAGGCCAGCTTCCCCTCTCTAGGGACTAGTTAACTAAGGATTCCTAAGATAGCGCCTCTAGAGGCATCTACTTCTATCCTAGTTTATCTCCTAAGTATAAAATAAACTAAGATAGGTATATTAATAAATAAATCCTTTATATTCTAGAAAGCTTATAGGGATTCTTTGCTTAGCTTAAGAGGCTAACTCTCCTCCTTTCTTATTACTTAACCAGATTTAGCTAAATTTAGCCCTTTCTAGGTTAATTAGGTTAATAGCAAAGCTAATTTAGATAACCCTATAATAAACCTCTAATAGTAGTTTATAAAGCCTATAAATACTTAGATGTTATAAACTATACGCAGGATTAGCTATTCTTAGATTATTTTAACCCTATCTAGGTTAATACTTACCTCTTTAGGTAAGACTATATACCTAAGGTACTCTATATATTAATAGTGCTATTTATACTTATCTAAGCATATATAGAGGTTTGCTTTATAAAGCCTCTCTAAGACCTCCTTAACGTGTCTAATATAGTCTTCCTCTGTCTTAAAGTATACTAATATGTTGTCTAGATACATAATATAAGTTATATTAACTAATCCTATTAGTGCCTTATTTATATAGGCCTAAAATTAGGCAGAAGTATTTATAAGTCTAAACAGCATTACTATATACTTAAAATGTCTATACCTAGTTTAAAAAGCAGTCTTCTACTTATCCTCTTTCTTAATTTAGATATAGTAATATGCCTTGCGTATATCTAGTTTAGTGTAGAACTTAGCTTATACTAGTTATTCTAGTAACTCTGTAATTAGTAGCAATAGATAGTAGTTTTTAACTATTATCTTGTTTAGACCTCTATAGTCTACACACAGTTGTAGGTTGCTATCTTTCTTCTTTAAAAAGAGAATAGGCGCCCTAGCTAGCAACCTTAAGTGTTGTATCTAGCTATATTATAGATATTCTGCTAGATACTTCCTAAGTATCTTTAGTTCTATTATAGATAGCCTATATAATAGTTAGTAGGGGAAAGTAGCTTCTTCTATAATATTAATTGCTAGGTTATGCTCTCTGTGCTCTAGTAGAACCTAAGCATTATCTTCTAATCCTAAGTGCGCATAATTGCGATACACTTCTAGAGTTAGGCCTCTTTTAGTAGATATTAGGTTGTATATACCTACTAAGTTTACTATATATATATAAACGTCTACTACAGAACTTCTTATAGTGCGTTTAAACTCTTTAGCATCTTCTAACACTATTTTCTCTAGTTTAGGAGAGTCCCTATACTTCTTCCCTTAGAAGAGCATGCGCTAGCTTAAATAGCTTAGCTTAGGGTTTGTCTAATTAATCTAGGGTAATCTAAGGTATATCTTGTACCTTTATAGGTCTGTAACTTCAAAAGGTATCTGTTAGACCTTCTGTCTTCTACAGGAGTTAACAATAGATACTTCTGCTATAGTTACTCTGTAGATAGGCAATTCTGCTCTGCCTACACCTTTAGCTACTATTTTATTTAATAGTATAACCTCTAGATCCTGCTCCTTTACTAGGAGAAATAAAATTAAGTTTAGTTGTAACTGTCTATCTATTAGGGCTTCTATATTCTCTATATTACCTATAGATGCTTTAACTATAAGTAGGTATATATGTTCTAGATATACTACCTTATAAAGCGATATATTCTTCTTCTTCTCTTTAGATAATTTAATATAGGCTACAAGAGAGGAGATTAGCTTTTAGGTCCCTTGTCTTTTCCTAACCTATCTAGAGTAGGGTCTTTCTAGTTTAACTTTAGCTTTAGTCAGTCTAGGTAGTAGTAACTAGTTTCTCTATACTTAAGGTATGCGTTTTAGGCCTTATATAGCCTATCTTAGCCCTTTTTACCCTTTACTAGCTCCTTATAGAACTTCTTAGAATTAAATAACTTTTTTAGAGTTTTTATATTCCCTTCTAACCTAGGATTACTAAATTAGCGCTTCTATAGTCCTTTGTTAGTTATCTTACCCTTAGCTAGAGTCTTCTTAAGTAGCTATTAGCTATACTAACCTAGTCTCTAGTTAATAATATTAGCTTATTCTTCTACCTTTAGGATTATGTCCCTTTAATTATAGAGGATAAGAAATAAGTCCTTTTATATGCTAGGGAGTAGTATAGTAATATATTCTAGGACTTAAAGCTCTAGCGTATATAAGTTGCCTAGTTCCTTCTATAGTAGACGCATAAAGTCTAATAGATCTATAGGGGACTAAGATTTCTACTATTTATATTACTTTAAGAATTTATACGCTGCTTGCTTACGTTTAGCTAGAATTTCTAGAGCATCTAGTATAATTCTTTTTAGCTCTTGCTACGTTGGTTCCTAGGTTAGCTAATTACAGCAGTTAGTTGTGTAGTAGGCCTGCTATAACATCTTTAGGTTCTCTAAGAGGTACCTTATGCTAAAGTTAATCTTTTATTCCTCTATAAGGAAATTAACTAGAGATTAGAGGAAGTATCTCTTATAATCTCTCTTCTAATAGTTGTATTTAGTATAGTTGCGCTTTATATACTTCTATAGAGGTTTAGGTTATAGAAGGTTTATAGATAGGGAGGATTATAGTTTTTCTACCTCTTCTAGTACTTTTTAGAAGGATAAAATTATTACTAGATCTCCTTTATTATATTTGCGTCTAAGTTTATAAAGAAAAAAAAGTTCCTTTTAGTCTTTTGTCTCTTATAACTATTTACGTAAGTTTTCTAACTCCTGTTATTAATTACCTACTTCTAGGCTATTCTAGCCTTCTTTAGCTAAAGCTACCTTATAGATATAAAATCTAGAGTAAAGTATACTACCTAGAGGACCTATAGATCCTCTTAAGGCACTATAGACACTTAGTGTCTGTTAAGGTATCTCCTTATCTGCAGAGGGAGGTGTTACCTTACACTCTACCAGCTCTCCTACAGGTAGGTTGTCTTAGTCCCTCTCTAAAGACAGTAAGCCTAGATAATTTAGTTTAAGACTTATAGTAGCTTAGGTCTATCTTTAATTATAATATAGAAGTAATTAGAATATAAAGAGTGTATAAAGTAATTATAAGAGAGGATAGGGTTAAAAAGGATAGTAGGTGTATTAAGGTACGTAGTATAGAGTAACAAGACTAATTACTAGAGTATTAGTAATAACCTCTAACACCTTTATATAGTCTAGGCTGACTAGCCCTATAGTAGCTCGCTAAGACAGGCAGAGGTACCTCTAGGCCCAGCGCCTAACAAAAGCCTCTTCTAATAAAGGCTTATGCGTTCTAGACGTAGTGCATATATTCTATACTAATACTGCTAAATTTAACTACAACTAGACGTATACTAAGTTTAAACGTCCTACTTCTTATATATATATTATCTTTACTATAACTTTGTTAGGTATAGGCATTAATATTAAAGATATTACAAGGGTTGTAACTTGCAGTATACTAATTAGCAAGAGCTTAAGCAATCTCTAGTAACGCCTTAGTTGTATTGCGTGTAGGGATAGTCTATCTAGTAAGGCCATTATTATACTACTATATTGGCTCTTTAACTTAGAGGGCAAGACCTAGCCCCTAGCAGTAGAGGGAGGAGCATAGTTGTCTACTCTAGCGTTCTTATAACAGTTGTTAAGGAAGTGCGCTTCGGCGTCTACTTTACGCGCCTTAGTAGGTAGCTTTTAGCTAAGCTAGCTGTTACAGTATATAATACTAGGTAACACTACTAATATAGATAAGCTATAGGAGGAACCTAATCTAACTAATATAGTTAATAGTTATAACAGACCTAAGAGACTTTAATTCTAGACTAAGAGTAAGAAGAAGTAGCGTAATAGCATCCTATTCTAGCTAAAGATAGTAAATAGTAGATATTATTATTATAGGTTTCTTAAGGACCTAGGCAAGTACAACCTGCTACTAGAGCAACAGTAGATTGTTCTACTAGGACAGTGTTGCTCTGCCTATAACGCCAGCTTACACGTAGACTTAGTTAAGCTGCTAGACTAGCTAAAGCCTATTAAGCTGCTACAGGCTAGCTCTCTTACTACTGCTGTACCTAAGGAGCTAAACACCTTATTAATAATAAGGGCTACTCTTAAGTTAGGGTTTATTAATTTAGGTTATCCTATAGTACCTAGTAGTTTTATACGCAGCTCTTTATGCCTGTAGTTTATTTACGCCTTTACTAAGAGTATTAGAAAGAAGGGTAAGACACACTTATATACAGTAGAGCAGTTAGCTAAGAACTTTAACTATCTAAAGTATTAGACGCGTTTTAATAATAAGGTATAGTAGCTAGTAGGTAAGCTCCCTATACTTACAGTAAATGCTTACTAGAGGAATAAGGCTAAGAGAGAAGCTAAGGCTAAGAAGAGGAAACAGCGTAACTAGATAGTGTAGTTATAGGTCTCTACTACTACACAGTTGCAGGCTACTCTAGATAGGAGTCTTAACTCTTAATTAGCATAACTTATAGCTTATCTTAATACTAGTATAATAGTATAGTTTATCTAGCTAGTATTACCTAGTGTAAGTACGCTAGTAGCATTAAGTCTAGTAGTATCCTAACACTTAAGTAGACTTATAACACTATTAACGTATACGCGTTAGAATAGGAAAACTAACACTAGTAATAGTATAGCTTTAACTCCTATATAAGCGCTCTTAAGTAAGGTTTCTAGAAATAAGCCTTATAAGGGTTTAACACTATCTATTATTATACCTTTAACACTAGGCACACCTAGGGTTAAAAAGGCTACACCTAGACGTAATAAGCCTTTCCTAAGCTTTATACTAGTGTCTTACAGTAGGCGTAAGTAGATATTAACTAAGAAAGGGATAGATGTATTTAAGTAGAACTGTAGATAATAAGTAGAGTCTAGCTACTATATAAAGAACTAGATCCTACTAGAGTTTAGTTATTGTATAGAGGACTAGCCTAACAGGTCTGCTGCTAGACTCTGCTAGAGTTTAGCTGTTATGTAGAGGACTAGCCTAACAGGTCTGCTACTAGACCCTACTAGAGTTTAGCTGCTGTACAAAGGACTAGACTCTACTAGAGTTTAGCTGCTGTATAAAGGACTAGCCTTTACTATAGAGTTTACGTTTAGGTTATATATATACTATACTATAAATTTAGCTAATTAGGGAGATAGCTAGGGTTTATAAGATTTATTTTAGCTAATAGAAGTGCCTGCTAAAGTCTATAGGACCCTATTTCTCTTTAGTAAATATTGTAGTTAAGTATGTTAGGTAGCTAGTGTTTACTTTTACTACTTAGCGTAGCTGTATAGTAAAAGTCTATAGTTTATAGATAGCTATAGCTAATACTTATATAACTCTGCCTATTTAATTTTTTTTTTAAATATACAGAACTGCTGCTTCTTTAACACCTTTATTAGCAACCTAAAAGGGGTTAGCCCTAACCCTAAGGCTATTATCTGCTGTGCCTGCGTAAGCTTATATTTTGTTGTAGTTATAGTCTTAAACATGTTCTAACAATGTAAATAGCGCGCTGCCTGCTGCTACTACCAGCAGCAGCAGTAACAATAACAATAGCAGTAGTAGCAGCAGCAGCTGCAGTAACAGCAGTAACAGCAGCAGTAAGCAGCAGCAGCAGCAGCAGCAGCCGCTACTGCTGCTAACAACAACAACAACAACAACAACAACAACAACAACAACAACAACAACAACAACAACAACAACAACAACAACAACAACAACAACAACAACAACAACAACAACAACAACAACAACAACAACACAACAACAACAACAACAACAACAACAACAACAACAACAACAACAACAACAACAACAACAACAACAACAACAACAACAACAACAACAACAACAACAACAACAACAACAACAACAACAACAACAACAACAACAACAACAACAACAACAACAACAACAACAACAACAACAACAACAACAACAACAACAACAACAACAACAACAACAACAACAACAACAACAACAACAACAACAACAACAACAACAACAACAACAACAACAACAACAATAACAACTTCGGCGGGTTTATAGGGGGAGGAGGGGAGAAGGAGGAGGAGGAGGAGGAGGAGGTAGATTTAGGTGGGGGTCCTACAAACAACCCCCTAGCAGCTTCTAGTGCGCTTACCTAGGGGTAACTAGCCTTCTAGTCTTATATATAAACAATGCTAACATATATATAGCACCTTAGGATCTTCTTCTATAGGTACTAGCAGGCAGGCTCCTTTACTAGAACCTCTAGCTAGACCTGCTTATTATGCCTAGTATAACCGCGCCCCTTTAGTAGTAGCACTCTAAAAAGGTTACTAAGGTAAGGCAGTACCTGTTAATTAGGTACTGCTAAGCCCTAGTTAATACTATAATCTAGTAGTTTTCCTAACCTATAATAGGGCAGGAGAAGTGTTAAGCTTAGTGCGCTAGTAGTTGTTTGTAATAGCTAGTGTGCTAGTAGAGACAGATCTTAGGCTATACTAGACTAGTAATAACAGGTATAAGTACTATTAGACTAAGGGCTATATAGTGTGCATATTGCTGTAAGGTAGTAGTAGTTTACCTAACACCTAGCTAACCTGTAATTAGTGCTGTCTCTAGAGCTGCAGTTACAGTCTCTGCCTGTAGAAGAAGGAGACAGGACTCTAAATGCTATAAGGTTTAGGTAGTAGCTGTAAACTATTACTACGTAGAAACAGCAGTAGCCCTAAGGGTCTGCCTCCCTCTAGTTCTAGAGGAAAAGTACTGTAGTTAGTCTAAGTATATAGCAGTTAAGGTTAACATCTTTATTAGGTTTAGTTTAACTAGGTTCTAGTTAGTTACAAGTACTGTATAGGAAAGTAAGCTAGGTGTCTTAGAAGGCTAGGCCTAGTAAGACAATACTAAGACTAAATATACTTTAGGTGTATAGTTAGTATAAACCTTCTATAGTAAGTAGGCTTACTAGTAAGCAGGATACTTACAGCGTTACTAGAAATTGTCTATTATATTTAGAGGGGTAGAGTCTAATAATTAAACTAGTCTCCTATAATAACATATGCCTAGTTTCTATAAAGTATTATATACTACTTCTTATCTATAATATTAGAGGGTAGGGTATATTAGTAGTTAAGGCGTGTAGAGGAGTAGAGGCAATACATAAATAGTAGATAAGAAGGGCTTATTATAGGCTTTAGGCTGTGTAGCTATAGACTAGGTTTTAATTCTCTAGGTTAGGTTAGCATAAAAAGATAGACGCTTTAGATAAGAACCTACTGTTAGGCAATAATTGTATCTAGTAACCTTAGTCTTAGACTTCCTGGTTATAGCCTTCTTAACTCCTAACTTCTAGCTGTGCTTATAGTGTTAAGGTAGCAATAAGAGCTCTAAATAGTTAAAGCCCTAGTAAGGGTAAGATTATAGTATATAGGAAAGCATGTTATTAAGACATTAGATAGCTTTAGGTAATAATAGCAGTTTAGTATAGGTAGGGACAGGAAGATTTAGCTAAGGTAGGGCGTCCTACTACGCTGTAAGTGTTAGTTAGCTACTAGAGTCTGTAGGAGGTACTAGCGCAGATCTTAAACTCTAGCAGCTAACTAACGCTTACGCTAGTAACTCTTACAAACTCTAGTAGTAGCTATCCTTATCCTGCTTAAATATTACTCCTAGATCTAACTTATACCTGTAATCCTAGCCTATAAGACCTGTCCTGCTCCTCTATTAACACTATAACCTACACCTGCGCATAGTATAAACTTACCTTATTAGCCTATCCTATATATCTAACCTTATACCTATTACTATTCTTAGGGCCTATAGGCGTATAACTAGTGTCTGTTAGAGGATTATAAGCATAGACAAACTAGATATAGTTAAGAGTAACCTAAGTCCTGTCTAAAGTCCTCTAGACCCTGTTATGCTTAACAGGCTAACCTAGGTCCTATCTAAAGTCTTCTAGAAGCTGTTATGCTTACTAGGCACTAAGTCTGCTATTAGCAGCAAGAAGGACTTACTCTAGTCTGCTAAGTAAGAGAGACGCTAACTTCTATATAAAATTAATTATGTCTATCTTCTAAGACTTAACCTAAATAGTAGGGTTATTATACTAATTATAACCCTTATATATACCTATAGCATACTCCTATAAGTTAATATTATTAATATTAATAAAGCTAGTGTTCTTAGTATCATCAACAACAGGTATAACTCTAATAGCAGATTAATAGACATACTTAGCGTTAACCTAATCTACTTATACTTCTAGTTTATGTATACCCTTAGCATAGATGTCTAGAAACACATATATAGGTAACCTAGGGAGTTAATTACTACTCTGTTTAGTAGACTATCTACAAGAGTACAATGTCTATACTAACAGGAATATATCTTTAACTATAGATAGGGAGGTATAGGCCCTAGACACTTACTTACTAAACTGTCTTTTAATATAATTACATACTAACTAAATATAGGTGTTATAAAGGGCAGTCTACTTAAACACTACCTTAATATTATAAGTAGAGTTCTTATTATTCTGTAGGTTAATCTTATAAGTACAGTTAAGGTGCTTAAGTAACAAGTTAATAGGCTTAAAAGAGTTACTAAAGCTATGCTAATTAACTAAGCTAGATATAAGGATTATATGCTAAAGCACGTCTATATTAGTAGGTAAGAGCAGCTACTAATAGTACAGCATCTTACGCCTATAGTTGCTCTAGCTAGCCCTAAAGAATATAATTATAAGTAGGTTAACTATATATTAGAGGATACTAATATTACTATACTTTACTGCGTGCTACACTATTAAGAACAACTTAGTCTCTTATAGGAACTAACACATAGTAACAAAGTTAACATTAGCAGTGTTTTTTACCTAAGTTAATCTAGCAAATGCAGTGTTCTAGACGTCCTTAACTAACTCTAGGAACTAGGTAGCTGTAAGCTTCTAGATGGCAGTATAGAGGTCCTCCTTCTAGCTGTAGATATTAATATTAATGTTAAGGTGCCTAGCTTGTTATATAGCACTATAGAACAATATAGTTATATAGGTAGTAAATCCCTATACAATAGTATATAGTAGATTTATCTAGATATAGAACTACACAGGGACCCTAAGGATCTACTCTTAATAGTTGTAATCCTACTAAGTATGCTGTTATTTGTTTTATACGCTTTAGATGTAATATGCTATAAGCTAGTTACTGTGTATAAGGAACAGCTAGTTTGCAAAATTACTTCCTAGTGTAATATTGTTGTCTTTAGTCAGCCCTAGCTGTTTAAGGAAGATGCTACTATAGACCTAGTATGTCCCTTTAATAGTCCTTTTGTTTGCTATAATACTAGCAAACTGCCAGAACTAAGTCTTTAACAGCAGTAGTAGACTCTGCAGTAGAAAGGATAGTAGCTGTCAAGGCCACGGCTCTGCCCACCGTGCCAAGCATGCCTCAAAAAGGTAACAATGCTCACTTTGATAGTAAGACAGCGGCCAGAACAGTACTTATTTGCCCTAAGGCTTCCTACAGGTCAGAGGTGGACGCATCCACATGCCTAAGGCTTAAGAGTAAGGCTGAGAGCCTAACAGTAGCATGTCCTTATAGTCCTTAAACACCTTAAGAATAGCAGGACTATATAGGCGCTAGACAGCCTTAAAAAATAAAGAATGTTAAGACATTATAAGTAAAGCTGTTACTAGTATAGAGACCTAGGCTAGTAATAATGTTATTAAACTCTAGTAGTATAGACTAGTTGTGTATATCCTAGGTTAGGCTACTTACTAGTAGTTAGTTGTATATAACCTACGCAGTGTTAGTAAAGGAATAAAACTCTATAGTATAGCTAACCTGCTTATAGCACTTATAATTAGTAAAGTTAATATTGTTATAAACAGTAATAGCTTATTAGTTTAAGGCCTAGGCCTAGAGGAGCTTCTAGCATAGAATTAGCCTAAATATTTAGTTATATAGACTAGACTACTGTTAGTAGATGTATAAGATAGACTCTAGTAAACTCTAGCAGTAAGATAGACTTAAGTAAACTCTAGTAAACTCTAGCAGACTTATATAGGCCTTTTAGATAAAAACAGGCTTATATATATCTCTCTAACTCTAGCAGACTTATATAGGTGTAGCTTAAGAAAGTAAGATAATATACCTTAGCATATTCTTTAAGCTTTTTTATCTGCTTAAGTCTAGTATAGTATAAGTAACACAACTCTAATCTATACAGTGTCTAAACTACATACTATAGTACTCCTAACCCCTAAAGATACAGATCTATAATAGTTAGTATTATGTCTAATTCTTGTCTTATATAAGAGAAGTACACTATACTAGTAACAGAGACTAATTATTTATTAACTATAATACAGTCTTTAGCAGCAGTATATAAGGGTTAGTAGGTATAACAGTTTACTATTAGAACCTATAATATACTGTACTACTAAGAAGTATAAGTCTTAATAGTCTAAATAGTAGTAGTGTAGTTAATTTAATTAGGTGTAGTATATAGGAACCTAAATTTGCTAAATAGCTTTCTTATAATTAGGCGCTCTAGTTCTAATCTAATACTGTCTATAAACCTTATGTTATTACCTAGAATATACTCCTTTCTAAAGTGTTTAATTATATAATTAAGGATATTATACTGCTAGGTATATAATTAGTACTTAGTATAGTACATCTTAATAGTCTGTTAATACTCTATTAAACTAACCTAGACCTTAAGAAAGTTATTAAATAACTAGCTAACGCTTTATAGCGTCTAAAGGATCCTTTTAAACTTTATCTTTATCCTAATATATCTATATTATCTTAGTGTGCTAGTGTTAGCTCTATTATTGCTGTCTAATAAAGAACTAGAGCTGTCCTAAGGCGTAAGTTTAGTAGAATTATTAAGTTATAGGGTTAGTAATAATATAGACTTACTAGTAGGGCTGTACTAAGGTAAAAATATATTAGTTAGCGTGTTAGAGAGTAGGCTAGTAGGTAGTATCTTAATGTACAGTAACAGCTAAGGATATATAGCTAGGTTTTCTAAGTTATACATAAATAATATCTTAGGGTCTTAGGACTAATTTAGGCATAAAACTAATATAATTTAATAGTATTAGTAGTAATAACTATAGGGTAGAAGATTACTACTTACGCCCTATAAACGTAAAATTACATCCTATATATTACTAAACTAAAAACTCTTAGACGCTCTATAGAGCTTTACCCTGCTCTGCCTCTATATCCTCTAATTAGCTGCTAGAGTTAGCGTGACTTTGCTAGAGTTTATTAGAGCTAGGTTAGACGCTAAGAAGCTCTGTGGGGCGGATGTGGATGAGATAAGGTGCGCTTGGTCTTTCGTAAACAACCCATATCCGCGCATGGCTTTCTTGGCACTACACTGACAATGTACCACGTAGAAGGCATCGATATACGCGAAACCCAGGCATGCGCATGAGATTTGTTGTACAACCTTGAGCACTCGAAACTTTACAGCGAAGTTAAACTCCTTCTTCATCTTTGCCATCTTGCAACTCTCTCTGCCTACCTTCTCCCACGCCACAATCTCCATCATTTGTTCTCTGAAACAACAAGAGAGGGACCTCGCGATGTTGTGACCAAGCTTCATGCTCATCAAACATCATCTGACTCGCTTTAGGCCGTGCTTACTCCATACACATGTTATGGCGTCACCACACCCAGCCAAAGGCAGGTACCGCACATGCGGTTCTTGCAGATGGTCAAGTAAGGTTCCTACTGTTACGTTAGCTTCCATGCTTTGCACCTACTATCCTGCGGTCATTGTGCCGTTTAGCTTTCAACTCCTATTGCTTTACACCTGCTATCCTACAGTTATTATACTATTTAGCTTTTAACTCTTATCACTTTACACCTACTATCCTGCAGTTACCTTGCTGTTTAGCTTTTAACTCCTATTACTTTACACCTGCTATCCTACAGTTATTATGCTGTTTAGCTTTTAACTCTTATTACTTGCACCTACTATCCTGCGGTCATTGTGCCATTCGGTTTTCAGCTCTTGTTGCTTTGCAATCCTGCTGCGACATTAGCACCGGATCCTTGCACTCAATGTTCTGTCGCTGATATGTTATATAGCCTGTGACAACATCTGCACTACCTTTTTCACTACCTTCAGCAGGTCAAAACAACAGTTCTACCACACCAAACATACCACTGCAGCAACACAGTGACTATGGAGTCGATTCTGCAGAACAAAGCCGCTTACCTGGACGGGCCCGGGGCCCAGTTAGTGGTGCGAGGCTCCCCTTTCCCAAAAGCCGGTAATGGAGCAATCTTAGTCCGCAACGCTATTGTCGCCATCAATTCACTCTACTGACATAGGCAGGACAACGGAATGTTCATTAAGTAATGGCCTGCCGTGTTTGGCTGCGATGTGGCAAGCGGGGTGCATGAGATAGGGCCTGGCGTTGATCTGTTCGAGTTTGGTGGTTGCGTGATTGAACAAGTCAGCTCAGTATAAAATCAGAGTAAGGACATACTGACGAATGTGTTCGATAGCCATGCCACCAACCTGTAGAGTGGCCGCCCACAAGACGATGCTTTTCAGCTATACACTGTCTTGTCCGAAGACAAGGCGGCTCAACTCCCCTGGTCCATCTCGTTCACTGATGGCGTTGTGCTTCACCTTGCACTTGAAACAGCTATTTGCGCGTTACAGTTTGACCGGCGCAACCCGCTCCCGGACTACCTGCCAGGCATGCACACGCCAGCACTGGCTCTACCATACCCTTCACTGAAAGATTCGAGGCCTACCGCAGGAAAGGTGGTTGTTGTAAACGGTGGTTCGTCTTCCGTCGGCTCTGTGACCACTCAGCTCGCTGCAGCCGCTGGAATCCATGTTATCACCGTAGTGGGTGCGCGACATTTCGACCTGTCGAAGCGCAGCGCAGCAGAGCGTCCGAGTGTTTAGATCACAAGCATCCTTTCTTGGTAGAAAATGTCGTTGAGGCAATCCGCAGGTCTGAACAAGAATCTGCCGGCATTGCTGATGCCATCTCGATCTCCGACACCATCGCCACAGATCTAGAGATCTTCGGTCATCTCGGTGGGGGCCACTTTGCGCTTACTCATCCTCACATGGGTAAAGAGGTGGTTCCCGATAGCATTGAGATAGGAATGATCTGGTCTGGAGGCGTCAACGAGATTACGGGTCCCGTTTGGAGGGCCTGCATTGGAGCCGCCTTGGAGTTTGGCAAGCTCAAGTATCTTCCCCCACCTAGCGTTGTTGGCAAGGGTCTGGAGCACATCCAAGAAGTACTGAAGCTATCGAAAGCTGGCGTCAGTGGAACTGGATTGGTCGTTGAATTGTGACGGACAAACTGGGCAGAGACAGCTGACGACAGACCACTCGCTAGACACAAAACCTCACACACACGCTGATCAGTGCTGTAGTATTACCCAATCGAACGTGTATAGCGCTAGTTTTAACATTGTTCTCTTATCGTGCCAGCGCAGTGTGTCAACATCGCAGGTTTTCTTACGGAGCTAGCCAACAATCGACGGCATAGTCCCCAAAGCTTAGAGTCGAGTCGGGAAACCTGTGGATCCACGAAACCATTTGTCGGCACGCTCCATGTACTTTGGTCATACCTCCGATGCACTGACTGCGCAGTCTCTAACTATGGGCTCTTCCCATCTTTTATTGTATCGCTGACAGACTGATAGCCTCGAGTGCGGGTTTCCCATCTTCAACGCATGTTAGTACAACGCTCTCTGCGATTATACAAGCCGCCATCAACTTTTATCAAACAATCTGTACCTCGGAGTCCTAGCCAATCAGGCTGGACACAAAGTTCAGGTCAAAACATCTAGAGCTGGGGGTCGCACACCAAAAGGGATCAAATTGTCATTGCACAAACCTCCTTATAGAAGCACAGCCCCAGTGCGAACGACACCACTATCGTACAAACAATAACATAGAGTGTGAGGACTCGTAATCAATAATTAAGCGTTGTCTACTGGGCTTTCTGGTGATATTAAGAACACCGCTGGTATGTTCCGCAGCTAAAAGGCTTCCTGTCAGGGTGCTACTACCCCGTCTCATGCTCACAGAGACTGTAGTAATCAATTGATGATGTTGGGCCCTGTCATGTTGCCTATCCAGTTTCGCGATGCGGTCGAAAGTGGGAGCATTCACACCCAAGAGTGGGAGAGATTGAAGCTGTAGCTTGATTGGTCCGTCGAGATGAACGGTCCGCTCTGCACACTGAGCCGCCCCCGCAACTTGGCGCAACTATCGGGGGCTCCACCATTATCTTTCGCTTGTCAAAGCCCCGATGATTTATCCTGGCAAACCCCAGGTTATAAGGCACTATTGCAGATAGGGGGAGATAGGATACACTAGAAGATAGGCGTGAGCCTGGAACGGACTGGCTTGTCCCACTCTCGCGAAAGCCATGCTTTAGTTTCCCAGGCCGGTAGCCGTTCGAGGATTCGAGTATGGAACTAGTGATAGTTTAATATATAATGAGACCCTCATCATTGAGGCCGATCCTAAGCTACCGCATTCTGACTCCAAGGGTGTGGCCACTCAATTACAACCTCAGAGCCCACTCGCCGATCCAACACTCTGCAGCAGTTTAGGCATTATCTTCGACCTCTCTCTACGTCTTCTACTTATGACGACGGAGAAAGCACCAGACTTGGCCATGTCAGAGAAGATGGCCGATCTAGAGAAAGCTGATGCGTCTACACATCGATCACCATCTACAGTTGAACTCGGCATCAGCCAGCCAGTCAATACTCTTCAGCGCTTTTGTGATAAACTCGATGCGGTATGTGGTGTCGAGGCACGGGGTATCGAACGGATTCCAGAGGAGTTGCGAGAGCGAGATATGTCCTTTAAGGACTATCTTCACATGTACATCATGTATGTATCCTCGATCCACAGCGTCTGTAGATGTTGACAATACAACAGTTGGTTCTCCATGAACTGCACGGCCAATCAATTGACTCTGGGTGTACTCGGTCCTGTCAGCTATGGCCTGGGGCTGACAGATTCGATCCTCATCTGCATGTTTGGCACCATCTTCGGATCCATCTGCACCGGCTACATCTCGACTTTTGGCCCTCGATCAGGACTTCGCACACTGAATGTTGCTAAGTACACAATGGGATGGTGGCCATCCAAGCTTTGTGTTCTTCTGAACCTCGCCATTGAGATCGGATACGGACTCATCGACTGCCTTGTCGGCGGGCTGATTCTCTCTGCTGTTAACGGTGGAGGTATGTCTGTCATTGTGGGTATCATCATTGTTGCACTCATCACCTGGGTTGTAGTCACCTTCGGCATCAAGTAAGTGGTTAAAATCTTATCGCCGGATACAAACTGACAAGATCTCTAGGTGGTTCTACAAGTTCGAACAGTTCGTCTGGGCGCCCACCGTGCTCGTTCTCTTCGTCTTGATTGGTGTGGCTGGTCCACATTTTGACACCCACACACCTTCACGCGGAACTGGAGCAGTCCTTCACGGAAACCAGCTTTCATACTTCTTCCTAGTCGCCTCCGGACCGCTCAGCTGGTCTTCCGCATCTGCCGACTACGTTGTGTATTACCCGAAGACAACCAACCGCTGGGGAACTTTCGCTGCAACAACCTGTGGAATCACCACCGGCAAGCTCCTCATCGAGTTTCTGGGCATCGGTCTCGGTTCTGGTCTGCTACTGAATCCGAATTGGGAAAAGGCGTTCAACGACCATGGAATTGGTGCTCTCGTTGTCGAGTCTTTCAGCCCGCTCAATACATTCGGCAAATTCTGCTGTGTCATCCTTGCTGTGTGCATCGCGGCAAACAACATCCCTGGAACTTACGCCGCTGCGCTCAACTGGCAGCAGCTGGGTGCGCCGTTGGCCAAGATCCCCCGCCCAATCTGGAGCACTGTTAGTTGTATCTTATTTACAATCGTCGCTATTGCAGGTCGCGACTCGCTGTTCGATATCTTTATTAACTGGCTGAGTCTGATCGGGTACTGGACAATCATCTGGATCACTATGACCATCCAAGATGAGTTCATATTCCGGAAGGGTAACTTTGATTGGGAAATTTGGAACCGCAAGGATCTGCTCCCTCATGGGTTTGCCGCTTTGTTCGCCTTCATCATTGGCTGGGTGGGTGCGGTGCTGTGCATGTACCAGACATACTTCACTGGACCGATCGCAGCGCTTGTTGGCGATGGTGCAGATTTGGGATTGCCAGTTGCGTGTGGTTTGACCATGATTATATACCCGCCTGCTAGATGGTTGGAGTTGAAGTATGTTGGACGGTAGATGTGGCCCGCTTTGTTAGGGTAGTCTGAATGATATGTGCCGTAATGTCGGTTTTTACACATCTGCTTTGCTTTGAGACTGAGAACTTATATACGTCCGTCAACCATGCTTTGCGATAATGTTTTCAACCTGATCAGCTAACGTCTCTAAACCATCTTCCAAGCCTATCTTTCCGTTATCTCTTTTCTCGTACAACGTACCTCCCTCCGTCCAGATACGACGTAACGTGATCGGAGTCTTCCAAGGCCAATCTTCCTCCCAAGCCTGCTGCTCAAGCTTCTTAAACTCTTCCAGAGAAGTTACAGACACATCCCACTTCGCACCAGTCTGTTTCTCGAATTCGGCGACTGCGCCTTTACCCGTCGTCGTGAAGCAGTTGACTCTCAAAATTCTCTCCGAGTCCGCAGTCGGAGTTTTGAGCGCAGCAACAAGCAAACGTCCAACGTCCTTCATCGTTGTGAAACTGATTTCCTCCTCTCCGGTACCCAACAGCGTTGCCCTCTTCTCTCTGACGTTGAACGAGCCGATGCGTGGGTCTTTGTTCGGCGCGAAAAACAGATCAGAGTACGGTCCCGTGACCAGGTAAGTGACTTTTAAGTCTTTGACATTCTCGCGAATGAACTTTCGTACTTGCAGCTTCAGCTGATGGGGTTTTTCGTTAACCGAAGAAGGACCGTATTCGATGTCTGTGCCGAATTCAGATGGGTAGAAGTATTTGACTGTTGGTGAGTCTGAGGCGAGTTGTAGAAGGGAGATCTGGGTCAAGATGGCGTTGCGGCCGTGCGCTGTGATAACTGTGTCATACCCTGGTATAATTCAGTCAGTTGCCTATTTCTTCAGTCTTTCCTGTGGAGTAATGGCACGTACTCTCATAGACTTTCTTTACATCTTCTTCGGAGTTTACGTCGCCTACATTGATCTCAACACCCTTCTCTTTCCATCCACTGATCTCATCGGGTTTGTTCTTTACGGTCTCTGGCGATGTGAACAGTCCGATCTTGTCAAATGATGACCCAGCGTTGACGATTTCCCGAATGATGAAGTGACCGATGACGCCAGTGGCACCAAAGATAAGCACCTTCTTGGGTAAGTTGGACGCCATTTCAATTCGCAGTGCGCAGCTACAGTTCGTATGCAGTATCGAATGTAAAGTTCAGATATATGTTGTTGTGAGGTTCAACATGTAGGGCGTGCCAGAGCGGGGGTGCGGAAAATAGCGGAACACCATGCTCTGTAAGCAACAATGTCATGCTGAATAAAATTTCCAATCACTGTGACCAGATATCGATCGTGGACTCGGGTATCACCCCCGTTCTATGTTTGATGTTCACAGATCGAGCCCCTCTCGTGTTGCAAAAAAAACCGGATGCAACGGCACATTCTCTCTGCATTGTGAGAGGCACTTAGAAGAGCTGTATATTGTTGTTACAGGCCCGCAAGAAATACAATCCAGAAGACTACAGATTATTTTAGCTATTCATAGCTTTGCCGAACTGTTGTCAAAGATCCCCAGGCATTGCTTCCATAGAGCATGAGAGCCCGCACACCATGGTGTGCTGTTGTCACGTCATCACTCGCAATCGCACCATGAGAAAAAGTCAAGATCCATTTCATTCCATGAATTGAGTCAATGTAATCGCTGTTTCATACTAAATCGTGGTCATTGCAGACTCACATTCCCTCATACCCATGTACTGCTCAGACTTGGCTTAGTGAATGTAGCGAAACTCTGGGTGCCGGTAGCCAAGGTCGCGTATCTGCTCCTCGTTCAACCCGTTAAGACGGTGGTCACGCTTCCCTAGGTCGCGCTGCTTGTTCTCCCATTTACAGTACAAAATACCCGCGCATGACAAGATCAACACGCAACATTGACCTACTAAGTTGATGGTATGACCAGTGTGGTATTTTGGCGCATCATCGGAAGTGTATGACCAGGTAGAAAGAATACCACCAGCAGTACCAAGCGTGACGACGTATGCGGTAGTGACTGCGCGTACGGACGGGTTACCTGCGTTGTTGGTTGCCCAAGTTAGGAAGCCTGGGCCACCAGGAAACGCGCCAATCGTGATCAAGAAAATGCCTCCATATCGCGCATTGGGATCAGCGACCCAGCGAAGAATAGCGAAGCCAGCAATCGTGGGGATTGTGAAAATGGCCAGGTATAGACCACGGCGATTGGTCTTATCACTGAGGAATGCGACACCGATAGCGATAAAACACGCACATACGTAGGGAGGCACGGTGTAAAGCTGGGCTTTGGTAGCCGTCCAGCCTAGATCTCTCAAGATGGTGGGCTATAGCGTGGCTTTAGCAAGTATCGTATCATGAGAGTCGAAAAGCTTACCAGGAAAAGAGAGATACCCTGGACAGTAATGTTTATGAAGAAGAAACCGAAGGAGCAGATGTAGTTGGTGATGTTGAACAAGGCTCTCTTAACGTGGCGAGGTCGGACTTTCTCGTCCTCCCCGGCGCCGGTTTTCGAGATCAAGCGTTCGTGCGCAATCCTACGTTCGCGTGGGTTCAAAAACCAGCACTCTCCTGGACTTGTTGGCATCAGGAACGGTGCGCCGAGCCCGACAAGCATAGTAAAAAGGCCCTCGAAGAAAAATATGTTGCGCCAGGTGTGAATGATCATGGAGGATGCGCCCCAGGGAGGAATACGCGCCAGTCTAGACTCATCAGTCAGATTTGTACCTTCACGATGGACTAACGTTGGGGACTCACCCCGTAGCCAAGAGACCACCAAATGCACCGGCCAAACTAGCAGCTGAGACATAGATACCAATACGGAACAGCAGTTCATTGCGTTTGTAGAAGCAGGTAATGAAGAACGCAAGACCACTGGAAGATGTTAGTCCAGACGAAATTGATTGATGAGAGGCACTTACGGCATAACACCACCTTCGAAGACACCTAGTATAGCGCGTGCAGCCATCAATCCCTGAAAGCTTTGGACAAACGCTGTGCAGAGGGAAACAAATCCGAAGCCGACAACAAGAAGCGGCAGATACCACTTCGGGCCAATTTTCTTCAGAAGAATATTGGAAGGTACCTCGACAAACATGTAAATGATGTAAAATATCGACGTGACCCAGTTGAATCGTTTTCCGACAAGGTGCAGGTCCTTCTCCATACCCTGGATACGCGCGTTTCCAACATTGGCACTGCAAATTGTCAGAATATACTGGCTGCGCACATGACTGTTTACCTACCGGTCGAGGAAGCATAATAAGTAGAGGAACGTAGTCAGGGGTACGATGACTCTATCCAATTTTCGTCGAACCGCCGTTTCTTCTTCCTCAGTCCATGTAAATCCGTCTGTGGAGTGATCACTGGGCGATGTGAGTCCGCCCTCGTCTTCAACCTTTACACCAGTTCTTGTCAATGATAGTTTCCACTGTGTAACGTACAGAGAATAGACTGCTCCTTCTCAACAGCAGAAGGATCGTATTGCGCCATGCTGATAAGGTCTCTGGCGTTTTCCAACAGATGGGTTGGATCAATTTGTGTGAAGATTCTTCCTTCGTTGCGCTGTGGCTCCACACAGTCCAGTCCGTGAGTCAGAGGTATAGCGCGTTAGTCTGGGGTAAAGGATCTGGGGAAGAGCGCAGTCCATATAAGAATGAGGGCTGTCCGTTACGGCTTGCCTCAAAACGCTCACTGGCGTAATAACAGCGAAGGATCAGACTCTGGACGCAAGACTCGGCAGTTGATCTGAGAAGAGATAGATTCGGGCCTTAACTAGCTCTACAAAATAACCTTTCCGCGACAGGTGGACAGGTGGACAGTGTTCGAGCAAGGGTTCTTCACAGCGCAGATACTTAACGAATCCATCCAAGACCTGCAGCAAACGCCTTCGAGATGCAACGGCATTGTCTTCGGTTCGACACTTTGCGGGGCAGCTTCTTGGCTGGCATGGGTTGAGTCGTTGCAAAGCATGGGTAGCGGCCGGGGCATTCGATCGTCATGGGGCGCCTCTGCTTGGCAACGCGGGAAGGACTTGCTGGCGCTGGCAGGAGAAGCGAGTTCGGCAGATGAATACGACATCGTGATCCGCATGTTGGCTTTGAAGTACAATTGTATCAAGAAGAACGGGATTTGGGACATTCCGAAGCACCTCAAGAAGGTGATGTAGGCGTCGTCGCGGTACACGCCATGTGGTGAGGAGTTTTGTGGGTCGTCGTGAATTCAGCAGGCTTTGTCTCGGTGCCATGGTGGAGACCTGCACCATGATCAAGGACGGCTGCCGGACATCCGCGCATCCGCGGGCGACTCGTTGGTGAAAGCGCTCAAAACTTACGTGTCGTTGTTCACATGCTTTTGCAGGAGCGTTGTGCGACGGTGTATAATTAATCAAACCCGGGTGGCTCGTGCACCATCGCACCTTCATCGCCAGAATACGAAGTACCATCGTAAAGCATCACAGAACATGAGGCAACCCAAATCGGCCTTAGGCTGAAAACATTCTCAACGTCTAGCTATACTCTTAAAGCCTCACCCAACACTTTCCTTTCAGCCCCAAAAACACGTCTCCAAACCTGGTCCCACCAGCACTTCTTTGGGGCTGTGTTGTGCATTAGACAGCCTGGTCAGTTTGGGCGGCTTGCATGGCTTCAATTGCTTGCTTGCAATGTCTTGTTCTTTCACGGCAGTTGTGCCTTGCTCGATACCCTCGGTCTTGATAATCGACGAGTACTCTGGGTCCCGTGACTTCATTTGCTCAGATGTCCCTGGGATCGTGGAGCCATTGTTCTTGAGAAGTCATCTGGAAGTTATTGTTATCTTCTCTGCTGAGTTCGTTGAAATTCTGATTACTTCTTTCTCGGGTCTCTGCGGTACATCATCATACTCTACGGCCTCAACGAACTCCAATCTATATTCTCCAGACTCTTGTGTAGATCCCTCGCTCTTTCTTCCGCTGCTGCACGCTACTGTCGGTCTTGCCGGCATGGTGCCCTGTCTGCCATTCTGGAGAACCTGGCAAGTCGGACATATCATATGATAACGATCACCATCCTTGAGTATGAACTTAGCCGCTATTTCATGTCCACATGCTAACAAGTTCTCGATCTTGGCAAGTCAGTAGGCCCGAACCTCTCTCATCGCCATTGCTCGAGTTTGCCGTAAAACGTCCGGACAGACCTTTCCTGGACTAGCAACCTCTTCATATCTACCTGCACAGTCTTGACCCCATCTTTGACCTGCCCGACTCGTGCTCGTGCATCGTCGTGTTCTTTGCGCCGCTGATCTTCCGTCTCTCGGCTGCATTCTTCTCGCTCGTCCCCGATCCCACACGATTCCTTTACATGCTTGCAATCTTCTTGGTCACAATTCAAGTCGATACCAGAAAACGGCCACAGTCATACTCGATGACGAGTTCGGTGGGCATGTTTGATAGCCTTAGGCTTCGACATAGTCCTGGAAAGGATCGAGCGGGGTATGGCTCAAGATCTGGCCCCACTCGCAGTCACGTTCTATAGACTACTTCACATAGCTCAACATACTTCTACCCGCTGCGCCAATAGATCTCCCGCTGTATGCCGTTTTATTATTATTTAAGACCTTGGTTGCAGAAGCAGGCATAGGTGACGGTCGTTTGCTTGTTTCAAGTCAAAAGATCGATTGATACTGCCGCAGCAAAGGTATCATAACGCAAGCTATGTACGAAAGCAATGCAACAGGGACGATGCGCCCACCAACGCCCAGCTAATGCTATGTGTCCATACCCTATTTTGTGAACGTCTTGCTCCTCCCCGCAACTTCTTTCTGCGCCCTCGGCAGCCCCTTTGGCGCATCTGTCAGGCCTGCGAAACCTTGGAAACCCTTCTTCTTCCGGTCTTTCTTGTCCTTCTTCTTGTCCTTTGCATCTTTCTTCGCCTGCTCATCTGCAGCATGTAGCACAGTCGGCGCGCTAGCGTAGTCAAATGCAGGCTCACCGGCGTCGTTCAGTGACGCAGCCTGTGCCTCCTTCTTCTTTTGTTTCTTCTCGGCCTTACGGGCAGCCTTTCGGGCGGCTCGCGCACTTTCCTCATCGTCCTCCTCATGTACACCGTCTAGCATGATCTCATCGTTCGTCATGGGGTCAAGTGCTGGTTTGGCAGGAGTTCCAGCCTCGGAGGCTTCAGCTCGCTTCCTCTTACGGCCACCAAGCTGCTTGACGACGAACATGTCCGTTCGCTGGTCTTCCTGTGGCCTATCCTCCTTGGGAACGTATGTGTGCTGTGGCTTCTCAGCTCTGGGTGTAGCTGTCTCTGCGGTGCCATTGGCTTCGGCGTAGATTTCGGCAGTCAAGGGTGGTAGAGGAAGGGCGAGGCCAATGTCGATAGTTCGTTGCCGGTCAAAATTTTGGGTCGAAGACCACAACGAACCCCAAAACCCTGAAGACGACATTCGTTCCGCTGGTAGGGCAGCATTGCTCTCTAACGGTATCGGTTCGGCGGCTGCCACGGTTGGTTCTAAGGCAGTCTTCTTTGGTACGTCCGATGAGTACTTCACTGCCTTCTCCGCTTCCCTCATGTCCGCAATCTTCGAGAGAACAGCGGCAAGCTCCGGCCCATCGATACCTTCTTCCTTTGCTTGCGCAATAACCCCTACGAGCTCATCCGCGTGTGCTCGGACAATGTGCGAAACATGCTGTATCGCGGTGTAAAGTGCTGGCTTGTCCACTGGCATCATGCGTGCTATACTGAATACTGCATGGTTCGGCATGATGAAGAATGGGCTCTCGTCCTCCTTGCGGCTTAGACTATCGCGCCACCTGTGTACCGCCTTGAACACTGCAAACTGCTGCGACGAGAAAGTAACAGGCGATCTTGAGATGACCTTATACCAGCCGACCGGCCCAAGACCCAGCTCGCGGTCATATACTGGATGCTCGTATCGCTGCAATGCGTACTCTTTCGACTTTTCCTGAACATCGTGGACCTTATTCTTCTCAGGATCCGAGAAGTCCGACTTGTCCACCAATTCGTTTCGCATCTTGTCGTAAACGTAGAGTAGGAAGTGTGTATCTGCGCGAGCATAATCAAAGAGCTCCTGGCTTAAAGGTCGAGTTCGCCAATCGGCCATCTGATATTGCTTTTGTGCTTTGAAGTTGACGTGCCTCTCAAGCAGATACGCCAGACTCGCGCCTGGGTAGCCAAGTGAACGCGCCGCATGGTAGGTGTCGAACAAGCCGACTAGGTACAGTCCAAGATCCCGCTGGAGCCATATGACATCCATGTAAGAGCCATGCAGGACCTTGAGGATACCAGGATCTGCGAAAACTTCATTCAAGCACTCTAGCTTTCGCCTCCAGGGCTTGAGTGTGTCCACTATCCAGTCCTTGTCGCGTGTGCTGATCTGCATGAGTGACACCATGCCAATATATGAGCGGTTGTCGTGGTGCTCCAGATCAACCGCCAACTCTCTTGCAGTCTTCAACTCGGCCAACATGGCAGCGAGCGCCTCAGGTGTGTCGACGAATGTAGCGGTTGTCTCCTCGAATGGCGGGTACTGCTTTGGCTCGGCGTGTTGGTAGACGGCTGGTGGGTATTCGTATGCCTCAATCTCGGCCTGGTAGGGGTGGGGGTACTGCTCTCGGCCCTTGCTGTCCTTGAATGTTTCCAGACATTTTTCGAGCGGGATCTTTGCGTGCGGCTTGGTAACGAGCAAGGGTCGGAAACCACCAGTCTCATCGTTGGTTGGCACATTCTCAAAGGTGAGCTGTGGTTTTGCAATGTGTTTTCTCTCGGCGATGTTGGGTCGTGGCTTTACGGCGGCCTAAACTTCTGTCAGTATACGCCTGCACACCAAACATGTTTTCTTCTTACCTGGTCTGCCCCAGGACTCAAGCGCTTCACTACGCCCGTATACTCGTCAAGACTGGTGTCGGCCTTCTCAAGCAAGCTGTCGATGACATCAACGACCGCCCTCCAATTGCCGTCTATGGATTCGACGTCGGGTAGCTTGGGACCTACAGCGTCCGAGCTCGCGGCAGCGTTCTCAAGAAGGCGTTGCGCAAGATGGAGAAGGCGCCCATTCTGAGTGTCAAGTGCCGTACCCACGTCTGGGTTGAGAGACCGCTGGAAGGCAATGTCTGCACCAGCAATGCGTGTGGCCGAACGCGTGGTGGAGACGAGGGCTTTGGAAATGTCGTCCTGGAGTAACTTGAAGGATTCCATGACGTTTTCACTGGCTGCGCATGCCTCAGTGGTGATTTCGGTGGCCTTATGAAGCACAACGTCTTTATTGACGCAGGCGATGTTCGAGCGTAAAGGATGCGCCCGTCGCAACTTTCCTTGTAAGGCGCTGCAGAAATTCAAGGTCTTGGCGCGCCTATCGATAAGAGCTGCAGGCGCGACCTTCACTCGCTGCCGGTGGGTCTTTCTCTGTTCAACACATCCAACATCATGTCCGCATCTTTAGCACCAGAGTGTAACGAAGTGAAGGAGTATGTAGATGCTGATGTGTGAGAAATACTCAGTTGCTGACAGTAAAAGGAAATATGACAACTGCTTCCTGAAGTGGTATAGTGAGAGTATGTAGCATTGTGCCAGTCATGAACTTCACTGATCAAGTTTCAGAATTCTTGAGAGGCACCTCGACATCTGATGAGTGCAAACCTATGTTTGACCAGTACGAGAAGTGTCTATCAGTAGGTTGCCCTACCAAAGCCCTACTCCCCCGCCAACCTTTGTTACAGAAAGCCCTGTCAGAACGGGGCATCGACAAGATGCTCAAGGAAGTCCGAGAAGATAACAAGGAGAATGATGCTGAACACATGAGACCGGTCAGTCAGATCTCGACATTCACGTGGGTCAAAACTAATCGACACCACAGAGCCGGTGAATTATGTTGAGGAATTCGTTATGGACTTACATTACGATGTATACTACGCAACCCCGAAGCTTCCACCAAGGCGAGGATTGAAGCTTTTTTAACCTATACCATGCCTTTGTGTACGCATAACCAATCTTTCAAATCAGTATTCGATACATGTGGATGTACAATTGTACAAAATAGCCATGACCGTATAAGCTTTTCAAATCGTCGACTTCTTTTATGCAAGACCAATATTCTTCATGATGATCCTCGCGAGCCTCATGAAACCTCCCAACTCTTCAGCACTCACGATGCTTGCTAATCAATGAGGATCCCCCAGACGACCCACATGCCTACCCACGCGCTAAACCCAGAGCTAGATCCATGAATGACGACACTACCGGAATACCACCGGCCAAAGCATCTCGAGCTCCTCACTTCAACAGCTCTCGCCAGACCCCAAACACCTTGCCGTCTCTCCACCCAGCCAAACCGCAACCGATCCCCTCACCCACAGAAATGGCGACCAAAATCGGCCTCGGCGTCCCCATGCCGCTCCTCGCGCCCGCTACCGCAACCTGGGCCGCGCCCTTTGCTGCATACTACATCTTCCTGCAGAACCGCATCGTGTACCACCGTCTGAGCTCCAAGACGTACATGGGCGACTCTTCCGACAAGACGCAGGGAGTCAAAGACCCGCTGTACGTTGCGACGCGCGCGCAGCTGAACTTTGCGGAGAATGTGCCGCTCGCGCTGGCGATTGCGTTGCTGGCTGAGCTGAACGGGGCGAATCGGTATGTGAAACCTTCCAGTCATTCAGTCGTTCAGGGGTGTTATGTTAACGGTTGTGTAGCACGTATATCAACTACGCACTTGGTGCTCTCTTTGCTTTCCGCATCAGTCACGTCGAGGCCGGCCTTATGATCAAGGACTCGATGGGCCCTGGAAGGATTGTGGGTTACTACGGTACACAGACAGTTCTTGTCGCTCTGGCTGGATACACGGCGTATCTGGTCAAGGACTTTTTGCAGATCGCTGCTTAAGTAAAGGATCAAATAGGAAACAGAACATGAGAGGGCAAGCTGAGTGGAGAGTTTGAACCAGACATAAATGCTAATGGCCAACCGAATAATATGTATGTTTATGTAAAGAAAAGTATGTACAACAATTTCGCGCTTCACCTCAGGAGCCGGCACTGCTTGTCTGATACGCTGCGACGACAGGCTTGATGCGTCTCAAACCTCACAAAGACTTGTTGAGGCTGGGGAGTGAAACCTCTACCAGCCGCGGACTTCCTTCAGCCTTCTGTACCAGTCCCTCAGCATCCAAGCGTCGAACTCAGTAATCTCCATGGCGCTGCCAGCCATCATGATGAAGCTGGTCTGGCCCTGAGGAACCCAGTCGTAGAAGTCCAGGAGACCGAAGCCGTGGCCCATCTCGTGCAGAAGGATGTGGATGTTGTCAGAGTCCAGGTTGCCAAGCACGTAATCACCAGCCAACTCCTGGCCCCAGTTGTATCCGTACCCTCCAATCTCGCCCTCCAGAGCGTCTTCCAGCCACAGCGAGATGTCGTAGCGGCTGTCCTCTCCGCCGGGGCACGATCTGATGCCGTTGGGGTCGTCAAGGTGAGCTCCGCGGTAGCAGCGGGTGTCGCACTCAGGGATGCCGTCTGCATCGGTGGTGGTATAGATATCAAGGCCTGTGGCATCGCCTTCGATTTGGCTCTTCTGCTTGACGGCGTAGCCGACGGTCTTAACGGTCAGCTTGGTGAGCGGGAAGCCTTCGAAGCCAACGAGCACGTCAAACCACTTCTGGAGTGAGCGCTGGAGGGCGGCGGTGGTCTTGGTGCGTTCGGCAGCAGTGCTCTTGCGCGAGGCTTGGTTCCAGCGCACGCAGTAGTTGATGGTGCCGTTATTGGCCATGAGCTGGTCGGTGATCCAGTTCTTGTCCTGGAGGCCGCCTGGGTTCTCCTTTTGGGTCTGCTTCCAGACCTGGTCGAGCGCAGTGACCAGGTGGGAAGGAGGGTTCCAGGTGGTCGCCTTGGGGATGGCGGCGCGCGAGGTCAGCTCGTTGCGAGCGAAAATGGTGCTGGGCTCCTCGTTGGCGCAGAATCGTTTCTCACTGCCAATGTGCTTGATGGTAGGGTGTGCCAGCGCACCTACCGCGAGGGCCGAAGCGATCAAGAGTTCAAACTTGACCATGATGAAGTGAAGAATGAGAGACTAAAACGAATGTAATGTTCAAAAAGAAACACAAGTAAAGGTATAAGTGGGAGTAATGGAAGGCGGAACATGTTACCTTTATATCTACTCTCCGCTACATTGAATACGAGAATGTACGACCCATCCTGCTTCGCGACCGACGCCAAGCAAAAATCCTCTGTCTGCAAGTAGCTAAGGGGGATTGGGAATGGGGTTGAGAGGGTGCTCTGCCGTTGTGTTGTGGAGCCAGACCTGTCGAACAGTGATGCTAGATGTTTCAGAGAGAAAGGAGATTGCCTATTCGAGGTGACAGTTGAGCACGGGACGGTACGCGCCACCACTTGGGAGCTGCCTTTCGGAGCATTGTTACTATGGTCTCCGGCGAAAGTAGGGTCTCATGGCCAGTGAGTGCAATGTGGAGGAAAGGCAGAAGCCTGGCAAGTCTGACTTCCGAGGTTTTCTTGGCTTAACTCTAATCAGCAGACATCTTCTCTCTTTGTCATCTGCAACAGCATCCCTGCGCGCTCGTTATAAACACTGATAGGCTTTTCTGCGCAGGACCCACCACACTGGCCTTGGGACTCTACTTTCGCCGGAGACCATAGTACAGAAAGGGTCAACTCGTTCCGATGAAACACGCGATGGATGAGTCTGCTCTGGTCATGGGCAGACAAAGGCCAAGACTGGAGCGGTAAACGAAACGGAGGACCGCCTCCGTGCGCAGAGGTGCCATCATGACAGGGCTGCAAATGCGAAGGCGGCGACACCTGATTAGGTAGGTCTTCAACTATTCGTATGGTCAAGAAAGAACAGTGTTTAAGGAACCAGTTGGAGGCATCGACTGTCACGAGTCTTAGGCAAGGCTTCAAGTCTGTGAAAGGGTCGAAGCTTGGACAATCGACCAAGTGGAAGAGCAGTCGTGACTGACGCAACACCGAACGACTGCTGTCGGTTGGTGAAGCCGGGATGGGTACCTGGCTGATGTTAGGGTGTGTCTCTGCGACGTCAGCGTTTCGTGGGTGGTGTAAGTGCTGAGATGTCATGGTCGAGTGAGGCTGAGCGTTCGAGGGGGGCGCCAAGTCTGCGGCGGCGTTGGCGGCTGCTGTGGCTGCCGCGACCCCCTCGACCATTGGCCGAATACGCGCCATTCACCCCAACTTCCACGCTTCCATCTGCACCTCGTTTGGGCATAGGGTGCTTCGTCATACGTCTATCTGTCTTTACCCCCCAGTTTCCCGAACCGTGCGCAACCGTGTTTCCCAACTACACCAGCAGATCTCCATCAGCGGCGGCAATGGAGGCAGCATCTGCGCGCATGGCCGCCCGCGACCGCTACGGCGCGTTTGGCGAGGCCCCCACCTCCGCGCTGCAGCGCTTTATATGTACGGAACAGGCAATGACCGTGTCCTGGGCCTGCGTGAGCTGACCGTGTCACAGTACAGGCTTGCGACCCGCAGAACTTCGAGCCTAATCTTGCGCTGAACCTCGAGATCACCGACCTGATCAACCAAAAAAAGGGTTCTGCGTATGGAAAACCCCTCGAGTCTACACGTAATTGACGGCTAACCACCAGCACACAGGCCTCGAGAAGCAGCCGTGTCTATTGTGCACTACGTTAACCACCGCAACCAGAACGTCGCCCTACTCGCACTCAATGTACGGAAGAGCTGCTCCGCCCCGTTCGACCTATAGCTCACTTCCATACAGCTCCTCGACATCTGCGTGAAGAACTGCGGCTACCCGTTCCACCTCCAGATCAGCACCAAGGAGTTCCTCAACGAGCTCGTCCGCCGCTTTCCCGAGCGCCCGCCAGTGCACTCTTCGCGCGTCCAGAACCGAATCCTCGAGCTGATTGAAGAGTGGCGTCAGACAATATGCCAGACATCGCGCTACAAGGACGACCTAGGCTTCGTCAGAGACATGCACAGACTCCTGAGCTACAAGGGCTATATATTCCCAGAAGTACGAAAGGAGGATGCTGCCGTGCTCAACCCGAGCGATGTACGTCTGAAGAGGGACTGGGAAAAGGCATTGTGCTGACCGTTGGTAGAACCTTCGATCCGCCGAAGAAATGGAGGCCGAAGAAAGGGAGGCGCAGTCTGCAAAACTCCAAGAGCTCATTCGTCGTGGTGGGCCTCAGGACCTGCAGGAGGCGAACAAGCTCATGAAAGTAATGGCTGGGTACGACCAAAGAAACAAGACAGACTGGCGAGCAAAGGCAGCTGAGGAAGTTGGCAAGATTCAGCAGAAAGCGAGGATACTCGAGGAGATGCTGCAGAGTTACAAGCCCGGGGACCAGCTCAAGGAGGGTGACGTTTTCGAGGTGTGTCACAGAACATGGACTTTACGGGCTAAATTGCTGACTGTACTTAGGAACTTGCTAGTGCTCTCCAAAACGCACAGCCTAAAATCCATAAAATGTGCGAAGAGGACTCGGAAGACACAGAGGCCGTGGCGAAGCTATTCGAAATCAACGACAGCATACACCGTACAATACAAAGATACAAGCTGATTAAGGAGGGCGATATCGACGGTGCAAACAAGATACCACAGGGCACACTCGGACGCAGTGGCGCTGGAGTCTCGAAGGGTGCAAACAACCAGTTGAACTTGATCGATTTCGGCGATCCCGAGCCTACACCTGCTCCTGCAGCAGCAGAATCTTCCGGTGCGGCCTCATCGCAACCAGCAGGTAAGGGCAACGCCTTGGAGGATGATCTGCTAGGGTTGTCTCTGGGTGTTGACAGCTATGGTCAATCGGGCAGCATAGCGCTTGGTGGTTCGAACGGATCAGTGCTTGGCCTGTCAGGAGGGCCGGTACCCCAACACCAGAAAGCTTCAAACCAAGCAATCACCGACCTCTTTGCCTCCGGACCGCGATCGACACCACCCCCACAACAAATATCTTCACCACCACCATCTGCCACCTTTTCGCCTGGGCCCACACAGCCCTCTCGTACACCAGATCCTTTTGCTGCACTCACGTCAACACCTCGTCAGGGCTCGCCGTTCCAGTACCAGCAGTCAATAAAGCCACCAGCACCTTCATCCGCAGCAGTCGACCTGTTAGGCGGTGACATCTCTGCGCCGACTTCCAATCTGGCCCAGAGCAGTACGAGCGCGGCCAACGACGATGACGAGTGGACCTTTGCATCTTCTGTCCCGGATAGCTCAAAGGAAATCACAGTCGTCAACTCGAGTGTCAACGTAATATTCAACATCTCACGAGAGACCGACACAGCCTTACTGATTCACTCTCGCGTGTCGAATAATACACCATTGCCAGTATCTGGTCTCACTCTGCAAGTCGCAGCATCCAAGGTAAGTTCAGAAAGCCCACAAAATATGAAAGTAGCCACTAACGTCTAATAGGGCGCACAATTACAATTAGAGCCTCAGTCTGGCGTTACGCTTGCGCCGAACCAGAAGCACGGAATTACACAAAACATTCGCGTGAACAATGTCCAGCGAGGCACAGGAAACAGTGTGAAGATGCGGTGGAAGGCATCCTACTCTCTGGGTGGGCAGCAGAAGAGTGAGCAAGG
The DNA here is from genome assembly GCF_004011695.2 of Ascochyta rabiei. Classification (NCBI taxonomy): domain Eukaryota; kingdom Fungi; phylum Ascomycota; class Dothideomycetes; order Pleosporales; family Didymellaceae; genus Ascochyta; species Ascochyta rabiei. Next base: position 488,013 of record NC_082421.1, read on the forward strand.
GGAGATCGCTAGCTTAGGTGTCTCGTAGCACGTTCAGCACAAAAGTCGGTAGTCTACTAGATGGGCGTGTCGATGCATACAGTCAGCAAAGTGACTGCCTATAGAGATCCTGCACAAATTGCAACTCTCCTTTACACGCACACACTATGAAGCATGCCTCTGCGACGTCACTGGACCCTGGCTGACTAGCGCAATCGATAAACAATCATCTTCACGTTCGCCCCTCCGAATTTCCACAACCCCACCACACATCATTCCCACCACCGAACCCAACATTCACTTACAATGGTTCGTCACAAGAAGGACTTCAAGTCCAACAACAAGTACTCGAACCGGGGAGGAAGGCCAAAAGGCGCGGGCCCACCACGTGCCCGCCGTGACTCCGGCTCCGAAGGCGAAAACGATGCGGAGAACCCTCGCCCAAAGAAGCCCGAGTTCAAGGCTGCATGCTGGGACCTGGGACACTGCGACGCAAAAAGATGCTCAGGAAAGAGATTGATGCGTTTGGGAATGATGAGAGAGCTACACGTCGGTCAGAAGTTTGCAGGCATCGTGGTCAGTCCTAAGGGCAGGAAGATTGTGTCACGAGAGGACAAGGAATTGCTGGATCAATACGGCGCTGCAGTTGTTGAAGCAAGCTGGAACAGGATCGACGAAGTGCCCTTTGGCAGGATCGGTGGCAAGTGTGAACGCCTGCTGCCATATCTCGTTGCTGCGAACCCTACCAACTACGGCAAACCTTGGCGACTGAATTGTGTCGAGGCTCTCGCCGCATGCTTTTATATCTGTGGTCATCCGGAATGGGCGGAGGAGATACTCTCGACATTTTCGTACGGTCGAGCGTTTTTGGACATCAATGCTGCGTTGCTGAAGCGCTACGAAGCATGCGAAAACGAAGAGCAGATCAAGAAGGCCGAGGAAGTCTGGCTGGCGAAGATCGAGCAGGAATACGAGCAAAGCCGAGCCGAGAAGGAGGAGGGCGCTGAGGACGATGTTTGGGCGGGCGGAAACCAGAACAGGAGAGTCATTGACGAGTCAGGCGATGAAGAGGACGACGACGAGGATGATGGAGACGACGACGAAGATGAGGCCGATCCTCAGAATCCTTACGGTCTTCCTGAATCCGACGATGATGAAGAAGAAATGGCGGAGTTGCGCCGACGCGTTTTAGCATCGAAGCCGTTTGCCAATCCCACGCCGAAAGACTATGACGACGATGGTGAAGACACGAAGAAGGCTCCTGAACGTATACCACGTATTGAGCCTGCACCTGCAGAAGAAGAAAATGCCGACAACAGTGATGCGTCAAACAACGATGCTGCGGATGACGACGAATTCGACTCTTTCATGAACGCACAGCCTACGACAGATAGGACGGGGATTGCAGGCAAGCAGCGGCAGAAGGCGTTAGACAAGCAGACAGCTACATTCTCGAGTGGAAAGGTTAGCGCTCCCAGCCGACAGGGCTACTGAAGATTTGGAGTGCGCAGACTACGCATCATGGCCCGCTCAATGAAAGTCAAAAATATGAAGTTCGGGCTGTTTATCCGCAATGGTTCACCACATCTTAAACTTAGAAAAGCCACATCCACCACTGTAGCATGCAGCTAGCCTAGGTACCAGAAAAGCATTTCGGGATCCGGATCGTGAAGCAGCACGGACCTCATGATGGTTCTGCGCCTGTTCACCGCATCCCATAAAGTTTGACTTTCAGCAGCCCCGAACTGGATTGTCGACCCCATCGCATCTCGGCAACTGCACAGCGAGCAGACACTAATGTAGGAGGAAACGAATTGCGTCGTCTCGGGCCGAAAACACGGTGTCAGGTGGCTGCTGTGTGCGGAGAAGCCATGCATCAGTTTGACTGAACCATTGAAATCTTACAAGGGTATCGTTTCGCGATTCAAGCCAAGCTACCAATTACTGTGTATGCAACCTCCACGCTCAAAGCCCAAACGCAGTCAGATGAGTGCAAAACGTGTACACGCCAACTAAGAATTGCTGAAATCCAATGCAAAAGTGAACTGGAATCCTCAAACCATCTTGTCGGCACTGACACTTCTCTTCATCCCCCACGCATCCTCGACACTGTGGGTCCACGGGCTGCTTATGCCATGCTCGCCAAAACTGCTTTCGCTCACGCTGCTCCCGCTGTCAATGCACACTTCGCGGTGCACGTGGATGCTGTGCAGTTTCATCTCGTCCCCGCATTCGCCGCCGTCGGTGCTCTTGTGCAGTCCGCGTCTGCTCTGGCTCTTGCTGTGCGAGACGGGAGCCTGGCCGCTGCAGATTTCCGTCGTTATGGTGCCGGGGAGCTTGGACGAGGTGGGCGCGGCGTTGCATGGCCACATACTCGGGCCGGCTGTCTTTTTGCTGGAAGGCACGTCGTACTGCGCTATCTCCGTGGTTTCGGACTGGACAGCACCCTGTTTCTCCATCCTGACGTTGTGTTGTGTTGGGTGGCTGGATGCGTGAGCATACTTTGGTGCGTCCGATATCTTGTTGTTGCTGGCGTACGTTGAGGTGCTTGATACCGGCTTGTCCTTGGATGTCATCCAGTGCAGTACCAAGACGCAGAAGAGAATGTCGGCGTTGCAGCACATCAAGCAGACCCAGCCGGGTTCGCCTCGCAGCACCATAAGGACAGTGAGGTTGGCAATCGAGGTAGTGAGGGTTGCGAGGCTGCCGACAAGGGAGCGGAAGGCCATACGATTTAGCTTTGGATTGACGTTGTTCTTGTACGAATAGAGCTCTGGATGAGTCAGCCTCGAGCCCATTTACAATGAGTTGTTCTTGCGTTCAAAGGAGGGTTGGTGTGAGCGGGATGCTGCGTTGTACGTACTGCGTAGCGGGAGAATGAACAGCAAAGTGAGATAGATATTTACAACCACCTCGAAGATGATCAATGGCAACATGGCAATCTTCTGCATCCCGATGATGCACATGCCCTTGTTCTTGATGTACGTGATACGCCAGATAAAGTTCATAACCACAAACACCGTGTACGGCAGGATCATGAACAGGCAGTTGAACAGCCATAGCTTCGTCTTCAGCCGTGGCTTTAGCGATCCGCGAGCAATGTACGCGCGCTCGACCAAGAAGTAGTACATCAGGATCTTGGTTGTCATGTAGCATATCAGGCAGAGAAAGATTCCAGCTTCGCAGATGCTGCGTGAGGAGTTGATGCCCAGGCCATGCACGATAATAGAGGAAGCGAGGACGAAGAGTATCGAGTCGACGTAGATCATAAGAACGACTAGAAAGATCAGATCGATCATAGAGACCGAAGGAGTACTCGATTTACGCCAGATTGCCAAAGGCAAAGTCCGCCAGTTCTTCATCCACGACGTTCGCCTTGCTGGACACCGTTAATCTTTATAACTACAGTTTAAAAACTGGACGTGCTTACTGAAGCACATACAAAGTACTCCAAACGTGACCGTCTGCAGTACAACACCTACAATCCGCCCTGGAGTCGGCACCACAGCCGGGGTGTAGTCTTGCGCCATACCGTCTCGCTTGTCGCTCACTGTCTTCTGGAGGTGTTCAGCCCTGCAGGTAATCGTAGTATCGCACGACTCTCGGCAATCAGGTAAGAGAAAGGTAAGAGAAAGGTACAAAAAAGGAATTAAAGTGGTATAATAAGACCCAGGAAGAGCCCTCTGGCCTGTTCTTCAATCACAGGACGCCATACTGATCACCTTTCATCGTCCTCCTACAGACAGCGCCTCTCAAACTACCATCGAGTAGGTTTCCCTCTGCCACCCAATCACCTGCATAGGGCGTCGATCCGGAACCTACCAAGGCCGAGAATATCGGGTCTCGTTACGAACTCTCAAACGCTCGGAGTCCTTCCGCACGCCTCCCAATCGCTAGGAACCGCAGTGACAGGGACGGTGGGAAACCCTTGCGAAAGCCAAAGGCCAACTCAATCGCTAGGTCGGCACGGCCCCGGGATAGTGCCACCATGCCAAAAGACGCTACCGCATGTTATCCGAACAGTGTGGTGCACGAGAATCTGTTGAACAAGGCTGAAGAGGGCGTCTAGATCTAATGTGGGGCGGGGAATCGCGATAGCGACGGGAAGGAGGCGAATGGCCCCGCGAAATATCATCGAGGCGCCTTGGGTTTGCTAAGTCTACATTTAACGAAACTAAAGTGAACAGCGACCTTGTGTGAGATTATCGCGAGCACGTGCGATGCTTGATGGCGTCTCCAGACGTCCAAGTGCGGGAGGTTAGCCGGTGACGCACCCCTTTCCACTATGAAACGTTGTTAACTATGGTACAGACGGCAGCTCTGTTGTCGTTGGTAGATTCATAGCCATGTTGTTCCAAGGTATACAACTGGAACGATAGAGAAAAGCATCGTTGGCCTGCCGTATCGAGCATACCGATGGGCTTCTTTGTAACACATCATCATCGCATGATCGATTCGTGATGTGCAACACGCTCGTAGACATAGTACCTGTCTGACACATTCAAGACCTGGATACACGGTGGCTTCATGGAAAGCGGTACCTGGCATGAGCACCGACCGCATCGCCAAGTATCGAGAGTCGAACGTTGGTGGGTTGTTCTTTGAATACACTAATATCCAAAGTCTGTCTTTTGACAGGTGCTAGTTGAAACACGGTAGAGGCGATACACAGCTACATTGACTGACGCTGTAGATCGAGCTGAGTCGGGATCGCTCTTCCGAATCCGCCTCGAATCGATGCGTTTGCTCCAAGTTGCCTTCTTGACGATGTTGCTACACGACCTGGCTGTCAAGAACCCGGTGGAACTGACCAAAATTGCCCGTCCCATCTTTCCCTCCCTGGTCACCCCTTGCGTTATCCATGACTGCAAAGACGATATCTTCCCACCATCCACCTTGAAACTCTATCTCCCTAAATACCTCGAGAAAGCACTCAGCCACTTCAGTTGGAGGATTACTAAACACGCCGCACCCCAAAGCTCCAAGAACCAGCTTCGTGTGCCCCTTGCTCGCCGCAGTTCTCAGGCTCGCCCTGATTTTCCTCTTTGTTTCTGCGCGCTGACCTCCGTCACTGAATTTCTTGCCGTCATCTGTGAGAGCTGGGTGTCGGAGGGCGGCAACGCTGATCACGGATGTAACGGGGAGGTCGGAGGCTGAACAAGTATATAGGGCATGACCAGTGGATGTGGCTGCACGGATGACGAGGACATTGGGGGTGTAGATCACACTAAGGGAAGGTAAGGGGTAGTAGGATTTGTGGAGCGAGAAATAGAGCGATGAGCGGTAGCAGAGAGCTTCTTCCTGGGCCATGGCGCCGTTTTGCCAGCCGCCGCCGGCATGGCGCTCAGACGCGAGATTGAGGACCGCGACGGGTTTTGGGACATGAGGAGAAGTCGTAGTGTGAGTTTGCGGACTGGTTTGTTGTGGTGTTTTATTGAAAAGATCCCAGGGTTGGATCGGAGCCTGGAGCCGATTCAAAGGTAGACCATCCAGATCCATCTCCTCGTCATCCGTTGCTGGGTTGATTTGAGGTTTATCGTCTATTGGGACGGATGTCGCCACGCGCGAAGAATTGCTCAGGTGCACATGGACCTTGTAGTTTGGCTGAAGCTCAATCGCAGCATCAAAAGAGTCTGTTTCCAAGACGCGTATTCTGGTGCCTACTTTGCCGGCGTCCTTGTCGGTATTGGGAAGGACATGTCCTGGGCAGTCAGTCACATCAAGGGGTGCTAATCCGCTTAGGTCGTGTATGGACGATACATCAGCCGCAAACCTAGGCAGGGATTGGAGAACAGCTGGTAGAACAGCTTTGGTCTCCTCAGCAACTTTCTTGAGCTCCATGTTGCGCGGTCTGTTGCCACCCCGATGCTGGCCACGATGGCTTAGTCTGGGGTCGTTTGGTCGAGAGCGATACGGCTGGCCTGGTCTCTGCTCTTGTCGGTCGTGGTTTGTTCGAGACTTGTTTGCTTGGGAAGCCTTGGGCTTGAAGAAGCCTTTGATAGAGCTCTGCTGCATGATGTAGGCAGGGCGCAGGCGTGCTTGGGACAGGACGAGTGCGGTGAAAGCAGGCTCGTAGCACGGCGAGCAAAGGAAGCTTGTCCAACAGGAGGTTGCATTCAGCGAAGTGGTGATGGAAGTGAAGTCACCCAGACAAGACGGCGAATGCTCGAAGAATGGCAAATCACGCTACTCAATCAGGCAGCAGACAGAAAACGGAAAGCGCGATGTGGATGACGAGGACTGGTTGTCGCAACACCATCGGACATGCTTGGTCGACTACACGATGCAGGGTCAGTAGCAGACCAGACGTAGCAGACAGCGACACGAGGTGACAGACGTCAACCGACCAGTGAAGAGCGGATGTTCTCCGCGAGTCCAGGAATCAGGACAGGGATGATGCGCGGCGAGCTGCAGGGGAGGGGGCTCACGCTCCCGTTCAGCCCTACGAGTGAGTGGCCAGTGCAGGAGCCCCACCCTCGCCAACCGGCGATCATAGGCAGGTGGCAGCAGGCACATGCGCAGTCGTCAACAACAACAACAACAACAACAACGACGACGATACACTTGACGGTCTCCATGACGGCATCTGCCCTTCTTGTCGCCCTCATGTAAAGGCCACAGCCGGCGAAATGCCTTCGATGCAGCTTGCTCACCCCTCGCCGAAGCGCAAGCGCGACCCGCCCCAGCAGATGCCGCTGCTGAACACCGCCCTGGCCATTCGACCCGCACAAACCCCACCACGACGCGACAGTCCCGCACCCTCGTCGGGCGCCGACAGCCCCAGAAATGCAGTCGCGGAGCAGCTCAGAGGCATGACGCTCATCTCCACCGCGGCCATCCCCATGTCGCCGCTGACGCCCAGCGACGATGTGGTACGCAAGAAGCCAAAGCTGGGCGCAATAGACGTGAATGAAGAGGACGCACCGAGCGCATCTGCGTCAAAACCAGATGCCAAGCCCTGCAAAAAGGTCAACATGCCGGATGCTGTTGCCTTCGAGCCTCCGCTGGACACACCTCGGGAGATTCCTGAGACCCCTCAAGCGCCAAGACCCCGCATCGTGGCAGACATAGCCGCTTTTGCACACCCCACCACGTTCATATCGTCGTTTGGTGGTACCTTGTCACCACAGACAGCGTTCATCAGCCAAACGAACCACGCATTCGGTTCAGCCAACCAGTCGTCCTCACACTCGCGCCCTCGAAAGGTGCCTGTGTCACCCCCGCTTTCGGCTCTCACGTGGCAGGACGACGAGATCACGGGTCACCTCACCGGCCCGGCAAACGATCCAGACGACGACGGAACAGGCCTCAACGGGATTGGATTCAAGCCAACGCCCGCGATTGCGTATGCCAGAGCGCAAAGGAGGAAACAGCAGCTGTCTGAATGGAAGGCCAGAGAGACTCGCGAGGCCCGGGCGAAGCGCATCCAGAGGAGACACCGCGGTGTCAGTGCTAGGCCTCACGAATCGAGGGAATCCACAGTAGAGAGAGACGTTCCAGCGCAACCTATCGAGGTGCCTAGGAGGAAGGTGCAGTTCACAGTATGAGCCAAGCCTACAAGTGGCACAACAGCACACAAACGAAACCTACTCTACACTGCAAAGTGTCGAACCAGCCAAGAGGGCCACCTCGACACACCCAAGCTGGTCTGACCGGCAGTAATGTAATAAGCCAATCTGAAGACGACATGGAGGAACGAGATATTGTATGACGACGACCTAACGACACGCAACTTCACGAACAAGAGGGCCGATCTTGGCTTTGGGGCTACATGCATGACAAGACTATGGCGTACGGTGGTGGATAGGCGCATTGCTGTTTCTTTTTTTCTTTTTCCCCCCCTCTGATTCCGCGTTTGGCTCAGCCCGTTGCATCAAGACACATTCCATATCATACAGACATTACAGACTTATACAGGTTCTGTACATAGCTCCCGCTCCACTTAATCTCAACATCTTACCACCACCCTACTGTACATCCTCCAGGCATGACCCTGATTTCTGGATAGGATTCCACAGCCGAACATGCCGGACACGATTTCCACGGTCCGTCTACGTGCACACGATCCTCACCTCTTTCACTCCTACCAGAACTTGACATTCTTCTCGTACCAATACCCCCAGCTCTTCCTTCTCTCCTCCTCCTGCCGTCTGAGCTCTTCCTGGCGATCGTACTCCTCTCTCTGTCGCCTCCGTGCCTCCTTCTTGGCCTCGATGTTCGCGCGCTTCTTCTCCATTAGGTCCTGTGCTTGCTTGATGCCGGCTTTCTCCTTGGAGCGGTAGTACTGGCACACTTGGTACGAGACGACTGAGACGCCGCACCAGGTCGCCACGGCCCAGTTGGAGGCTATCAGAACGGGTTCTGGAGTCTTGTTAGTCATTGTGCTCGAATCCCGTGGATTTCACTACGTTGTGTTGCCGCAGTGAGCGAGTTCGTGCGACGTACTCCCGATAATGGCTGCCAGGCTGCCTCCTGCAAATCCGGCTGCTAGGCCTTGCAGCTGCGAGTCTCGCACGCACGGCCGCTTGTGGAAGTTCATGTAGTACTCCGGTCCCAGGGTTCGCACGGCATCGATGTATGAGGGCCCGTCGCCGTCGACTTTCTCTCCGCCCGCAGTGTGTGCTGTCCCGCCGGGCATGCTGTTCGCCGGCGCGCGAGGGCGCGGGGGGAGGTTGTCGATTTGGGTTGTCTGAACGCCGGAGGTCGGCCGTGTGTCGTCTGCCATGATGGCGGTGGTGTGATGTGCGTTGAGAGGGAGGGAGCGTGAGAGAGAAAGCGCGATGGTAGACTCGCTTCTGGAGGAAGTCGAGAAACTGGCGATTGAAGTTCTAGTGTGGTGGGACTACTCTTCGTCGATGGTGGTGAGCTGGGCTCGGTGGTGGTGCAGAAAGGCCCGAGAGAGAAATAATGATGCATCACTCCCTGCCTGTGGCGTCGAGTCTCGAGTGTGGCTGGTCGACAACCCCTGCAGCCGCTTTGGTCAATGCGGACTAGCTCACAACGCGAGATCGATTGACATTAGAGGAAAATGCCCAAGCCGGTCCCTTTGAAAACCATATCGCGAAAGCCTTCAGACGGAGACTGCTAAGCCAGCATGGCTACAATTGCGTGTACTCGACTTTGCAACGCTTCTAGAGTAGTCAACGACACCAATTTCAATCCAAAGCACGTTGATGGTCGCATGGATGTCTTGCCCTTAGCACTTTAACCCCCAATCTGGTTAGCGCCGACGCGAGAACGCGAAGCGCGTCCTCGCGTTGTGTTTTCTATGGGGGCATTGTGTTCCTCTACTCTTGCCTGCATTGCACACACGCCGCCAATCTCGATACCCCGCGCTTTTCTGTCTCCTAACTGTTCAAATGATACCCTGAACTGCACATATCCGCATTTACACGTACTCGTCTTAATCTTTCACACACACAACCACACACCATGGGCGCACCGCGGCGAGCAGGCCAGCCCTTCCGCCGGGTTGGCAAGGCGGGCAACACATCCTACGGGCACAACAAGCGGAAAACAGTCGACGCCGGCTCGTTACGCAGCACCGAACAAACATCACAGAATGAGAAGCTCGAGGCCACACGTCTCGCACACCACATTGATGAGGCTATGGGCTTTCCGCGCTTCGAGTCGGGCAAGAAGAAGGTCGGCTGGCTCGTCAATATGCGATCCACTGCGATAGAAGATGAGCATGTGCCGGGCGGGAGAGCGGGTGTGGACTACTACTTCCTTGGCGAGGACGGCGATACATTCAAGGCGACGCTGGAGTACGATCCGTACTTCTTGCTTGCTGTAAAGAAGGGGAAGGAGCAGGAGGTGGAAGAGTGGTGTCGGCGAGCCTTCGAAGGGCTGGTCAAGACATTTAAGAGGGTGGAGAAGGAAGATCTGTCCATGCCTAACCATCTCACAGGGTACAGGAGAACGTTTCTGCAGCTCAGCTTCGCAAACGTAAACGACCTCCTCGCAGTGCGGAAAGCTGTGGGACCCATAGTAGAGAAGAACAAGAAGAACGTCAACGCCATGGACACATACGCCGAGGTCGCCACAGGCAATGTGGACATGGACTTTTACGACAACGACGATTACGAACACGAGAAACGATTCACGACCGTTGTTGATTCCAGCGATTTCATTTTAGACATCCGCGAATACGATGTTCCCTACCATGTCCGAGTGGCCATTGACAAAGACGTCAGGATCGGAAACTGGTACACTGTTGAGGCCAAGCACGGCGTTGTCAGCATGACATGCATGGAAGACCGACTTACGCCTGCAGACCCCGTTGTCATGGCTTACGACATCGAGACTACGAAGCTGCCGCTGAAGTTTCCGGACGCTGTCATTGATCAGATCATGATGGTTTCGTACATGATCGACGGACAAGGGTTTCTGATCACGAACCGCGAGATAGTGTCGGAGGACATACAGGATTTTGAATACACGCCAAAACCGGAATACCAGGGGCCGTTCATCATCTTCAACGAGCCAGATGAGAAGGCGCTGATCGAGCGGTTCTTTGAGCACATCAAGGAGGCAAGGCCGACGGTCATGGTTACGTACAACGGAGACTTCTTCGATTGGCCCTTCGTCGAGGCAAGAGCCAGCGTTCTGGGTATTGACATGTACCAGGAGATTGGCTTCCGGAAGAACAGTGAGGACATCTACCAGTCGGACTACTGCGCACACATGGATGCTTTCGCCTGGGTCAGTCGAGACAGTTACCTACCACAAGGAAGTCGTGGTCTCAAAGCTGTCACCATGGCCAAGCTTGGCTACGACCCCGACGAGCTGGACCCGGAACTAATGACACCGTACGCCTCCGAACGACCACAAACGTTGGCAGAGTACTCAGTTTCCGACGCTGTTGCCACATACTACTTGTACATGAAATATGTCCATCCCTTCATCTTCGCTTTGTGCAAGATCATTCCGCTGGGTCCGGATGATACACTACGAAAGGGTACTGGTACCCTGTGCGAGATGTTGTTGATGGTGCAAGCATATCAAAAGGGCATTGTGCTCCCGAACAAGCATCAGGCACCAAAAGAGGCGTTCTGGGATGGCCATCTGCTGGAGTCAGAGACGTATGTCGGTGGTCACGTCGAGAGTATCGAAGCGGGCGTCTTCCGCAGCGACATCCCGTATGACTTCGCGATAGATCCCACAGCTATTGACGAGCTGGTCCGGGATCTCGACGCCGCACTGAAGTTCAGTATAGAGGTCGAAGAGAAGAAGAAATTGGAGGATATTACGAACTATGAGGAGGTAAAGGATCAGATTGTCGAAAAGTTGATGCAGCTCAAGAACACACCAAACCGCAATGAACGGCCACTCATCTACCATTTGGATGTTGCGTCCATGTACCCCAACATCATGACGACAAACCGACTGCAACCTGATTCCATGATCCAAGAGTCGAATTGCGCTGCGTGCGATTTCAACCGACCAGGCAAAACGTGCGATCGCCGCATGCCTTGGGCTTGGAGAGGTGAGTACCTTCCGGCCAAACGGGACGAATACAATATGGTGCGTAACGCCCTGGAAAACGAGCGTTTTCCTGGAAAGTACGCAAACTCCACGACAAGGACTTTCCAAGAGCTTTCGATAGACGAGCAAACCACGCTGGTCAAGAAGCGCTTGACAGACTACTCGAAGAAGATCTACCACAAGATTCACGATCAAACGACAATAGAACGCGAAGCCATCATCTGTCAGCGCGAGAACCCCTTCTACGTCGATACCGTTGTGAATTTCCGTGATCGACGTTACGACTTCAAAGGCAAGCAGAAACTTTGGAAGGGCAAGACTGAAGACTTGAAGAAGGCCGGAGCACCGGCCTCACAGATCGAGGATGCAAAAAAAATGGTAGTCTTGTTTGACTCTATGCAGCTGGCGCACAAGGTCATCCTCAACTCCTTCTACGGCTACGTCATGCGCAAGGGTTCGCGATGGTACTCGTTGGAAATGGCTGGTGTCACTTGCTTGACGGGTGCGCGCATTATCCAACTGGCCCGCTCTCTAGTTGAGCGTATTGGACGTCCGCTCGAGCTCGATACCGACGGTATATGGGCTATTCTCCCCGCGACATTCCCCGAGAACTTTGCTTTCAAGATGAGCAATGGCAAGAAACTAACCATCTCGTACCCCTGTACTATGTTGAATCATTTGGTTCATGAGCAATACACCAATCATCAGTACGAGACGCTTGTCGACCCGCAGACATTCCGGTACGAGAAGCACAGCGATAACACAATCTTCTTCGAGGTCGATGGGCCGTACAAGGCCATGATTCTGCCTACATCCAAAGAAGAAGACAAGAACTTGAAGAAGCGATATGCTGTCTTCAATCATGACGGCAGTCTTGCTGAACTGAAGGGTTTCGAGGTAAAGAGACGTGGTGAGTTGAAGCTCATCAAGAACTTCCAGTCCCAAATCTTCAAGTTTTTCTTGGAGGGCACTACGCTCGAGGAGACCTACGGTGCTGTCGCAAACGTCGCCAATCGCTGGCTCGATATCTTGGACACACGCGGTGCGACTCTAGCAGACGAAGAGCTTGTCGATCTCATTGTCGAGAACAAAAGCATGACGAAGACACTGGAGGAATACGGAGCGCAGAAGTCCACTGCTATCACCACCGCCAAACGCCTTGCTGAGTTTTTGGGTGAACAGATGGTAAAGGACAAGGGGTTGAACTGCAAATACATCATTTCTTCACGGCCTCGAAACGCTCCTGTCACCGAGCGCGCCATCCCGATGTCCATTTTCTCCGCCGAAGACTCTGTCAAGCGGTACTTTCTGAGGAAGTGGATGCGTGAGGATCCTGGCGAGATGGACATCAGAAGCATTCTGGATTGGGATTACTACCGTGAGCGTTTGGCATCCGTCATTCAGAAGCTAATCACCATCCCTGCGGCGCTCCAGAAAGTCAAGAACCCAGTGCCAAGGGTATTCCATCCGGATTGGCTTGCCAAAAGGATTCGACAGAAAGAAGACAAGTTCCAGCAAACGAAGATGACGGACATGTTCACTAAAAGCAAGAAAGCACTCACAAATGGTGATGCAAATATCGCCAACAACAAGCTTTCCGGCGACTTTGAGGACTTTGGCGCACCCAAGTCGTCGCAGGTCAAGAGGGGCGTTGCAACGAAGATGGTCACTAAACGGAAGGAGCCCGAGCCTGATGTCCCCTTACAGACAGATCCATACGCGGCATTGCCCAAGGTCATGCCATCCATCACCGAGGACTACTCTGGGTGGCTCATGTACCAAAAGCAGAAGTGGAAGATCCAACGACAAGCGCGGAAGCGCAGACGTCAGCTGTTCGGAGAGAAGCCTGTGGATGCCTCGGATGCTATCGGGACACTGTTCAGGAATCAAGCAGAGATGCTGTTCATCAGCACTTGGCAACTCATTCAGCTGCGGCCAACGGAGACTCCAGGGGAAGTCAAAGCTTTCGTGCTCATTGACAAGAAGATCCATACACTCAAGATTGTTGTGCCGCGACAACTATACCTCAACCTTCGGAGCGAGGATCTGCCTGATGTGTCGATCAGTGGATGCTCTGTGGAGAAAGTCGTCAACCACACCCTACCGAATGGACATCCATCTATCCACTTGTTCCAGCTCCAGATGTCGGAGCAGACTTATGTTCAGGAAGCCAACACCATCTCCGCGCTGTTCAATCACCCCAGTATCGAAGGTGTGTACGAAAAGCAAGTGCCGCTGAATATCCGCGCCATCCTCGAGCTGGGCAGCACCTGCACATTTGACGAATCACAGAAAGGTGTTCTCGGAAGGGGACTAGAGCAAGGTTTCGATCTATCATCCCTCCGGAAGATTCCCTCGAAGAAGCTGTATCTCTCTGATGCTTCGTTCAGCTACCTCTACGTGTACCACGTCAGCAGCGGAGACCGCAATATATATGCGGTGTTCTCAACTTCGAAAAACGATGCGCATATCATCATGCAGAACAAGTCTAAGGACTCTCAGGGCATGCCAAATGTCGACAGAATATATGTAGATGCGCTACAACGTCGCATGGAAGACAGTCAGGGCGAGCCGTGGCAGACAACGATCGAGTACCAGGAAAGCATTCACTTCAAGACCACAGTGGTGACGACGAGACGGAAATCGTTGCTAGAACTTGGTGATGTGATCAAGAAAATGAAGACTGACGAGGGCAAGCCGGTCATCGTTGTTATGCAGTCACCGAACCAGGCGCTGTTGTCCCACGATATACCCACGCTGAAGGACCTGCCTATCTTATCACTGCATCCCGATGAGTCAGACAAGCAGCTGCCTCCACTTGGCTGGCAAACTTTCATTGCCAAGCGTCTTGTAAGCCATTATCTCGATCTCGGATCCTGGGCCTCTCACCTCGTGGAGCTCGCACGCTATGGCGACATCCCTCTGTGTAACCTTGAGAGTAACGATCCACGCTTCCTCATCGATATTGCCTACGCCCGGCGTCTCCAGAAAGAGCGGGTCATCCTCTGGTGGTCTGGCCAAGCCAAACCGGACCATGCAGGCTACGAAAAAGACGATATCCTCGGTCCCTTGGAGACGGTTGACATGCCATCCGTCAACAACCCCGGCACATATTCATCGGTCTGCATCGATCTGAACCTCCGCAATCTCGCCATCAACACTATCCTCTCATCGTCCCTCATCAATGATCTCGAGGGCGCAGATAGCGTATCCTTCAATCCTGCAGCACCATCATATGATTCGGCGAACGACGGCACAAACACAATCTACTCTGACAACGCGTTTGCATCAGCTGGCATCACCGTGCTGCGCGAGATGGTGAAAGCGTGGTGGGTTGAGGCCGTTAGCGCAGGTAACGGGTACTCCATGGCAGATGTCATGGTGCAGCACCTAGTGCGTTGGGTCAGTTCGCCGGGCTCTTTCCTATATGATCGCTCTTTGCATTACTACGTGCAGATGATGAGCAAAAAGACGCTGCAACAACTCATGTCTGATTTCAAGCGCGTGGGAAGTCATATCGTGTTTGCATCCCCCAACCGCCTACTTCTTCAGACAACAAAAGCAGAGGTTGGAAATGCGTATGCATACTCTCAGTACATCATTAAGACCATCAAAGCCAAGCCTCTGTTCCAGTTTATGGACCTCGAGATCAAAGAATACTGGGATTACCTCGTTTGGTACGATGCGTTCAACTACGGCGGCCGCGGTACCTCCACAGTTGTTGAGGAAGACATTCAAACGTTGGACGATATCATGTGCTGGCAACTTGCCTCCTTCCTCCCTCCGAGTCTGCAACCAATCTTCGAGCAGTGGGTGCTTGAGTTCATTGACCTCATGCACGCAAGGAAGCGTCCGCCTCCTGGTCCCGACGGCAGCACACCGCGCGTAACTCAGATTCCTCTGCGTCCGCTGACCATCGATCCGGACGAGAAGACCCAGATCCTGCCCAAGACGTTCACCAAGGGTCTGTACAAACACATCTCCACACTTCTGCGCCGCCAACACACGGAGATTTTGCACCCTGAACTCGCAGCCGACTATGCATTCCCATCTCTTCCAGGCAGCCACTTGAACCTGTCCAACCCGATGCTGCAGCTGGTGAAGAGCATATGCCAGGTACTAAGCCTGGACCGGGCCATCACACTCGAAGCCCGGCTGCTGCGTAAAGAACTGCTGCACCTCTTCGAGATCCGCGAATTCAGCGCCGAAGCCACCTTCGCCAACCCCAGCGCCGCGCTCGTGGTCCGCGGCGTCATATGCGACGAATGCACCTCCTCGCGCGATCTGGATTTATGTCGTGACGCAAGCCTACTGCCCGCTCTCCCCTCAGGCACCTCAGACGCACCCATTGCGCTGCCCAAATGGAAGTGCGAAAACCCGGCCTGTCTCGCGCCATACGATAAGCTGCGCATCGAAGAGCAGCTGGTTAGTGAAGTTCAGCGCTTGCTCCTCGAGTGGTGCACGCAGGACCTTAAGTGCGGAAAGTGCAAGCGCCTCAGGTCGAATGAGTTCATGGAGCACTGTGCGTGCGCCGGCGAATGGGTTGCCACCCGCGATCGAGCAGAGGCTAAGAGGAGGTTGGGTGTGTACGGACGCGTGAGCGAGTTTTACGGACTGAGGATGCTCGAGGCGGTTGTGCAAGAGTGTTTGGAGGGGTTTTAGACGTAGATGTAGATTATACTTCGCCCCACTGACGGCGTGGTCGAGGCTATTTGGATCTCCTTGTGCATGCCGCTGGCGTTTTGGACGGTATGTACACGCATCTTTTGCGTGAGGCGTTGTGGTTATCCGTCTCTGGAATTGCAGTCATGGCCTCTTCTACCCTGTATGTAGCGAGACAACGAAGATGCAAATGTTGCTCTTTCACGTTCCTCTTCGGCTGTCATGTGCTTCTATCATTCTCTTAACACTTTGTATTCTTCTTTACATCCAAGTCCACCTTGGGAAACCCACCACGACAAAAGCTCAATTGGTTTTGTAAGACCGGCGATGGTAGACACCGCTCGTTACCTATCCCTCTGCACCGCTGACAGGAGCTTACAAGATGCCTGGCATACTCAGTACAAATTCCGTGACTACAGGTATGCGAATGTGCTAAAAGGCTGCAAGCAGCTACAGTCTAGCAGCTCTGCTTTTGATTTTCTTCGGCAAAGAATGCGACCTACAAGTGGAACATAGATATCCCTGCTCGCCCCGAATTTGTCTTCACTTTCACCCCGTCCCATGCACTAGCGGCATTGTGCAAACCCTATTGCAGCTGCAATCTTCGTACGCAAACAACGACAATTACTTCAACTACAACAGTCATGTCAACACCCCACAAGCCTGTGCTCTCAGAGAAGCGGAATGCATTGAGGTCAGTGTTCCCGGCGGCCTAACGTGCGTGTCAAAAAATGCTAAACACGCGTCTGCAGTTACGGTCCCGCTGCACTGCTGACTATCCGTGTCGGGAAAGAGCCAACATAAAAAAGACTCAATCGCTCATGAAACTTTCCTGACCTGTCGGTCAGAATTCTTTCACCGCGCCTTCAATGGGCGCTGGTAGGAAGCCGAGACCAGGGTGGTCAAACTACCAGAAGATTCTCCAGAAGTTTTCGCCGCCTATCTCGACTGCGTATACACCAATCAGGTGTCAAGCGAACTGCTTGTCAGAACGTCGACCGTTACTATCGATTTGGCTTACGCAAAAAGCTTCGTGGCTATCGATCTCAACAATCTTCTGACACAGATCTGGCATATCGCATCCAATCGATCACCAACTCTTATGGGTGGACAGACGACCGACCCATGCTGGATATTTATCTCTGTAACCGTCAGGCTTGCTTGGAAGTCCATCCGCTGCTGTATGAGAAAACCTTTTCTTACTTTGAATCAGTGATGCGACAGCAGCAATCGGTCATGGCTGCAAAGAGGTTTCTTGCGAGTCGACCGCATTCATGCTCTTTGATACGACGACTTGGCGTCTACGCAGAGGAAGAGGCCTACAGCGGCCAAAGCGCTCTCTCATCGATCACGCCCGAGGATTTCAAGACTTCTATCGAATACATTGCTTCTCACTGTCAACTGCGATACCTCAAGATCCGGGTCTACAACTGGCATCTCAATGAAGTCGCGGACTTTCGCACGGGGATGGCGATGTTTGGAAAATCAAAAGAAATTGGCGATGTATCTGAATGGGTCAAGTGTCTTTCAGTATGGAATGACCTGGAGGCACTAGACGTGCAGCTACGTTGTTGTTCTGTTCCTCTTGTTCAGAGATCATTCGCTATGCTGAAGTTCATGCGCTCGAACATGGTGCAGGAAGGTCACACCTTGCAAGGGATGGAGGGTATCAGGATGCAGATCGCACATCCAGACGTGGACCAAGGACCAACTCATGAGCGAGAACTGATGTGCGAAATCAGTATCGAAAAGGGGCGGCCGATGTTGCTCCAGGAGAGAAGAGTCAAATTGCTGCCAGACAGCTGGTGCAAGCAACGTGGAATATTCCTTGCGCGCTGGAAGTGTGATTGCAGTCCTGGGAGCGACTGGGATCATCGGTTCAGTTGCGGTAACGATCATCTGGAGCATCTCGTCCGCATCCCCGAAAGTGACTGGGAAGGCAGGGGAACTTTAGCGAAAGGGAGCCCAAAACCTTGCGTAGCCTTTGAGAAGAGCGAACTTGATTATCTTTATGGGCAAGATGTATGGGACAGCCGTAGGTGGGGAGGCGGCCCTTTCCAGGATTACCTTCCTCAGGGAGTTTCTGTTGGCGATTTTCAGCGAGCAAAGTCACTTTTGGAAGCGGGAGTTAGAACCTGGCTACCGGCTGAGCATGAGAGATATCCGGGAAGCGAGTTTGGAGATACTGACAGCCCTTTGAGCATTCACTGGGACGATGGAGACGATCTCGACGCGGTGACGGTGAAGGATTAGCGGAGTCGTTGCGTGTCAGAATAGTAGCTGTCTTCGGAATGAATCAAGCTATTCTGCGACCAGAAGTGACTAGTTGCTAAATATTCGTTACCATACTAACACGCTCTTAATCACACTCCCCTCTTCCATCTTTTGCCTAGCCTCCTCAAACTCTGTGACCTCGAACTCCTTCAACATCTTCTCCACAGGCAGTACTCCATCCTTACTCCACTGCACCAACTCAGGCAACGCCTCCGCTGGATCTCTGTCCCCTTCAATGACGCCAATCAAACGCCGCCCATTCACCATATGTGTCAGCAGATCCAGCTCGTACTTTGCACCGACCGGCTTGACACCAACCTGCAGCAACTGCCCATTTTTCTGCAGCGCCTCCATACACTGCCGCAGCACGGTGACACTCGGACTCGTATCCAGGATATGGGAGCATCCAAGGCCACCCGGCGTGAGATTCTTAATCGCAGCACTCATCTCTTCGCCTTTGGGCCCCTCCTTGGTCGACAGAAGACCGACCGTGGCACCGTGCTGTAGAGCCAGATCAATACGCGACTGCAGCAGATCAACAGCAATGACATGTTTAACCCCCCTCTGCTTCGCAGCACACACACCCGCCAACCCCACACCTCCCAGTCCAACAATAGCAACGACGTCCTCCGGTCCGCAGCGGCCTACGTGCGTTATCGAACCCGCGCCGGTCATGATGTCGCACCCCAGTGGCGCATAGGCGCGCAGCTCCTCCGCGTCGCGAACCAGCTTGGTGACGTTTGCGGCGCAGGACACTTTGACAGGCACGGGGGACGCGAAGGAAGACTGCCCGAAGTAGCCGCCGCCGATGGTCTTGGATTTGTCGCTGGCAAGCACGAAATTGGGCTCGTTGGAGGCGAGGGTTAGAGACGCGTGGTCGACGCAGTAGGCGGGGTGGCCGGTGGCGCAGTAGTGGCAGGTGAGGCACGCAGCAGCGGAAAGGATGACTAGGTCGCCTTCTTTATAGTTGGATGCTTGGTGCTGAGAGCCGAGGCGGAGGATGCGGCCGGCTCCTGGGTGGGTTGTTAGCCGTGGCTTTTGGGGTTGGAGATGCAGACGGAGGGAGAGATGTGAAGTATTAGGGGGCGAGACGAACCTTCATGTCCCAGCACTCGTGGTAGATGCCCCCGTAGCCAGAGATGTCGGTGTGGCATACACCCGTTGCTATCATCTCGACCAGAAACTCATCCTCCCTTGGTTCGCGCGTCAAGAGCTCTTCCCATTTCCAGTCGTGCTGCGAATAAGCAACTATGCCCTTGCAAGGCACTGTGTATTCGACCATGATTCCCTCTCTTTCTTAATTCACATTTTCACATTTTCACGAATCGGACACACTGCCAGTAGGTGTACTGCTGCAGCGGTCCAGTCTGTGGTTTTGCTCCGTGCCGGCTACTTGCACCGCACGTCGTGTAGCCGAATCAACAGGTCGCTTTCGTCATGGTCGATTGCGGGCCTGCGGGGTCGATTGAGGCGCGAGTCTGGAGTGCAGATGTCCGGGCCTGGCTCCGTTGGAGGCTGGGACCCTGAGCTAACTTTAGCCGAATGTTTGCTGCACCGTGAGAGACAAGATGCAAACAGCATGGGAATCTAGTGTTGTTTCGATAGATAGAAAGCGGGTCAAACATTGAGACTGATACGAGACTTGGAGACGTGAATGCGAGGTATTGACATAGTTGGCGACATGCAAGGAAATACAAGACGCGGAGGATTAGTTGTATGTGGTTTTGAGAAGCTTTGAATTGTCGTCTGGAAATATCCTTGCTTCCCCTGGTCTGTTCTTATCCTGAATGCATCCTCCTCTACTATTGATGTTTTGGCGGCGAGATGGTTCGGCAAGCACCTTTATGCTCAGCCCTCGAACAGACCCCACTCTTTGACCTCAAAGCTCTCCAGTATCCTGCTCTTAATTCTCTCGCTATCTTTCATCAACTGCGTGACTTCACCCTCGCCCTCCTTTGGCTTTTCGTATTCGCCAGGGTAGTGCGGGATGTTGACTGAGATCATGAGGTCTGTGCCTTGCTCTTTCAGACGCAGCAGCAGGAGGTGGATGTACACAAACTCGGGCACCTTGCGACTGGGATTTGTGTTGGGTGGTGGTGTTTGAATGAAGCGGAGTGTGTAGATTGGTTTGTCGCTACGAAGTCGTCAGTTGTTTAGTTTCCAACGAAAGGAGTGAGGTGATTGCAAGGACCGTGGAGTGAATGAGTAGGCACGTGCGCGCATTCTGTAATTTACTCTCCTGAAGACGAATGGTACTCACCTCAGCTTCGCCATCACCGCGCGTCCCTGCTCGAGAATGTTGGTGCTGTCCTCCTCATCGATGAGATCGGCGAAATGGTACTGCAGCGCTTCTTCATCGCTGCCTTTCTCTTGATACTCCAGGATCTCGACCACAATGGACGAATAACCGTTGGTATCTAAGTAGACTTCCTGGTGGTCTGGTACTTCCCGAATCTGGCTGTGTTGTTGATATGTTAGCTTGGCGAGATTTGGAGGGATTTGAGTTTGAAATTCTAGGACGGACCTGGTGTCGGCAAAGTTGGAAGGCAGATCGACTGTGATGGCGCCGCCGTAGAGGGAAGTGTCTGTAAACGACATGGTTCTTAAACTTTACAGCTGACGTTGGCGTGAGAGGGTTGTGTCTGTTAGACTGATTTCTTTCGTGTGCATGTTCTGGTGTTCTTATGTTGGCGGTCAGATTGTTTTGATGTTCTAGTCACTCAGGCTGCGACCCAGGCAGAAGCAGGCATCACAACAAAATGGGTACCTGATGAGGCGCAGTTGAGAAGCACAGAAATTGTTCGTGCATTGGTAAGCATCTCTGCTGTAGTTGGGGTATCATTTGAACTGTATCCTCTATAATGCTTTATTTCCCATATTTTGAACGCCGTGCAATGCATGTGCAACCTGAAGCTGAGGCGTACAGCAAGGCAGCAAAACTTTGCCTGTGCCTGTCCAAGTCTCCCGTGCTGCTGTGTTCCTTGTGTGTTCCATCCTTCTCACGGCGCAAATCTCTCGTTTCATCGATTTCCTGATTTGCAGTCGCTGGCCACACACCATCCTGATGGCGCGTTGTAGACTGTTCGGGGTGTTCTACGCAGTGTGAAGTGTATGCCGAACAACCTGCCATCATCGCCGCCTCTCTGCAGCTTCTACTGTTTCCCATCAGGTTCAAGCCGCCACGGCGTCGTCAAGTTCCATGGGCGCAGGTGCAGCAGCGCGCTTGCCGTTGTTGGTGGTAAAGCCCATGCCGGCCTCTGCCTCTTTGATAGAGTATGGTTCTTCCTTCAAGGCCTTCACTCTGCGCAAGAATCAGCACTCGTCCAACGTTTCCGTCGCCAGCAGGTGCAGTTGCGTACCTGCGCTTATGCACTTTGCCCTTCTGATGCGCAAGCATGTTGGCCTCACTCTCGAAGAACTTTGCACATTCCTTGCAGTAGTTCAGCCCCAGACCAGGCAGGTCTTCGATGGGCTTCGCATTCTTGAACTCTGCGAGGTGCTTCTCGTCGTGCAGGTCGGCGTGGACCTGATCGAGATCGCGCGTGTGTCTGCGCGTCTTCTTCTTGGAGTCTTGTCCCCGGATGGCAGGCATCGTGGCGCTGTGGGTTGGATGTTCGAACTGTATCCGCGGCCGCCGGCTGTTGTCGTGCTGGCTGCTGTAGGATTCGGCTATGGGCCGGGGGACGTGCTTTTTCAGAGACCTGCAGACGCTGAAGAAATTTCGCGGAATACGCTCTAGGCCTTGGCGAAAGCAGGGCTGCGCGGAAGCTAGCGATGCAGCTGGTCTGGAGACGTCGGAAAGTGACGTTTGTGCTGACTTTTGCGAGTCGACACGGTTGCAGATGCAGCGCCCATGCAGCGCCCATGCAGTTGTGCACTGCCAACACGCCCGTGTGCTGCCAATCAAGCTTTTAGGAGTTCTCCAACAGCACGCGCGCGGGGTTGGATGCACAGCAACGCCGTGTGACGCCATGGCGCCCTTGGGGGACACGGGGACACGGGGACACGGGGACACGGGGACACACCTTACACATTGGAGCTCCTCCTTTGCCATGCACTGCTGCCATCGCTCCAACACGTCGTGAAAAGTAAACGCCCATCTACACCGCGCCAGCACGTGAAGCAACGGCCCAGCGGGTCGAGGCTAGGTACCGTAGTATTCGTTTGCGGAAGACCTCGGCTTGCCGCAACAAGCACCGCACGGGCGGTGGAGATCGTTTCAGCGGCCAATCAGGCCGGGTCTGATAATCGACAGCTCGACACAGCTTCTGACCTTCTTTTCTCCCGCCTCTCCATCACTCCTCATCTCCACTCACCCATCCTCAACCCCATCCAAGATGCAGAGGTTCTCGAGGCTTGGCCGCGTCGGCCAGAGCTTCGCTTCGCGCAGGTCATTGGCCACTGTCAGCGATGCACCGCTCTCCCGCAAGGTCGAAATGACCAACTGGGAGAAGGGCAACTACATCAACTACCAGAAGATGTCGGAGAACCTCAAGATTGTTCGCGGACGCCTCAACCGCCCGCTTGCTCTCGCCGAGAAGATTCTCTACTCTCATTTGGACGACCCCCACAACCAGGACATCGAGCGCGGCACCAGCTACCTGAAGCTCCGTCCTGACCGCGTTGCCTGCCAGGATGCCACCGCTCAGATGGCCATTCTCCAGTTCATGTCCGCTGGCATGCCTTCGGTCGCAACCCCTTCCACCGTCCACTGCGACCACTTAATTGAGGCCCAGGTTGGCAACGAGAAGGACTTGGCTCGCGCCATCGACATCAACAAGGAGGTCTACGACTTCCTGTCCACATCTTGCGCTAAGTACAACATTGGTTTCTGGAAGCCCGGCTCTGGTATCATCCACCAGATCGTTCTCGAGAACTACGCTTTCCCCGGTGCGCTCCTCATCGGTACCGACTCTCACACTCCCAACGCTGGTGGTCTCGGTATGGCCGCCATTGGTGTCGGTGGTAAGTACAACCGCAATCCCTCCGAATACCAATCATTTGGCTAACGAACAACTTCAGGTGCTGACGCCGTCGACGTCATGGCTGGTCTCCCCTGGGAGCTGAAGGCCCCCAAGGTCATCGGTGTCAAGCTCACCGGTAAGCTCTCTGGCTGGACTTCTCCCAAGGACATCATCCTCAAGGTCGCTGGTATCCTCACCGTCAAGGGTGGAACTGGTGCCATTGTCGAGTACCACGGACCCGGTGTCGAGTCCCTGTCCTGCACTGGCATGGCCACAATTTGCAACATGGGAGCTGAGATCGGTGCCACCACCTCCGTCTTCCCCTTCAACGACCGCATGTACGACTACCTGAAGGCCACCAAGCGTCAGCACATTGGTGACTTCTCCCGTGAGTACGCTCACGAGCTCCGCGAGGACGAGGGTACCGAGTACGACCAGCTCATCGAGATCAACCTTGACGAGCTCGAGCCCCACATCAACGGTCCCTTCACTCCCGATCTGGCCACCCCCATCAGCAAGTTCGCTGAGGCCGTCAAGGCCAACAACTGGCCCGAGGAGCTCAAGGTCGGTCTCATCGGCTCCTGTACCAACTCTTCGTACGAGGACATGACCCGTGCTGCCTCCATTGCCGAGGACGCCATGGCCCACGGCATCAAGTCGAAGGCTCTGTTCACTGTTACGCCTGGATCCGAGCAGATTCGCGTGAGTTTTCCGACCATTTTATAGCCGCTCGAGGTATTCAGACCACTGACTTGTGTAGGCCACCATCGAGCGCGACGGCCAGCTCAAGACCTTCGAGGAATTCGGCGGCATGGTTCTCGCCAACGCCTGCGGGTACGTCATTCTCTTCTATTACATTATCATGCTGCATTCTCTGCATTTGCGTATGCATTCTCGTCTCTCACCTGAGATGCAATTCTCTTTTACCTGAGATGCACCCCCCCCCCCCCCCCCCCCGGCGCCATGCATTCCCCTCTCACCTGTACACTGCTAACTTCTCGCAGACCCTGTATCGGCAAGTTCACCCCATTTCCTTGACTTCTTTCTTTATTCCCTCCTCCACCCTCTTCTTTTTCCTTTGTCACTGCCTCGTTCATGACACTTGTATTTTTCTGAACGAGGACGCCTTTCTTCTGGACCTGGATACCTGGACTCCATCACACCAGCTTCTTTCCCAAAATGCTGCCTTCGCATTATCGATCTTCCAACGTCTCGCTCGTTGACTACACAGGAATACATGCTAATTTCGAACAGGCCAGTGGGACCGTCGCGATGTACCCAAGGGAACTGACAACTCCATCATCTCCTCGTACAACCGCAACTTTACGGGACGCAATGACGCAAACCCCAGGACGCATTCTTTCGTAACATCGCCCGATCTCGTTGTCGCTATGTCAATCGCCGGCAATCTGTCCTTCAATCCTTTGACTGATGAGCTTACGGGCGCCGATGGCAAGAAGTTCAAGCTCAAGGAGCCCTCTGGTCAGGGTCTCCCTGCCAACGGCTACGACCCAGGCCAGGACACCTACCAAGCTCCTCCTGCTGACCGCGAGTCCGTCAACGTTGCCGTTTCCCCCACCTCCGACCGTCTCCAGATCCTCTCTCCCTTCGATGCCTGGAACGGCAAGGATGCCGAGGATCTCCCCATCCTCATCAAGTGCCAGGGCAAGACCACCACTGACCACATCTCCATGGCTGGTCCCTGGTTGAAGTACCGTGGACACTTGGACAACATTTCCAACAACATGTTGATCGGTGCTATCAACGAGGAGAACGGCGAGGCCAACAAGATCAAGAACTCTCTCACCGGCGAGTACGGTGCCGTCCCCGATGTTGCCCGTGACTACAAGAAGAACGGTGTCAAGTGGGTCGTTGTCGGTGACTGGAACTACGGCGAGGGTTCTTCCCGTGAGCACGCTGCCCTTGAGCCTAGGCACTTGGGTGGTCTTGCCATCATCACCCGCTCCTTTGCTCGTATTCACGAGACCAACCTGAAGAAGCAGGGTATGCTGCCCTTGACCTTCTCTGACCCCGCCGACTACGAGAAGATCGGCCCCAACGACAAGGTTGACATCAAGTGCACTGAGCTCGCCGTTGGCCAGCCCATCACCATGGTCGTCAAGCCCGCCAACGGCGACAAGGCGTTCGACATCAAGCTCTCGCACACCTTCAACGAGGGCCAGATGGAGTGGTTCAAGAACGGTTCCGCCCTCAACACCATGGCTAAGGCCCGCAAGTAAATGCATGCACCATAAGGTCAGACACAATCAACCGCCACTGGGGATGTAGATATGAGAGAGAATACCCGAGGTACGACGACGAACATAAGAAGAAGACCCTACAAGGGAGGAGAAGCTCAAAACATGAGGCCTGGCAGCCCTTGATTGGGTTTGTCGTGCAAGAAGTTTTCTTTATAGCTCTTATTTGGGCTCAATAGGGTTGGGTTCGGCTTGTATTTGTGAAGGTGTTAGCATGCAATGTACGACGTCTATTCATTCAGCAATCGAAATTTTCATACTTTCTAATTGCCCACTGGTTTAGCCATGCTTCTGCCCCCAGCTGTTAGAGGCTTCTGATCTAGCCAAGCCGCAATGCACCACTGCTCCATGTCTGGTGTAATTAGAAACCTCTGAATCAATGAGCATGAGCATCCTGCCCAGGAATACTCCAGAACCATTTACGCAGTCGGACCGAAAGCCGCAGTGTGCAATCACGCACATCCTTGTCTGCGGCCGTGGGGGCAGAGGTGAACATGCGCACGTGACAAGCTTTATCTCCATAGCAACGACCAATAACAAATACAAGGGCTGACCTCATCACCACCACCAAATCGACCTTGCACTTTTCTGGCCCGTGTTAACTGTGCACATATATCTGCATTCTTTTGCATTCCTATTCAGAGCGCGCTATTGTTTGCGCTTGGTTCTAAACCTACAAGTCTAAAGTTCCATTCACGGTCATAACAATGGCTCGCCTACGCAAAGCCAGCCCGCTGGAACCCAGCATCTTCTCTCGACAGCCCAGCCAAGCTCTACCAACGCGCTCAAGTCCTAGGAAGGCTGTGCGTGAAGTTAGCTATGTTGTCTCCTCTGACGAAGACGAGGAGAACGTACCCCTCAGGCCTAAGCCTTCAAAGCGTGACCACAGCGACCCGTCGTCCTTCTTCCAAGATGACACTTTTTATATGTCGAAATCAAACGCGAGCCCCTCAATCTCAACACTGACCCCGCGGAAGCAACGCATTCTCCGACCTGTTGAGAGCAATAGCCGCCTGCTGAGAAAGCTGAGTGATGAGAGTCTTGCTAGTCCAGAGAAGAGACCTGGGTCTGAGAGGAGAGCCAGGAGAGAGCGGATCGGGACACAGGACATCGACATGGAAGTCGGGAGGAAACGAACTCTCCTGTATGCGAAGAGCTTGGCACGGAGCGTTGCAGGCCGGGAATTGAGGAAAGCAAGCTCAAGGATCGATGTTGTGGATAGTGCAGAAGTGTGGAGCCCATCAAAGACGAAAGAGAAGAAAGAACCAGCAGTTCTTGAGATCGAGATCGAGGCTGAGCCAGAGGAAGAGACGAGTATACTCTGTGGAGACGAGGGAGACATGGCCCAAGAAGAAGAGCAACAGCAAGTTGAAACAAACAACGTGGAGGAGCCTACAGTTGAAGAGTGTGATAGCGATGACGATGAGGACATCGTCCTACCGGTCAGATCAAGACAACGGCGGCCCCAGAGATGCATCGAATCTGACTTGGAATCTGAAAATGAAGGAATAGCAGCGGCAGATGAGGTACCGAAACAGCCAGCAGCAGAGTTGGAAGAGCTGGAGCCATTGGTATCCATGCGACCCCCTCATCGAAAAGGACACAGTACCATCTCGAACTGGGCGCAGGAAGTCGTCGACCTGACAGACTCGCCAAAGGCTCCAGACTCCTTCATTTTACCAGAGTCGACACGTGCTCGCTCATCATCCTTCGCAGTGTCACGCCCTGCAACATCCTCTTCTGATGGTCTTCAGCCATTCCTCACATAGTGCGTCGTCTATACATCTCTCTTCAAGTCCATAAGTACTGACTAGCTTGCAGTTCACCCACTCCTACCAAGAGGCGCTCGCCCTGCAAAGCGCCTCCAATTCCACGACCCACGACTCCTACCCTCGCACCTCCCAGCCCCACAAAACTTGTTTCACCCTCGAAGAAGCAGCAACATATCCCAAAGGCACCAGATCTGCGACCTAGCCTTGACGCGTTCTGGAACCCTGAGGTTGTCAATGACTGGAACGACCATCACTCGCCTGCAAAGCCTCTTGTATCGCCTAGGAAGCAGCAATGGCGCGAAGATGTAGTCAAGATGATGGGCAGTATCGATTTAGAAGAAGAAAGCAGCAGCGAGGAGGCATACACAAGTCCCATTGCAAACCCCAAGAAAAAGACCTCCCGATCACAACCCCCACAGAAATCGAGTTCCGATGTCTCGACCCCAACCGTGCAGCAAATCCGGGCTCAGCGCAAAGAATTCACGGAAAGGAAACACGACATTGCCGCCTCATTCCTTGCCGAGCTGGATGATACGATCTGCTCCGGCACAATATCAAGTCTCTCACAAGCCACCGGCGGAATAAAACTGATCTGGTCCAAGACGCTCAAAACAACCGCCGGCCGTGCCAACTGGCGACGCGAAGTAATTCGCCTGCGCACCTCATCGCCAGGCGAAGCACCCACCTACACAACCGAAACGCGACATCACTGCTCCATCGAACTAGCGTCCAAAGTCATCGATGACGAGCACCGGCTGTACAACGTGCTAGCGCATGAATTCTGCCACCTGACCACTTTCATGATCAGCGAGGTGCGCAACAACCCGCACGGCGCAGAGTTCAAGGCCTGGGGACGCAAGGTATCCGACGCTTTCCGCGATCGAGACGTCGAGGTCACTACCAAGCACAGCTACGCCATCGAGTACAAGTTCGTCTGGGAGTGCGTCAGCTGCGGATACGAGTTCAAGAGACACAGTAGAAGCGTGGATACCAAGCGGCACAGCTGCGGCAAGTGCAAGGGTGCGCTTGTACAGACTAAACCGACACCGAGAGGCGGCGTTGTAGGCAAGGATGGTAAGGTCGGCGAGGCGAAGAAGTCGGACTACCAGATCTTCGTCAAAGCGAACTTTGCTAGAGTTAAAGGCGAGATGGCGGCCCAGGGATTGAATAAGCAGATGGGCAGGGTCATGGAGGTTGTGGCGAGAGAGTACAGGGAGAAGAAGGAGAGGGAGAAAAACGTGAGCAAGAAGGTTGTTGATGAGCTTGATGAGGCGCTGGAGGGGCTGAAGTTATGAGATAGGAGCACGTGGTTCCAGCTTGTTATGACTTGCACGACGGCGTCTAGCTGGCTTATTGGTTTGCTTGGAGTTTCGTCCTGCATATTGGCGCAGAGGACAAACTTGAGCCATTTGAAATTCGATGTCAAACTCATGAATGTAGCATTTTATCTCATGGTCAGGACTGTATCCCCCACCTGTGTGTTCATAGTAGATTCCGCCATCCTTTTGATGCGTCCTCAGTCTGATGCTGTCGAGGAAACAAGCAACGATGATTGCGAGTACATTGCTGAGGAGACATTAAAGATTAAGATTAGATTTCTACCAACACACATTGATGCTGGAAAGTGCCCGATACAGAAGAAGAACCACTTTTGCAAGTGGTATGAAGACGACAGCGCATAAACACATCCGAACGATTCACGAGTACTATGGAATTTGTACCTCGGGACATGGTGTGTTTGTTGTTCGCAGCTGGGCGGCCTGCTTGCGCTTGTAGTGGCCTCAAGGTGACTTGGCAGAAGCAGCCTTGCCCTCTGGATGAGTCGCTTGCTCTCGAGAACCCTTGGTCGCTACCAAAAAGGCGCCAACGCCTTTGCAATTGGCAGGATTTTTCGTGGCCTCCAGCAGCTCGTGTCTGTATGCCATTGCAAGATCGAGAAGAAAGTCTTCGGGGAATTCACCCTTTCAGACTCTTATCATTGCTGGATCGGTAACGCTCCCTACGTCTACACATAGAAGCCTCGATGCGCTGCGTTGGGGCGTGGCGTTGTAAACCAATGTCAGGATATACAGATAGGGTTCGATACACTACTGGTCTGAGTCGTGAATGTGTGAGAGCTGAAAAATGGCTGTGATAGCTTCATCATTTGCCATGCCATCTTGAAACTTCTCTGCTAGTATGTAGAGCTTGAACATCGTTTCATGCTCCTTGTGGAAACGGTGGAGAACCTCTCTTAGAGAAAGTGTACGGAATTCCTCCTCAAGGAGAGCTATGGTGGGTAGTCCGTTCTTGTAGACAAAGTTAAGGTACAGGGCGAAGATCTCAGGCTCATCGTCTAAAAGATTGATGATTTGAGTCCCAGGTTCTCTCCAGTTTCCGTTCATGGCGCGGCGGAAGAACTCAGAGCGAGCGGTGAGGAAGGACTCGTGAACAGTGAGGGATTGACGGTTGGCTGTGGATCCGACTTTGACAATCAATTTGGCGGAAGTATTGAAGCTGTGTGAGCATAACTGTTAGTTCATAGGCTGTCGAGTAATGTGTTATAGCCATACACACCTTGCGGCGCTGTTTCGAGGAACGCGCATTGACTTGTGTGAATTCGCCATGGCTGTACGGGCGTGGCGATGGTGTTGCGTAGCAGAAGTGATGCAATCTCACGAGGCGGTGTGGCATGAATTACAATGCACTAAAGTTGTAGAAACCAGGCCTGCTGCTCTTGCGCAGGTGAAGGGGGAGGAGGCGTCACGAGATCAACGAGAGCTTGAGTCCAGCCTTCTCACTTCAAGCACATATGTAAATTTTCAGTACATCTGAGATGATAAATTAAAAAACGAGTAGAGGCGCATTAGTCGCGGTGATAGCCTCAAGACGTTGTCGTTGCGACCTTTCCATGCATGCAAGGCTGTGTCAATCGGAGCTATATAGAAAGTAAAGCGACATAAAATGAGCTGGATTTAGTCCTATGTTGTGTCTTTCTTTCAGAGGTCACTGTGGTCATAGTTAGGGCTGGGAATTGACGATCAGCTAGTTCCGAGTCGTAATTGAAGTGAAGGTAAGAAATCCCTAGCTCAATGTCAACTTAATTACACCGCGCACCTGATTCCACCAACGACGCAGAAAATCCACAGCCAAATCATTCAAATATGTCGTCGCAGCCCTCTTCGCAAGCTCTGCAACGAGTCAAGTTCGAACCTGACATCTTGGATCCACCCGCAGCTGTTGACACAGGCCCCGGCTCTCCTCTCTCGCCTGAGGACTCTGCAGCCATCCATAAAGTCTCCAATAGCGACGACGAGGACACAACTGCGCAAGCATGTATCAACATCAACATCAACAAGGGTAGTGCAAGACAGCTATCGCGCGGACCGCCATCAGCCAAGCATCAACATCTCTCAGGTGGAACGAGACCTGTAGCTGCTTACAATAGTGCCCTAGCAGCTTGTCCAGCTTATATATCGAGAGCGAAAAGCAGAGAAGACGGGTCGCTACAGCACAGGTCCTCATACGCTGGCGGCCAGCATGAGCAGAGAACACATTCGTCACCACTCGAAGGATCTTCTGGGTCAATCCCACCTAGGGGTGTCCACACGTATGCACCAAACGACAGACAAGCGGCTACGCTCTCGCAGTGGCCTTCGAAATTGCCTCAGGGACTTTTTCCAAATCATCTCGATTTCGCTACGCTGAATGCTCCGGATAGAGGGCGAATGCCACCAAGGCACCCGGCCATGCTTTCTCAGCACATGGTCCAGCCATCACACCAGACTAGCTCTGCGTTGCTATCCTACAAAGAAGCAATGAGGAGATTGCAGCAGATTCCTCAGTCAGCATTACATACCGGCATTATGCCTCCATCTACAAACCTTGCGGGAACGCAAACCCAGAGTGACCGGCTGAGCGCTGTTACTGGCGTCATGATTTCATCTTCCTCTGTCGCAGATAAGGAGAACCGGAGGCCCTTGAACATGGAAAATGGGTCTTTCACAGGGCTATCGGAAATTGTGGAAGCGCGGGAATACGTACAGATCCTTCCCACCTCAGGCAAACACCCTGCAACATCTCCGCATATGGACGCAACGAAGCGTCCCAAGAAGTACTCTGGTTTTCGACCGGGGTGTATCAATCTGCAGTATCAGACCATCAAAGTCATCAACATGCCCACTCGAGGGGACTTGCTTCCAGGACAGGAAGTGCCCGAGCCAACGCCCGACAACCTACCGTATGGGGATACAGAAGATTACCAGAGCTCCATGCTGATATACTGGCTTGACGAACAAGAGCTCTCGTACCGAGAGAGTATCGAACTATGCAAGCAGAGGTTTCCTGCCGAGACTTCCAACTACGACACAATTCGAAGGCGCCACCAGGGCTCCCTGCAGCGTCTGGCGAAAAAGTATGGTCTGAAACCCACTAGCGAGATCACCAAGCCAGGCTTCAAAGTTCTACGTCGTGGCTTGCTCGCTGGCACTAAGTATAATAGGATCGGTGGTAAGGCCTTTGAGCCTACGAAGGCTACGCACGTGGCAGAAAATCTTCTTGGTGAGACCACTACTGCTGCTGAACAGCACGCAAGCACCACATCCTTATTGTGGATACAGTCACAGTCACAGTCACAGGCACAGTCACAGTCACAGTCACAGGCTCAGGCCAACAGAGGCTCAAAGGGGCACATTCGTAGCAATAGGCTCACTCAGCCGTTAGCAACTCGAGGGCTCCTGCTGGCGTGCATCGTTGTCTGGAAGGATACTGAGGGTGCGAGTTTTGAACAGATTCAGAAGCGGTTGGCGGATGAATTTAAGTGGGAGTTGAGTACCGCGACAATCCGGAAAGTGTACTACGCGGAGCGTCCACGAGTGTACGACGTGCGCCGTAACACTGGAAACGATGCTCAAGTAGACCTGGAGGCCAAAGCAAGTGCCCTGGGTACGAGTGAGCCTGGAGAAGACACGACTGGAGAAGACGCAAGCTTTGGTTTGGCTGGGACTAAAGTCACCCCTGAACACTTTCTGTAAGCTATCAGATTGTTCGTAGACCAAAAGTATTCATGATGGGCAGGTATTTGCCTACCACTGGCGTTAATTCGGTGCGAGGCACGTTTCGGACCCAGTTAGTACAAGTAAGAGTAATTGCCGTTGAATTTAGGGTACATAAGGTTAAATCTTATAATGGTTCATGGTGTTAGGGATAAGAGACAACGTAGAGCAAATGATGGTGTTATTCGTGATGTCTGAGATGTGAGATGGTCGCGGCGTTCTGATCAACGCCCCGAACCATGACCCATGCAGCTAGCCCCGCCAAGATGCTCGCTTAGCATTGCGCCCACTCAATACTCGCGAACTTTCTCAATTCCTTCGATTCTCCAACCTCGACGTTCAACTAACCCGGACTTATCAGAAAAGACAGACCACCTCTCGCACTAGCCATGCGTGAGTATCGTCCTTCTGATCGGCTGCGACAGCCTGGCTAACGACCGCTGCAGCTCCCAAGTTCGATCCCTCCGAGGTCAAGGTCATCCACCTCCGTGCGACCGGTGGTGAAGTCGGTGCCTCCTCCGCTCTCGCCCCCAAGATCGGTCCTCTCGGTCTCTCGCCCAAGAGTGCGTATTCCACAAATCTTTGCGAGCGCAGAACTGCGCAGGCGCTTTCATGAGTAATCGCTAATCGAAACTTCAGAGGTCGGTGAAGATATCGCCAAGGCCACCGGTGACTGGAAGGGTCTTCGCGTCACCGTCAAGTTGACCATCCAGAACCGTCAGGCCGCCGTTTCCGTCGTTCCCTCCGCTTCTTCCCTCGTCATCAAGGCCCTCAAGGAGCCTCCCAGGGACCGCAAGAAGGAGAAGAACATCAAGCACACCAAGTCCGTTCCTCTTGATGAAATCATTGCCATTGCCAAGACCATGCGCTTCAAGTCCATGGCCAAGGACCTGAAGGGTACCGTTCTCGAGATCCTCGGAACCGCCTTCTCCACCGGTTGCCAAGTTGACGGCCGCAGCCCCAAGGATGTCTCCGACGACATCAAGTCCGGCGAGATCGAGATCCCCGACGAGGAGTAAATGTTTGCACATCGATAAAACGGTGCATGACAGACATGATTGGATGATTTACGCCATAGATGGTTTACATAGCTGAATAAGCAGTACGTCTCCAACACAGAGCTCCAGTCTTCGACTGGTGGGACATGCCCAGCTGCGGCGTTTGAGGTGTCTGAACCAAAAGTGACCTTGGCTCAAGACAATGAGATACCCATTTTGTCGTCTTCAAATCTTCTCTCCCATTGTGACTTGTATCTTATTCGACAAGTGACTTTCCGTTGGGAATGTGTTGACCAAGTATCCCAACGGGAATCAGTCTTGTGGTGAGTTGTGGTATGATCATATATGTGTCCGCTCTCCCGTGAACAAGCATTATGAGGATGCACAGCGCAGCCTTCGACGCACTCGAGATTCTGACATCCGAGGTCAGAAATCTGACTTCAGTCTGGCCACGCTAGTCTGTATATATTCTAGTGTGCATGCTTATCGATTAGAACCCAAGCAGCTCTCGCAAAAAGTTCGAGACCAACAGTACAGCAATCACGCGCTCGGAAAACAACAGAATGTCGAAACAGAAGACTGGTGATGAGGCAGTCGACTGTCCAAGGAGCAGTGACCAAGTGGAGTTGAAGCAGGGAAAGAAGAGGAAACGCGTCGAGGTACCCAATGGAAAGTCACAGCTGAATGCACCATCAGAAAAGGCTGCTGAAGCCAGCAATGTGAAAGAGGAAAAGGTGACCAGCACTGCGCCACCCAAAGCGTCGAAACTAGGATCGGGATCGCCAGCACAACACCATAAATCCCACTCAATCACGACGTCAGGGCAAACGGGTCAAACGCGGAAACGAACTGACAAGAAAACGTTCACCAGACCCCAGCAGAGCGCTCCACCACACCTTTTGCGGAAGCGTGATGAGCTGCTGCCTAAGAGAAAGGCACTGCCTATTTGGCCACAAGCGGACTCTATCAAAGCTGCGCTGAGAAAAAACAATGTCCTCGTCCTCACCGGAGAGACAGGTTCCGGTAAATCGACCCAAGTACCACAGTTTCTACTAGACGAGAAATGGTGTACCCAATGCATCGCAATTACGCAACCTCGACGAGTTGCCGCTATTTCTCTGGCGAGGCGTGTAGCAGAAGAGATGGGCAGCTACATGGGTAGCCAGAGTCCTATGGCGAAAGTTGGCTACAGTGTGCGATTCGACAATGCCACAGGACCGAATACGAAGATCAAATTTCTAACGGAAGGAATGCTGCTGCAGGAGATGTTGAGAGATCCGATAATGTCGCAATACAGCGCTGTAGTGGTCGACGAGGTTCACGAACGCAGTGTCAACGTCGATCTGATTCTTGGATTTCTCAAGAACCTCGTCTCAGACATCGAGCAAAGCGGGAAAAAACGACAGCAGCCTCTCAAGGTTGTTATCATGAGTGCCACTGCTGATGTAGAGGCACTTGTCGGGTTTTTTGATGATTCCAGTGCGTCAGAAAAGGCATCGTCTGCATTAGAAGGCGGTATTACGATGGAGAACGCATCCGAGCAGGCGATCACAAGCCGTGTGTCGAAGTGTTTCGTGGAAGGCCGGCAGTTTCCAGTCAAGACAGTCCACCTACCAAGCCCTACGCAAGACTGGGTCGAGGCGGCTCTCAAGCTCATCTTCCAGATTCACTACAAAGAGCCTTTGCCCGGTGACATCCTGGTATTTCTGACTGGTCAAGACACGATTGAGGGGCTGGAGAAGCTCGTTAACGACTATGCGGAGGGTATGGATGCCGAGGTACCAAAGGTGAGTTCTACTCTTTTGTCTGAAGCGATCAGTCCCTGGATCTTCTGAACACTAATAACATGCAGCTACTCGTCCTACCACTTTTTGCCGCTTTGCCACAACACGCCCAACAACGCATCTTTGAACCAACACCATTTCGCACAAGAAAGGTGATCTTGGCAACCAACATCGCCGAAACATCCGTCACAGTACCCGGTGTCCGGTACGTCATCGATTGCGGCAAGTCGAAGACCAAGCAGTTCCGCAGTCGTCTAGGCCTGGAGTCGCTCCTAGTCAAGCCCATCTCAAAATCTGCGGCAATCCAGCGCAAGGGTCGTGCCGGTCGTGAAGCTCCTGGACAATGCTACCGGCTATATACAGAGCAAGGCTACAACGAGATGGAAGAGCGAACGATACCCGAAATCTTGAGATGTGATCTCAGCCAGGCGATCTTGACTATGAAAGCGCGTGGTGTAGACGACGTGCTCAACTTCCCCTTCCTAGATCGACCGCCCCGCGAAGCGCTTGAGAAAGCTCTTCTACACCTGCTCCATCTGCAAGCCCTGGGAGAGACCGGTACCATCAGCGATACCGGTCTGAAGATCGCAAAACTCCCTCTCACACCAACCCTAGGCCGCGTTCTTGTCGAAGCCGCGAAACCTGAGCGCGACTGCCTACTTGACGTAATCGACATCATCTCCGCCCTCAGCGTCGAGAACGTCTTCCTCAACCTCGTCACCGAGGAGCGCAAAGAAGAAGCCGAAGAAGCGCGTCGTGAGCTCTACCGACGAGAAGGCGACCACATGACGCTCCTCGTCACCGTCCAGCGCTATGCTGAGGAGCAGTCAGACCGCAAAGCTTGGTGCATCAAACACTTTGTTTCACACCGCGCGATGCAGAACGTCATGAACGTGAGGAAGCAGCTGCGCCAGCAGTGCCAGCAGCTCAAACTCCTCTCAGCCAGCGATGATCAGGACATGTCGAACCCGTCGGAAGAGAGGACCAAGGCAATTCTCGCGTGCATGCTACGGGGATTCGTGGCGAACACCGCTAGGCTGATGCCAGATGGGAGTTACAAGACACTCAACGGTAACCAGTTGGTAGCGATACATCCCGGGTCGGTCCTGTTTGGGCGCAAGGTTGAGGCGATTGTATTTAACGAGTTCGTCTTCACCGGGAAGGCGTGGGCGAGGGGCGTGAGTGCGGTGCAGCTGGACTGGGTTGCTGAAGTTATCGACTCAATCTTGTAGATGGGTGTGTAGAATGATATGGAGTAATAGTGTATATCAGTGTTTCCATTCACAACGAATCGTCTCCGTCGTTGAAAAAATGCTTGGACTCAGAAGTTCTGATTCGTACCCTGGAAAGCAACGCTTGGAGGTATTCAGCGGCATGTCAGAAAGAGCATTTAACAACCATGAAGATCTGCAGTCTTCCAAGCATTCATAAGCTTACAATACTCCTGTAGGGCCACCATAATTGCCTCCTTATACTCAGAGAGAACGCACGCATGGATCCATATTTTCCTGCAACGTAAGAGAGTGTCTACCTCCTCCTACCAACCCCAGCCCCACCAGTTTCCTTATCCGCCAAACTAACCACCTCCCCGATACCCGCGGCTTCCTGCTCATCCTCCAGTGCACGAATCTCCTCTCTGCAGTCCCAGAACTTCTCCTCCGCTTCTTTGAATGCTAGCTGCCTCATCTCTTTTGGCCCGTACTCGTCCATCTTCTTCTTCCTATCCAGATCCTCAATCGTGAGATTAATCCATGCCTCTGACGTCCGGGA
Organism: Ascochyta rabiei; assembly: GCF_004011695.2. NCBI lineage: Eukaryota > Fungi > Ascomycota > Dothideomycetes > Pleosporales > Didymellaceae > Ascochyta > Ascochyta rabiei. Next base: position 524,994 of record NC_082421.1, read on the forward strand.
GTAGAAGTCGCGCAAGGTCTCGAAAGGCCGCGGATGCGGCAGCCCATCGGTAAGTGCAGAGATCTCTTCGTTGGTACCAAGGTCTTCGTCTGCGGTGTCTTTGGAAGGAACGACGATGGGGGAGTCGATGACACTTGTTGGGGCTGTTGAGGGGACGGACCCATCTTCTTCGTCTTCGCCTTCCGAGTCGTCTTCGTCGTCCTCGTCTTCTGAATCGGCTTCGTCGTCGCTGCCTTGCCAGTCCTCCAGCTCGCGCTTGAAGATCTCCTGCACGCCGTCGAGATGGTTCAGATTCACGGACCAGAGCTCGTCGAAAGTGAATTCTCGGTCGCCCTTCTCGAAGGTGCCGCCGTATATGTAGAGCGTATCCGCTTGGACGGCTAGGGCGGCGTTAAAGCGCGGGTGCGGGAATTCGTAGGCACGCGGCTTCTCAGGGCGTTGGTCCTCCTCCTCTTCCTCCTCTTTAACCTTCTCTGCCTCACCATCGGAATCCAGCGAAGTAACACCGCCAGCCTTCATCTCCAAAGCTTTGAGGTTGGCAAGCAACTCTTCCTCGTCAGCTTTTCCACGCGCGCGGCGGCTGACGTTCGCCTGCTTTTCTGCCTTCTTGTTCGCATTGGCTTTCGGTCGTCGTAGAGTGAGCGGCATGTATCTGTTTCGCTCGATGTTCCAAACAAACATTTGGTTGAAGAACTCGGAGTCAATGCCCTCTTCGCTCTCCTCGACGTCATGCACACCACCAAACAATACGCCACGCCCCTTGTGAAATGCCATAGTGGCACCTGCACGTGCAGGATTTGGTGCATTCGCGGGCATCTTGCGCTTCTCCCACGAAACTGTGGGGAGTGTTGTAGAGGGTTGGTCAGCAGGCGGTGGTGTGATACGGAGGAACCAGGTGTCAACGTGCACCTTCGGCTTCAGCACCATTCGAGATGATGGGCCGCCACCACCACCTTTCTTGCCCTTGCCTTGCTGCTGCTGTTGTTGTCCTTTGTTACCACCTGCAGTAGTCTTTACTCGCGAGTATCCACCGTAGATAACGGCGCCCTGGTCGTGTGGCAACAGGGTAAAACTTGATCGTGCATCTGGAACTGCTCGTGCTGCTTGCAGTTTTGGTGTATGCCACGTGAAGTTGACACAATCGTAGATCCACAGGTCGTTCAGATACTTTGTAGTCGCCGAGGTGTCCTGAAAACCGCCAAATAGGATAATGTACTGCTTGAAGCCAACCATACGGTGTCCACTTCTTGCTGGCGGACTAGATGCTTTGCCTTTCGTCTCTACACGCGTCCATTCCCGACTCTTGGGTTCAAGCTTCCAGAAGTCGTTGTAGTGATAAAACGTGCCTTGCTTGGGAGAGCTGAACTCGCCACCAAATAGGTAGATCTCTTGTGTGTTCGCAGCTCTGCACCAGGCGTGTCCTGAACGTGGCAGCGGCGAGTTAGGGCTCGTGACTTTGTTCCAGGTGTCTCGCTTGATGTTGTAGACAAACAGATCGTTGTAGAAATGTGCAACGGCACCGTTGTAGTACTCGCCGCCGTACATGAAGATCTCGTTTTCATTTGCTGGGTTGGCGATCAGCGTGCTGGACGACCTCGGTGATGGTGGCTCGCAGGCAGTTTCCGTAATCTCGTTGTACAGTTCCTGCTCTTTCGCATACTGCGCCAGCACCGCATCAAGATCCACGGATTCAGTGTCTGAATCTGCATCCTTGTTCTTCGATGCCACCTTCTTGTCTTTCTTGCCGGCCTTTTTCTCTTGCTTTGCTGCCTTTGCTGCTTTGGCGGCTGCTTTGTCGCCCTTCTTCTTGTCTTTCGCCATGACGATAGTAGAATGCTTCAAACACTAGAACGTGAAGATGCCTTAAGCTCCTGATATGAATTTCGAGGTTTTGGGTAATTCGCCCCCGCAGTTGCTGGAAATTTTCGCTTTTGAAGGCGCAACACAAACAACCTGAATTCGAAAGACGAGACCCTGTTTCTGGGACTCGGGCAATGATGAAGCTCTGCACTTGCTCTGGAATCACAGATATCGATCACATGAAAAGTGCAAGCTTCATGGCTCGCCTGTCGCACCTGCACGAAACAGTAAGTAGAATAGATGTGGGGCTTCCTTATCGATAAAGCCACGACATTCACTCCACTATCAACCAGAACACCACCATACACGAACCCGAAATGATACAAGCAGCAAAGATCCTTGAGCAAAGAAGCCATACAGTGCCTGGTGGGTACATCGAGAGTACATCAATTGGCATATCAGTTACTGACCGACTCAGGCAAGCTCAGGATAACCGAGCACTTCTTCCAAGTACCGCGTGACTATACTAACCCCTCAGCGGGCAACATTCAATTGTTCGCACGTTCAGCCCTCAAAACCGAAAAGCCTGCCGACTACTCTCCGACCGGCACTCCAGACCCCAAAAAGATCCAACTCCCATGGCTAGTCTACTTGCAAGGCGGCCCTGGGTTTGAATGCCGCAGTCCTCAGGATGTATCCTGGGTTCCCACTATTCTGGATAAAGGGTACCGAGTTTTGATGCTTGACCAGCGCGGCACTGGCTTATCAACTGCAATAAGCCAGAGCAGTCTGCAGCTTCGAGGCGACGAGAAGGTACAGGCAGAGTACTTGAAAAGTTTCCGTGCAGACAGCATCGTCAAGGACTGCGAGGCTGTCCGAAAAGCATTGACAGACGACTATCCCGACGACAAGAAGAAATGGTCCGTCATGGGCCAATCTTTTGGAGGGTTCTGTGCAACAACCTATCTGTCCTTCTACCCCGAAGGCGTCAAAGAAGCCTTCCTCTTCGGCGGGCTTCCACCCCTACGCAACAATCCAGATGAAGTGTATGAGCGTCTGTATGAGCGCGTCAAGAAGAGGAACGAACAGTACTATAGCAAATACCCCGAGGACGTGGAGCGAGTAAAGCGCATCATCAAGCTACTGAGCCGATTCGGCGACACCACCGTCCGCGTCCAAGGAGGCGAAGGCCACCTCAGCGCACGCCGCTTCCTCCAACTCGGCATCTTCTTCGGCAAGCACGGTGGCTTCGACGAGGTGCACGCCCTCGTCCTCCGAGCCGACACCGATCTAAACCAGTTCGGACACCTAACCCGCCCGACGGTGCTTGCGCTCGAAGCCGCGCAGTCGTGGGATTCAAACATCATCTACGCCCTGCTCCACGAGCCCATCTACTGCCAAGGCGAAGCATCCCGCTGGTCCGCCGAGCGCCTCCTCTCCAAGTTCCCCTCCTTCTCGCTGCACAACATCGACGCCGCAGACCACCCCGTGTACTTCACCGGCGAGATGATCTACCCCTTCATGTTCGACTGCTACCCGGAGCTCGCCAAGCTGAAAACCGTCGCGCACCTGCTCGCCGAGGAGAACAACTGGCCGCCGCTGTACGACGTCGCCCAGCTGAACTCGAACGAGGTGCCTACCTACGCTGCTGTCTACCACGACGACATGTACGTTGATTTTGAGCTGAGTATGGAGACTGCGAGTGCGATTCAAGGCTGCAAGCCGTTTGTCACAAACTCCATGTATCACAATGCCATTGGAGCCAAGACGGACGACGTGCTCAAGGAGATTTTCGCGAGGAGGGACGATGTAATCGATTGATTAGGGGCGAGGTGTATTTGTCCACCTTTTCGTGGTGGATGGTATTGCATCTTCGTACTTTCACTGCAAGTGCGCATTCGTTCTCTCGGTCACAAGCGTGAGAGGCATAGTGAGAAGAACCACGCAGACAATCTCAGCATTCCATAGAAAGCAAAACGAAAGAATCTGAATTTTAACGACATGCTGCAGAATCACGAAATTTCTACACCGCCCACCAGCAGACCGAGAAATGATATTATCCACATCCCACCACGCATCCCATCTCTTCCGTAGCACCCCCACTCAATGCCAGGTGAACCTCCCAGCGACCCACTCTGCGCCCCTACGAACCACGCAAAACTCGACATCGGTCTGAAAAAGCCGATAATTCAGCTCATCCATTGTCTCGGTGATGTACGCGTTGGCGACAACAGACCCAAACAGCTCCATCTGAAGCTTCTCAACGTCCCGTATCACGGCAATGGTACGCGACACTCGATCGGCGAGGGTGCGCTGTTGGGCAAGCGCTGCGGGTGTCATGCCCACGGGCTGACGGGCGCGGCGCTCAAATAGGGGAGTGCGGCAGTGGGGACATCGATTCGCGTTACGGGTTGTGCTGTTGAGCCAGTGCGCGAGGCAGGGTTTGCCGATTACGTGGTTGCAGGCGGTGATGCGGAAGGCGCGGTGTATGATGGTGTTGGTGTAGGGCTCGAGGCAGATGCAGCAGCGTTTGGAGTGGTCGCGGGCGTCTGGATGAGTGTGTGTTGGTGATGGTGACACTTCCTGACCATGGTCGGATACGTTGTGGTCTGGGCCGATGTTCTCAAGCTCCGTGTCCTTAGCTGGGCTCGGGAGGAGGTGATGGGCGTGGGTGAGTTGGTTGATCACTTCATCCTGTAGTGAAGCAGTGCACTCGCTGAATTCTTTCTGTAGAACAGGATGGTGCTTCAGGCGAATGTGTTCAGCCACTGAGCCGGTTGTTTCGGCAAAGTTGATGTAGTAGAAGGTTCGTATGTTTCGAAGACGGTACACTACTTTCACAAGCACATCCATATGCAAGGAACGGATAGCCATGCTGGCGACTAGACGGTTACGAATACCGACGCGGTACAAATTATCATGATCTCGCAAGAAATGAACGAGATGTTCGGGTAGGCTGAAGAGTGTTGCGTCCTCGGCGAGTCGTAGTTGTTCTGCATATTCACGGTTCTGCTGGAGGAGTTTGGTCACGTTCCGCAGAGCGCGATCAATGTAGACTGTGTCCGGCTCAGCGCGATGTGCTGAGATAACACCCTCGAAAGATTGACGAACGGTTCGCACTAGGCCGATAGGAATAGTCATGTGTGCTTGTGTAGGACCAGATAACTCGGGTCGAAGGCTGCCGAGAGATTGCTGTAAGAAAGAGCGTGACTCGGACATTGTGAGGCTTCTCTCGTTTGAGACTGTGGTACTGCAGTACCTCTCGCAAGCACAGGCAGGGCAAGTTCAAACCAGCGGTCTGTCCGAGAGACGATCCTGGGATAGATTATAAAATTGCCTGAGAGACGGAACGATGTATTCGTGGTGATTTGAGTTCAACTGTAGTTTGCGAACAGTGACATCCGGTACGTGATATGATGTAGCTTGAAGGTGACTATCAGTATTAGGCCTTTGGTGAATGACGATCTGGTTTTCTTATTGTGCAATGGCCATTGTACTGTCCGACACTGTAACAGAACCTTTCACCTTGCTCTCGTCATGGAATAGCAGTTGGTTGTTCCCGAGGTGAACGTGGTTTTGGTGGTTCATAAGTACGATTGTGAGGCCGTCAACATGTGCTGCTATAGATAGTGATAGGCTTGCTGAATTCAATGGTATATAGTTGGGACCAACATGCATGTGCAAGGCATCAAGTGTCGTCGGCCAGCGCTCTGACCTTGACAAACATATGGCAGGAACACAACCGGAGTCGTGTTTCACCAGCCGGAGGAAGGAAAGAATTGGAAAAGTGGAAGTCGCCTTGTCCAGGCCGTTCATGCCTCAGCGCTTGCTCCATAGACCTTGTTGCGTTTCTCGGATCCTGCGCTCTTGTTCCTTGATCATAGCTTCGGTCTGACCGTGGCCATTGCCTCTGCTGTCGACGTGGTCGATTTCCATGGGATCAGACCCCTCTTCTGCGGGCTGTGGGAACTTCGGGGCGGGAGGTGCACCTCGTCGTGGTTCGTGGGCTTTGATGCCTTCCATCATACCAGCGGCGCCGCCGGCTCTTAGCTGGTTGATGGCACGGATGGTGTCGATGGCGGCATGGAGCGTGCGCCTGGCGTTGAAGTTCTTCTTTACAGTCGGCAGCAGATCCTCCTCGCCTTCGGCTTGTTTCGTGCCAAGATCAGCAATCCAGGGGTGTGACAAAGCTTCGTGCGAGGTCATGCGCGCCGCTGGATCGACCGTCAGACAGCGACGAATGAACTCGCGAGCAGTCAGCGAGACGCCACGCCAGTACTCGAGTGGCGTGAAGGAGTAGTCGGCAACAAGGATGGCTTGCATCTCTTCAAGGTTCGAGTCACGATCGAAAGGAGTGTAACCGCAGAGGAGGAAGTAGGTGATGACGCCGATGGCCCAGATATCGCTGTACGAATCGTTAGTTGTGAGGACACAAGACTCGGACATGCACGTACACAGGCTTGCCGTGGCCAGTCTTCCGGAAAATCTCAGGCGCCATGTATCCGGGGGTTCCACAAGTCGTAGTCAAGACGTGGAACTGCTCTTCGTCCATGATGCGGGACAGGCCAAAGTCGGCAATCAGCAGATCGGCATTGTCCTCTGGCGTCCGGAACAACAGGTTCTCGGGCTTCAAGTCGCGGTGCACAATGCCGTGGTCGTGGAGGTATGCCACAGCAGACAGTGTGGCTCGAATCAAGTCTGCTGCATCCGACTCGTAGTAGTTGCCTTTTCGGCAGATGCGGTCGAAGAGCTCGCCTCCCAGTGCCAGATCGGTCACGAGGTATACTGCAGACAAAGATCATCAGCTATGCATGTCGTCACGGCGTGGGAGTGCGTACAGTTGTTCATGGTCTCAAAGTAGTCCACCAGGGTCAGGATGTTCCTGTGGCCCATAGACACCCTTTTCAGTACTGCGATCTCGTTCCGGACCATGTGTTCTCGCCCAGCCATGAGCCTCTTGTTGATGACCTTGGCAGCGTAGTATCTCCCTGTGTCGATGTGCACGCACTCCTTGACCACCGAGTAGCTGCCAGCGCCCAAAGTTTTTCCCGTCTTGTAGCGGCATGGCTGCACCTGCGCCTGCGACTGGGGCGTAGAGGCTCCGTTCGAAGCCATTCTCGACGGCGTGCTTTACTCAGGGCGTCGTAGCCACACAACGTGGTGGGAAGACGCGAGGAGTTGGCTGTAGGGGAGGGAAAGCGCAGCAATAGATGGATATATGGGGGCCGAGATCTCAGCCTAGTCGAGCAAGATTGCACAAAGGCAGTGCAAAGATGCTGGGGAAGAGCCTGAGCCGTGGGGTGAGGCGGTATATATGTTCAAGCGCTATACGGGCGAGGCACGAGTGGGTGTTGTGGTCTAAGGAGAAGGGAAAGGCGCCGTTGTCGTGGACCTCGTATGTCGCAAGTCAGCCCTAGGACCCCCGCGTTGGTGGGGTACCGTGTCTGTGCGCGCAACGCCCGGATTCGCGCAACGCCCGCTTTTTACTAGTAAAAACACCAAAATCTCTTATTTTAAAAGCTAATTAACTCTACTATTAGTAGAGATAAAGACTAACTTTCTATTAGAAAGATACTCTATTTATATAGATCTATAAGCTAGTAGTAATTTTATTCTATAATATATAGTATTAGCTATAATAATATTTTTTACTAGTAGAGTAAAAGTTCTAAAACTTTAATAAAACTCTTAGATATTAAAATTTAGAGTATAAACCCTAGTCTGTAGAGTATCTTTAGTATAGGAATTCTTTTACTATCTAGCGTAGTTCTTTATATATACTACTTTTAGCTACTTTTAACTTTATATTTTTAGGAAAAGTAGTATATATAAGGAACTATGCTAGCTACTTAAAAAAGTCCTATACTAAAGATACTCTACAGACTAGGGTTTATACTCTAAATTTTAATATCTAAGAGTTTTATTAAAGTTTTAGAACTTTTACTCTACTAGTAAAAATATTATTATAGCTAATACTATATATTATAGAATAAAATTACTACTAGCTTATAGATCTATATAAATAGAGTATCTTTCTAATAGAAAGTTAGTCTTTATCTCTACTAATAGTAGAGTTAATTAGCTTTTAAAATAAGAGATTTTGGTGTTTTTACTAGTAAAAAGCGGGCGTTGCGCGAATCCGGGCGTTGCGCGCACAGACACGGTATCGGCGTGCGCGAAAGAGCTTCCACAGCCGCTCTTCCGCAGTCCTGAAGGTGCAAAGACTTGGGCCACAGCGACGAGAAATATGCCCGTCGACCCATGCTTCGTTTTAAGACTTGAGACGTAGCAAGAACATAGCCGGCGGACAACGCTCTCGAATGTCTTGAATTGATAGAGCTGCTCGATTGTGGCTGGCTGCACAGCAACGTATATGAGGCTGTAGGCCGTGTATCACTAACGCACACAGTCCTTTGCTGGTGGTATGTCAGATCTTTCTACATGGTGTATACTACTACTTCTTCTTCTTCTTCCTCGTCTACATCACAGCGTTCCGTCGTAGCCAACGCTCCCGTGGTCTAATCGAAAAAAAATCATGTCAAGCGAAACGCGAGTAGAACAGCCCTACGACTTGACGAGCAAGCTGGATCCGTCCATGCTCTCAGGCTGAGAGAGACCCATCAGGGCAAGGATCGTAGGTGCGACGTCACCGAGCACACCGTCACTCTTCTTCAAGCTCCAGGACTCGGGCGCGTTAGCCATGACGAATGGAACCTTGTTGAGTGTGTGAGATGTCTTAGGAGTACCCTCCTCCGTAAGCATCTCTTCGGCGTTACTGATTCTCTGTTAGCGTGGCGTTTGTAGGCGATGGACGTGGTAGCTTACCCGTGGTCAGCAGTAACGAAGAGGACGTAGCCGCTCTCCTTGCACTGATCGTACACCCTCTTGATAGCCTTGTCGGTCTCTGTGCAAGCCTCAATGGCTGCCTTGTAAACACCAGTGTGGCCAACCATATCGGGGGGTGCGAAGTTGTTCATCAAGAACTCAAACTTGCCGGTCTGGATCCTCTCGCAGAGCTTCTCGGCAACGGCCATGGCGCTCATGGTAGGCTGGAGGTCATAGGTGGCTACCTTGGGCGAAGGAACCATCTCACGCTCCTCGTTCTCGAACTGCTTCTCCACACCGCCGTTGAAGAAGAAGGTGACGTGAGCGTACTTCTCAGTCTCAGCAACGTGGCACTGCTTCACGCCCTGCTTTCCAAGCGTCTCGGCAAGGACATCGTCCATTCGCTGTGGGGGGAAGGCGACGGGGAACGTGTACTTGGGGTTGTACGAGGTCATGGTTGTGAGGTGGATGTCGGCAGGGTAAGGGAAGTCGGCCTTGGGCGAGCGGTCGACATCGCCCAAGAGCTGGGTGATTTCACGAACGCGGTCGGAGCGGTAGTTGAAGAAGAAGACAGTGTCCTTGTCTGCACACACAAGTTAGCATGGAGACATCTCGGTACTCATCATGTCTCCGACTTACCCTGGATCCTGCGCTCTTTTCCACCTACGATGATGGGCTTCAAGAACTCGTCGTTCTCGCCCTTCTCGTACCTCTCTTTGATGGTGGCTACGGGGTCGCTGCTCTCCTCGCCCTCGCCAGTGACCAGGCCCTTCATACCGATCTCAACACGGTCCCACCTCTTGTCGCGGTCCATGATGAAGTAGCGACCGACTATGGTGGCGATCTCGCCGGTACCGATCTCCTTGGTGGTCTTGAGCAGATCCGTCATGTATCCGGCACTGGACTTGGGGTCGGTGTCACGGCCGTCACCGAAGAAGTGGATGAAGACCTTGGGGACGCCCATCTGCTTAGCGACCTTGAGAAGCGCGACGAGGTGGTCGATGTGGGAGTGGACTCCGCCGTCCGAGACAAGGCCGCACAAGTGAAGCCTGCCATTGCCGTCGATGGCATTCTGGAACGATTTCTTGACGTTCTCGTTCTCTGCGAGCTTGTCGTTCTTGATTGTCTGCCCAATGCGAACAGAGTCTTGCCAGACAACGCGGCCGGCGCCAATGTTCAGGTGGCCGACCTCACTGTTGCCCATGAGGCCTTCTGGAAGACCGACGGCAAGGGACGAGGCCTCGAGCTCCGTGTAGCCCTGGGCCGTCTTAGAGCCGCTCTTTGCGAACTCATCCATGGTCGGTGTGTCGGCAGCGAGAATGGCATCGCCGTCCTTGCGCGACTGCTCAGTCGCGACACCCCATCCGTCAATGACGATGAGGACAGCCTTCTGGTCGACCTTGGCCATGTTTGCGGGCCCAATTGGGATGGACAGGGAGCAAGGAGAGAAAGGATAGCACTCGAGGGGACACTCGAGCTGTGGGAATGCAGACCGTGAAGAGGAGGAGGGCCAAAAAGGTGTAGTCGACCCACGGGTTGGAGGGGCACTTGGAGGTGGGGCTCAACCAGCCGTCGGCGCAGAGTCTAAGAACGAACGTCACAGGCTTTGCATGAACATGCAACCCAGCCACACCACACCACACCACACCACACTACACTACACTACACCACACCACACTACACTACACTACACCACACCACACTACACTACACTACACCACACCACATCACACTACACCACACTATACTGGGTACACTGCACTACACTACACCACACTGTACTAGGTACACTACACTGCACTACACTTCAATACACTACACTGCACTACACTTCAATACACTACACTACACTACACTTCAATACACTACACTACACTGCACCACGCCACATTACACCGCCCGCGGCCGGCTATCACCTGTGCAGAAACAACGCGCACGTCTCGGTCGTCCACTCAAATCGCCGACGCCGCGAAACTCACATCACCAGCCCGCCGGCAGCCAAGTCCCACACAGCCAATCACCTCCCACCTGAGCGGCGCGGCGCGTTGCACAGGCGCGTCCTCCCGCCTCAACACCAAGCCAGGCCGGCCACGTGCCAGCTATCTTGGATTCTCCACGAGTACCACACCGCGTTCCTCAACCACACTTATCATGTCTCGAGCTGCCACGCCCCACGCGCCCGCGTCAGCACGCGCCTCACTCCCTCCCACGGGTGCCGCGACGCCAGCTCCGCAAGCTCTAGCTTCTGCTTCCCCAGGCCTTCCGCCGCCGACTAGCTTCGACATCCTTCCTGATCTCCACAAGCTTCTCAAGCGTCTGCTCGACGCGGCACCCGCATCTGCTCCCACACACTCGAATGCAGGTGCAGACGGCCCTCTCGACATCCAGCATGTGGCCACGGCTGCTACAGATATCAGGCTGAAGATGCAGAGGGCGCAGCGCGCTGTCATGGCCCTGCCCGAGCTCGACAGAACCTGTGAGGACCAACAGGAGGAGATTGAAGACCTCGAGGCACGCATTGCCCGTCTGAAGGCTTCTTTGCGCGAGCTTGGCCGTCCCACAGACTCTGCGCGAGACCGAGACCAACGTATGACGGGATGAGCCTCCAAGCGGACTTCAATTGATCCTTCCTAGGCCGCGTGTCCATCGATTGTATGGATGCCCTTGACATGGCTCTTGCCCAAGGAGCGTAATGGTATGCACTTCAATACTTTGTCTCTACACGTCGCTCTACACGACTATAGATCCATGTACAAGCTTAAAGCGCGCACAGGCTAAGTCAGTAAGTATGGTGTAGCTATAGCGCACAACAGTAGCTCTCTGTATGCTGCTGGCTCCAAACTCACCCCTGGCTGTCTTCGCTAGGTCAGCCGCGTCTGCCCATGCACTGCATGACGTTGAACACGCGAAATGACGTCAAGATGGATTGGGATACACACAAACACGGAAAGGAACACACCTGACACGTCGCTTGAGCTACACAACTCCAAATTCAACATGTCAAACAAGCCATACCCGCCTGTCAAGCAAGGTACCACTCAAACAGATGAAGAAAAGGTGCGTACCATCGAGCATCGTAACCACACTCTGGCTGACAACCACAAAGAAGAACGTCGACATAGTCAGGGAATACATGCGTCTTGCCTACTCGCCCGAAGAGAATAAAGGCCGCTCGACTGTTCAGCACCTTTGCCACGACGATGCGTACTTCATTGCGCCCACCACCTTTCCAGACTGCAAGTCGCCCCAAGACTACGCCGAATCGCACTCCAAGATCATGGCCTGCGTGCCAAATCTACACATCAATTCCTACGATATCATTTTCGCGAAAGGAGGACATGTATGCTTGAAGTACAGCGCATCGGGCAGCCACAACGGAGAACCGCACAATGGAATCGAAGCAACAGGCAACAAGGCAGCTTGGCATGCCGCTGCCATCTTCGAGGTCGAGGACGGAAAGATCCGGGGCTGGATCAAGGAGTGGGACAAGCTGCATATGTGGAAGCAGCTGGGCTGGATGAAGGGAGACGAATACGCCTAATCCATGAAGCCAGAAACACGCTTCTCAAACTGAGCCCCTGGTATATTTGTGATGTGCTTCGAGGTGACTTGTCAGCCAGGGGTCTTTGGGTAACGGGTGTCTTTTCACCATGATTGTGCCATCCGTCCGGACCACGTCTGCAGGGAAGCAGTGAAAAAACAGTCTCAGTTGCATAACGACTGTCATCTTGGCTCTCAAACACCACTTCCCTTTCAGTCAACCTTGCGAAATACTCACAGGTATCAACTCAATCAACATGTCAGAGGTTTTCTCCATTCGGTCTGCGCCAAGGCCTTCACCTTTTGATCTTGGCATTGACTACAAAGCGGCCATCGACTGGTTCAAGGTCTGGACAACGCTCACCAACATAAAAGCCCATATCAAGGATCTGTGTGCAATGGAACATAAACCGTACCTCGACATGCTATACGAAGCTCGGGTCTACCGAATGTCTGAGCGGCCTGAACCCCTGCAGAAGCTTCTTGACGATGACTACACCATAAACAAGATCCTTGCAATGTTACAAGAAGCTGCAGACGAGACCAAAGATGCATCGGCGGACCAGATGACCTCGATGACTTGGCAAGCTCGATACGTTCTCGCCAAGCTGCAAACAACGCGTATGCGCTATGACCCAGACGCGTGTAATGCCGGACTCCCACTCTTAGCGGATGTCGACTTCAACGGGCGCCTGGATACTATTTTGAACTGGATGAAAGTCCAGCTTGTAAAGGTGCTAACGGAGCTCGATACTCTGCTCCCAGGCATGCGTTATGAAGAGGTCTATACCCTAGAAGGACCAGACCACGACATCGCGACCGTCGGCACTCTTCTTCCTGACTCAAAGCTACAAGCCCGTCAGGCCGAAATGCACCAAACCGACGTGCTTGCCGAGAACTGGGAGCGAGACCACCGCATTCGATGTGTCCTATGCCTCGAGGCCTACACCACGTGCGACCCAGCGTTCCAGCTAACATGCAACCACATCGTCGGTCAGACATGCATGTCTGCATGGCTCAACTCTACAAATGGCCAGGCTACCTCGTGCCCTCACTGCAAGCAAGTCCTCTGTCCGCCGCGTACACGCACGATGATCTCCCCCACTGACGAGCAGATCGCTCGTGCCAACACGCTTCGTATACATCGCGACAAGGTAGGCAAGATTGCAGCAATCGCGCTTCGAGTAGTGCTCAAGGCGTACGGGCTGGTACAGGCACAGATGGTTGCGGAGCACGTTGTGAGTGTGATTAACGCCGAACTCGTTTGCAACGGTGTGCAGTTTCGTCTGCTCAGCCAGTATGTCGAAGACTTAGACAAGCTCGTTATTGGCATTCGACGGTGGTGAGTCGACTGTTTCGATACGGTACTCATTTGCGAGGAATCTAGCTAGCTACGGGACCCTATTGAAGCTGTCATCTGAATAACGACCAGATTGAATAAGAGCATGCATGGATAGCAGCATGAGAATTCAGTGTACAGAAGCAGGCGCAGTGTACGGAAGGTGAACTGAACAGAGTTGCCTCAGTCCCAGAGATCCATCAACGGAAGTTTACTATAGCTCCAGCACTCTCATTGGCCAGCTCGATGGTCAGCATTCGATTCTTGCACAATGTAGAGATTTTCGCTCTTTTGTAGCCATTTAATACTACTTCACACCGCACTCCTACTCGGGCTGTAAGCCCAATAGTCCCCAAGTGCAAGCAGAGCTTTGTGATCCTTGCAGACTTCATGCAAAGCCTGTAACAATGTCGCAGGGAGAGCAGATACTAATCACAACAAGAGAGAAGGTGGGCGGTAGGACCATCAATAACAATAGACACAACAAAAAGGCCAAGCGCATCGGAGTACGCAGTCAAGGAGAAGTGTGGTCAAGGCAGACCGTCCCAGACACAGACAGGCGAAGCAAGGTAAGCAACAGCAGCAACAAGATACCCAATCTTGGTTCGCCCACCATCCACATCAACCATCGCATGCAGCCAATCCCGCATCCCCCTCCCCCACCACAGGGTCACACGACGCCTCTCAACGCCGTCAAACCCCCACCCCTCGCACCCAAAGACCCCAGCAATATATACCCCAAAATCCGCCTATATTCCATCAAATACCCACCATCTGCTCACGTGAGCACCCTATCTTCGATGGTACGTTCCCCTCGAGTCACCACAGCACCGAACCGCCATTAACAATCCCTCCAGGTCTAGTGGTCATGATTTCCGGTACGCATTCACCAATCACGCCAGTCACGCCAGTCACGCCAGTCATGCCAGTCACGTCTTCACCAGCATCACGATGCTAACGGTGCTGAATCACAGCTTGTCAATTGTCCCCAGGACGATAACGAGCGCGGGAGACCGTAAGTTGCACGCCGAGACCGAGCATGTGTGCGTGCATGGTTGCTAATGCCCTGTAGGGGGTTCGATTCCCCGTCGGAGAGTCATTGCGATGAACGAAGTTCTTTTTTTGGTGGAGGTTGGTGGGACATGGGAAGGTTGCGGTTGGGCATGTGAAGTGAGGGGTCGGTTGCATGCGGTTCGATGTGATGGAGTTGCCGGGTGGGTCTGTGCGCGCTGGGGCTTGGTATGCTTTTGGACGAGGCGAACGTTGCTGTATGTATGGGTATCTCCTGCGTGCTGTAGTTGTGAGGTAGTTGTGAGGTAGTTATTGAAGGGAGTGTCAAGGTAAAGTTTTTTTTTTTTTTTTTTTTTTTTTGGATATTGTGAACAACTGATCACAGGTAAAGCGTTGTTCGTCTGCAGCCTAAGCTAGACCTTCGTGCTTTGGCCGTGGAATATCTTCTTTGCTTCTTCCAACTGGTCTTCCAGATCAATCTCCCAAATCCACTGCATCCTGCTCAGATAGCTTTCCTCGATCTTGTCCAGATCATCGCCGTGGAGCTCGAAGTCATACAACATACCCGCTTCTTTGCTTGTTGTGACGTTCTTCTGTGTTCTCTCTCGCCTGACCTGGTCGAATGCCTTGAACGCTCGTTCCAGATCGCCGACATCGTTTACCTCGTTGATCAGATTCGCGAGAATGTAAGAGTCCTCGATGCACATGCCAGCGCCGGCGCCTTGGTGGGGAGTCGTTGCGTGTGCGGCGTCGCCCAGCAGACACAGGCGGCCCTTGTAGTATGTCTTGCAAGGCGGATGCATGAAGAGCGCCCATATATCGGGCTTTTCCATGGCACCTACAATCTTTTGGACGTCTGGGCCCCAGTCGGCAAAATCGGCATCCATTTGCTCTTTGGACGTGGTGACAACCCATTTCTCATTGTCCCAAGTTTTGCTTGAATTGAAGGCAACGACTGTACTCATTGTTAGTCGAATGACACTTGAAGATCTGGTTTGGGCTTACCGTTCATCGTTTTGCCCTTCTGTACAGGGAATGTGAGAATGTGGCCATGATAGCCAAGGAACATGGAGCTGTTTCGTGCGACTTCTTCGCCCAGCATGTCCACTGCCTTGTCCATGGGTATCAAGCCTCGGTAGGCGTATTTGCCTGAGTACTGGGCGTCTGATGCAGGATCGTCCTTGCCGAGCAGCCACGGTCTTGTCTTCGACTTGATGCCGTCGCACCCAATGACGGCAGAATGTTGTGCTGTTGTGCCGTCCGCAAAGTGCAGTACCATGTCTCCAGAGTTGTCATTCGCATTACTCAAGTCGACAAGCCTCTTGCCGAACTGAGCCACGCTATCTGGGACGTCCTTGACCAGCTCGTCCAGGAACGCTGCTCGGTATACGCCTCCTCGATCGCCGCCAGCCTTCATTGGCACATCGAAGAGGGCATCGCCCACCTTTTTGCCTGGCTTGACATAGCCCTCCTTGTCTGCTTTGCGGGCGTCACCGACGCGAATTGTGAACCATGAGTCTTCTCTCTCTTTCCACTGGTTTCCGGTTTTGACTTTGTTAAAGGCATCGTGAATTTTGGAGGACATGAGCTCCATCGCTCGTCCAGCGTTGGGGCCCAAGTAGACACCAGCACCTATCTCACCAAAGTGAGGCGCTGCCTCGTACACGGTGATGGGTATATCATACCGCAGGAGTGTGATGGCGAGGGTGAGGCCTGATATGCCGCCACCAACAACGGCGATGTTGTAGTTCTTCTTGGGCGAGTCTGTTGAGGCCATCTTTGACGCGTACTGCGAGGTAGGAGACTCGGTTGAAGAGGAAGCAGCTTGAGGTTTAAATTTTCGTGCGTACTTGGAACTGGCTTGAGGATGACGGTAAGCTCAGGAGGACCTGAGACACGGCTGTCAGAGCGGATGCGGCTCTGCGACTAGACTTGCCATGGTCTTCATCCGACAGCTCTCATTCGACTCGAGTTGCGATGACGCATGACAACAAGAGCTCTACGACTGGCCAATCAACCAGACGTATTAAGCTCGGCACCCTGCATCTGTCTTCGCAACGGCTTTGGCAGACCCAATTTTCGGAGCCTTGCAGACTATATCGCAAGACACACCTGTCAACGAGTGCAGTAGCTGATGGTTCTCATCCGGCGAAACATCATCGCGCAGAGTGTGTCTTCCGATGCCTGAGGCAGTTCGTACAGGCTCGCTTGGGACGAGGACGATGTGGGGTGGTTTGTGGGGTTGAGTGGCTTGTTCTGCGCCTCGGAACTGAAAATGATGCAGCCCCAATCACCGGAAAGCTGTTCCGCGCTAGTACCGAGGTACCCAAGTCTCTGTTCATCAATGACCATAACAACAACGCATCTTGGTCCATTTCGTACGACCTGAACCAAGTTCTTGATTCCAACCTTTCGAGTGGAAGCTGCAGCCACCGATATGACGTCCTTAAGTCGAAGCCGTGGTGTTCGGTCAATATTGACTCTTTCGTCATCATTCCAGCGTTACTAGACTGCATACAGTTTACTGCAAGTTCAGGGCCCTCTAACGATATCGATTCTCTAATCCCTCTTGAAAGCAAACCCCCTCAGCATCTACATCTCTACCATTTCCTCTGTTCGGCCTGCATCCCCCCATGCCAAGCGCTTCTTATGCTGCGCGGCAGCCTCCCGCCGAGAAGGGCGAGAAGCCTGTTCATGTGCTGGTCACTGGCTTTGGCGTAAGTGTATCTCTTCAATGTGCTCTTTGCTTTCGTATTTACATACTCAACCCTGCATTGTGCATGGCTCCTACTCTCACATGGTTCACTCCTCGTTTTTGTGCTCGATGACGCCAGAGCGAAATGCGGAAGAATACTTCCGAATTGGACTCATCGATCCCACTGCAACAACAGTGGCGAAAACCAGGCTACTGAACGCCCGGTATGAAGAGGGAAAGCAGGGGTTATATTTACAGACTCTGTCCGGTTGCGTTTTGATCACCAATATGAGAAAAGCAGGAGCGGTTCTTCCCATCCACGTATACCATGTTCTTTCAAAGCACAATCTGATCAAGGGAGAACGTGTCTTCATCGCAGATCCGAGATCTTACGGCGTTTATGTTCTTCAGTCTACCATATCTGAGCCACAGGTTGCATACTCTGGTGCTACCCCCAATGCTAACAACCACCCAGTCCTTCCTCGAGAAATACCCCAAGAACTCATCCTGGGAAATCGCATCCACACTCCCTGCCCTGATACCTGCATCCCCAGGCAACCCAACGCCGATCCAAATCAGAGTCCACCACGAGCCCATCCGCGTCGCATATCGCACCGTCACCGACCTCGTCCCCAAGCTCTTCTCTCCGGAGCCCGCCACCGGCCCGCCTCCAGACATCGTCCTACACATCGGACTCGCCGCATCCCGCAACTTCTACGCCATCGAACAGGGCGCGCACGGCCGCGGCTACGCCCGAGCCGCCGACGTCGACGGCGCCTTATTCCAAGACGCCGAAGCAGCGGACTTATTCCCTTCGGCCCGCTTTCCCCCGCAGCTCAAGACAGGCTTCGACACGTCCGATGTGCTCGCCCGCTGGCGCGCATTCCTGGGCTTCTGGAATCCCGACGGCAGCGCTGAAGTCGAAGAGCTGCCAGACGTGCGCGTGAATCCCGACGCGGGGAATTTTCTGTGCGGGTTCATCTACTACAACAGCCTGGCGCACTACCACGAGCTGAATGGGGGAGAGGCGGGGGGGCGGCCCGTGGCGTTCATGCATGTTCCGGATCTGACGGGGAGCGAGGGGAAGTTGAGGGAGGGATGGGAGGTTGCTGTTGCGTTGATCAAGGCGCTTGTGGATAGCCGGCGAAAGGTTGGGCTTAGAGGTGGTCATGCTGGGGAAGGTGCAAAGCAAGAGGATGATGTGAAGAACAACACTTCGACCTGAGGGTTGTGGAGTGAGGCGGAGGGCAATGTTTATTTGCTGGACGGTTGAATCACACAGTAGGCGATCTTGCGAGGCTTTGAATGTAGAAAATCGGTTGGGTAGATGTAGAACTTTGGCGCACCCGCATATGAAGGCATGAATCGTGTACATGTTCCTTCCATACCGATTCCGTACTCTGTTCAACCCACCTCTCAGCTCAGTGTTTGGTCGCCATGAAGATAGGGGTGGCTTCTCAACTCATCCAGCAATAGCTTAGGACCCAATGCCCACTCCATTCTCACGGTAAACTCACAACTCAAGCCATGAAACAAAAAAGTAGACGGCATTCATGGAGGCCAAACAAGTCACGCGAGAAGAAAGATGTGTGATCACGAACTCGAAGTCCACTCGTCATTATATATACAATCGAATCGAAAAGGTGGCATATATAGCCGTGTAAGACACCAAACACTTTTTGATCTCAGAGCAAGCTGAAAATCTCCAAACGTCTAGGTATGCGTGCAGACGCTCTACAAGCACTGGCTGTAGTAGTCGCTCTGCTTGGTGCAGGTCGAGCCAGAAACGCAAGCAGTGGCGCCGGTGTAACCGATACCGCCGCACTGGCCCCACTTGGCGGCGGAGCCAGCAGCACCGGCAGCCTTGGTAGGAGTAGGCTTAGCAACGGTAGCAAGGGTAGTCTTGGTGGCGGTAGGCTTAGCAGTGGCGGCAGGGGCCTTGGTGGGGGCGGGTGCAGCAGGGGCAGAGCCGGAGCTGGCGCCGTTCCAGACCTTGGGGCCGGGAGCAGTGTAGCTTGTGAAGCCGGAGTAGATGTTGAAGAGGACACCGGGGTCGGTAGCCTTGTAGGCGCCGGGGAAGGAAACACCAGCGGGGAGGACGGCGGTGCCGGAGCCCTCAACCTTGATGTGGACACACTCCATGTAGAACTGAGCACCACCCTGGCGGTCACCCTCGTGGAGGGCGTTGATCTCAGGGCGAAGGACGTACTCGCCGGGAGCGAGGTTGGGAAGAGTCAGGTCGTGCTGACCAGCCTTGCCAGTGTATGAACCAGCAATGAGCTTATCAACAGCCCACTTGCCGTCGGTGTAGCCATCCTCCCAGATCTTAGTCCACGAGTACGAAGAGCCAGCCTTCGAGGCGTAGACCATGATGGGACCCTTGTGGCTGGAGGCGATGATGTCGTCAGAGGCCTGGTTGCTGTCGTGGTGCCACTGGAAAGCAATCTTGTCACCACCCTTGACGGCGATGGACTTGGCTGCCTTAACGCCAGCGACGTTGCAGGTCATGGCGGACGAGGTGACGTCGGTGACGGGGTTGTTGTTGGGGGGAGAATCTATGTATCCGCCCTGGGAGTTACCGACACCGGCATCCTTTCCGTTGACGAGGATGTTCCAGACGGTGGTGTGAGCAGAGGCAAGCTGGCTGGCAGCCGCGACAGCGAGGACAGCGGAGAACTTCATTGTGATTTGAATGGTAGATGTCTGTTATAAAGAATGACGGGTCGAAAAGGCTGACGGAAAGGTTGAGTTCGAGAGAAGTCAAAGACTGAGAGAGTGTATGGAAAACGAATGTGAGCGTCAAGCGTGCCTTTCCGTAGATGGGCAGTTCATGGCTCTTATACTCTGCTGTGTGTAGCCACAACACTCCTCCATCTCGGTTGCTGATTGCCTGTATGGGACATGAACTGAGTCAAGCAGCCACCGGGAGCGTGGCACGTCGTTTAAGCAGGAGTCATTCTATATTGTGGATGTTTAGCGCCAGGAACAGGTTAGAGTCGCCCGTTGGACGCCCGAGAGCCGTTGGGTACGATCCTGAGTGAAGACAGCGCGCATAGGTCTATGCCGAAAGGAGCAATATGTAGATCAAGCCTAGAATGCAGGCCCCTGGCTATGAGATCCGTCCCAACACCAAAGCGTCAAAAGCCAAGTCGGGATGCGAGAAACATGAAATGGAAGGATCCATAGAGCCTACGGGAGGTGATCAGGAACAGGGAAGGGAGTCCCTTCGATAGGCCCAGACCGCCAGCGGAGAAGGAGTTCATGTACTTCCATGTGTTCGTGCAACGTCGTCGTCGCTGGCATCTTGCGTGCTCCTACTGCCGGAGATATCGCTTTCACTCATGGACATTGGAGATCTGCTGCAAAAGCCAAAGTTTTTCCAATCGTTCTCGCCAAGAACCTTTACTCTACGACTCAGGGCACCATGAGACGCAGACGGTGAGGGCGACCAGAAAGCACTGACGCTTGCACCTCTTTGTCGAAAAGCACTTTCTACGGCCTAGAAAAAGGTGGAGCTCTAGGAGAATACGAGATTTGACAGCGGGTGATAGACTAGTTTCTCCGTCATGCCGCTGCAGTCTTACGGTGCATATGTTTCAGCCAAGTCCGGCGGCTTTTGCTTCTGCCTTGGCTGCGTCTTCAGCGGCTCGGTTGCGCATTTATGAAGCTTCGAAAACCAGACGCTTGATTTGTAGAACCCCGGTAGGATCGATTTGAGAGAGTGGAGAGCAGGAGTGATGGTCGGCATGGGGCCCTGGTTGCGGTTGTTGTTTTTCCTGGTGGTGCACAGAGCACATCCGAGGAACTAGGTCGTTCATATTCCGACTCGCCACCCTGGACGCTTCTGCCAACGGCAGGGGAGGTAAATGAAAGGTACCTGCTTGGCTAGACCACTAGACCACGCGCTCCTGCCCACGAGACCACGATATAGATTGTGTGCTCCTGAACGTGTTGTGCCACCTCGGTTCCAGTTTGACAGCGCCACGTTTCTTGAGAGCCGGGATTTTTTGAATTACAATACCAAGGACAAGGCGGTGAACAAGGCTGCATCGCATCGAATCATGTCGAAAGTGTGAAGAAAAGGCAGAAGACGGATGACGGTGGACGTGATGAAACAACGCTGTTTTTGGACCTATTAACGTCGGTTGCAGTGTGGTGACTAACCATACAACGTCCCATTTCGTGATATCAAGGAGAACAGATAATAAGACTTGGCTGCATCATTTCAATGACGGGCGAGAGGTCCGTGAGGGCGCCACATCGGAGCAGCAGAAGGGGAAGGGAGCCTGACATCTAGAAAAACCGACAACGCCTATAGGTCTGGTGGTAATGTGACCTTAGATGGAATATTGAGCAAGAAAGCCACGAGTGCAGGTAGACAGATGGCTATAATATATGCCGCTCAGTGTGGGAGGGAGGCTGTTTGAGCACATATGAGCTACATGGACAGGCAAAACACGGCACCCAAAGTGGTCATGTTTTGGTGTAGGTCTATCAGGGGCGAGACAACGACCTCCTGGATAATCTGCAGGGAGAAGGCAATGATAGTCGTGCAGCGATGCATACAGACGGCCTCAACTCAGTACAGCAGCATGCTTACCATCACAGCGACTGCAACACTACCCCAACGGCTCATCGCCCTGCCAGCCGCACCGCCCACCATGGCTCCCACCTGATCCATCACCGTCACTGCCTTACCGCTTGCAGCCGATCGCTGCGTCGAGTTCACACCCTTGCCCTCGGCAATGGTCCCGTCGCCAGCCCTCTTCTGTCCGCCGGCACTGACACTCGTCGAATCTCCTGTACTGCCCGCAACACACATATTCGTTTGGTTTTTGAACATGCGGTCCGCAACGCCCTTCCACAATTCTGTCACATCGGTGATCATGGGTGCGGTAAACCACATGCGGCAGTCGGCTGCCTCGTACATGAACTCGAGCGGCGTGCCTGAAGCGTCGTTCTGGCGCAGGTTGTCTTTGAGGTTCACACCACCAGCGATGCGGCCGCCGGAGTAGGCCGAGCGCTTAAAGAGCTGCGTTGCGAATGCAGTCTTGCCGAGATCCATGGTGTCCCACTGCTTTTGTTGTTCGGGACTACCGAGACTGAAACATGTTAGATGATGAGGCTGGGAAAACAAAGGAGGGTACACACAAGTAGGTAGCTTGCATGCGCGTTTGGATGTCGTCCCAAGAGAAGACCTGAGCGCCTTTGGTGCCTCCTACACCTTGCATGGGACCTTCCTGAGGTCTACCGCCAACTGCGATGGTACGGACTGCACCCTGGTTCTTGAGGAGTTCAGATGCAATGGCGCATGTTGAGGAGCACATGCCGTCGTGAAGCTGTCAAGCATTAGCAAGGCACAGGCAAGTCGAAGTAGACACTTACCATGACCATGTCTTGGGCCTTGAACGGCTGTGGTGTGCTGGTCTCGTTCTTGTTCTTGTCAAAGCCAATGACTGAGAATCCGTCGTACGAGGTCGAGATGGGATCACTGAAGTTGTACCTGGTGGTCGTGGTGAAGCTGTCGCCTTTGACTTGCTGCGGCCCGAATGCAGCATCCGAGCTATCAATAGCCTTGTTGTCGACATCGAGTTGATGTTGAAAGTTGAAGTTAGCTGTGATCCCAAGGATGTCATTCGAAGTAGTGTCTTGTCCGAAAGCCTGAACGAACGCTGTCTGGTTACTTTGCACGAACGTCTTGTTGGCCAGGAAGTCGCCAGTCAGCTGATAGGCAGCTTTGATGGCATCGTTGGCGCGGAAACGAGTACCGCCAAAAGGCTCTTGGTCTGCCTGGGGATAGACTTGTTTAAAAGTGTCGTAGCCGAGGATAGCGTTACCTGGATGAAACATTAGACTTCGACTGTAAGTTCTGGTCTACCGGCATGGTGTGCTTACCTCCGCCGTTCCCTCGCATGTCAAAGATCATCTTCGTTTTGCCTTGTGTCTTGCACATGCGTATGAAGTCGCGCATCACATTTTGGAAGCTCTGAACATCTGGCGACTCGTACGACGGCAAGCTGAGAACTGCGACATCCTATGATGTATTAGCAGAGCATGCGGAGGGGTTGTGTGCCTCACATCATATCCCGTGTCATTGATGTAGTAACCTCCAATGGCAAGGTTTGGATTGAGAATCACAGCCTTCGGGTAGCCAATCATAGACGGTGTAGGGGCAGCGGTGGGTGTACTGTTTGTCTTACTAGCAGCTGCAAATGTTGTCGGCTGCTCGATCACAGGGTCAGGCTTGGGGCCTGTGCAGAATTGCTTGAAAAACGTCTGCCCGCTGTTGACATCAGTGAAGTTACCAAATACAACTGCTACGTTCATCTGATTGTACGTAGTTCCGTTCGCAAACTCCATGGTGGTGTTGGGTCCTTGGTACTGGCCTGTTCTGAACGAGCCCAAGAACACGGTACCGGACGCAATGAGAGCCTGCGAGGGGAATAACGCGTTCCAGCGAGTATCGGCATCGTGAAAGTCCGACTGCGCAGAAACATTCTGCAAGTAGGTCATGGCGCTCATTCCGTTGATCATCTTGACCGGAGAAGGTTTGAAAGAAGAATCATTGTTAGCCTTTCGAATATCCTGATAGGTGTAGACCTCTGGCAAAGCCTTGCCATCGGAAGAGACCGAGACCAACTCTGTACCTGGTGGTCGCTGAAATTGCATAGCAGAGGCGAGAATGTCAGGTTGGTATGCGAAGTGGTTGTCGTAGGCTCGGTTGAACAGGTTCATCATCTCCATCTGGAAGTCGTACTCTGTCTTGAAGGTTCCGCTGGCCAGTCCCTTTTGCATCGTGTCCAGCTCGCCCATGATATCAACCGGCTTTTCGGTGTAGTTTGCCGGCGGATCTTTTAGATACGCAGTATTAGATTGCCACTTGACGAAGAGCTTTATATCATCAACGAGCTTGACATTTCCTTCCTTGTCGAGCGGAACCGACATCAGACATCTCAGACCCAGCTCTGCTGAAACAACTTTTCGAGCACCAGGTGGTGCCGCTGCTATGGCATTACCGATTGCTGCACATGGTTCTTTCCCAGCGGAAGCGGTTGTGTTCGACGACAGTGTTGCATTTGATGCCGTGGAAGTGGCACTGCTCGCTGCTTCCGACAAGAGTTCAGCTCCCGCTTGGGTCATGACCTCCTCCATGTCCAGATCCGGGTAATCAGGTACACCGTACATCCATGGGTGAGGGTTACCGGCAGCCGCAAGGCCACAGTAGACGCTCAACAGGACGGTCGAAAGATGCATCTTGGTGTCCGGCACCTATGGTGGCAACGATTCGCGTGGCTGTTTTCAGGTTGCCCTTGGGGTTTCCAGAGCCGATTAGATGATTACTACAAATGCGATCCAGCGCTAGCAGAAGTGAATTAGGTACAAAATGAAAAAGCCATGAAGACGAAAAAGTCATAAGAAGGCTCACAGAGCTGAGGAGAGAGGGAAGAAGAGAAGTCACATTGAACAATTCATGGCATCCGTAACACTAGCCGTGACCTAGTGCTCGCCAACTGTGGAGAGGCGGCAAGTATCATGATAGAGGGGCAGTGCTAAGAAAGGTAAACCCAAGCTGTGGCATGGCTGCGGCATGATAGAAACAACGGAAGCCGGCCGAGGGTCCAAACGTGGGATGCGAAACAAGCCGTGTGTCCAATCCGGGTCCTGTGATGGTTCGAAGAAACGCATCGCAAGTTCTCAAAGGCCCGCATCAACCTACAACAAGCATTCTTCTTAGCCAAGATTAGGCTGTGGTATTGGTACCGCGACCTTGTGGCTAGATGACTCCTTTCGTGTTGAAGTATTCGGCAGAACGGTGGGTCGAGGTGGTGTTGAGCGCGAAACTGACACGAAACGGCGTTGCTGGACTAGACCATACCAAGCTAGTTGACATCCACATTGTGAAAAGAGCCGAGTTGCAGGTGAAGTTAGTACGAGCAATAGCTCGTTGAACAACAGGCGCATTTGAGTAATGCTCTCCCTCAACACAGGAAACACTCTGCCGGGCTAGGGGGGTACCCGACATTGTAGACTTCTAGGTCGAGGACAAAGAACAAGCACGGCCCAGGTTTCTTGATCGCTGAAAGGTGATGTACTCATGGTCACGAATGATTCTCCGTAGTCGCTGTTCGATTTTGCACGAACCCGGTTTGGTGTGGCTGTGCAGTTCGAGCTCGCTCTCTGAAAGAGTCGACTGCACGGAAGACCAGCAAGCGACGAATGACCGATGTTCATCTAAGGCCCACGTGGATATGACACAGCAGCGACAGACAGTTGTGAGTAACACCGTGCTCATCGGTGAAAGGTGACAGAAGGGAAGAGTTGGCGAGCTCACACCTTCCGCCAAGGCGCGCGGGCGGCTGCGGGGTTTTAGCACGAGGGCTGAGTCCCTGGATCGCCACCACGTCAACTCTCTGCCCTCCACACTCCACACCGCAACAACACTCGCCTCGCCACCAGCAGCGCGCCTCGTTCAGTCTTATGTCCACAGACATCCAAAACCTCAAGTCCTTCGATCCGTTCGCGGAAGCCGAAGACGCCGGTGGAGAAATAAAGGTTGGGAACCAGCAGAACTATATTCATATTCGAATCCAGCGTACGTACAGCCTCTTGGTGTTTGTATTCATCCATATTGGTCGCTGGCACAGCTCCCAGCGCACACTTGCATTCAACACCTATCTGCGTCATTTCAGAGCACCAGGCTGACAGCACCCTTAGAGCGCAATGGTCGCAAGACCCTAACCACGGTCCAAGGCCTGCCTAAGAAGTTTGACCAGAAGAAGATCCTCAAAGTGATCAAGAAGCAGTTTGCATGCAATGGCACCGTCGTCGCTGACACGGAGATGGGCGAGGTGATTCAGTTGCAGGGCGATCAGCGCAAGGATGTGCAGGATTTCTTGACCAACAAGAAGGATGGCCTGGGTCTTGATGTCAAGACTATCAAGGTCCACGGCTTCTAGCCCAAGTGCGCCATGAGCCGCTGCCCGCGCCGGGCGCTCCACGGGAACAGACGGAGAGCGTGGCGCGTGTCATGTGTGACATGTGCTGGAAAGGCGACGAGGCTGAGAACGCGGCACACTGTCGTAGATACCCTGGGTTGGACGAGTATGATTTGTTTCCTATCGTCGCTCCTTTGGATGAACATATGAGGGGGGGGGGCAAGTACTTCCACGCCAGAGGATATGCAAGCCACAGGGTATACTAATAGGAGGAAGAACGTCAGAGATGGTCCGTAGTCAATCCATGACCATGACTCTAACAGAATTTCTTATGTGCATGATGTCCGGACAGACCGGTGAAGCGTTCAGCCAAATAATCCAAGCAGTGAGGCAACATCTTGCTGCTTCTCCTGTCTGACTTTACGCTTCTTCGTCGCGCGGTCGCTCCCATCTTGTATAGGCCGAGCAACACGCGGCTGTGTTTCTTTTGCAGCTGGGTCGCGGACGAACCATGCTATACTCTCACTCCGAAGATAAGGCTCTGCAGCAGCATCACAAGTCAAAGAAAGCGTAACCAAATCGTCAACTTCTCCCTCGGGCGATGGCAGCTCCTCAGCAAATCCGCACAGACGCTCCGTCTTCTCGGCTATCGAGTACCGCGACCCGCACACCGTCTGGGTAAACTTGTCTTGATCAACAGAGCCAGGACGGACCCACCGACCGCAGGCCTTCGGAGTAGCATCCCACCCGCCAGTCGAGTGACGACGATCCACACCGACAAGCCTCAGCGCCGGAAACGCATCAAGGTGCCGTGGTAGCGCGTCAGACATGCAAGACAAAAAGAGCAGCTTCAGCTTCCGTAACGCCTTCTTTTCGCGCACCGCGCGACACCAGGCACGCACGCTGGACTCGCTCAACGCCGCGCAGTCCCCGGGGTGTCTGGAGTCGCCGACTTGGACCAGAGCTGCTAACGTCGGAATGTTCGCAAGGGACAGTAACTGTGAGAGGTCCAGATCCGTGCCGTGGGCGCAGAAGCGGGTGAGCACACTGCCGTCGAGCGCGGTCAGGCTTTTGACGATGGAAGGCCAGGAGGCGAGGGAGTCGTGGTGGCTTACGCGGAAAGCATGGGTGAGATCTAGCTGGTTCGGATATGCTTTCTGGAACAGCGTCCAGGAATTGAAAGTCAGGGTGTCACTGCTTGGGAGTCAGTCACAGCCTCGGTTGTGGAAGGATCCAACTGACGTGGCTTTGAGATGTCGATAGACCATGCCAGCATAGTGCCAACCCGGGTACGCAAGCGTCTCGGGCATGAAAAGCTCCGCATGCCAGCAGCACGACCGCAGAGCCATATCTCGCAGGGTGCTCGACCCTCGCGCTGTGCTTTTATAGGTTTGCGGGTTCACCCGTCTACCCCTGGCATGCTTCTTCCACGTAGGAACCATAGATCGAACGCGACTTGAAATAGTCTCTGTATAGATCTGGCCATTATCACGGTTGAAAGACTCCATTGTTCTGCTATTGAACAAGGGGTAAGCGGGAACCTTTGGGCCTATTGGAACTCGCGTCTTTGGCTGGAGATGTATAGTTCACCACATGCAGATTACGGTGCGTAAAGAACGGGAGTTACGAGAAGTGAACAGAGTATACTTTGGTTGGAGTATAGTAGAGCGAGCTCTAGAAATGAAAAGCTGCGATCGATGGAGAGGTATATTAAGAGTCAAGAAAGAAGCGCGTTCCAGCTTGGCGCACAGACCGGAACACGGTTTCGCGACCTCACGTGTTAACTGTTGCCTTTTCTCATCGAAAGAGCATGAATTGGTTGGGTATTGCACCTTTCGATCTGAAGATCCCACTTCCCATCTATCAGTGCCAAACGAATCTCCTCAGGTCATAGCGGACATGAATAGAAATGATCCTGCCAAGAACGCCATTACACGCCGATCAGCTCCGCGATGGTTGCGATGCTTTCTAAACTCGCTGTGGCAGGTATGCACTTCCTGCTAGCACCAAGTTCATCCTCGTGAATTGGACCTTGTAGACGGGCGAGTCCTTTGTGGGGAATGCGCTGATCTGATCTGCCGATATGCCCGTCTCCTTCGCTGCCTTCTTCGTTGTGACCGTAGTGCCACTCGCGCCCTTTGTTGTAAGCGCACCGTCTGTCTTGGCTGCGCCATCTGTGCCCTTGCCACCACTCTCAACAGTCTCCTGTAGGACATCCCAGACACGCACAGTCTTGTCTGCACCGGCGGAAACGAGTACACTAGACTCTACACTCCACGAAAGTGACCAAATGCCACCCTTGCCGTGCCCGCGCATGCGCTTACGTCTACGTCCTGTCTCCAGGTTCCACAGCACGATGTTACCCACATCGTCTGCGGATGCGAGGGTCTTGCCATCTGGCGAGCAAGCAATAGCTGTCACGTTGCCAGTATGACCGGTGAAGAGACGTAGGCAGTTGCCACCGGAGATGTGCCACATACGCACGGTGCGATCACAAGATCCGGTGAAGACGTAGAGATTGTTGGGGTGGAATGCAACACAATCGACATCGTTGTCGTGCCCTACGTAGATGCGTAACGGCTCGATGTGATCAGTGGACCATAGTCGCGCGGTGCGGTCATTGGAGCCAGTGAGGAAGTAGTGCCCATATGGTCCCCACTGGAGATCCCAGATAGGGTTGTCGTGGCCGCGGTAAGCGACCAGACAGGTCCATGTGTCAAGAGACCACAGTCGGACGGTCTTGTCTTCGGAGCAGGAGAGGAGGAATTGAGTGTTGGTAGGTGGGCCGCCCTCGACGTGGTTTGAGGTAGAAGGCGAGAAGGAGACAGCGTAGACTGGGCCGGCATGGCCAACGAGGCGTCGCGATGAAGAAGGTTGTGTGTTGCTCTCAGGTAACGAGGATGTGAGAGGACTGCCGTCCATGGACCAAACGCGGATGTAGGATTCGGCCATGCCAGCTGCTACGAGCTGGTTGTCGCCGGAGAACTCGATGCAGTTGATGCTGTCATATGTGTTGTGAAAGGTATACATGGTAACGCTGACAGCCGGACCAACGCCACCGGTGCGACCTTCCATCTTGTAGCGATCACGGTACTCCATGATCTTGGCCACCTCCATGGAGACATCGCGCGCCAACGACGGCGGCAATGGTACTGTGTCACGTGAAGGCCCATCTTCCGTTGGCTCTCGCTTGATGCGCTGCTCGTACTCGTCCACTAAAGATGACTGCCCGGGCTTGGGCGCGTTCTTGGCGTCTTCGTCCTGCAGGGTCGCTCGGACATCGTCTTGCAGGTCTTGATCCTGGGGGTATGGGCCAAGCTGCAGGCGGATTCGTGCAGCATCAGCTTCCGGATCGTGGCGGCTCGTGAGCGGATGACCGGGGTTGTGTCCCGGAATACCTTCGTCTTCTGCTGGCAGCTCATCCTCTCCCTGTCCTCCTGCCAGGATCGCTGCTATGCTCTTCTCTGCAGTCGCTGTTCGATCGACGGTGACGATGTTCAGGTGGTCCCGAACGATGTCCATGAGCGCCTGGCCGCCCTCAAACATCTTCGACTCCAAGAACTGGATCAGGTTGTAGAAGGGCATCGTGGTCAAGGTCAACCGGTACTTGTTCTCGGTGTATAGCTTCGCAATGTTGCTCTCTGTGAGATGAGAGGGCAAGCGCACCTGCCGGAGCGTCTTGATCTCATCGCCATGGTCGCGCTCGAACTGATTCTGATAGGTTGCAAAGAAGGTTTCGGCATCCTTGGTGAAGTAGTCGCGCACCAGGTCCATGAAGGAGTAGACGAAGACGGGCCACAGCAGCTTCCGCAGTTCTGGCCTGTACAGATCCAGGTTGTCTTCTGTGTATTTGCGCAACAGCTCGAACGATTTTGTGTACTTGGCACCGCCTGTCTCCGTGCTGCCGCTGACGAGAGGCTGGCCGTTCGGCTGGGGTTCGGACTCCTTGCGGAGCATTGCTTCGGTACGCACATAGCCCTTCTTGGAGAGATACTCGAGCACCTTGGGAGGGTCAGCAGGATACACCAGGTAGTCGCATGCGAGAGGTGGTTCGCATGGTAGGGGCGGCCCGCGCCATGTGCAGGATGCCTTCACAGGAACACGTGCAGGATGCCTTCACAGGAACACGTGCTTGCGTGACCAGTTGCGCACACCAGACAGACCTGGCCACGGGTGCAAGGAGCGGGACAGGATCGTGGAAGGCAGCAGGGCATAGCAGACACTCACTATCTGGTTCAGGTTCTGCTGCGACTGGGGCCCCGAGGTGGTCGGCGGCGGCGGAGGGCCGGTGCTCTGTTGCGGCGTCATGCTGTGTGGTGGGAGGCCGGCGCTGGGAGGGCCGTTTGTGCCTACGCTCATGGCGCGCGCAGGCCCTGGCCCCGGTGGGCCTGACATGTCGAATGCGTTCCTTCTCGTTGATGCTAGCGCGCGCTGTAGCGCCCTGGGCCGTGTCGAAGGCTCGAGGTTGGGAAGGAGCGCAGCGCGTGGCGTGCGGCAGGGCGGTCGGTGTCGGAGGAGCGGCGGAGCGGTGGCTATGCGGAGCGGGCGGAGGAGACATTTGGTAGCGATGCCCTGTGGCTGGTGCCGCCAAGCGTGGGGCCGGGGTGGAGCAGAGAGCAGAGCAGAGAGCATCGCTTCACACCTTCAATCCCCTCCAATCCCCTCCAATCCCCTCCATGGCACCATTCCCTTCGGTCGCAAATCCCGGTCCCTCTGACCAACCGATCGCGAAATCATAGTCTCACCATGTCGACCGATGCCGCAACCCCACACGCCATGGATACCGATGCCCCGGCTCCCACGCTACCCTCCGATGAGCACGCACCCACAGCGTCGCAGCAAACATACCACCAAATCGCCGCATCCCACATCGAGGCCCTCAACAAGCTCAACAGCAACTTGCCCGACATCCTCGCTCTGATCGCTGCCGCCCTCTCCCAGCTCACCAACAACCCCATCCAGTCCGAACCACGAGAAGACTCGCCCCAGTCGCGCAACATGGACACTCTCGCCTTCGGCAACGCGATAAAGTCCTTCATGCAGGACTTCCGCGCCACGCTGATCGACCAGATCAACGACCTGGAGCGCTACAAGGTCATTCCTGCAACCATGCCCAAGTTCACGGCGCTACCAAGCGCAATGCCCGGTGTGGGAGGCGCCCAGCAGCAGCAGCAATCGCAAGCAGCGCTGAAGCAAGACCCAGATGCTGGTGTTCAGAACGGGGGGTATGGAGACTTCGACGTGGGTGTCTTGAACGCGAGGGTTGCGGCTGGGCAGGTAGGAGGGGATGATGCCCTGGACAGGGTGAAGGCGGTGCTGGACGCGCTTCTGGAGAGGAGTGGGCAGAAGACGGAGGGAGAGGAGATGGCGGTAGACGGGTGAAGAGTCCAAGGCCGACGCGTACCAAACACCACACGCCCGAGTGGGTCTCCATCTGCTGCGCTCCAACCAGCACCAGTGCCCGAGTAAGAGCCAGGCTAACTCTCAGTTGGCCGGTCGTGTATACGGCCGTTCACGGGACAAACCAAGCCTCCACGATGCGCATGCAAAGCAGCTGCCTCGGCACCTTGCGCCTCCGTGGCCGTAAAGGAGACTGCGAGATGGATAGGAGAGATGGAGAGATCCAGGTCACAGGCTCAGCACTACCCTCATGAGCTATGGCTTTTCGGTGAACCGCTAGCATCTCATCGGCCCAATGCAAACGATAGACAATCAACAGCACTACCATTGTGTCGTCATTAGCTTTGATAACTTTCTCGCACACCCTCCCCCTCCTTCTTGGGCTGCAGCACATCTCTCATGACCGTGATATCCGTCGGCGTAGTCCTACAACACCCTCCGACAAGCACGGCGCCAGCAGCAGCCCATTGCTCCGTCTTGGCCGCCAGCTGCCCTCCCTCAGTCCTCAGCCCTTCCCACTCCCTGGCCGCGGCGTTCCACTGCTCGCCCGAGTTGGGATACACCATCATCTTCCACTTGCGCCCTCGCTGCAGCGGCCTGAGCACCTTGAGCGCCTCGAGCCCAACGTCGTCTGGCACGCAGTTGAAGCCGATGGCTATGACCTGTGCTGCGCTTTCGAACAGCGCGGCCATCTGCGTCAGGGGCGTGCCGTCGCTGATGTGCTCTGCGTCTCTCAGCGTGAAGGCGAACCAGGCTTCTGTGCCCTTGAACTCCTCGCTCAGCAACTCCAACAACGCTTCAGTCTCGCGCAGGGAAGGAATGGTTTCGCACGCGAGCACATCCACACAGGCCTCCACCAGCGCCTGTATCCTCCCTCGGTGGAACGCTTTCATCTCTTCCTTGCTGAGATGGTAGTCGCCGCGGTACTCGCTCCCGTCTGCAAGGAAAGCGCCATACGGCCCCACGCTACCAGCGACGAAGAGGCGGTTTCTAATCGATTGGCGGTAGTCCGCAATGCTGCTTCTCTCCAAGATACCCAGCTTCTCCCCCTCACTCAAACCCTTGACATGCTCCTGGATCCACTCATCCCGTGCCTCTTGAGCTAGTTCCACGCTCTTTCTCACAACTGCTTTGCCCTGCTCGTCATCAAGGCTGAGGTGTTTGCCGAGTCCCGCAAGTGAGGCCTGGTAGGATGCTGTGATGGCGACTTGGGCGCCGGCGCGGTAATAATCCAAGTGTGTTTGCTTGATCAGGGCTGGGTTTTGGAGGAGCATCTCTGCCGACCACAAGGCGCCTGAAATGTCTGCGCCCAGTGTTTCCAGATAAGTGGCTAGTGCGCCGTCTAGTAGGACGGGAGCCTCGAGAAGTGATGATAGCTTGGAACCATTCGTCATCCTGGCCGTTCAGAGAATGTCGGTTGCGGTGGGAAATGATCTTCTGCTCGTCACGGCAGCGATGTCACCAGGTTTCATCTCTAGATTTGCAGATTACTGTGTTGAAAGGGTGGGCCGATCTTCGGGATGGAAATCCGGGGAAAGGGCCGACTCTTTCTGATCAGAGAGAAATCCGACGAGTCAATCTAGAGCGCAGAGGACTCGCTCCAGACCTCAAAAGGTACTACGACATCTTCAGTACTACCCAACCAAGTGCGAGGAAGCGGTTGTGATTTCGCGCATCAGGACCAGGCTCATGCAGGTGAGTCAGCCTAGACTGATCGACTTGAGAACATCCAGCGCGCCAGAGGTGCATGTCTCGACATCACATATCGCACAAGCAGCAAATTCGGCCGTGGTAAAGGGTGTTGTATATTACATGCTAGACTGTTGCCGGCCCTCGCAGATGGTAACATATCGAAGAGAAGACCTGTCTAGCTAAAAGACACAGAGTCCTAGAAAGATCGCTGACCACCCATACCCATGACGCATACACAATTATCCACATGATCAGAATACGCGATCGATGTTGGATTCGATAAAACATGCAGGCACCCCGACGAAACCACGAAGTATGCTGTCTGACAAGCCATCTGAGACCGCGTACATGACGCAGGACAACAACGTGCGATTAAGCGAAGAGAGCGAGAGCCAACGCAATGACGATGGCTTCGATGGGGCTTCGGCCTACGGCAATAATCTGGCCCATATTGACAGGTACTTCGATGTAGGATGGAGTGGGAGTGATGATGGTGCCATTGGCACTGCCAGACGGGTAAGGGTAGCTGAGTGGAAAGTTAGCTCGACTCAGAAGATGACAGCAATTGTGACTTTACCCAGATCCAGACGGAAGATATTCGGTGCCACGGCTCGTAGTGACAGCGTCCGTGGCGGTGTCGATGAGCGAGTTGCTAGAGGGTAACAGCGCGGTGATGTAGCTTGTCGATGTCAGGGTCAAACGGCTCGTAATCCTAGTAGTGCCATCGATGACGGTCGTGCTGGCCGAAGAAGATGGATGTCCTGGGTACACCATGCCAGAGCTGATAGATGTTACAGCGGGATACGTGCCAGAAACAGTGCTTAGGGAGCCAGACGGTACGACTGGAGCTGATCCGGAAGAGTAGCCCTGAGGTATACTTGCTGTTCCCTGGGTGGGCAGCGCGGTGGTTTCAGGAGCTGTGTAGCCACTTGACGGTGGACCGGATGCACTAGGACCTAAGGAAGTGGGAACAGAGCCAGTGTTTGTGCCTACAGGTCCGGTTGAGCTGGACACCTGGTATCCGGACGTGGGCACGGCGTCAGTGTTGGTGTTACTCGGCAACGATGGCAAGTAGGCACCGCTCGATGGGGCGCCACTGGAGCCAGGGGATCCAGATGTGGGCATAGAATCAGTGGCAGTGTAGCTCGATACAGATGGCAAGTTCGAACCACTGGGGACGGCATTGGAACCCGGGTACCCAGAGGTAGGAACAGCAGCAGTGTTGCTCGATGCAGACTGGGAGTAGACACCGCTTGACGGGTTGGTACTAGAAGCTGGGTATCCAGAAGTAGGCACAGCATCAGTCGCGGTGTTGCTCGGTGCCGAGGATTGACCGTAACCGCTTGAGGGCGTGGCGTCTGAAGTTAGGACAGCGCCAGTGTTGGTACCAGTCGTAGGCTGACTTGAACCTGGCCATGCGGTTGTCGACAGCTGAGGAGGATCGTAGCCGTTCGAAGAAGCAGAAGGGGACATTCCAGGAGGAAAAGAGGTGGGAATAGAATCGGTCAGGCTACCAGGCAGTGAAGCCGAGCCGCTCAGACTGGGTCGTGGAACAACGACCGTATCGGAACCAGAGGGACCTGTGGGCTGCGTCGAGGTCTGAGCAGGAGGCGTGTACATGCTTGGAGGGCCGGATGCATCTGATGGGGTCGAAGCTGGGATCGAGTCGGTACCCGTGACTGGCAATGAAGGGTCGGGAGAGATCAAGCTAACTGAAAAGTCAATCGACCGCGAAGAACCAGTAGGCAGAGCCGAGCTCTGGACAGGAGGCACGTAGGCGCCCGACGAGACAGAGACAGCGGGTGAGTAAGAAGTGGGGACTGCGTCGGGGAGAGTGCCTGTCGTGCCTGGTGAGTTGGTCGGCAGAGCCGAGCTGAGAACAGACGACGGCATGTATCCAGGTCCAGGCGGCTGAAGACCTGGAGTCGAGGTGACTGGACAGATTGTGGTCGTTACGCTCATAACGGTAGTCGACGTGAACACCTCTGTGGCGCTAGCAACAGGACAATTGGTGACACTCGCAGCACACTTAGTGATGGTGTATGTTGACGTCGTATAGATCACGGTAGTGGTAGTACCGTCTGCGGATATCATCAGAGGCTTCACAGGATAGGCAAGAGCCGGGAAGTACTCACCATCTCGACCGACGAGAGGCTGAACGGCAGATGCAGCACCTCCAAAGAGAGCAGCCAGGCGGAAGACCTTCATGGTGAAGCAGTGATGGCGGTGATATGAGAAGAGAAAGGCGTGCAGGCAGGTGAACAGCAGCAGACTGGTCGTCAATCGTCAATTGCCTTGGGCTTGGTAAAGAGTGTAGGGAGTCGGTGGAGAGAAGAAGCAGGACGAGGGCAGGGCGAGGTTTTGAAGAAGGCGAGCGGGCGAGCGAGCTTGCCAAGATCGTAGCGTCGCTTTCAAGAGCAGGAGGGAAGCTGCGCTGCTCGAGCAAAACAAACAACGACAGGACAGACGGTCGCTCTTGGAAGCTCTAGCTAGGCTCGGAGATGCAGCTGCGTCATTGAGCACACTGTGGCAGTTATAGGGCAGCTGCTCCAGCGGCCGGACGGACAGGCACGGCTTGCACGTGACAGCACCTTCACTGTCCAGCGTCCGGCGCACGGCGTCCAGCGTCCGGCAAGGTCCCGTCTTACGACCCAACTAGCTCGTCAGGACGGAACACCCGTCACAGGCTGCACCAAAAAAGCTATTGGAACCGCAGGCCGCCGCTCAGAGGAGCAAGTTAGGCTACCTGCATTTGCGTTACCCGCAGTGACGCTTTGTATGGGGAGGCGGTGACACTTTGGTAAACACAGCACAGACGCACTTGCCCACTTGCCCGCCAACAGCCTCTCTTTCACCTGCGCTTCTGAGCACCTTACGGGTCTCTGCGTCACCCTTGCGCGCCGAAAATTTGGCAGCAAACGCGTCTTGCCGCCTGCGCCCCCGGCTCCTATATCATATCAAGCTGCCTTCCCCCGCCTCTGCCACTTTCTTCCACGACACACCTTCAACTCCACCGCGCAAGCATTCGTCCACGCTGCAGCACTATCCAACATACTTCCAGCTCTACCACATCACCAACTGAACAAGCTTTACCGCGCTCATCATGTACGGCTTCAAGGTTCTCGTCGCTGCCACGTTCGCCTGCGTCGTCGCCGCTCACGATTCTCCTTATGACAGTAAGTGTACACCGTCGACCCTGTGTAGCCCAAGCTAATGCGCTCTGTAGCCGCCTGTGTCGCCCCAGTCACCGTGACTGTCACCGAGACCGTGTGCGGCGCGCCTGGTGTGCCTGTCCACACCCCGCCGGTGGCTCCCTCTTACGAGGCGCCTCCTTCTCCTGCTCCTCCGGTCACTTCGGTCGAGTTTACTGCGACTGCTCCTCTGAGCGGCCCTCCGTCCGAGCCTGCCACCGTCGTCCCGCCTGCTCCACCCGTGGAGACTGGTGTCTCGTCTGTTGGCGTCCCTCCTGTCGTTCCCTCCTCTGACGTGGTCCCTTCGTCTGGTGTGGCTCCCTCGTCCGGCATCGAGTCCTCCACTGCGTCCGTCCCTGGTACGACTACGGCGCCCTCTTCCACGGCTGCCGTCACTCGTCCCTCATCAACTAGCAGCACCCCCGAGACCGTCTCAACTGCTGGGGCTGTCCTTCCCACTCCCTACCTCGGTCTGGGTTCGCTGCTCGCTGCTGGCGCTATTCTCAACGCCGCTATGGCTGTCATTGTCTAGACAGGCATTTCACAGCTCATTGTGGTCAGGTCGGTCTTGAAACGAATCTTGGTGTCTGCAGATCCTTCAATCCGTCTTCCTTGAGGAAGGTCTGTTGCACTGGCGGAGTTCACATTTGACGGCATGATCTCTGAAATTGGGAAACTTCTGGTAGGGCTTCGTTCATCGCTGAACAACTATACATGGCTAGCATGTTCATAGCTCTCTTCTCGATGCATTATAATGCAAGATGACTTGATTTCTGACTCCTGGAACCATGTCGCATGCCTTTAGTAATGTGCTTTACTCCTACAATACTGTGCCTGTCGCTTTGGCTTGTGCATAATATCCTCGTGACATGTCTCTATGGCGCCGGCGCCACTCTCTGTTCGCTACCCAGTGCACAACAACCTTCGCTGCGATTTCTGGCTGCAAGTGAGTAGCGTCCAAGATCCTCTCATTATCAATGACAAACTTGTAGAGCTCCTCGGTCTCCCTTCTCTGGCTGACCATGTCACGGCTGGTTGGTTCCGTGGTGGCACTCTGCTTCCGTTCCTCAGTGCTGCCTCTACGCAAGTGCTCTTCAACCTCGCAAACCAACAAGATGGGAACGAACGGTCGACACGCCTCAACCGCCACATCTGAGACTCCCCCGCAATATCCGCTCCCCCAGCCCCACTCGTCCGGCTCTCTACTTTCCCATTAGTACTACAAAAGACGCGCACCACCCGGTCAACTAACCCGTGAAAACCACCGTATGCCCCTCGAACTCCGAACCCCTCACATACAGATCAAATTGCCTGGGAGTGTGGTGCGTTGCGTGTGACTTTGAGTTTTTTTTTTTTTTTTTATCATGTTTGTTTGAAGAGAAAGTCGATTCAAAAGAATCGAGGTGTGGCTTCTTTCCGTAGGATGCTACAGCCAGCACCAGCAAGACATTGACAATCACAAATCTATACAATGTTCTGCGCCCTGCCCCGTCTCTCCAGCTCCATAGCAGCGATGATAGCACAGCCAATCCCACTCCCGTCTTCCGCGCTCGTAATCTTGATCGGCCCCTCGCCTTCCTTCTTTTCAGCCTCACTCCAATCCAGAATCTCGCCCAGCGCCCTGGCCCACCGTTTCTTGAACTTGGGGTGCTTGTTCGCTACACTCCCGTCTGCCGCGACATGGCCCTCGGCGATGTACTCCTTGGTACAAATCGCAGCAACGCCACAGGCACACAGTCTGGCGCCGCGGACGGCAACTAACTCGGTAATGTGTCGGGAGAGCTCGATCTCAATATCGCTGGGCTCGAGGTTGAGCGTGTTTTTGAAAAGGTGGCGAGACTTTGAGAAGGTCGGGGATTCGTCGTCTTCAACTTGTGATAGGAAGCCTGTGTCGATGGAGTAGCTTGCTCTCAGCTTGTTCACGTCCTGGTTCTTGAATACAAGGCCCCGTTCTGCAAGATCGAGCATGATGAGTCGGTAGATTTCTCCCATATACAGACCTGCGGAGAGCTTCTCGAAGGCTTGTTCGCCTGGTCGTGGGCTATCGGCATCGATCTGCTGATCGTATTTGGTCCAGGGGAGGACGCGGTGCGCATTGTCAAAGGCACCGTATTCGCAGTTTATTGCCATTTTGCTGTTCTTGCCATATTGGCTTTCTATGGTGTCTCTGTCTGAGGGCTTGATCTTGCGAATGTCGGACAGACTGGCCATGTAGGCTGCGTTGCAGCCAGTGCCGAAGATGGCCCCGATGATGGTTTTAGAATCGTTGTAGGCGGATGCAATCATTGCGCCGACAGTGTCATTGATAACGCAGATGATCTCAATTGGCAGACTTCGTTTCTCAATCTTCTCGCGGAGCTGTCGCGCGACGTCTTGGCCTTCTACGCCGCTGATGTCGAAGCCTTTTGTCCAAGTCTTGAGTACAGCGTGGTCGATTCGCGCTTGCGTTGCTGGGTAAGAGAACGTAAAACCCAGCGGCATCGGCTTGTCCTTGGAGTATTTCTTGTCCAGACCTTTCGACCTCACAAAGTCTTCTAGCTCTTGAGCAATGAAGTCAAACAAGCCATCTGCGTCGCCTTTCTTGAGTTCCTCCGGCAGCTTGTATTGCTCCTGGTTGAGCTCGGTCTTCTCTGCCCCCTCTTTCTCGTGACCACGCAACGTTATCTCACAGACTCTCAAGTTCGTTCCTCCAAGATCAAGGGTGAGGAAAGTCCCCTTCTCATTACCAGAAGGCAGGCGATGTACCCAGGTTTGGTGCATGGCGATGTTCTGCTCATGCTTGGCCAGACCTTCATCAAGCTCCTCGCGGAAGCGCTTGACGATTTCCTTCAACTTTTCTCCTGGAATCCAAAACTGGGTATCCAGATCGTCCAATTCCTTCTCTAGCTCAGAAGGTAGGTCGGCCATCTTCTTAAGCTCTGATCGATGTTGCCGCGAGCTATACGACTCCTTGTCTACGTGTTGCTGTGCTGCAGAAGCCATGATAAAATCAGGTATCTCTAGGAAAGCGGATGTGTGTCGGTGAATGTTCAATAGCTCGTCGTCAAGCAGTATGCTAAAGATAATTTAGGATTGCTTCCGGATTATGAAGCCGTAGTGCCCAATCGACATGATGACATCACAATTTGATAACTTCGTGTCGGTGGTGTCGGTTCCTGCCATTTTCCCAGGCAGTGGATACTTATTCCGATTATCCAAGAAGTTTTTCTTGTTTCATCGCTATGACGTCCGGAGCAAGGGAAGTCGCGGTTGCGACGATCAGTGGGGTCAGTGGAGCTACAGATACGCTACTTGATACAAGAACACACTCAAAATAACACATCAGGTATTTGTATGGAGCAAGCCATCCGAATCTCATGCGAAGGTGTCTTTTAGAGAGTCGAGCCCACACCTGAACAAGGGATTACAGAGAGTGCAGGCAGTGTTTGCCCGAGACCGGTCATTCAGCGTGCATATTTCGATAAAATCCGTCGATGTTGATTGCAATGTGTAGCCGTCGCAATGCCATTTGGAACGCCATGCGGTGCACCCGGCTCTTTCCAGAGATCCATGCAATGTGACAAAGGAAAGGTTTGACTGTCGAAGTCTCTCAGCTCAATTCTCGAATCTCTAAAGCAAAGCGTGTCTTTGTTGTCGCTCATGCAGCGCACTTCTGCTTTGGACCCCCGTTCTCTTTCCTTACGTCCATGTTCTTGTGCTTCGTAGCTGTGGTCGTCTCATTCACCAATTCCTGTCGTGCCGGATGCTCAAGGTGTTCCTGCGCAGCGACCCTCTGGTTCAGCAAATTCAAATAAGTCTGCCACCCAATCGCAATGACACCGCCGAAAATACTCCTGTACTGGATCGGAATATACGTGAAGCTGAACGCCGTAACTGCTGGCCAAATCTTGCAGCTGTTGATGCAGCTTGTGGGTACTGTGTGCTTGATACGCTCTACGCAATCGTCGAAGGAAGCGCCGGCGAGGAGGGTTTGCATGCCGAAGAAGTACGAATTGAAGATAGGCGTGAACAGAATCTGGTTGACAACGACCTGCGTGGTTGTTAGTGTCAGCAAGCTCATTTGAGACGTGTAAGACAGGAGGCGCATACCTTCGTAGTCAAACTCAGGATCTTACTCGAGTAGTTGAAGTTCAGACTCAACCACAAGAACCACTTGTAACTCGGTATACTGCTGATGCCCCCAATGATCAGCGCTCGACCTGTTCGTGCCCAGTCGCGGTCTTCACTCCATTGCTGCACCCATCCCCTCTCTTCCTCCTCTTCTGTGACATCTTTCTCCTCTGGCGCGGCAATGCTCTGTGCGACCAGATCGCCCACAAAGTAGATGACCAGCGAACTGACCAGCTGCGTGAGATACGGTTTCCGCTGCTGCACGCGCCCGTATGCGCGGAAGGGCTCAATGACGGGTTCGAGCCAAAGCCAGCTAGGTCCAGGAATCGTTGTGGCAGTCGCAGGCGCTTTATGACCTGTTGGGGCCTTTGTTACGTTGTATCTCCGCACAACATGCGCAGGAGAAGCTCGTTGGGCTACAAGGTTAAACGTAGTGGTGTTTCCGGTGACACGATTGGGCTCCCGAGGGTAAGCGTGTACGTTTTGCGTTGCGCGCCGTGAGCTTGTGCGAGCCCAGGCGCAGGGAGTGCGTATCATGGTGGTCGTGAAAGACGGAGTCTCATGGGTCCTGCCTGCGACGAGGGGGTATAGGTAAGAGCGACATTGTGGGTGTGTTGTTGAGGCGTGAGTGCCGGGTCACTCGCCGTACACATCTGACAGACAGTTCCGAGGCCCGCCGGAAAGAACGCTCTTTGTTGGTGGAACACTCAGGGTCCACGTGCTAGCGCGCGAAGGCGCAATGGGGCACGTGTATTGTGCATCACCAGCCACTGTGACACAAGTACGAGCGTTCAAACGATGTTGTTGGATGAAACGTCTCCAACTTGTATTCGGATGAAAGAGATGGCTGACATGGAGTGATCTATGTCCTGTACCAAATCGTGAGAGAATTTGCTCTGAGAGCCAGTACGAATGCCGCTATGCTATGCCTCGAAGGCTCTTTCTGATAACGCCGTTTCATGTCCTGGACTTTACATGCAAAGAAGCCCTCAATGCTACTACGCAGAAACACTTGGGAATAGCGCCAACTTCTCTCTTTTCACGGGTGGCCCTGTGCGCGAGCAGCTTCGTTTCCTCTCTCCTGCACGTATGCGTCCCACGGACTGCAAATCAACCGGCGGTAGACGCCCACGAAATTCTTCATCAGTTATGACACACTCGAGTCAGCGAAGCAACAGAGAACGTGACATGGCCCGCCGTGTACGCCGGGACAAGCTCACGGTTTCTCAACTCCTTCGATGACGTCGAGTCCGTCGTACTTGATGCTCGGGACGTTGGCATCCGTCATTTCAGTATCCGTGTGTTCCTGCTCAGTCGTCGTGCCTGCCGCAGCATAGTCCGGCCGTCTACAAACCGCTTCGGTAAGCGTATCGACAGAGCCATCCTTGACAAATACAATCCCTGTGCTTCCAGCAGCCAAGGCACCCGGCCCAAGCTTGAAGACGTCTTCTTCGGAGTAGGGTCTAACGGTCTCATCGTTGTACTCGCGCCATGTGTTGTTCTGGAAATCCTTGATGTAAATCAGATAATGACCCGAGCCGGTGCCGCCACGGTGAACGAAAATGGCGTGCAGGCGGTAGCCATGGTCGCAGTATTGCTTGAACACAGTGTCGACATCCGATTCGAGCTGGGTCATGGAAGTGCTGATCTCCTCGAGGTCTGCTTTGAGTTGTTTCGCCCTCTCGTGCAGGCTCGCTGGAAGCTCTTCAGGTGGCGGAGTAAGCAGAGACTCGGTCATTCGCTGCTCAATACCTGCGAGGAAACTTTCAGTAAACAACGCCGTCTCCTCTACTGCTTCAGCAAGATCCATGCCTTCAATCTCGAGTGCTTGCAAGTCTTTGCATCGTATTGCCAGGCGTTGAAGCTCCTGCTGCTTTGCCCACTGTGCTTTACGCAACTGCAGGAGCTTGTCCCCAGTTAACGTGTTGGTGGCCTCGAGATATCGATCTAGGTACAGAACGTCGTCCAGGCTAAGCTGCGCTGTGTCACGGACCTGCTGCTTCTTCTCCTTGTTGAACTGCAGCCTGCGCACGTTGACGATTTGGATAGGAGCAGCTTGCGCAATATATTCATACTTGTTGTCGCCTCCCTCAAGATCGCTCAATCCAAAATCGTCATCAAGAGCCGCGTAGAGATGACGATCGCGTCCACCAGCAGAAATCAAGTGATGATTCCGAAGTTCGCTGGTCTTCTCGACTTTGTCTGTCGTATTCCGTACGATTGTTACGTCGCTGAAGAAGAGGTTCTTGATAAGGTCATCCTGCTCACCGTCACGCAGAACTCCGTCGCCCCTGATCGCGCATGAAACTAGGTCCAAGATGTTTCCCATGACCTCAGCAGCATCCTGCTGCCTAGCGCTCTCACTTATATGGTCATCTCTTGATTTTTTGAGTTCCTTTGCTTGTTCTTGTTCTTGTGCCTGTGCCTGTGCCTTTGGCCGAGGT
This sequence comes from Ascochyta rabiei, assembly GCF_004011695.2. Classification (NCBI taxonomy): domain Eukaryota; kingdom Fungi; phylum Ascomycota; class Dothideomycetes; order Pleosporales; family Didymellaceae; genus Ascochyta; species Ascochyta rabiei. Next base: position 567,977 of record NC_082421.1, read on the forward strand.
GGCACAGGGGGTGCTCGAGTGGGGGGTGATGGTTTCTCGACCGAGTCAAGCTCTCCGTTGGCAGCTTGCACAGAGGTATGGCTTGCTGCGTCTTCGTTCTTGACATCGTCTCCCTCGTCCATAACCGAGTCAATAGGAGCGGTACCAGAGATGTCTTCTTTAATCTGAGCTGCCACAGTGCCATTGAGCAGATCGTTACTGTTCTTGCCTTCATCGACGGGCTCGTTAACACCTACTTCTGGGCTATCTGTTTTGCACAGTGCCAGCTCAGCAAGATGTTTCGTTGGTAAGACATTGTCGGTAGGTGCTCGGATCATCAGCTCAAACAAACTTTGCAACTCACGGACAAACTTCTGGGCAGTTGCCACTCTTTCTGGAGTGACGACCGTGCGCCCGACCTTTTTGTTTTTCAAGGCTTCCGGCGATGTATCCTGTACGTAAGCGTCAAAGTTGAGGACCAAGTCACGCAGAGGCTTGATCGTGAACAGAAACTGAAGAACGCTGTTGAGGTAGCACGTATTGCCGTTGTTTCGGCAGCCAACGGGCCATGTATCCAGAGGAAAGTCGTTGATGCGTGACCCTGTCTCTTTGGGCTGATCCTCTTTGTTGTTGTAGTTCTGGGATTGATCATGTTCGATCAAGGAATATGCTTTCTGGAGCTTGCCTATGTCACTCGGGGGCGCAACGAGCATGGAGCTCTGCAAAACTGACAAGTCGACGTTTTGCCTGTCGGACATGGCCGAAATCTCAAACAAAGCGTATGCTTCGCTCAGATCCATTTCAGGCTCGGTCATGGTTCCTTCGTGTAGGAACTGCCGTAGCCTGTCGCTGTTTCGATGCTCGGCTATGACTGATACTGCTTTCCTGGCAGACTCAGTGCACGAGGGGTTGTCTGATGTCTGCGTAGTATCAGTCAGGGAGTGAAGGGAGAGCAATGAGTCAAGGCAGACCCACCTTTATGGTGAACATGGTTCGAACGAAATCGTCGGGCTGAGCTTGATCGAGGTCCAGCCACGACAGAGCTTCCTCGTACGTATCGATTGACTCAGAAGCTTCTCGTTGTATTGCGTTGCTGTCACGCGCGACCCCAATAATTCGAAGGTATCGGCGCAAGTCCTCGCGAGCTGCCGGGGCGAGATCAGGTAGGCGGGACCTGACTTGATTGATGATAAACTCATCACTGAAAGTATATCCATGGGCTGGCTCCATTCCAATATTGCGATATGCGTTGTTCACTTCGCTTCTGCTGGGGAGTCCTTGGGATGCGAGCGTGGCCACCTCCATCTGCAGCACCTCGCTTTGGCGACCTTTGGCAAGGTCTTCGAGGCAAGTCAGATAATATGGCGCGTTGATCTTGTCGACGGCACTTTGTCGCCGGTACGCGAAGTAGATCAGGACGTCTGCGAAGTCACTGACCGCGCCGAGGCCGGCATAAAAACTAGCCAACGTGTCAGTGATTGTAGAGAATGAGTCATTGTTTTACACACGGGTGGTCTTCCTGTGAATTGCTGTCGTTGCGCGTTCGCGAGCTTATCTTTTCATCTGTACAGATTGTTAACCGTAGATCAACCCGAGACTCATGACGAGCTTACAGTCGTGGCAGGCTAGGACTTGCTCAATGTCACCTTGTGAAGGAACTGGGTACATCGGCTGGTGCCTAACGTTCGAGCGTTCGCCCTCTGGGACCGCGAGGATTATGGAGTTCAGTTCGTATCGGGCGTCCTCGATCGTAGTTCGCAAGGTCGACTGAAGAGGGTCTTGTTGGTCCTTGGGCTTAGGAAGGTACCAGACCTCAACGCTTGCTCCGTCGTCGTCGTTCACCTCAACTGTATGCTCGAAACCCAGGCGCTTCAATATTGGGTCACAGTCTCTCCAGAAGGTCTTTGCAAACTTCCTGTTCAGCAGAGGGACGCGCGATTTGCCTGGCGCTGGATTGAGCGAGTCCCGCAGGAACGTATCGAGATAATCGGGCGCATCGACACTGCGAGCCATGGTCTCACCCTCACGCGCGTCCACCAATTCCCTCGACTTCTCAAATCTTCTTCTTAGCTGTGCTTTGTTCATCATCAACTCCTGGTCGTGTTCCGTAAAGCGCGGAGGCTTCAGGTCTATGCGGACTGTGGTTGGGCACGCGTCCGCCGTGCAACGGAAGGAGAAAGACTTTGGAGCCTGCTGGCCACCGATACCATTGCTCTGTGTGCCATCGTCCCCTTCGTATACGAAGTGGTGCAGTGGGAAATCCCAGTTCTGCTTCCCACATACCCCCTCCAAGTAACCCTTTCCCTTGAACTCTACAATGACGTCGATGTGGTAACGGCATTGTGGGCAGTACGATGCGACCTTGTATATCGTATTGTGTCTCGGCCTCTCGCCAGGCGGTGGTAGCAGGCACTGCTCATCCTTTCTTACAAGCGCGTGTCTGCAGTTTCCACGGGGCACCGCGGGGATCCCGTCTCTGCTGGGGTTGTGCTCGGGCGGGGCGCTGGTCAGGAGATTGCGACCAGCCCGATCCTCACGACGTGGATCATATGTGAGAAGGTCCTGTAGCAGCCGTGGCGCTGTTTTGCCTACAGTGGCGGCCGTGGTTAGCAGCAGTTGCCGTGAGCGTGGGAGTACCGTACCAGGCGCCATGACTGCGACAGCTAGTAATGTGGAGCGCACAGTCGAGCGATGTCACGGAATGCAGTGGTAAAAGCTACTTATGGTAGAATGCGTACGATGCGGGCACGATGGGGCGGTGAAAAGGTTAAGTGTCAAACGGACAGCGTGTGACTGGGAGTGTCCAGACAGAGCAGGCGCATAGCAGGCGGCAAGCTTGCAGCGAACAGTCGTGTGGTCTTTGCAGCAATCCAGGTGCAGCACAAGCACAAGGCGAGGGTGTGCAGAGGCTCAAATGGCAGCGCACCTCACAGGCTCCATGCAGCAGAACGGCAGAAACAGGCAGCTCAAGCTCCCCACTCGCCGACCGTGCAAGACGTGCATGGCGGCGACGATGCAGTGCCGACCACGCGCCCACCAACAGGGACTAGCGGCGCCAAGGCAGGGCCCGAGGAGCCCAAGTCCAACGACATGCATATCGATGTCGAGAGCTCCCAAGACGAGATACCCACAGCCATTCCGCCCGCCATGGCCGACCAACAGCTGACCTACCATCCTCGAGATGCTCTCGCGAACACGGGCAGCGCGATGCTGCAATCCACCGCCATTGGTGCCGTCATCGCTGGTGTGCAGAACACCCTGCGCAAGCAGAACGTTGGTGCCATGGGTGTCATTACCAAGTCGGGAGGCATAATTGCTCTCTTTGGTGCGCAAACACACAGATGGCAGTTATTGGAGCGTTGTGGAGCTAATTGAGTGGTAGCCGCTGCTGGAGGCGCATACCAATTCACACTCGACGCGACCGCCAACCTGCAACAAAAGGACGACTGCTGGAACGAGGCATATGCCGGTTTTGCCGCTGGCGCCACTGTTGGCATCTACAGTGCGTGCAAATGAGCTCGTGTCGTCGACCACGTTAACAGTGATTAGAACGCAGCCTGCCATTCATGCTCGGTGCTGGTACCGCCTTCAGCGTCGCCATGACAGCTTTCAGATACACCGCTGGTCTGCGCGGAACTGCGTCTGGCGAGCTGGACGACGAGGAGATTGAGCGAAGGGAGGCCGTGAAGAAGATGCGTCGACGTCCGTTGTCAGAGACACTCGAGCAATTGGGCGAGGGCCGTGGTAAGCATGCCACTCCCCGGCTCCTGCCCGCTTTGACTGACGTTGCTAGGTATCTACGGCCCCGGATACGAAGAGAGGAGGCGACAGAGGCTGATGGACAAGTACGGAATCGATGTAAAGGCTGCGCAGGCCTAGATGCAACACGCAATTTCCTTGGAGTTCACAACAGAAGCAGACATCGAATCCCGAAAACCGAGCACTTCCGTCACCTGTACATACTACTTGTTCCCTTGAGCTTGGAAATGTCAAACGTTTATCACTTTCATATATCAGGCTACTTACAACCGCTATTGTCGCGGTCGAAGGCTTGTCCCCTCCCACTAATCTGGCATTCGCTGGACAGATCGAGTTTGTAGGACAGCCTGGGTAGGCCTGTCCAGTGGCTCGTTTAGCCTTTGAGACCAGATTAACGGGACAAGTTCTTAGCATATCTTTGATGCACTGATTATGAGAAGTTTCCTTGCAAGATTTTCTAGCTGAGTAAGTGCAGGTGGCTGATCACAAATGTGCACAACAAACAGTTATCGGCCGCTCAACAATCAGCCTGAATAGACTTCACGTGTACACTTCATCTGTGTACCATTCGATGATGTAACGGAAGCACGCCGAGCGATCTACGGCAATTGGCCATGCTAAAGAACATGCACGTGCACCCGTATGTCAGGAACGCGTCCCTTCCCGGTGACGCACTGCGGGGTAAGCCACCACGAGTGAGCCGTCGTCCACCTTTTACACCGACTATCGATCGGCTACTTACAAAACGGTGCGCGAGGCGTGATCTGTTTCACTGCCCTCTTGCCTGAAGCGGATCGTCTTGAGACGATTGTCATGGCGCACTGCATAATGATGTACTCGATCCTGCCTCTCAGCTTCGACGCGCTGGTCGCGAGGTACCCCACCAGCGTGGTCGACGTCCAATATAACTCGCCCGACCACGCGCTTTGCAATCTTAGATAACACAGGAACCGCTGAAGTTGTATTAACATCCACACCAACGCCAATTCGATCTACTGTTTGTAGCCTTCATTTGAATCCACCACAATGCAGGCACCTGCGCAGACACAAACCGAGGTCGGTTCGAAAGACCGTTTCTTCAGCTACTTTCGACATGAAGTTACAGGTTGGCAATGCCACCCAATGCAAAGTACTATCCTGACACAACACTAGCCCTCCAGGAGCAGATGGAGCGTCTGAACAGTATAGCGACTGGTGCAGGAGAACGCAACGACGCCGTAGAGCATTGCCTAGCAGGCATAGACCGACTCTCGCACGAAGTCAAGGACGCCTCAGCCTACATTCCGGCATACGATCAGCGAACGTACAGCGAGGTACTGTATCTCAAATCGTCTCACGATACCTAGAAGCTGACGTGCTCAGGCAATCAAGGCGCTTGCCGAAAAGCTTCAAAACATTCGCCAAACCTTCAACCCGCCCAAGAAGTTCGCCTTCAAGACCCGCAAGAACGCCTCTGCCATCCCCATATCCGATGCCGCCGAGCTTGCGGCCTCACAGCGTATCCGTGCCCCAATCATCACCTCAAACACGTCGAACACGAACTCTTCATTCGCGCCGGCTCCACTCGATCGACTGTCCCCTGGTGAACGGAAAGAGCAAGAAGTAGCCCTAAGCCTGCAAAACAGGACCGCTGTCGTGAGCGACGGCATCGATGACACAAACGGCGGCATCAGACGGCCCTCGTTTTCCTCCACAACAAGCATCAACATAAGCAACCACAGCAGCATCCACATCATCCCACCCACCTCAGCCTCCAGCGCTACCAGCTCCGGCACGCTTTCCAACCTCAACGACTGTACCATCGATCTCAGCGCTCCGACATCCGCGTCGCCCTTCTCGGCTCTCTATCTCAAGAACATCGAGAAGTCAGTCGTGGTGTGCGGCACGGTGGCGGGCGCAACACACATCACTGATGTTCGGGACACAAAGATCTTCGCCGGGACACGGCAGTTCCGCATGCACGGCGCGAGGAATGTGGATGTGTACTTGCACTGCGCGTCGAGACCGATTATCGAGGACTGCGAGGGCGTGCGGTTTGCGCCGTTGCCGGAGGCATATGTGAGTTTGTGGTTTTGACATGCACAAGGGAAGAGAGATGCTAATACGTGTAGATTACGGATGAGATGAGACTGGTGAAGAACCAGTGGGATCAGATCGATGACTTCAAGTGGTTGAAGGCGGAGCAGAGCCCGAACTGGAGTATACTGCCTGAGGAAGAGCGTATGGTGCCTGCATAGGAGTCGTGGCCTGGAGGAAGCAACGATTGCAGTGTATCGACTACGAAGAAGGCATTTGCATAAAGCATAGCACGGGCCCAATTAACAGATCTCAGCCACTCAACTGTATCCACAGCCGACCTACCTTCCGTCCCGTCAAGCTTCTCTCCATCCACGTTTCGCCTCCCAGTCTCCCTTCACCAACCCAAACACATGCAAATCACTCGCGACTCCATTCTTCTCCACACCTCCCCTCAGCACGCCTTCTTCCAGATACCCACACTTCTCAAAGCACCGCATACTGCCCACATTACCAGCAAACACAGTTCCAAACAACCTGGTCCACCGCTTGCCTCCCGTTGCCAGCTTGGCCTCTTCAGCAGTGAAGCACCACTCGGTCAAGCCGGCCAGCACCTCTGTCGTCAACCCCTGACCCCAGAACGCCTCGCCGATCCAGAACCCGGCTTCGGCTGCGTGATCCTGCACGTCGGCGCCGGGCTTCATACCTACGCCGCCAATGGCCGCGTTGGGGGCTGAGGCGAGACAGATGCCCCAGTTGTGGATGGGCGCAGACTGGTTCATGGCTATCCACTCGTTCGCCGTGTCTAGCGTGTAGGGCGAGGGGAAGGCAAGGGACATATATTTCGTGACCTTGGGGTTGTTGGCGTGCTGCGACATGGACGGTGCATCCTGGGGGTGGAGCGGTCTGACGATTAGCCGTGGAGTAGTGAAGATGGGCTGTGGGATTGGCGAGGCGGCCGTTACTGGTGTGGGGAGTGCTAGGTCAGTTTGCGCTGCGAGATGCGCTTGCATGGCGGCTGGCTGGGCGGGTGTTGGTTGCGCCATGCTGTCTGGCGGGTTGTTGCTGCGGTTGAGGTAGCCAGGATGTTTGTCTGAGGATACAAAACCAAGCGGAAACATTGTATAGATAGTTGGAGTCATTCGTTCATGCACCTCGGTGTCGTGTACTTACTAGTCATGTGTCGATTCAACAGCAGCCTGGGAGTCAGCACGATGGATGCGCGCTTTAGAATCACCTTCCACATCTGCTTGGCGCGATGACTGACTCGGCTGTGGTTGGATGTTGGAGATGTGGGGGCATACATTGCGGCTAGGTAGTTCTGCTGCGTGATATCTAAGAGGTGCAATGCGGTGGGGTGTCCAGGGTTTTAGCGCGACGCGTCGACCACGCGCATCGCGTGCACAGCATCACATCTCACATTGCTATCAACAATGTCTTCCACTTCTACCAAGTACACGTGCTGTATTTTCATGGTCGCGACGCAGCTAACAACGTGTTAGAAAGATTGTGAGAACGTATTCGCGACAATCGAAACGACCGCTTTACGATGAAGAGCCGCCTACTAAGCGCAGACGCGTCGAAGATGAAAGAGTCGAATCTACGACCTTGTCGAAGTCTATACCAAGATCGCCCGTAAAGCCCTCGCCACCTACACGAATAAGTTCTACGCCTCTCAGCTCCAGTCCACAACGCTCGCTCCCCACTTTCTCGGACACGCCGACCCGATCATCCCCTCCATCGTCGCCAGCGCTGAGAAGCTCCCCTCCACCGGACCTGAAGCGGCGACCTGTTTTCTCGTTGTTCAAGCGCAAGCTCAAACACAGCGTTTCTGCGCCAGAGGTCCTTTCGGAACAGAGTGACAATGCGCAGACTCGGCCAAACCCACCACCAGGAAAGAAGAAGCGCATGGTGCAGATGCAGCTGGACCTGGTAGGACAACACCGTAAAGCCTGCAAAACGTGTGGCATGGAATACATACCGTCGAACGCCGAAGACGTGGCCTTGCACCGGAAGTTCCATGCAATGAACTTTGGAGGCGTCGATTGTACAAAGGTCATGGTTGCGCGCCTGCGACAGAAGCAGATATGGAGCGGGGGAGAGGCAAGTTTCATAGCTGTTGTTGGGCGTCGAGATGCTCTTGCGCTGCGCAACAAGGCTAGTGATGTGCTGAAGGTTGTCAATGCCGAGCTTGCGGCGGTGCCTATTGCAGACGAGGAGCTCTGGAGTCAGACTTTGCTGTCTCCAAGCGCAGAATCATCGACTGCAGACGCCCCAGCACCCGAGAAGTGCGACAGGTTCAAGGCGTACCTCTACATCCAGGGTCAAAAGTGCGTAGCAGCATGTCTGGCGGAGAGGATACAGGAAGCGTATACCGTATTGGCGCAAGACAAGGTGTCACAACAACCTACACAGACTGCTGTTGAACTTCAGAGCTCGTCCATCTCTATCAGCACATCAGCAGAGACGGCGCTTCTTGGTATTTCGAGGATATGGGTCTCGGCCCAGTTCCGGAAGCAGGGGCTCGCGCGGCGGCTGCTCGACTGTACGCGGAATGATTTCATGTACGGACTGAAGATTGAAAAGCGTCTCACTGCTTTCAGTCAGCCAACGGAGAGCGGCGGGAGGCTCGGGCGGAAGTACTTTGGTTGTGAAGCTGGATGGCATGTGTACATGGATTGAGCCTGGAGGAACGAGTCGGAGCAGAGACGAGCCGTGAGCCGAATTGTACATAGACGACTGTGACGCAGTGTTTGACATGCAAATGGAAAAGCAGTCATCAGCCGCAGGATGAATCTGAGCACAAGCCTGGCCAGCCAGAGCTTGTGTTTGCCGCAAACAATACGACTCGCCAGGCACAGTGTGATGTTGAGGTGCACAAGCCAAGATGGGGGAGATGATGTGGTGGGGTGGTCTTCGCTGTCCCCTCCAGATGCGCGTCTCGCACATCGGCCAACGATCATCTTGACCGCCCGAGCATCAGCATCAGCAGCTGCAGCGCCGTCGACGTTCAACGTTCAACGTTCAGCACTGCACACGCCGCTCCTCACGAGCGCCTCTCTGTCCTCCCTGTACATAGAGCAATGCATTGTCCCTAACTAGCAGCATGTCTTCTGGGAACCCCTTCCGCGCCTCCCTCGCCCTCCACCAAGCTCCCCCCTCCCCTGTGCCTCGGACTTCCTTCATCACTCCCGAGACAGGCAGGCCTGGGGCAGGCGCCCAAGAGGACGATGACGATGGTATGCCGTCGCTTTGCGTTTCACCTGTCCTGGCAGTAGAAGAGTAATGGTTACACAGTGCTTGCCCACGCCGTCTCGCCGCCGCCCAAGACAAAGAAACATGTTCGCATAGAATCCACCGCCATAGCCATCCCACTGCAACCGGACATCCCAAGCCCAGATGACTCTCCGCGCACGTCTTTTGCTCCACAGCAAACCTCAGGCCAGTATGCAGGCCAGTATGCAGGCCCGTCTCCCCCAGCGCCCTCTGCCAGCTACTCGAACAGCTCCCCTGGCGCATACACGCGAGAGCCTGGTAGAAGCCATGCAATGGCTGCACCGGACCACCTGGCAAGCGCGAATGGCGCCTCGGGGGTGAATTTTCCAGCCCTCTCTCCGTCAATAGTCCCGGCGAACCCGTTTGCGAAGACGCTCGCCTCGATCGAGCCTCAGCAGAGAGCAGGTGGGGAGGACCGGACGTTGGCGGAAGGAGCGACCCCGGGCAACAACAGAGCTTCCCTCGACGTGGAGAGCTTCAAAAACATGCTCCTGACAGGCAAGCCGTACCCTCAACAGACCAGCCAGACCAGCCAGACCAGCCAGACCAGACAGACCAGACAGACCAGACAGACCAGCCAGACCAGCCAGACCAGCCAGACCAGCCAGAGCTCGCAGCGTCCTGCTGCACCGAGCCCCGCAGGTGCAGCTATAGTCGAGAGTGGTAGTAGCACAGACGCATCATCCATATCCCGCCAGTCCCTACTTGAAGCTGCGCACGAGGCGCCGCCCGAGCCTCCGAGGACCTCACACGACATGGCACGCTCGGATGACGACGAGGCGCCCGGTCTTACGCCAGAGAGGACCAGGTCTAAGAGGAAGCCACCGCCTGCGCCGGCACACCGCCATGGCAAGCTCGTGTCGCCACGACTACCGCAGACCGTATCCTTTGACAGCTTTGCGGTCTCAGAAACTGCCCCTCCGCCAGTCACCAGGTCTCGAAATACGTCGGACGCGAACAAGCCGCTCCCGCCGACTCCCGTACTGTCATCACCCCTGCATATTGATACCCCAGAGAAAAGTCGAGACAACACATCACCACCAACGGAAAGGCTCGACGAGTCGTTGAGTCGGTCGAGCTCTCTACAGAAGAAGAGAGCCCCTCCTCCGGTTCCTCTGGCGCGCCGACAGAGCCAGCTACGACATTCGTCCGCGGACCATAGATCGCGGAGCAGCTCTTCTCTAACGCTGTCGTCACAGCAGTCCCTCGAAGTCCCTGGTCCTGCGGTGGTTCCCACACCTGGCGAGATTGCAAGCAATGCTACCATGACAGCCAGCCTGAAATCACCGCCGCCTCCACCTCCATCTAGGCATGGGGCACGACTGTCAGATATCGGCGCGTCAAGCGCAAACTCATCCTCGACGGAACCACTCCAACGTTCGACCTCTGTGCGGACCACAAGCTCGTCACACGGCCCATCTTCGCGCAGGAGCACCCTAGACGGCGAGCCACCGTTGGCTGAAGCCGGCATGAACCGCACATCGTCAACGGCGTCGAAACGCAACAGTGTCCGCCTCGCATCGAGCGACAGCACAGGCAGCGTAATGCCTCCCCCACCGCCCCCGCCGCGGCGTCGCCCAGGATCCGGGCGGTCCAGTCTCGATCAGCAGCGTCCCTTGATCCCCTCCTCGTCCCCCACGGAGAGCCGGCGAACAAGTACGGAGCACCGGCACACGAGCACCGATCTGCGGCGCACGAGCTTGGACATGAACCGACGAAGCAGTGGCGCGAGCGAGCACTCGCTGCGGCACGAATACGCGCCGGCCGAAGACAAGGCCGGGAACGAGTACGCGCTGTACTCGCCGCGGGAAGAAGCCGAGGACGGTCTTGCAGCAGGGGGGTCAGCCACGGCAGCGGCGCGGGGTGGTGCAGGCGAGGGCAGGAAGGACTCGAACAATATTCTAGACGACATGGAGAAGTTCCAGCGTGAGATTGACGAGCTGCGCAATCGGTACAAGCAAGCGGGATAGCGTTGCGTTGGAGTGGCGTAGGGCATGTTTGAGTGGTATATCTCACGCTTGACTGGAACATGTATGTTTGCATGCTATATCTCACGTTTGAGTAGGACATCTCACACTTGAATAGTAGGTATATGTTCAAGTGGTATATTTCACATTCGAATAGTACATCTCACACTTGAATAGTAGGTATATGTTCAAGTGGATATCTCACACTCGAATAGTACATGTATGGTTGAATAGCACATCTCACACTTGAATAGTACGAATATGTTCAAGTGGTATATCTCACGCTTGACGAGTACGTCCATGTCTGAGTAGTACACAAGTACGTTTGACCGACGTATTCTGTGCTCGACTGGTACACTGTATGGTGGTTGACCGGTGTATTTGTACAAAAGTGAAAAAAGATCACGCCGCATTTTCGTCTGGAACAAGCAAGACTTGGGGGGTAGAGGGTAGGCATCACGAAAGATTGGATTCAAGACGAGTGTTGTTATGCGCCTGGACGAGTTGTGTAGGCTTGTAGCTGCATGAGCAGAATCTCCACTGGCACGTTGTGCTTCGCGCGCTTCATCACCACACACGTCCGGCCTGCGTACTTGCTCTTGGGTCCCTCGATCAGCTCCTTCGCCTTGTCGGGCCCCAGCAGATCCGTCAGACTGTAGACGGCGACTTTGCGGCGGCGCCAGATGGCTGTCTTGAAGTCGAGCTCGGGGAACTGCAGGCGCGGCTGCATGTGGGGCACCAGCGGCTGCGCGTACCAGCCCGGGGGGTGGTGGGTGACGTCGGGCGCGGCGTGGGGGTCGAAGCGGGCGCCGAAGTTCTGGCCAAAGTACGTCGCCCACTTCTCCAGCTCGGCGGTGATGGCTTCGAGGCGGGCCTGGCAGTCGTCGGCGCGCGTGCGTAGACTGCCGAAGACGAGCACCGTGCTGACGTCGTCGACGGGCGCCGTGTGGTTGGCGTGCGGACTCGTGACGGGGACCAGGCGGCCGCGAAACGAAAAGTGCCAGCTCAGGCGGTCGACGAGGCGGTTGCGCAGCAGGTCGAGCAGCAGGGCGGGCATGTCCTCGCGCCAGACGGTCTTGGCAAAGTCGCCGGGGCGGAACTTGTCGATGATGCGCGGGTACAGGGCCTTCTCCCAGCCCTTCCTGCGCCCCAGCTGGGCGGCGACGAGGTGGCGGGTCAGAAAGCGCAGCGGGGCGCCGAGCTGCTTCTTGACCGTGGTCAGCGAGACGGGGAGCAGCCAGGGATCGCCCGTGGTGGGGTGGGGGCGCATGTGCAGGGCGGTGAGCAGCGCTTCGGGGACGAAGGCCTGGGTTGCGCGGCATTCGCGGACGGGCGAAGCGAGTGCGTGGGCTGCGTCGAGTGTGAGCTGGGGTGGTGGTAGACGTGGAGGGGGAGGAGGAGAAGAAGAAGAAGAAAAGAAAAAGAAAGAGAAAGAGAAGGAGAAAGAGAGAGAGGCGTACCGAATGCATTCTCCCACAGTCTGCGCTGGAAGGGAGTAAAGTCTGCGGGCCTGGGCTTCTCTTTCTTCTGCTCGTGGCGCGACCGCTCCTCAAGGACTACGGGGTCGAGCAGCGGTGGAAGGGGCAGCTCTTTCCTCCCGTCCCGTCTGGTGCGGAAGGTGCGGTGCCCGTGTTGCTGTGTCGGCCCCAGCTCGTCGCCCTTCAGCGGCGGTGTCGGTGTCGCATGGCTCTGGCGCCGGACCGTCGAGAGCGCTCTAGCTTGGCTCGAACATGATCCCAGGCGTCGGGTCCATTGGCCTGGCATCAGGAGAGCGAGGCCGATGCGCGAGTGTCGTAGACCGTGTCTGATGGCTCCGACCGTGTGGACGCGACCTCGGGAGCTACCGCTAGTCACTTGGCGTCGAGCTATTGAGCTCCACCCCGTCACCGTCCATGCCAGCTTCCCCAGACACACACACGCTCTCGTCATGGCGACCTTGCTACGGAGGACAACACGGCCGAGCGCATCCACGGGGATAGGTAGGAATGGCACACGACCCATGTCCAGCCAGTTCGGCTTCCCAACACACTATGCCCCACAGCAACAACAGCAACAACAGCAACAGCAACAGCAACGGCAACAGCAACGGCAACAATATGCGCCGCGCGCAGCTGCACTTCCCATACCCTATGTGACCGAGACAGTGGTAGGTGAACCCCCACGGCACGTAGACCCTCGAGCTGACTGTGCAGGGTGGAGGGTGGAAAACCTCGGACATCTTCTCGCGCCTGCTCCAAGAGCGCATCATCTGCCTCAACGGCGAAGTCGAAGAATCAATGTCCGCCATGATCGTCGCACAGCTCCTCTTCCTCGAAGCAGACAACCCGGAGAAGCCCATCTCGCTCTACATCAACTCCCCCGGCGGCAGCGTCAGCGCCGGTCTCGCCATCTACGACACAATGAACTACATCCGCAGTCCCGTCAGCACAATCTGCATGGGCCAGGCTGCGTCCATGGGCTCGCTCCTGCTGTGCGGAGGGAAAGCTGGGCAGCGCTACATTCTGCCGCATGCACGAGTCATGATCCATCAGCCGAGCGGAGGGTATTCTGGAAAGGCGAGCGATATTGCTGATCACGCAAAAGAGATTCTGAGGGTGAGGGAACGGCTGAACAAGATCTACCAGAGCCACTTGACCAAGAAGAGGAGTCTGGAAGAGATCGAGAAATTCATGGTCGGGGACTACTTCATGGATGCCCAAGAGGCCGTCGACTTTGGCATTGTCGACAAGATACTCGAGAGGAGAGAAGATGCGGGCAAAGAATAGGCGATATGCGCATTGTGGCGCCTACCAGGTAGAAAAGAGCGAGGGGTACTGGCATGTGCGTACAGTATCGACCTAAGCAATCTACGAGAGCATGACCAAACAAGATTCGGTTCCGCTGTGAAAGCATCTGTGGTGGCACTTTCTCCTCTGCACTGGCCTTGCTAGCTCTCATTCACCGTGAGGGTTACGCCGCAGTTGGCCCCGCAGGATCCTGGCTAGCGCGCGGTGCCGCTTAACCCAAAGGTACCTGCCTGCAGCCGGGCTGCCGCTGGTAGCAAACACCTCGCGACTGCGCCTTCCTTTGCTCGCGATTTCTTCGCGACACTGACCTCGTTGCAAGCTTGGGTAATGCTAGAGCAACGGTCGCAACACGTCCGTTATGGATATATTCATACAAGATGTATGTACTGCTCCCTCGCTTGCACAGCTTTGACGCCTCTCGCCCACCGAGAGACGAGAAAGCCGGCCCAATAAGTATGGTGCTGACTACCTACCTCCCAACCAGGTGCCTGGCGATGTCAACCACGTCCAGTTGCGCATGTTTCTCAAGGATAAGCTGGCCCAGTTTGACATATTCGCATACGATGTCATTAAGAAGCCCGGTCTTCAATGGGCGCTCTTGACCGTGGCCAGGGAAGAGAATGGTGAAAGGTTCATCAGACATCCCCAAACCCAAGCGATGCTGGTGCTGAAGGGCCGGCGCCTCCAGTGCAGAAAGAGCAACAAGAAAGGCCAGCCAGAGGCTCTCAAGGTCATGTCCCTCTTGAACAAAGAAGAGGACATGATGAAGAAGCCACTCAAGCCATCGCTGCCTACGTCCCAGCTCTCCCAGCCTCATTTCAAGTTCCTCAGCATGACGACGGGAGTTTGGAACTACGACCATCTCGGCAAACTGGTCTTTGAACAAAAGTATCTGGACCTTCGCCGTGGTACCATTATTTTCGGCAGGACTGCGCTCGTTATCTACTTGGAAAGCCGAGCCAACGCAAACACGGAGGCTGATTCTAATTGCAGAATCGACATTCCGTACGGCGTTTTAGAGCACACCATCCCTTCCATTGAAGCAGGAGGGCACGGCGCGCTGACCTTGACGCTCAAGTCTCCTCCGAAACTCTATCGAATCGAGGCAAGCGACAGCCTGCATCTATACACTGGTGCAGAACCGAGTGTGGCCTCTCTGATGCCAAAATTGTACGCCATGTCTTTGCGTGGCCCAGTGGCCCAGCGAGCTCCCTCATTACATCGACTTTGCGCATTGCAGCATCGATACGACAAGAGCGCTGCGCTATGCATGGTGTACAAACTACACTTCTCCAACCTTCAGACCATGCGCTACGCTTGGAACTTTATCAGGGACTTTGCGGTTCCAGACATGGATCTCTGGCGGACTAAGATATCCCAGAAGAAGACGCAGAGTGTTGAGAAGGACTACCAGGCATTGGAGGCGACTCTCGCTGATGTTACATACGCGCACATCAACTTCGCCGTCGCCTACCAATTGATGGCACTCGTGCTCGAGGGTACGGTGTCGCCTGCCAACATGCTAGAGCTAGTGCCGGGGGTATGTGATCTTGCTCAACGCTACGGCTCAAGCAAAACAGCCGTTGGTGTCAGCAAACTGGCGCAGCAGATTCCCACACCAACACCTCATATCAACGGAAACAATTACAGTACCAAAGCGATCATCGACATGATCGAAGCCAACATCAGCGAAGCACAATCGGAGGCCGGCAACTTCTCGGATCCCTCAAAGCATAAGAAGTATCAGTACCTCGCCTTGACCCACAAGGCTACTGTCACGCCTACTGGTCTCGTTCTCCGAGGTCCTGAGTGGGGGGTACCAAATCGAGTTCTCCGCAAGTACGCAAATCACACTGAATGCTTCATGAGAGTGTTCTTTGCTGATGAGGATGGCCTGTCCGTCTTCCACGACCCGCGCTCATCCCAAGAAGACGTCTATGAACGATTCCGCAATGTCCTCCGAAATGGCATTACGATTGCTGGACGCACTTTCGAGTTCCTTGGTTTCTCGCACGCATCACTTCGCTACCATGCAGCGTGGTTCATGGCGCCATTTGAAGAAGATGGCGTACTGATCTGCGCCAGGGATGTCATCCAAGCCCTAGGTGACTTCACCAACATCCATTGCAGTGCCAAATGTGCGGCGCGTATTGGACAAGCCTTCAGCGATACTATCCACGCTGTACATGTCCCAGACGACGCGTACGTGATCGAGACCAAAGACGATGTTGTCAGGAATGGCCGCACGTTCTCAGACGGTTGCGGTACGATATCTGAACGTCTTCTGCAGAGAGTATGGCTCTCGTTGCCATCTGACCGCAGGAGCAAACGACCAACAGTCCTCCAAATTCGTTACCGCGGCGCAAAAGGTGTGGTCTCGCTTGACAATGCTCTGCTTGGGGAACAGCTTCACATCCGTAAGAGTATGACAAAGTACGTTGCTCGTGAAGGCTGGAGAGACCTCGAGCTTTGCGGTGCGGCATACAGGCCTCTAAACATGTACTTGAACCATCAGTTCATCAAGATTCTCGAAGACCTCAGCGTCCCTCTACAAAACTTCTTCTCGGTTCAGGATGATGCACTCAAAGCGCTAGAGATGATTGTGCAACATCCACTCAACGCAGCCTCTTTCTTAGGTACGTACCTCTTCTTGTCAAAGGCATTTCTTGAAGCTAATGCGACGTACAGAACAGGCCCACACCGGTATATTTGCAAAGGTTCCCAGGCTGTTCCAGCTGATGCACTACATTGGGCTCTCATTCCAAACAGACAGGTTCCTGACAGATGTTGTTGAGATTGCGGCCATGTCGAGCCTGCGAGATCTCAAGTATCGTGCCCGCATTCCGATTGAGAAAGGCTGTCTTCTTTATGGTATCATGGATGAGACCAATACATTGCGAGAAGGTGAGGTGTATGTTGCGACACAGTTTCCAGATGGGCATGGCGAGTGGAAACATGGTGTCCTCACAGGTGACCGTGTTGTTGTGACTCGAGCGCCCGCACTTCATCCTGGTGACGTACAGCTTGCCAAGGCTGTGGATGTGGAACGTGGGAGCCCCCTGAAAGCATTGCGCAACTGCATTGTCTTCTCGCAGAGAGGTGAGCGAGATCTGCCCTCAATGCTCAGCGGGGGTGACTTGGATGGTGATCTCTTCCACATCATCTACGACGAAAGGCTCGTACCTAATTACACAGTTCCTCCAGCAGACTATGAGCCGACACAAGCTCGGGACCTTGGCCGACCCGTTGAAGTCAATGACATCGTCGACTTTTTCATCGAGTTCATGAAGATGGATCGTCTTGGGGTCATCTCGAACAAACATAAAATTCGAGCAGATCGAAAGCCTGACGGAACTATGAACCCTGAATGCACCATGCTTGCAAAGCTTGCGTCTGACGCTGTTGACTTCAGCAAATCCGGCAACCCTGTAAGTGGTGGTCTATGTCTGTCTCATTCGTTGAATTTACTGACCAAAGCATTTCTTCAGGCCGACATGTCACAGGTGAGTACTTCCTCGAGCATGCTCACAAAGTTCGTCTTAATGCATTGTGACGCTATAATCACGCAGTGAACTAGGTGTCTACAGTATACTGATTGAAGTGGCAGATACCCCTTGGTGCAGATAGCGTCAGACCAGACTTCATGGCCCCTGGCCGCAATCTTGTGGTCAACGACCTTGGTGCTGCAGAGCTAGACAAGCTTGAAGACGACGATGTGGATGAACCTGACAGTCTCAGTGTGCTCGATCCCGAAAAGGCCAAGTGCGTAAATGTACCCCTACACTGGACGATGTGCTGATCTGTGCTACAGAATCAGATACTACAGGAGTCAAAAGGCTCTCGGACAGTTGTACCGCAGGATCGATGAGAAGCAGTTCTTCACACAGATGCGAGACAACTTCCAGGCGGCCCAGAACACTCAGCAACGTGAAACCCTACTTCAGAAGCTCGAGCGATACGTCGATCGTGAAGCAATGGCCATCCAGTGGACACATCACCGCATCTTCGCCGAGCAACTGCGAGAAGAGTACGTTTCAACCAAATCACTCTAGCAAGTCCTTGTCTCTAACACAGCACAGATACGAAGACAACATGGTCGACATCATGTACTCGATGCGCCCACACCGCGGCCAGCCTCTAACCGAGCTCGAAGTCTTCTCCGGCAATATCCTCGGCAAGAAGGAACGCGCGTCGACGCGCTACATCCGCGAAGCCAACAAGGAAGTCCAGGAGCGCTTCGACCGCGACGTCAGCGACATTGCGAGACGCGTCGCTCGTGGCGATGGAGACTGGGAGGGCCCTGACGACGTCGAAGCCTTGCCGCGCGCCATTGCCTGCTTCAAAGTCGCGCTGGAGACGGACGGCTGGGAGAACCAGATTGTGCTGAAGAGCTGGAAGTACGTGGCTGCTGCGGTCTGCTTGGAGCAGCTGAATGTGTACATGTTGGGCCGTCTGAGGCCGTTGTAAGGAGCTGTTTGGTACGGCACGTAGCGAACCGCCTTTGAGATGCGTGTAGCCGTTGGGTGCTGTTCTACCGACTATGAGCGATCGCGTCCACGTCGAAGATGCTTTGAGAAGGATAGCAGTGTTCTAGTCAAACAACACGCCTCGCTTGCGAAGAGCAAGAATTCACTAGTCCAACCCCACGACCTCCTATGCTACTCCACATCCTCTTCATCCACCTCCTTGCCCTCCGCTTGCCTATCCGGCCGTGCCTCTTGCTTCCTATACAGAGCAGCCAGCTCACCGGCCTCCGTCGCCTCATCAATTCCCTTGTCGTCGCGCACACGCAAGAACCTCGGAAACCTGGTACTCAGCCCGCGCTCCTCACTCACCAGCCCAATAGCCGCCGTGTACGTAGGACTGAGCGTCAGATCCGCAAACGCCACCTCCCAGACCTCGGTAGGCTCGAACCAGACAGCCGGCCAACCCGCGCCGCCGTTGTAGTCGACGTAGTGCGGCTTCCCTTGCAGCGTCGTTGTGCTGTCCGGGTCGTCCGGGTCGTATTTCGCACGGTTCGCTTTGTAGAAGGCGTCGGTGAAGCCGGACATGCACTTTGTCACGGCTTCGAGCGAGCCCGTCTCGGCGTTGCGGATCGCGAGTAGAATTGGGGACCACCAGGCGGCTTTGCGCCCGGAGCCATGGAAGGCGCCGATGGGGATGAGGTCGAGCGTTTCTGAGGTCGAGGAGTAGTCCTTTTTCACCTTGAGCCATGAGTCGAGACGCTTGTCCGGTTCGTAGGTCGCGAGGAGCGCTTTTCTGCGGCCGGGCTTTTTGGGCTCGTCGGCTTCCGGATCCGGGATGGGTGCTGATTTGCTCTTGCTTTTGGGTTTGGCGGGCTTCTTTTTCTTCGGCGTTGGGGGAAGGGAGGGTGTGCCGTCTTCGTTTAGCTCGTCGAGGAGATCGGGGTCGGGAAGGTTGTCGAGCACTTTGACCATGATGCCTTCGCACTTTAGTTCCAAGGCACTCTTGAAGAAGTCGGATACAACTTCAGTATCGGCAGATGTGGCGTCTAGGCTCTTGACCCAGGTGAAGTTGTGGGGTATCTCGACGAAAAGACTGCGTAGCATGTCTCTCCGCTCTCGAAATGGGCGGTTGAGAAGCTCCTCTCCGTTGAGGTACATCAGATCGAAGGCGAAAAGGCAGACGTCGATGGTGACGGATCCGATGATGACATCCTTTCGAGCTCGGTTGGCAAGTGTTTGGAACGTCTTCAGTTCGCCTGATTCGCGGTCTACCGCCACAACTTCGCCCTCGAGGATGAAGCTGGACACACCCTCGCCTCTGATCTTGGGAACCAGCGCGACTAGGTCCGGATACTTATCTGTCATAACTTCCAGGTGTCTTGAGAAGATCGTGACCTTTCCCTTCTCATCACAGTGTACCTGTGCTCTCTGGCCGTCGTACTTGTACTCGCAGCTGAAGTCTCGACCTTGTAGCTTGGTGAGCATTTCGCCCAGATCACGTGTAATACTGCCCAACATAGGCCTCAACGGTATGTGTAATGCCAAACCGCATCGCAGCAACAGCTCGTCACCTACGCCTATCTCTAACAACGCCGGTATTATATCGTTGTAGTTCGGTCTCCGGGCGAAGCATGCTTTAACGATCTCTTCGTTCCTACTGTATATCTCAACGAGATCTTCCTTTTTCAGTTTGGCAAGATCTTTCGGATTGCGAGTCTCGAATTCGGCATTTGACGGCTTCGATAAGAGGAACGCGCGCGATAGCGCAATCAGCATGGTGGTCTTGACTGCACCTATTCTCAGATGCTGCACCAACGTTCTGACGATGTATCGACTCTCTTCTGCACCCCGTGCATCTTGTATCAGTCTCTCGACAATCCTTTGCTTGACTTCTACGCTGCCATTTCCCTTGCTGTTGGCAATCTTGACCAGAGAACCGAACACACTCTTGATTGTCAGAGGCTTCGGTTTCCGCAAAGTAAACGACTGGCGCTTCTTTGCTTCAAATGCCACATCTCCTGCGTCACCGTACTTGTTGTTGAGTGTTCTCAGACCTGCATTGTCCAATCCACAGACCTTCTTCAGAGCCTTTGAGATTGCTGAACCGCCGAGGCCAAGTTCGAGGTCAATGTATGGAGGCGATATCGAGTTGGTTGCTAGCCAAACGGCAGGTAACAGACTTTTGGGATCGCTTTCGATGATGGTTCGTAAAAGGTTGACGAGAGTGTCTACTATTTTAATACGACTCGTGGTGCTGTTGATTAGGATGAAACATCGTGTCAACAGCGCATATGTTGCTCGGCCACCGTCTGCTGTCCAATGCTTTTGGAGGTCTGGTATGTATTTCGATGGGTCGAACTCGAGTGGGCTCTGATCGAAGGGTATGTTGGCGGTAATGGTGTCCTCCTCGGTCGCGGTCGACTGTAGCGAGAGAGTGTGTGTTTTCTGTCTCGATGCTGCAGACTCAACAATTGGTATCGAAACTTCAGTAGAACCCGCTTCTTCTGCCTTCTTCGCATCACCGCCCTTCACCCCAGTCGTTGCTGATGGGCTGGGGTCTCTGTAGAGTTCATCGGACCTAGACTGCTTGTCCTCTTTCGGGGGTTGCTCTTGAGCTTCTTTGTTCCACTCTTCTTGTAGTTTTCTGGCGTACTCTTCATCCGTAAGATTGGAAGGGTCTATGACTTGGGGCGGATTGGCTTCAGTTGTGTTCTGTGTCGCATCTGTCGTGGCAGCCGTGGCTTTTGCGGTTTGTTTGGCGAAGAAGAAGTCCAACTTGCGCACTGGTTTGCTCGAGCCATCATTCTTCTTGCGGCGCTTTGATGGGCTATCCATCATAGGAATTTCGGTAGAATCGCTGCAGATGCTAGGAAGTCACTGCTCTCGGTTCGTTCGCGTCATGACGTAGCGCAGCGCAGCGCAGCGCACTGACCAAGTCGCGTACGCGCTGTCACGCGCCTTCCAATTTAATCTCCGTTCACGGTCCTCGACTGCACAAAGATGCCAACGCTTATCAAATCGAATCCTGTTCTTTTGCGATCATTGCTGCAGTCTGGGCCTTCCATTTCACGAGACTCGACATGTTGAGAGAGCTTCTATCAGCTTATTTCCATTCTTGACGAAACTGCGTGGTGTGCAATTAAGTCTTCACTGACTCCAAATGCCAGTCAAGAAGATGTTGAAGATCGGACAGCCTTCACCCTTGTGTATCATCCTGCTGACCTAGGACGATAGTCCCAGGTTCCTTTGACCCTCCATCGTTGTACCGAGCGTTTGCATCAGTCATCGTACATAAGCCTGCCCTCAGACTCGCGCGACACGCAACTGCGGTCCCAGTAATCACCTCTATCGTTGTCGCATCTCGAACGCTTGTGCGGTCGCCTCTCAGCTCGCGGACCCATGGGCGCTGCTGCCAGACCACCGCGGACCAGAGTCGAGGTATCGTCTTGGTCCTGGGTTGGGTCGTTGATCGCACGCTTCCAGTCGTAGAGTCCGAACTCGCCACCATGAGGAGTGCCGCCTTGCTGGCCAAACAGTTGATCACCGACGTTGTACTTGCCTGTGATGCACTATTAGTACCCGAGTATGTTGGAATAGTGAAATCCTGGCTTACTCAACAGAAGACCACTGTCCGTGTGCAGACCATGTACGATGGCGCGTGCAGCAGCAATCGGGCACGTAGCCACTTCCTTGCGAAGGATCTTGGTGGCGTCATTGAAGCTGCAGACAAGGAGCGCGGCAAACCTGGCGTCCGGCTCACTACACACAATGACGACGTCTTGTCTTTCGTCAGTGCATGTTTACTTGGAGCTGCGAGGTACCTCGAACCGTAGTACTTGAACTTCTCAGAGCCGTAGAGCATCTTCGCATTACCCAACGCCATCATACGGAGCTCGTGGAGCTGTTCGAGCTGTTGAAGTCAGTAACGGCCATTCAGGCTGGGCAAGCGTTCATATACCTTGTTGAGGTTGTTCAGCCAGCCGTGTCCCGAAATACTCGTTGCGCCGTTGAAGTTGAGAAGACCATCGACGCCAATCGCCGCAGCTTGCACCATGAGTTCGTTCGCGTCGGACATGGTGTAGTGATGGCAGTACTCGTACGGGATTGGAGCGGGTGAAGGAGTGTCGTAGTACCTGTGCTATCGACTTGATCAACTGTCGACAGCCAGATAGTATACAAGGAGAGTTACGGTCCAAGGAGAAGAGACGCAAACTTACATGAAAGACAAGGGTCGCGCTAGTCGTCAGCGACGGACAGAATATCCAGGTAATACAAGTCGACGACGCTTTTACCTCTCGGTGCGATGCTGTAGTTCGACAAGACGTGAGCCAGTTCCGCGGATTTGGAGAACGCAATCGAGCCCTTACATTCCTCCGCGGTCGTCTACCGTCTTATTCCCCTCGCCATCCCGTCAACGGTTGTCTCCCCACGAAACCTGTCGACCCTCTTACCTGCTCGTGTCGGAAAAATTGCCAGACAGCAAAGCAGCGAACGTGGAGTCACCGCGACGCATTTACATATGTGTCTGCTTTTCACCCGACACCGCTTTCCAGCGCGCTATCAGCGGGCGAGGCAGCTAGAACCATATCAGCGTTGCGTTTCACGTGGATCGTTGCAGTTCGCGTCTGGTGGAAGTGGAAGGGGGTGTCTGCGAAGAGATGTGCTGGATGGAAGTCGAGGGGTCAATGGGTCGGATGGTGTGTCGAGGGAATGGAGGAGTGGTACTGAGGATGTTCTGTTCAGTCGAACTGTGCTGGAGCTGTGGGTGATGGCCAGGAAGAGAAGTTGGATACGTGATGAAGCGACGCTGGTCATGACGATATGGAAAGTGTTCTTTTGCGATATCCTATGCTCTTGAACCGCTTATCATTCTCCTCCGGAATCCTTCTCCGTACACGCTATCCTCACCATGCCACGCTCCCCACACACAACATCTCGCAAAGGAACAATCATGCAAACTCCCAAAACGCCGTGGCTGCTAAGCTAAGCAGTGGTATTTCCCGTCCGATTGATATCACCATTACCTCCATATCCATATGCACATAGCCGCGATTGTTGCGTAAAGATTCGTAGATGCCGTAAATTAAAAAGTGAAGAAAAGAAGGTCAAGGTTGGCCCTGGTCTCGCGGCGTGGCTAGCCGCGGTATTGGTTCGAGTTGACCTGACTGGCCATGATCATCATCCAGACGAGGAAGACGGAGCCGACGATCCAGAATGCAAAGACGGCTTGCCAGCATTGGCCTGGAGATTGTTAGCTTATGTTGCCAAGGTATGTATCTTCGTGCCAACTACCGGCTAACGTGGTGGTACGTACAGATGTTCCTCTGCTGCAGGAACGCAAGCGTATTCGCATTTGGTCCGCTTACGTTGTCGTTGAACACGTACGCGTTGCACTGGTTGTTGATGTTCGGGCCAGCAAACAGCTGAATCGCAGTTCCAATGATGCCGGCGATGAAGAGCACAAGCAGGATGAAGGAGAGCAAAATCATAATGCCCGGGAGCAGTTTGCGTTGCATGATGTACACGATTTCGATGATGATGAATATCACGGCGAGCGCGCCGACTGTCACCCCATAGGGCATAATCCTGAGATGTATGTTAGCATTGTCTATTCCACTAACTCCTCTGCATGCTGAGCAGTGGTAAACCTACCACGGCGTGCCCAACCCCATGCGATCCTGTATCTGCATAAACTGCGCATTGACGCCTAATATCGTGCCGGCTGTCGCCAGCATGACAATGGTCCAAACATTGAGTTGCAGGTCTGGCCAGTAGAACTTCTCGCGTACTACGACGGCAGAGCCAACGACAGTCTCTGAGTGGCCTACGCGCGCCATTGCGTCTGGTTTACGAGAGGGCTAGAGTCGAGGTTCCTGAGAGGCAGTCGCAGTGTTCACGGGCGAGATGCCGCGAGATGCGCCTGAGGAGCACTTGGCGCAGTCCCGTTTATCCGTGGGTGATCCGCCCTGGGGGTTGCCGCCCTGCTCTTCTGCAGACAAGACGTCGATGTTCAACAGCGCTTGTCGCAGCTTTCCGAGTCGAGGCGCGTCGCGGTGGTACAGCCGGCAGCGGGCGCAAGCGAGTGACGTCGCTTACGGGGCGATGCGTTGCGGGGCAGCAAATGCGGAGAGAGTGAGAGCTGTGTATCTTCAAAACTCAAGGGCTGTGAGGAGAGAAGGCGCGATGGAAAGCCGAGAAGAATTGCTTGAGGTGGGTTAGAGTTTGGGAGAAACGTGGGCGCGCAGGTTCTCTCATGTTCATGCAGGCTTGGTCTTTAGTGCCGCTGCCATTGGCGATGGCTGGAGGAGGCTGGCGACTCAAGGTTGGCCGCGGAACCCACATCGCCATCCAGGAACCATGTTTGCCGTGTCTGAGCACATGCCAATTTATTTCTCGTACTTGTGACGCCTTTGTGACTCTGTTCTATACGTGACAGATGTTCTGCTGCGTCTGCGCACGGGGCATGATGGCGGCAGGCTTGCGCGCCTGATGAGTTATTCTATAGCTTCTAGCTTCTAGGTAGCTTCTCACTTCCCACCTCTTACCAAGCTACGGACATAGAGTAGTGCCATGAAGCTGATTGTCTAAAATATTGGTATTATGCATTACAAGAGGTATGTCTGGCTGACCAAGGTTCGTACAGAGAAGTTACGCACGAGGAAAATGCTCGCCGCAGTGAAAAGTAACGTGCACCCATGTCTTCCCAGAACCCAACATCAATCATATCGTAACAACTCCAGCCTTCTACTTCCTCCTCGAGATGATCTTCGTGATAGCGTGTCTTATGATGACACCTGCTTTCTCCGTCTCCTTTTTTGTGAGCCCACTAGTGACGCACACTTTGAGGGCAGGTACAGGCTGCCACCCGGCATCCCTTGGGTTGACACCGAGACCAAGCGGAAAGGCCTTCAGTCGTGTGATAAGGACGCCGTTTGCAAGACACTTTGATTGTTAGCCTTTCCAGCAGTGAGTAGTGGGTGCATTGAAAGCATACCTCATCAACAACATCCCGCAGAATCTGGTTTTGATCCTCAACGCTGAAGTTCTTGGCCGCAACAACCTCGTCCTTCAGGACAAGCAGCATGATCGGGTTCTCCGCCGAGCTCGAACAACGGACCCAATCGCTCCTCGGATCCAGCTGTGCGCGCATCGCCTCGATCCTCTCCCTCAGACCTGTCAAGATCTCCGGCTGCTCTTGCAGAAGTGCAATGGTCTCGCTCGCGGTCGTCGAAAGCAGCGCTGGCAGCGCGGCAGAGTATGTGTATGAAGCCGAAGAGATGCGCTGATGGTCTACAACCTCTTCATTGCCTGCACAGAACCCTCCTGCTGCGCACAAGGGCCCTGACAACGAGCCAACAATCATGTCGACTTCAGTCGCATCCACGTTTTGGGCCTCCGTAACACCGCGCCCAGTTCTGCCTAGAACACCGTAGGACCAGCTTTCGTCGAGGATGAGGCGGAACTTGTACTTGAGCTTTAGCTCGATCAGCTTGGGCAAATCGACAACGTCGCCTGTGTTCTCGAACAGGCCCTCAGTGATGATGAAGCGCCTCGTGAGGGGCTTGCCAGCCTGCTCCTTGATGACTCTTTGTAACACCTTTTCCAGGTCCTCCATGTTGTTGTGTTCGTACCATCGCACCGTGCTTCTGGAAATCTGAATGCCTTTTCGTACGGGGAAGTTGACTGCATTGTCCGCAACAATGATATCGCCGCGCTTGCAGAAAGAGGGGATCACACTCGATATAGTGGAGAAGGATTGCGCGTAGATGATGCACGCCGGGACCCCCAGGTGCGCAGCAACGTCCTGCTCGGTTTTCATGTGTACATCCTGTGTGCCGTAGAACCCTGGAGGGCCGCAAGGGCCCACGCCGTAGGTGCGGAGGGTCTGGATGGCTTTCTCCTTGAGCGTCTCGTTTGCGACGAAGTTGTAGAAGTTGAAGGAGGCGAGGTTCGTAACGGTGCGGCCATTCGAGAGCTTCGACTTGGGCCCGGTAGGTCTGCGTCATCGTTAGCATTGCGACGCGCCAGTATGTCACAGTCGCCGGGCGCCATACCCCACAATCACAGGCCTCTTCTCGTTGTCGAGCTCCTCGAAAGGAGTCGGCGCAGCGACAAGCGGCTCGGGCGTCCAGTCCTCTACCAGTTCATCGATCTCCTATTCTCCCGTCAGCCCAGAGTTCCCCTTCTCTGCTTCTGTTTCACTCGCACAACGTACCGCGTCTGTAAGATGCACCTTCTTTTGTGTACTATACTTGGGCGCAAGCAAGTACCTCACCGCGAAAAGGAACAAGAACAGCTCCACTGCGCTTCTGACCGGGTCGTTCTGGTAACTTGACTTTATGTAGCGCACCGCAATGGAAGAGCCGGGTATCCTCTCCAGATAGGCATTAGCGTCGTTTAGAAACCGGACGGTCGCATTTTGTATTTCGTGTAGGTCCATGTTGGTACCTGTTGTGGCGGTGCTGGTTGTGAATAAATGGTGGACCTCCAAGTCTGGGGGTTGCGGCGACACGCGGAGGAGAGCAGCGGAACGTCAGCACCACGTCTACCGGTAATTTCCCTCACGTGTTTTTTGGGACGTTAATCTCGTCCGAGTTCATGAAACAGTACCACGACACCGAGCATTGGCAAAGACAAAACATGACAATCGTTGGCATCACACATTACTAGAAGCGGGTTGAAGTGGAAAACTTCGTGTGTTTCAAATGTAGTGCAATCTCTGTCTAACATATTCGCCGTTCCATGAACCAAAACGATCCCATCGTAGTATATGTGCAAAGCCCGCGTTTCAAGCGGAGTAGTTGATCAAAAAAAGAGAGAAGTTGAAGTGCTTGTAGCTCCGCTCAACACCTCGAAACAGAAAGAAATGCTAAGTCGAATATTACAGTCGTGATGGAACCAACTACGTCTCCACGCTATGCTTCCGCCCATGTTTTACAATGCAAAATGTCAAAGTTGCTGATCGCCATGTATCAACCAGTCGTCAGGAACTTTTCAGTACGCCAAGTAACGACGGAAGCGAGCAGCTGCGTCAGTCGTGGCCGCAGCGGCGGTCGTAGCGGCGCTGTCACCACTGTCGCCGCCCTGATATGGCGGACATGTATCTTGGATACATTGGCCGGTGACTTGTGCCGAAGTGTCGTTGTTGCTGTAACCAGTAGGCTGGAGGAGCTCGTACGGAAGATTGACCTTCAGCTTGATCTGCTTGCCAGCAACAATAGGGCCAACGATGATAGCAAGGAAGACAACGAGCAATACGAAGTACAAGATAGCGTAACGGATCACTCTGCGCTTGCGGAGCTTGGTCTGCTTCAAGGAGTAAATCGGAGGACGGATCTGACGACTATAAATTGTTAGATTATACGCTGAGGGAAAGAGGGGGAAGACACATACCTTGGTCGCAGCCAGAACAGCATGACAGAGTGGAACTTGTCGGCGTACGGAATCAAGATGATCGGAAGCATGAAGAAGAGCAAAACGTGGCCAAGGATGAAGTCGGCGGCAAAGAACCCAAGCTCGGTGATCTTGCAAAGGAACTCACGGCCAGGCTGGGTCAGTGTGTGCCAGCCCATGGTGTACCATTTACCAGTCCACCAAGCAATGTTGGAGGTATCAGCCTTGAACTCACGAGTGAGAGCAAGGGTGATGATGAGCTTGAAGATGAAACGCTGAATGGCGACCACGGCAACCATGCCTGAAAGGGCTCTTGGGAAACTGAAGCCTTCCAGGAACATCATGACAACGAAGAAAACAAGCAGCATGATGACAGCAATAGCGTGGGCAATAGCGGCAAGGACAGCACCGAACTTCTTGCAGCACATGCCGAGAAGAGGTCCTGCGCAACAAGCCAGGGCAAAGAGACCACCGAGAACACCAGCGTTGACAGCGATGGGACCGACTGCAATGACTGCGACACGGATCAGAGCGCCGGAAGCCTTGGGAGTTTGTCCGTTGCTGAGGGTAGCCGAATCAAGGTCAGTCTGGCGGTTCGGGACACCGGTCTGAGCGTTGATGAAGAGATACGGGATGACGGTGACAGCAACGAGAACCAGGGGGCCCAGGACTTCAGCCATGAAGATGTTGGTAAAGGCCGCACGTGGGACGTCTCCAGAAAGCTTGGACGATGGGTCGCCGAGAACCTTGCGCTTGTAACCAGTGATACGAGTTCGGGACAGACGGCAGTAACCGATCCAAGAAGCGCTGTGGGAACGAGTGTTTCCACGAGACAGCCATCGGAGGTATTCCCTGTAGTCGATGAAGAAGTCGTCCCATGAGAACTGGTGGGGGTTGAAAAGGAATGGCGCCAGGCAAAGAGACAACAGGGATGCCCAGAAGTAGATGAGCCAGGGACCCCAAACCGTAATCGTGGCGAAGACGAGCATCATCAGGGCACGAGCACCGAGATAGATGGAAGGTCCAGCAAAGCGAGAGTACAGGATACCGAAGGGAATGCGGGCAGTAGCGAAACCACGACCTGTACCGATGTAACGAGCACCACCAAAGGACAAATTGGTCTGGAGCGAGTTGGCGTAGATCTGAGTAACGAAGACCTCGAAGAAGGGAGATCCAGAGGAGAAATGCTTGGCCAGACGAGTAGCAGCGCGCCAGAAACCACGCTCAGTGAGCTCCTGAACGACAAGAGGCACGAACGCGATGAAGAAAACGATGAAAATGGACATGATACAACGTGAAACCCAGTCGAAGATGGGAACCAAGTTGGCGCAGCCATTGGGCCATTGCGGGTCGGTGATCGGAAGGTCCTTGTTGAACTGGCAAAGAATGGTCTCGTGGTTGAGGGCTCCCAGGTGCAAGAGCACAAACATGAAGCACTGCACGGACAACATGATGAACATGTTGTTGATGTGGAAACCAGGATGGGCGTAGTAGAAGGACAGGAAACGGTCGAGAGGCAGCTGGGTACCCATGTAGTAGTACTCGCGAGACAACATCTGCTCACCCATACCGGTACCGATCTTGGTGGTGAAGTTAAGAACGGAACCGAAACCCAAATCACGACCCTTACCACATTGGTAGTATTCGCAGTGCTTTATGCGGCCACCACGGAGGAGAGCGTTCATACCAGCGTAAATATCCTCGTTGAGATGGAGACCCTTCTGAGCCTTGGAGACACCACCACGAGTCGTCATGAAGATACCGTTCAAGAAATCAGGATGTCCGTAATGGAGCTTGCCACCAATCTGAGCCAGAGTACGGGCGAACATGGTACCGAATGTCTGTTCCTTTCCAGCAGCGATGTCACCGAGGATACCAATGTTCTCGGAGAAAATGTATTCACGGGCTCCGAGAATGGCGACAGGGTTGAAGTTGGGATTAGGAATACCAGGGGTGTAGGGAGAAACATTGTCGGTCGTCATCTCTTCGAATTCAGCCAGGACACTGCGGATCTTCAGACACTCTTCGAGGTAGTTGTCCTGGTTGGCATCGATAAGCTGGATGTATTCACCACGGTAGAAGATGATGCAATGGTTCTGGTTGTCAGATTTGCCGTCACCGAGAATGGGGTTGCCAGAGAGTTGAATGCGGAACTTGGGTCGGCGCATGCCATTGTCCATGATCTCAGAGTGACCATCGATCAGAGCAGAGTAGATGCGGGGCTCGTCACCCTCGTTGACAGGCGGCTCCTCGTCCAGGTAAGCAATCTGAAGATCAGGGTAAGCACGGAGCAGGAACTCGGTGTTCTCGCGCTCTTCCTTGGTGAATTTGGCGTAACGCTGCATGGAAACACAGATCTTGTACTTGCGCCTGGCCATGCGTTCGAGCTCACGCTCAAGCTTGTCAGAGTTGCCACCGAACATCTGAACAACCTCGGGGTTCTCGACACGGTACAACAGTTTGATTGCACGGCTGTAGTTCATGAAACCAGAGATGGTACGGTACAGAGTTTGCGAGCGGAGCGAGGCCCAGATACGAGTTCGGAGAGTGTACTCAGGCGCGGCAGACTTGAAACCAATGCAGTAGAAGGGAAGATCGTCGATCTTGCTCTTAGCGGTATCCTTCTCGTTCTTCTCATCATCCCCGTTGAACTGCGAAGTCTCATCTGCGAGGATCTTGGTGTCCTTGACGAAGCAGTCCCACTCGTGAGGGTGAAGCTGCTTGAGGTACTCGAGGAGGGTAACGCGGGAGTATGGCTCATCCTCGCGGATGATCTCACGGAGCGAAAGGAGAATCTTCTCTCCGTAGTGAGGAATCATGACAGTGAAAGTGGGCATGTTGTCGACAGGCAGAGGCTCAGGAATGGGCGTAGACAGAGACTGCGCGAAGAAAGAGATACGACGTTCGGCCTCGCTCTGAGCAGGGAAGAACTCAGTCTTGAATGAGTGGTCTTCCTGAGAGACGAAGAAGGTGGGAGCACGCAGGGTGCGCTTACCTTCCTGCTCGGAAGGAACCTGGTGGTACAGAAGCTTCTGGACGTGATCAATGGCCAAGAGATGTTCGCGGTACATGGAGATGACAACAGCATTCCAGATCTGAGAGATGAGAACCTTGGGCTTGTACTTGATCTCCATATCGGTGGTGGCGAGGATCTTTGAGTAGATACGTTTCGGCAGGCGGGAGAAGATGTTCCTCCATGGAGTCCAGATCGAGACACCGAGGTAAAAGGATCGAGAAACGGAGAACAGCATGTTGGCAATAATGTACCACAAGTAAGAATCCAGGAAGAAGAGGACCAGATCCATAAAGTACATCAGCCCAAGCAAGATCCTGGGTTCGTACTTGCAGAGAATGTCTCCAAAGATAGCATCACCGAGACAGTCGGGCTTCTTCATGTGCGACAAGATCCGAATGGGGTCCTTGATCGACAGAGTCAAGAAGAAGTAAGACTCAGCGAGCTTGGCAGCGAAGACGAGGACCCAGAGACCGTAAGACATCCACATGTCGTTGCCCTTGAGACGAGGGTAGCTGGCTGTAAATGTCTGGCTGGCAACGTACTTGCGCGAGTTGCGGGTAAGGTAGCTTCCAAAGAGACCACCAAGAGGCATGACCGAAAAGAAGATGTATGTGATGAACGCGATGGCCAGTTGAACACCACCCAAGATGTTGGCAATCTGGCCAGTTTGGCTGACACCAAAGATGTAGGCACTAGGACCGACGTTGATGACGAAGACTAGGATGAGGAACAAGAGACGCTTGGTCAAATGCTGAGCGCCAGCCCACTTGCGAGGGACGTAAGCCCACTCAACGCAGGTAGCAAGAATCTGGATCAACGAAGCAAGGGCTCCACCGAGCGCGACGGCTGACAAAGTAGCAGCCTTGTTCGGCTTGGTATCTTTCTGCTGCTCGTAGTTCTTGGTGTAGACAGGTTGCGAGTTGAAGACGGTGTAGAACCAGAAAGCTGTCAAGTGAATGACCCAGATACGGTTGAAGTTGACCAGCATGTGGAACCACGAACGTCGCTCGTAGTAGGTCTTGAAGAAGACCTTCTTCCACATGACATCCTTCAGCTTCAAATAACGGTCAGCTGGAGGGAGGTCGATAATGCGAGACTTGTCCTCGAAAATGATGCGCTCAAGACCCTCGGGGTACCAGAAGAGCTGGTTGATGTCGTCGTAACCAATGAGCGAAGAGTGGTCGCGCTCACGGCGGACGTACTTGCCGTCCTGGATTTCGTAACCCTGATCGCGGCAGTATTGGTACAAAGGTGTAATAATCTCGTTCAGGTATGTGAACTCCTCAATAGGCTCGGTCTGGGCTTGTCCAGCGGGCGAGTTGAGGTAGTCGTCTGCGCACTTGAAGATGAAGCAGAGCAACTCAGG